>NC_057358.1:7615000-8247500 GCF_016509475.1 Prionailurus bengalensis | reverse complement strand
TGAACGGGGGAGGGGCAGAGAGAGAGGGAGACACAGAATCGGAAACAGGCTCCAGGCTCTGAGCCATCAGCCCAGAGCCTGACGCGGGGCTCGAACTCCCGGACCGCGAGATCGTGACCTGGCTGAAGTCGGACGCTTAACCGACTGCGCCACCCAGGCGCCCCTGTTCTCAGTTTTTAAGAGTCTCTTATGCTTTGACTCTCTCCCTCTCTAACCTCTGTTTTTTTTCTTCCCCTCCCCCATGGACTTCTGTTAAGTTTCTCAGGATCCACATAAGAGTGAAAACATGGTATCTGTCTTTCTCTGTATGACTTATTTCACTTAGCATAACACTCTCCAGTTCCATTCACAATTGCATCAAGAAGCATAAAATACATAGGAATAAACCTAACCAAAGATGTAAAAGATCTGTATGCTGAAAACTATAGAAAGCTTATGAAGGAAATTGAAGAAGGTATAAAGAAATGGAAAAACATTCCGGGCTCATGGGTTGGAAGAATAAATACTGTTAAAATGTCAACACTACCCAAAGCTATCTACACATTCAACGCAATCCCAATCAAAATTGCACCAGCATTCTTCTCGAAGCTAGAACAAGCAATCCTAAAATTTGTATAGAACCACAAAAGGCCCCAAATAGCCAAAGAATTTTGAAGAAGACCAAAGCAGGAGGCATCACAATCCCAGACTTTAGCCTCTACTACAAAGCTGTAATCATCAAGACAGCATGGTATTGGCACAAAAGCAGACACATAGACCAATGGAATAGAATAGAAACCCCAGAACTAGACCCACAAAAGTATGGCCAACTAATCTTTGACAAAGCAGGAAAGAACATCCAATGGAAAAAAGACAGTCTCTTTAACAAATGGTGCTGGGAGAATTGGACAGCAACATGCAGAAGGATGAAACTAGACCACTTTCTTACACCATTCACAAAAACAAACTCAAAATTGATAAAGGACATGAATGTGAGACAGGAAACCATCAAAACCCTAGAGGAGAAAGCAGGAGAAAACCTCTCTGACCTCAGCCGCAGCAATTTCTTACTTGACACATCCCCAAGGGCAAGGGCATTAAAAGCAAAAATGAACTACTGGGACCTTATGAAGATAAAAAGCTTCTGCACAGCAAAGGAAACAATCAACAAAACTAAAAGGCAATCAACGGAATAGGAAAAGATATTTGCAAATGACATATCAGAAAAAGGGCTAGTATCCAAAATCTATAAAGAGCTCAACCAAACTCCACACCCAGAAAACAAATAACCCAGTGAAGAAATGGGCAGAACACATGAATAGACACTTCTCTAAAGAAGACATCCAGATGGCCAACAGGCACATGAAAAGATGCTCAACGTCGTTCCTCATCAGGGAAATACAAATCAAAACCACACTCACGCCAGTCAGAGTGGCTAAAATGAACAAATCAGGAGACTATAGATGCTGGCAAGGATGTGGAGAAACGGGAACTCTCTTGCACTGTTGGTGGGAATGCAAATTGGTGCAGCCACTCTGGAAAACAGTGTGGAGGTTCCTCAAAAAATTAAAAACAGACCTACCATATGACCCAGCAATAGCACTGCTAGGAATTTACCCAAGGGATACAGGAGTGCTGATGCATAGGGGCACGTGTACCCCAATGTTTATAGCAGCACTCTCGACAATAGCCAAATTATGGGAAGAATCTAAATGTCCATCAACTGACGAATGGATAAAGAAATTGTGGTTTGTATACACAATGAAATACTATGTGGCAATGAGAAAGAATGAAATATGGCCTTTTGTAGCAACGTGGATGAACCCTTTTTAAGTTATCCATTACTTGTCTGTTGGCATGGAATCATATCATTTATTTAGTCTTCCCTCTTTGTTAAATATTTGGTTATTTTCATGTCTTGAGTTGTACAAAATAGTCAATGAGCACCTTAAGTCATATAGGAGACTCTTTGCTACCCATATGATACATATATCCATCAACTATATATATACATATATGTATTTTTCCGATGGCTTACATCTCTTGATCTATTTTGCTCTGCACAGCATTTGAATTACCTTCCGGTGCTATCAGAAAGTGTTGGAACTCAGAATTTTACCTCTAGATCCCTACAATTAGATATTAGGTTTTAATTTTTTATTAAGTGAGCTAAAATGAAACCTAAGTATTTATTCGCTTGGCATATATTTGATTAATAAAACTCTTGAAAATTTTTCATGTATTTCCTTAACATTTGCATTTGCTGATATGTTAATGGTCCAGTTGCTTACTTTGTCAAGTTTTATAGATTTGTTATTTTCTTCTGTGACTCCAAGCTAATGGAAAGAATAAGAAGGGAAGGCATTCCTTAATCCAGGGTTAATAAGAGAATCCATTTGGATACTGGAAGCTAGAGAAAACTAGTCCAAATGAACTCAAAATCTATTAAACCTATTCTGTTTCAGAAATTGTGCTAGCCACTGAAATCTAAGAATGAGCCATACTCATCCTTTTCCTCCAGGAGTTAAATTATCTGATAATTTAGGAACTAATGATGATATATCAAGATTTTGGAAATTCCAGGGTGAAAGTACATAGTTAACCACGGTACCTTTGTCGTTGTTGTGTTTCTGGATCATCTTCAACATTAAATTTTGCCTACAAATGATTTTGTTAGTGTATGAAATCTAGTTTGTCAGTGATTTTGTTAGTGCGTGATATTTAGTAGATTAGAATATAGTAACTAGATATTATTTCACATTGGCACTTAAGACAATATTTTGAATCCTGTCTGGCAAGGGGGAGAAAGCCTTGCTTTAGGCAGTAAGAATTGGCAATGTGCCCCAACCAAAACACTGAAAATGAAACATTGGTAAGTTTTTAGTTTTGCCTATATAAAATCTACACTGCCTTGTGAATGATTCATTTTTCATCATAAACTGTTTCCTCTTCATACACTTGTTGGTATTGTTTTGAGTTTTAGGTGCCCATAATGAGTTATTAGTGACAAAGGCTATCTTTGAAATCCATTCAGGCCACCAAATTTTGCAAGTTATTTGCCACTCTTCAGCAGGGTGCAGAGCTGCCCCTACAAGCTTCCGAAAGCTGACAAGGGTCATCTCTTCCCTTCCATGCATTCAGTAATTCCATGTTGGTGACTTGAAATAAACCACAGTGGGAGTGTTTATACGATGGGAATTGGCAAATGCTGTCAGTCGGAGCTTCCTTCCTACTCCCACACAGGGAATGAATTGTTAAACATTTATAAGCATTCTGCTGCTCCCAGTCTGACATTTCTAACCAATCCCTTATAAATGGGCACCATAGAACCAAAAGTCATAATTTCCCTCTAAATTATATGAGAATTGCTCTCTCAACCCAAACGAGCATCCATCACAAACTTGGAATCAGCAACACCCTACGTTTCCCCGTAAACACCCGCAAGCTGACCTGTAGATGGTAATAAGCATAAGCGTGATGATGAAAGGAAGGTCTGATGCAGAGACAGAGAGAGGGGGAGAAAGGAAGTCTCCTGACAACTATATGTAACATCATATCTTGATGTACTGTCATCAGATCCTAAATCATCAGATAATTTATTCCTAGAGAACAGTGATGGGATTTCCTATATCCCAGGGCTGAGCACACTTTCTGCAAGAGTAGGTTTAATAAATATGGACCTGATTTGAATTAAAGGTTTTCCCACCTCTCCCACCTAAAACGATTCCCATTTTAACCCCCATTAAGACCTCTCTTTCGTTATGCAGCCTCCCCACGTTCTGTTTTCTGAAAATAGAATATATAGTTGCATGTCAGGTATGTCTTTACATCTTTAATTAATAAGATATGAATTAAGTTTTCATATTTCATGATTTTCATATTTTGCATTAAAATTTTTTAATTTGCAGGTATAGTGTAACCAATACAAAATTAATCTATCTAAGGATATGTTTGATCTGACATGTTTAAGTAACAGCATAGTGAATTGCTGGCCTATTGTGTAAGTATAAAAATACTCCATTTTAGAAACCAGGTGGAAGTGATTCTCACTTTCTCTTTCTCTTCTTCTCTTTCACTTTTTTAACAAAATGGGTACAACATTTCCTTTATAAGCATATAAATCAGTGTCCATTTTTAAACATTTTAAAAGATAGGTAGACAAAGAATGTAATACAACAAGTATTCTTACTGTTGACAAAGTTTGTATCCTGACCAAACTTTAGTCAAGGCTCCAGAACCTTCTCCTATACCCCTCTGTGTACTCCCTTATAAAACCTAGTTTTAGTAAGATTCTACATTCTATATCAGATTCTATACTGAGGTCTCTTTTCCCCTATTGCAATAATCCTGAGTAAATTGGTTTCACCACTTTCCCATCTAGCTTTGGTTTTTCTTTGACATAATCCACCTTTAATATTTTTCCATGTCTTCACGGTACTACTCCCCAACTTATTTCCTTCATGATACTCTTCAACATGTAAAATTTTCTTCTTAACGTATTTGCTTTTGTGCTTTTTCTTTTCCTACCACACCAGAAAGTACAGGCCTGGGCTGTTTGGTCACGTTCCTATGGCCTCCTCGGTGTCTATCCCTCACTAGGGGCACTTAGAGGGTATTCATTATATCATCACCTTATTAGCGCCACTGGAATTGACGTATTCCCTTTGTTTCTTGCACCACTGCCATCTTGCAGACTGGCATTTCTTGCTGGAACACTCCAATAGCGTCTTCAAAGGTTTGTCTTCATGGCAGTCTGTCCCCAACCTCCAAACTGTCCCCTCTCCATTTGCCTCTAGAGAAGAGCCTCTTACAGACGTATTTGAACACTCTGCATCAGTTACGCTGTCTTCTTTGACATTTGTGATTTGCTTTATTTGAGTCTTCTTTCTTTTTTCTTAGATACTTTACTAAAGGTTTGTCAATTTTGTGGGTGTTCACAAAACCAAATCCTCGGTTTCACTGATTTTTTTTCTATTTTTTTCCTATTCTCTATTAGGTTTATTTATGCTCTAATCTCTATTATTTTCCTTCTTCTGTCAAATTGGGGGTTTGCTTTTTCTTCTTTCTCTAGTTTCTTGCAGTGTAGTCTTACGGTATTTCTTGAAATCTTTCTTCTTTTTTAACGTAGGCATTTATTGCTATAAACTTCCCTCATATTATTGCTTTTGCCGCATCCCGTATGTGTGGGTATGTTGTGTGTTCCTTTCCCTTGTTTTCTCAAGCTGTTTTCCAATTTCCCTTTTGATTTCTTTTTTGACCCACTAGTCATTCAACAGTGTGTTATCAAATTTCCACATATTTGTGACTTTTCCAGTTTTCTTTCTGCTACTGATTTCTAGTTCCATTCCTTTCCAGCTGGAAAACATATTTGGTATGATTTCAGTCTTTTTACATTTCTTGGGCTTATACTGTCACCTACCATGACTCTTGGAGAATGTTCCTCATGCACTCGTGAAGGAAGTATGTTTTGCTGCTGCTGGATGGAATATTCTGTTAGGTCCATTTGACCTGTAGTGTTCTAGACCTCTGTTTCCTCACTGATGTCCTGTCTGGATGTTTTGAACGTTATTGAAATCTTCTACTATCACTGTGTTGCTTGTCTATTTCTCCTTCAGTTTTGTCAGTGTTTGCCTCATATATTTAGGTGCTGATGTTGGGTGCAGATATAATTTATAATTGTTATATCTTCTTCTCCACTTACGTTATTGATGTTACACATTATACCTTTTTGTGGTCTGTATCCATTAACATATTTTTATTGTTATGGTTATTTTTATACTTTTGTCTTTTATCTTCTACACCAGAATTAAAATTACAAATTTTTTACACCATTAGTACAGTCTCCCCCTAGGCACCTGGTGTATGCTGGGTTGCGACAGTGCTTCAAACCAGTGAAGACAAAAGTTAGTCCCTTGGGAAGACCCTAAAAATCAGAATGTTGGATGTACAATCCAGTCCACTCTTTTACTCCTCAGGGGAAAAGCAAAGAGTTGTAAGGTTTCTCCCAATGATATAGCACTGTTTCCTAGGGAGAGAGTACCATGATTTTTTTTTTAACCACCATCCACATGGTGGGTTTTGTACTCCCCTTGGGGTGCAACCCTTCTTAACTGTTTTTGGGTTTGTCGTAAAAGGAATTGATTTGTGTATTGACGACGTTGGTTTCTCCATGGGAGGAAGGAAGGCCTGGGACTTCCTATTCTGTCATCTTGTTGATATCACTCCCTGAAGGAAGTGATTGGTATGAGGCTATCGTTGATGGGTTCCTTTTTATTAGGGTCTAAAGGAAAATGAAACAGCTACGATGTAGGCAATGGGATTTAAACTAAAAACAGGATCATCCAAAGAATCCGTAAATCTGCCAACTCTAAATTATCCTACTGATACATGGAGTTGGGGTTTTGACTTTAAAACCATCCTTCACTAATGTCTATATAAAGTCTATACCACGGCTGTTTTGTTGGTGCTGTTGTTGTTTGTCCCCCCTGCCCCCACCCCGGCCCCTTAAAGCAAACAGAAAATAGTACTGTTGTTAGGATATGCAGAAGCTAAAATGGCACTGATTTCAAGATTCTACAGAATTTTGTTGGTGATATTTGTCTTTGGGTATCTTGACATTGGTTTTCTCATGGGAAATACTAGCTCTCAGATTAGACGGAGAAAACATGGGAGATCACCTCCCTTAATTGCAAATAGAAACTTCCACTCATTCCAATGTTCTTCACAACCCAGAAGGAGACCTTTCTTTAAGTTTCCTGCCAAAAACAATTAAAGCCTATATTCCAGGAAAGGAGAGTTAATAATACCTCAGCAATCAAACTTTCTTTCCTTATGAGAAAAGAAAAAGTGCCAGGAAGATCGTGTGTGGAAATAATAGAAATGAAACAAATGAGGTACCAAGATTTGGGGAGGGGGGGCTCTTCAAGTGAACAGTGAGTGAATCCTTCTTTGAGAAATCTCTGCCTGATTCTTTGGAGACCCCATAGTCTTTCACCCAAATCCTTAGAAATGAGCAAGATGGTCTGTTAATGCATAGAGTCTGCTAGAATGGGCATACCTCATTAGAAAAGAAAACACAGGGGTAAATTGCAAGGGAGGGAGATCTGCTCCAACAGCAAAACTCACTCTCAAAGGTGAAGGATCTTAGAAAATACCTGGTACTGCCTCCTTATCCCAAAGATGAGAAAATTGAGGCCCTGAACTATAGGTCCTATGAATACAGGGATCAGGCCTTTTGCATGTTTTTAATCCTACATACACAGAGACAATTAAATTTGCTTTGCATTTAAGTTTGGTGTGTACCTATCTTAAATGCACTGTGGTAATATAGCCAACCCCAAGGCTATCAAAATTGTTGGGATTATAGTCAGAACAAAAATGTGAATACAACCTTGCTTGAGCAACTCATGTAAACTTTCTGAAACTCAACTTCCTCATCTGCAAAACAGAAATGTAAGAATGCCCATCCTGAAGGACTATTGTGAGAATAAAAAAGTACGAGCATGCATAATCTAAACTGATAAATACAACACCAACATTCATGATTACTGTCACCGTTATAAATATTAACAAGTAGATATGTTGAACACTGAAAACATTCATGGGATTCGTGGCATTCTGTGGCTAGAAGTTATTTGGGGATGTATCTAGTCCCTTCACCTGTCACATGTGAAGCAATGTGGGATGCCTCATCCACCGCCATGTGGATGGTGAATGAAAGGTCTCTAGTCAGTATTTTATTGAGATTTACTCTATGCCAGCCTCTTCCTTTACACGTGTTACCTCTTTTGATGCCTACAGGATTTCTGTAAGAGAAGTGAATCAGGACAGTTCTCATTTTACAGATGATACATCCAAGGGGGGGCAAGGTTGACAAAAGTTCCTGTGGCTCCAGAGGGGCTGAGATTCAAACTTGGCAGGCGGCGTGCGGTCTCCCCAATCTGTGCTCCTGATCTTTTCATCAGCCCGTAACACTCAGGGCCTGTGGACCCTTTTGTACCTCTGAATCAGCTCTCAGCTGCTCCTCAGTCATACAGAGTTGTGTTTCCTGGTTTCCTTTAAAAGCACGCAGACACACGAACCCTGACTCTTTGAGACCACCGCATCTCTGAGGTTCGGGAGGACCTCACAATTGCGTTTTCATTGTTCTCTCTCTCACTTGAAACTGTTTCAAGTCACAGGCTCGTTTTTCCTGATTTTACAAATGTCCTTTGCCTCCAACCACAGAAGAGTGGGATCGTGGTCTTCCGGTTACACATTTGTTGTCTAAGTATCTTCCCAGTCGCTAGGGTTTCTCTCCTCTTCTTCCCCCTGCGCCGATAGGAATCTAGTTGTAATAAAGGAATCACAGAATTGGGTAGTTTCAAGCGCTCTAAACCTTCTCCAGCTTGGAACAGGAGACTCCACAGGAGGCTGCCTCCAACTGGGGCTTTCCTGTGGAAAGCTACAGTGTTCTTTGACAAGCACAGCCACTTGACAATGCAGGGACTTGTATACATGGGCCACTCCTCTCAACCTCTCCTCACCAGAGGAAAGCCCTGAGCACAGCCTTCTCTTTGGTGTGAAAAGGGGCTCCAGAGACAGACAGCAATAGCTGGTTTATGGATTCTGATGAGTATCAGTAACAGCAGGATCAGAAAAAAGATAGAGGTGGAGTTATCAGAGCAGGGGTATAGGGAGTATACACCAGCACTGGCATTCCCTTATCAAATAATCATACATAATTAAATTGGAAAAGGGAAAAAGCCTTTTTAAAAAAAGAGTACAAAAAGCATTATTTTGGAGTCTGGAAGAATGTAAGGAAGCTATGCCATCCCCAGAAGCTCAGACAGAGCTAAATTATGTTTCAGATTAATGTATCGGTCAGTTCAAAGGTTAGGCAAACAGCTGTTTCTCAAGGAGGCACACTACAAAGCGTAACTGTTCATTGGAAGGCCTGCCATGGTCTCGGTGGATTCCCAGAGGAGTCAGTGTTATTTGTTTCTGATTGGGAGATATCCCAAACTGACTCCACACTACTGATGACCTCTATTGCTAGGGCATGAGGGTGAAACTCTGGAGCCGGTGCGACTTTACCAGTCTCTGGGAAAAAAAAAAAAAAAAAAAAAGGAAAAGAAAAAAACCACCCACACATAACAACACGTCTTTAGTGACTCAAAGATCAGCCACAGCTCTGCAGCCCGGTTTGGGGAAAGAATGCTGGAGAGTCAAGAGGTCCACTCGCTCATTTCTGCAAAAATGTAAAGTAACTAAAAATAGTAAGCTATTCAAGAATGTGGTTTGGAGTAGTCAGGTTTGATTTGATGCAAAACTCTGTAACTGGTAGTAAAAAAGGGCATGGAGTGAGTTACATTTGTATTCAATAGTTACCATCATTCCCCTAATGCATTTAAGATACTTGATTGAATAACTCTTCATATGAAACTGCCAATTGTAAATGAAAAGCAAAATAAAGATCTGAGAGAAAGAAACAGAGAAGAGGGAACCCTTTGGAGTCGCAGATTTGGACACAGTATATATCGGAAAGTGACTACACTTAAAGCAAAAAGTATTAAACTTCAGGTATCGGAACTGTAAAGAGTTAGCTTCTTGAAGGGGTCCTGAGAGCTGTTTAGGGATTCTTCCATGGGGATTTCAAGCATCTTCCAAGAACATGATTCAACTCCCCCCCCCCTCGGATATTCATTATTTACTCACTGCAAGATACCTACCAGTAGTTATTAATTTATCTTTATGCCTCTTTATCACAAGAAGTTTCAAGGTCTTTTTGGACTTTGTATGATACATAAGTTCTGGATTGTTTTGAGGTTAATAAAAATCCGCAAACACTGTATTCCGTTCCCGCAAGGTCATTGAACATTCAAAACTAAAATCAACTAAATAAAATGAAATTCTGGAGTGCTTATTAGAAGCAGGGCACCTTGGGGCGCCTGGGTGGCTCAGTCGGTTGGGCGTCTGACTTTGGCTCAGGTCATGATCTCGCAGTCCGTGAGTTCGAGCCCCGCGTCGGGCTCTGTGCTGACAGCTCAGAGCCTGGAGCCTGTTTCGGATTCTGTGTCTCCCTCTCTCTCTGACCCTCCCCTGCTCATGCTCTGTCTCTGTCTGTCTCAAAAATAAATAAATGTTAAAAAAAAAAAAAGAAAGAAAGAAACAGGGCACCTTGAGATTGAGGGCAATAAAGAAGAAAACTTCTTAATAAGAAGACGTGACCTCTACCTAGCGTAAAACTGCCTGGGGGCTTGGGGCATGGGATACGTACCTCAGCTATTTATTTGTCCATATGTCAAATATGTATTCAGTAGGGTGCTCGTTAATTTATTCCACAAATATGTCCACCTTCTGTCTTATAACGAGAATGTCCGAATATATCCTTAGCGGTTATGAAATAATTATATAATTCTTGGGTGGTGATATCAGTGTGAAGATGACAGAAGAAGCAATTCTGGAGGAATGAGATGGGCACTTGGGGAAAATGCTGAGCAGGTAAGGGAACTTCTTGGCTGAGGATATGTCAGATTGAGTTTATGTAAATGAGAGAACAGCGGTGCTCTGACAGAAGTAAGGATGTGTGGCGGGAGACCAGCCTGATGCAATAACTACTGACTTACACAACGTTATATTCGAGCAGCGTTTTCATGGGGCAGAAAAAGACAAGAGTTCTGTACCCGAGAAAGTGAAGAGACATACAGCCGGTGTGAGAGTCAGAAGTTGATGACTTCACCAGAGAATCAGCAAGAGATCGTGAATAAAAGGGTTTTTGAACAGCAAAAATGGACTGGTTCAATTTCAAAAGCTTACATTGACAATGAAATGGGTGCATTTTATCAGCTGTACCTTCAAGTGTATGTGTAAAGAAGGCCCACGATTGAGGTTATGTGGGTCTGAGAATTGTCACCGGGGAAGATGAATAGATTGTGTCGGCCGGGGCGTCAGCCAGGGCTGTGGCCAAGTTGACACCAGGTGGCACAAGGCAGGAAGGGAGAAAACTAAAACCAGAAGAGAACCTCAAATCCTAGATACATTCATTGGGACCATGTGACCCAAAGGGCCAGTCAAGAGCATGTTCAGCGGGACTAGCAGAAGAAATAAGCAACGAGGGGGTGCGATACGCCGTAACAGAAGTGACACCTTTGTGGGCCCTCAGCCACTTCAGTAGAACAGATTGTTCTACCATCTGTACAATGAGACTACTCTGCAGATCAAATGAGAAATTTAATGTAGATATCTATGTAAATCTTTATGTTAAAATTGATATCAAATTTGTATAGCGAGAGATTTATATATTATAATGGCTGTATATATCATACACTACATACATGTTTCTCTCATGCTGCTTCTTGCATGATGCATTAAAAATACTGTGTGCTCCGTCAGTTAAGCATCCAACTCTTGGTTTCATCTCAGGTCATGATCTCTCAGTCAGTGAGTGCCAGTCCCACATCAGGCTCCATCCACACTGACGTCCCTGAGCCTGCTTGGGACTCTGTCTCCCCTGTCTCTGGCCCCCTCTGCGCGCTCTCTCTCTCTCTCTCTCTCTCTCTCTCTCTCTCTCAAAAATAAATATATTCACTTTTTAAAAATCTTTAAAAATACTGTGTGCTTAGTAAGTATTATTAAAATTGTTTGAATTCATAAATCGTATCTGGAATGGGGGAACGTTGTATTTTGAGATCTTGGGGTACAATTTCACATTGTATTGAATTTCATGAGCTGTATTCTGTCCATGGGTGACCAGTGTCAAAGGGTGATAAGTGTCCCTGGAGTAGAAGACTGAGCTCAAGCTTTCAGAAAGTTCATCAGAGATGTTGCTCAAGGATGTAACAGACAGCAAACTGTGAATCAGGTGCTGAATTAAGGTGAGAGGAAGCTGATGGGGGTCATGAGCCTTCACTTTTGATTCTGAACCTCTCCAGCACATGGGAATGTGCCCTATTCATCTTTATATCCACAGTACCTAGGCAGGAAAAGTCCTTTTGCGTTGGTGCCTTAATTAAATTAGAAGAGGGATGCCATATAATTTGGTGGTGTACTTCAAATGAGGAGACACATGGTTATAGAAGAAGCATGTGAGAACCAAGAGCAAAATCGCTCCTCAATCCATCATTCATTCACAGATATTTATGGAATATCTAATAACGTGCGACACCCTTTTTGGGGGACCATGGATATGAAAGTGAACAAGACTGACAAAATCCTTGCTGTCACAGAGCTTAATTGGACCAGAGAAGACACACAGTGTACAACAAGTTGAAGAAAATAGGGAAAGGTGAAATCTCCACGGTGAAGGTTGTAGAGCATACTCAATCATCTGAGCAAAGTCCAGTTTAAGGAAGGACGAGAAGCTGGAATGAGAACACAGCAGAGGAAGGTTAAGAAAAATAGGCTTGGACACCAATGATGATGTACTGGTTTCCACGGGCATAATCACGTAGTCTCGTGTTACATCAACCAACTGATATGGACAAACTGAAATGGATTGATCGATAATTCTCAATTTTCTAAGGGCCTGAAAAATGCACGTTCCAGGACGCATCCCAGAAATGGGGATTCACTAGCTTCAGATGAGAGGGAGAAGTAAGTGACAGTGAATGAACATTCAAGGTGAGTCTCAGCAGTTAGTTCCCAGACCTCAGTGTGAGAAATGAGAATTCTACTGAAAAATTTTAAGTAGATAGTTAGAAGGACAACTTCAAGTAATGGGTAGGATACTAAGGATGAAGAAAATCAAGTTGATGCATTTTAGTGCCAGACCTGGGCTGAAATTAGCACTTGTGTCAAAGTGGATTTACAAGTTCCACTTAAGGCAAGGTCTTAACACATCCTATTTGTAAGATGCCAGAGGAAAAATACATTCAGATAAATTGACTGATGGTACTACTTACAGAATGTGTTTTAGGAAGAGGAATGAAAAGGAGCAGAAAGTCTGGTTCTCCCCTCTATTTTATATATTTTAAAGTTTCTCTAGATTAAAAGGAAGAAAAGTCTCACTTTATATTTAATTTCCATTTACTACAGAAGTTTGCAATGTTTGTAGTATATTTAACCTTAACGATATGATTTCTGTTTTCTAAAACTTAGAAAGTCCAAGTAGAAAAAAAAAAACTGTGAATAGATGATATATCTCATATATTGTAGGAAATACATACCTATTTTCTAAACTCTAAAAATAACTGGATATTTTTAGGAAAAAAGAGAAGCGTCTTTTCACTTCAATATTACATTTTTCAACAATAAGACAGTATTCAGATTAAGTTATTGGCATAATTAGTTTTAAACATTTTTTTGAATTTGTGACACCTCCCAATCTTTCTGTATTAAAGCATAAGAGAGAAGAGAAATATGCTATTATTTTCAACCGAAGCAATTAGGGAAGTATTATGCAATTACAGGTTCTATCTCCTTTAAATGGGTTGTGCACTGGCTATCAACTCTGAAACCTTACCAGGCTCTTGAAGACATTAATGATTAACCGAAGGAGGCACAGGAGGAAACAACATGGTGCCTCCAGTAGGGAGTCAGAACCCTCTACTCATTTTCATGGAACATGTTGTTAAGTTTCAGAAATCTTGATGGTCTTCCAAACTATGCCCCATGTTTCTTTCATGAATCTAAATGCAAGTAAAAACATTGTGTTCTTGCCTCCCTAGGGATTTGGCCAAATTCTTGAGAAGGAAAATCATGATTCAGTATTTGGAAAGTGAAAAGGAAAACGAAGAAAAGAAAAGAAACGAAAAAGAAATTGTGTGGCATCACCCTGTTGCTTTTTTTGGACCAACTTTGGCTTTCTAATTCTGTAGGACCGTGGCTTGTTCCCAGTGGGGGAGACCAAGAGATGTGGAGGTTTTCAGCTTAGGAACTATTAAGATGTTGCGCATCATTTATAGAACCCCTTAGACTGAGAAAGATGTGTGCTATTGAGAGTTAACCAGTCTGGCAGTAATTTTCTATATTTTAATATTCAGATAGGCAATAATCTAGCAGAAAATGGCTTTCAGTATGACACAAAAGTCAAAGAGGAAGTAATTATCACAATCATGGAACAGGTTTTTGGACATGGTAAAGGGTGAAGGCCAGTGCATGCTCTATGTTCTGACATCTCTTGAACAACTTATTGTTGGTTATAGGACGTCATGGGAAAAAAATTAAGATATGATTAAACTATTCTATAGCATAGGTTTAAAGGAACTATTTTCAAAACCATACTTAACACATATGCTGTAGCTGATTCCATAATCTATTTACGGACTTCTAAAATTACTTGTTTAGTTATGCTATTTATGAAGTAAATCTGATTTTTTTTTTCTTGCCGTTAAGTTATTTAGTGGTTAAGAGTACATCCCCCAGGGGCACCTGGGTGGCTCGGTTCATTGAGTATCGGACTCTCAGTTTCAGCTCAGGTCATAATCTAGGGTTGGTGAGTTCAAGCCCCACATTGGGCTCATGCTGACAGTGCAGAGCCTGCCTGGGATTCTCTTTCTCTCTCCCTCTCCCTCTGTCTCTCTGTCTCTCTCTGTCTGCCTGTCTGTCTGTCTGTCTCTCTCTCTCTCTCTCTCCCCTATTCGTGCTCTCTCTCTCTCTCTCAAAAATAAATAAACTTAAAACAATTATATTATAATCCCACAAACTCTCAGCCTCTTGCTTAGCGGACCCTTAACGACTACATTTCCAGTTAACGAAATGTCAATTTTCTTCAGAATGAGAATCCAGGTTTTGACTAGAGAACACTGTGATGAACACAGCAATATCATCATTATACACTCTTCCTAAACCAGGGGCCTTAATCTCAGTCTAAATCGGGAAAGGCTGATCCACATGGGTACAGAATAAAGTTTCTTTCTTTAGCAGTAGGAGAAAAAGGTATATACTGTGGGCAAAACTTTTATGGTTGACAATACGTTCCTTTCTTCCTCTTACCAGTTCTTACCTGTTCGTTGTTTCTCTCTTAGCCCTTTCTGCTCACGTTTGCCATGGAAAGGGTGCTGGTTCTCGCTTTTCAAGGAACGAGAGGGCGCACACGTTCTCGGGGTGAACTCTTAACTGTGGAGAATGGCACTAGGGGCTTGTCCTGCTGTCACTGTGGCTTCAGCAACTCTCTGCAAAGGTCTGAAGACAAAGCCAACTCCACATCCTATCTCCCATCCAAATCCTGGGGATTAGCACTTGTTATGTGCCCTTCCTGTCAAACCAGCCAGAAGAATGGGCAGGGCCAGTCAGTGGGGACAAAACCAGCAACTGGGGACAAAGGCCCAAGTTCCTCATCCTCATGAGCAGCAATGATGATATTATAAGTTTGATTTCAAAACACTGGTGGCTTGTACCTTCATCTGTGTGAAAATAAGAGGGAGAAGACCCACGTAAGTCAGACGTTGAAGGCAGCCTCCACGTGATTTGCACACGTTTGCAAATGCGAGTCAAGATCACAACCAGAATTAAAGTAAATTCAGTTAGGGGCATCTGGGTGGCTCAGTCTGTTAAGCGTCCGACTTCGGCTCAGGTTATGATCTCATGGTTCATGAGTTCGAGCCCCTCATCGGGCTCTTTGCTGACAGCTCAGAGCCTGGAGTCTGCCTCGGATTCTGTGTCTCCCTCTCTCTCTCTGCCTCTCCCAGGCTCGTACTCTCTCATTCTCTCTCTCAAAAATAAATAAACATTAGGGGGGGAAAAAAGGAAATTTAGTTAAATGTTACTTCTGACTTCAACCCTAAACATGAAACCATGAACAGTCAGAAGAGAATGAGCAACATATTCGGTAATTCGATAATTTTTTAACTCTTGCCATGGCATAGGAAAGACGGATTAATTTATTTGAATGGGGTTCTTATTTTATTTTTTAAATAGCTAGATAACTCAGTGGAGCAATTAACATTCTGAAACAACAAATGATCGTGTTACTGCCGGGTCCTGACTTAGACTGTGAAGTCTCCAAGGTAGAAAGGCTTTGAGCCCGTAGTGAAACTCCATTCTCCTGTACTTAGCTTTGGGGCCTCAGAAGCTAGCATGTCTGGTGCCCCGCTGTTTGGAAATGACCCCATGGCAGAAGTGGAAGATGAAGTTACAGCAGGAGAGACTGAGAATCTCGGAGGATTTGTCTGAGATGCAGGGATTCTTGCCTGTGAGTGACAATTTCCAAAGAAGGCTTCCCTGGTCGTATTGAACAATTGTGACTGTTTAGGCCTTTGGCCCCGAGATGGTGATGATGGTCTCTGCACTGAGCGTGTTGATTCTGGATGGCAACCCTGGAAAATTTTAGAAGCAGGGAAACGTCACATGTCTTGAAAGACATAACTCAGACATGCAAAATACATTTTCTCTGTCATTCCTCTTTCTCTGTCTCTCTGTCTCTCTGTCTCTCTGTCTCTCTCTCTCTCACACACACACACACACACACACACACACACACACACACACACTTTCTTCCCCCCTGGGGAAGAATCATGCATCGCCTAAAATAGAATTGAATCTCCTATATTTTTTCAAAATATCTGTTTCCCGTAGTTATCATATAAGAGAAATACAATACAATATACAAGAGAAATAGTATGGAATGTTGACTTTCTAGCCACCTAAATTTGTGTTTCTCTGAGCCAATGAGTTATAATAAAAGACTTGCAAAGCCAGTGGTGTCTCCATGTTGCAAGTTATCATTCTGAAAGTACTATTGCCAGGTGATTTTAATCTTTAACGTTGGGGAACATTAACTCCTGGTGCACCATTGCCCTTCTAATGAAAATACTCACTTGCAATTGTAAGCCTAAAATAAACTCAGAATGAGGCCTGCATCAGAGAAGCTGGCCTCTCTTGCCTAAACGGGCAGTGGGGTGGGTAGAGGGAGAATGTACAGCTACTTTGCCGTATGGGCTCTTGTCTAAGTGCACCCTCCACTGTGACACGGGATGAGAACTTGACCTTGGGGCCGAACGAGCCCCTGAAATCTGATCAGCTACAGGCCAATCCGCAGGAAGCTGTCATCACCTCGCAGAGTTTGCAAAACTTAAAAGGGAACCACTTTCACTTTCAGGATTTTTATCGACTCTCAGCACTGTCTCATACCAAAGCAGTGCAGCTTCCCGTTTGGATGAATTTGGATCGTCTGTGGTCTTTTGTTTGTTTTGTTTTGTTTTTTGTCTTGCCCCATCTTTGATATCTCTACAAACCTCTGCTGTCATGTGTTCTAGGCACCCAGACGCTGGAAAGTTTCCTGAGTGAAGATAAGATCTCCAGCATGTACTTTCGTTCTGGCTCTCTTTTCCTTTTTCACTAATCCGCTTCACTTCTGCTGCTGATTACAAGGCCAGAGCCACACCCTTAGTTTTGCCAGGGATTCAGGGAAGCGCTTGCCTGCAATGCGCTTGTGAATCGCTTGGTAAATGGGTACATGCATTGAGCACACAGAAATAATACCTTCCTTGTGGACACTCAGCTGAGTCAGGGTTTCCCAAGCAGCCATCTGCACCTGAGGACGACAAACCTTTATTCCATAACGACCACACTGTCTGACATCATTTCTTCCTTGAAGGGGATTTATTTTGAGCGGGACAAGAATTGGCTTTGTCTGTACTGGGTAAAGTTGCTGAGAAGGAAGTTGAAATACTCTGAATATTGATTTCAGCGCAGTCTTTTTAAATGCCGTTTTAAAAAAATGTTTTCAGCAAAATCATATTCTTTCTTCGTGTCGCAGTGTAAATTTTAACTGTGAAGTGTATATGTTTATACCAAACCCTTAAAGAAGTTACCACTGTGGATTTTTGAATTTCCAAATACACAGAAAAGAAACTCGTCAGGGAGTTTTAAAAGAGTCGGCCCTTATTCTGGCTGTTTTTAAATAGCTACGCCCACATGAGACCAGCGTGGAATAAGACAATAAGTTCTTGACTTGGAGCCTTTCCATGACTGGTGTGAGATTCAAATAAAACAATGGTTGTGAGATGTCGAAAACTGGGTTTGGAATATTAGATGCTCAATATACATGCAGAGTGTGACCTTGAATGGTCTGAGGCCCCAGACACAAAGAACATATAATTGAGATTATTACCATAAAATAAGTCTCAAACACCAGAGATAGAGCAACCAAAATGAAAAGTGTAATCTACTTCGTTTGATAACTAATTGTCACGAATATATTTTTCTTTTGATGGCGATATTTCCCCAGCTCGCTTAGAAAGCAGAGGTGCTACAATGATATGAATCTTCAAATGTGGGTCTTGAAAAGGAAAAAGAAGGCAGAGAAGGAGAAGAAAGACGAGCGGGAGGGGGAGGAAAAGAAGGGAAAGAGTAGGACAGGAGAGTGATTAACTAGGTAGTATGCTACACACTGAAAATGGAAAGTACTACTGCTTGGCAATTAAAAAAAGGAAAAATGAGAGTAAGATGCCTGGGCGCAAGCCCTGCACTAATGTAATCATAGCTTTGTGACCTCAGACAGGTGACTCAATGCCTCAGGCTACAGTTTCCTCTTCTTCACAAAATGGAGATAATCACAGAGCCTTCCATCTAGGATTGTAGTGAGGATCAAATGAGATAACGAGCCTGATGCATGTAAGCAGCACCTGTTTTGGTTAGTAATAAAGATGAGCTATCAATATATATTACCTCTAGAGCTTATAACAAACTTTGAAGGTAGGCACATTGATCCCACTTTTCCAAAGATAAGTGAATTTCTCAATGTAGGAAAGCTGAGAATAAAAAAAATTAATGTTTATTTATTTTTGTGACAGAGACAGAACACAAATGGGGGAGGGGCAGAGAGAGAAGGAAACACAGAATCCAAAGCGGGCTCCAGACTCCAGGCTGTCAGCACAGAACCCGACGTGGGGCTCGGACTCACAAACTGGGAGATAATTACCTGAGCCCAAGTCAGATGCTTAACTGACTGAGCCACCCAGGAGCCCCAGGAAAGCTGAGAAATACAGGCTAACTCCACGGTCCATGCTCCTATCTCCATACCTTCCTCTTTATGGCAAGCTATGGAGAATCTCTGACTGGCCTACAGACTACTGTCTTTTAATACTTATGACTTAATAGCAACATATGTACATTTTAAGTTCTCAGAGTTATTAACATAATGGTTTAGGGTATGTGTACTTTACAGATAGAACTTTGATGCCAAATTCAGATAAAGACATTACAAAGAAAAAATAAACTACAGACCAATACCTCTGGTGAATGTTGATGTAAAAATCCTCAAAAAAAAAAAAAAAAGCAAATGAAATTCAATAGCATACTAAAAGGATCATACACCAGGGCAAAGTGGAATTCATTCCTGCAAGGATGGTTCAATGCATGAAATTTATCAATACGATACACCACATGATCGTCTCAGTAGATGTAGAAAAAGCATTTGATAAAACCAAATGCTCTTTAATGATAAAACACTCAACCAAACCAGAAATAGAAGGAAAGTACCTCAAATAATAAAACCCATATATGAAAATTCCACAGCTAACATCATATTCAACATTAAAAACAATGAAAGCTTTAACTCTCAGATGAGGAATAAAACAAGGATGTTCTCTCTTGCCACTTACTTTCAACATGATATTAGAAGTCCAACCCAGAGCCATTGGACAAGAAAAAGAAAGAAAAGACATCCAAACTGAAAGAAAGGTGCCATGATTCTTATATGTAGAAAAGTCTAAAAATTCTAAAAAAATATATAACCTGTTAGAGCTCATAAATTAAGAAAGCTGCAGTATACAAAATCAACATACCAAATTAGTTGTGCTTCTCTACACTAACGATTAACAGTATGAAAAGGAAATTTTAAAAAAATAACATCTGAAATAATAAGATACTTAGGAATGAATTTAACCAAGGAAGTGAAAGACTTTCACACTGAGAATTACAAAATGCTTTTGAAGAAACTACAGAGGATACGGATAAATAGAGACATCCCATGTTCATGAATTGGAAGACTCAATCTTGTCAAAGTGTCCATACTGCCCAAGGCAATCTACAGATTCAATGTAAGCCCTCTCAAAATCCCTATGGCACTTGTGTGTGTGTGTGTGTGTGTGTGTGTGTGTGTGTGTGTGTGTGTTTGTTTCTGTTTGGGTTTTTGGGGGGCAGGAAAAGAAAAAAAATAAATTCATATGTAATCTCAAGGAACCTGAATATTCAAAACAATCCTGAGAAAGATGAATGGATCTGGAGGCCTCATAGTTCCTGATTTCCAAACATGTTAAAGAGCTACCATAATCAAAACAGTGTGGTACTGGCATAAAGACAGACATATAGGTTAATGTGACAAGAGACCCCAGAAATAAACCTATGAAAATACAATCAACTGATCTTCCACAAGGTTGCCAAGAATGCACAGTGATGAAAGGCCCATCTTTTCCACAAATTAACTCGAGAGCAACTGAAGACTTTAATGTAAGACCTACACTATAAAACTGCTGGAAGAAAAGATAAGGGAAGAGCTGCATGATATTGGGTTTAGTAGTGATTTCTTGGATCTGAAACTAAGAGCATAGGCATTAAAATGGAAGTCGATAAATAAGATGGCATCAAACTCAAAATCTGCTCACCATAGAACACAATCAACAGAGTGTAAGGCAAACTACAGAATGGGAGAAAATATTTACAAATCATATAAAGGATTAACCTTAATATCTCAACAAGAAAAAAATAATCCAACTAAAAGATAGACAAAAGAGTTGAATAGACATTTCTTCATATAAGATATACGGTGGCCAAAAAGCATATGAAAAGATACTGATCACCACTAATCATTTGACAACTGTAAATCAAAACCACAATGAAGCATCACCTCGTGTCCACTATCCAAAAACAGAACAAGAAAAGAAAGAAAGAAAGAAAGAAAGAAAGAAAGAAAGAAAGAAAGAAAGAAAAGTTAGGGAGAGAGGGAGGGACAGTGGAGGGAGGGAGGGAGGAAGGAAGGGAGGAAGGAAGGAAGGAAGGAAGGAAGAAAAGAAGCATTGGTAAGGATGTAGAATGCTTGTACACTATTACTAAAATTGTAAAATGTGCAATTGCTGTGGAAAACAGCATGGAGTTTCTCCCCAAATTAAAAATAAAATAACCACATGATTCAGTAATTTCTTCTGAAGAATTAAAGCAGAATCTCAAAGAGATACTTACACATCCATGTTCATCGCAGTATTAGTCAAAATAGCAAAAAGGTGAATGGAACACAAATGTGCATCAACAGATGGATGGATAAACAAAATGTGGTATATGCATTCAATGAAATATTATTTAGCTTAAAAAAAGAAATCCTATTGGGTCTCCTGAGTGGCTCAGTTGGTTAAGTGTCTGACCTCGGCTCAGGTCATGATCTCATGGTTCGTGGATTCAAGCCCTGCTCCAACTCTCTACTGACAGCTCAGAGCCTGGAGTCTGCTTCAGATTCTGTGTCTCCTTCTCTCTCTGGCCCTCCCCCATTCACACTCTGCCCCCCGCCCTCAAAAATAAATGAACATTTAAAAAATTAAAAACAAAAAGAAATCCTGTCACATGCTACAATATAGATGAAACTTGAGGACATTATGCTAAGTGAAATAAGCTAGTCACAAAAAGGCAAATACTGTGTGGCCCCACTTACATGTGTTACTTAAAGCAGTCAAATTCTTAGAAACAGAAAGTAGAATGGTGGTTGCCAAGGGGTAGGAGGAAAAGGAAATGGGGAGTTGTTCAATGGTTAAAGAGTTTCAGTTTTGCAAGATGAAAAGTTCTAGAGTGCTGTTGCATGATGTGAGCATAGCTAACACTAACACTACTTAATTCGACACTTAAAAATGATAAATTTTATATTACGCATTTTTTATGTTATGCACCACTGAAGATGATAAATTTTGTTATGTGTTTTTACTAGAGGTAATATTCATTCATTAATATAAATGTTAAGTATGGAATGTTGAAGAAAGATGTGGGGGGAAAAGGATTTTAATTTGACTACTTACTGGTCATTGAATGAAAGTTCACAAATAAGATAGTTTCAAAATTAACATCAAAAAATAGCTTTAGTTCAGTTCTATCCCACTGAACGTGTATTAAACACTTTTATTACACAGTAAAACACATGTGATAGGTATTTAACAAATATTTCAGTAGATAAATCTTTAGTACATGTATTTTAAAGTGATGTTTTCTCATCATTATAAATTATAGGAAAATTTCTCCATAGAAACATCTACTTTGTTAGAACATCCCCCCAATTCTAAAGGTTGTTAGCCCTGTGGGTCATTTTCAGAATTAAGCTGACTTTATTTGGGAGAAAGCTAGTATGAATCCATGAACTTATTCACGTGATAGGGGAGGTCTACATGTTGTATCGCTTGGGAAAATTGAATTGCATGGTGCTTTGCGAAGGGAAAACCTTGAGGAGGGAGAAAAGAATAAGTAGGAATTGAAAAATCAAAGATGGGAAGTGAGAAATGAGAAAAAGGAAGAAAGAAAGAAGAGGTGACATGATAAAGGAGGAGAGTAAATGACAGGATAAGTTTAAATTAGAGGACAATTACCTAGGAGTTGAATATCAGACAATAGAGAGGACATGGATACTATTTTAAAGGTATCTCCATTGAGCTGAATCAGAGACAGGAAATTAATGCATTTAGAGACTATGAGGTGCTTCTTGTATTTCCCATAAAATTGGTTTGCTATGACCCAGATTAGTGTTCTCTAGGCCTGTCCACAAATGGAGAGATGAAGGAACTCGAGCTACTACAACTTCTAGAGAAGTAAATAGAATATAAATGATTTCAGCTAGCAAAACATGGTTTTTAAATATGAAAATATAGAAATGAAGACTAAAGACTAACATATCTCTTACAATATTTACATACATGGTTGAGACTATTCCAAAATCATCCACAAAGAACTCTCTCCATGCTCCAAGCTGTAGGAGACATTTTGAGGGACACATAAAGGGCATATATGGTCCTTGCCTCCTGAAAGCTCACAGCCTCCCTCAGAAGAGAACTTACATAAAAGGAAAACTTTGAGAGCCATTCACAAAAGTTATTAGTGGGGCCTTACTGAAAGTCACCATGATCTATAGGTGTGGACAGCCAAGAAGGGAAGGCTAACCTAGGAGCAGTGATGGGAAAAGACAGGGACTGGAGATTATTAAGGATTGGATAAGAGAAAGGAAATGGAGGGCCCCAGAAGGAGAGGATGCTGTACAATGGTTTGACAGGTTATTCACATTTTTCTGAATAAAGGAAATGTTGGCAGGGGCAAAGAAGGAATCATAAAGCTGGGCTAATATTCCAAATGGGGCCTAGAACAGGTCTCAAAGGTAGAAAGCTGAAGGATGGAAATATAGGAGTGAGGATGGCTGAAGTTTTTCATCTGGAAGATACAGGCTAGGATTCTTGGTGACACCCTGAAATCATTGAAAAGGAAAACAAGAAGATTGGTTATAATGGTAGCCCTTTGTCTTGCGCGTACATATATGTCAAAGTCATAACGCACCATTTGACCAATTTCTACCACCTTAGAAGATGGTTTCTCTCTCCTCTCTCTCTCTCTCTCTCTCTCTCTCCCTCCCTCTCTCTCTCTCCCTCTCCCTCTCCCTCTCTCTCCTTTCTTCTGTTCTTCCATAAGAGAGAGGTACATGGACTTTAGTAAGAACTCAAGTTGCTTTTTAAAATAATCTTTCTTTGAGGCCTAAGTTGTCCCTCCAGACTCTTACACTTTGTCCAGGAAGTTTGTGGGAAATGGAGATGAGTGCCTGGCCTCTGAACTCTGAGCTGGTCAGGGGTGCTCCCTTCTTTGGGTTAGGGAAGTCCAACATAAGTCAGAAGTATTCCAGGAAAAAAAAAATTTTCTTTAAACTGTGATCACAACCTCACGGAAAGATCTATATAGTAAAATAAACTGCAGAAAAATAGGAAAGGAAAAAAAATTCTTGGATGAAGAGGCGAGGAGGAGAAAAAGTAACATTTTTGGTGGTGTTTTCAGAAACATTTGACCAACAACATTAAATCTGTATTGAGCATAAGTACTTGGGTTGTTAAATTGTTTTGATCGCCTGCATAGCTATTGAATTTACTCTTTCTCTGAGCGTGTCTATAAGACATTGTCCCAGCACTCACCTCTGCTCTCACTCACTTACTCTCTTTGCCCTGAGCAAAATTTACTTGTCAACGCTGGTTTTCTTAGGGCTTGTAAGGCACCATGGTTTGCTTAAGTAGCCAACAGGAACTTCCTGACAGGACCCTCAGCCTTCCTGAGTCACGGGACCCATCTGACAGTGGAACTACGTTGTGCTGCAGTTTGATTATGAAAGGCTGATACGGATATGGATATGGTTATAGATAGAGATGATAGAGATAGAAGCAGCTTTTGACATATATACACGCAAGACAAAGGGCTACTTGGCACAGGTCAACATTCTTTTTTTTTTTCCTTCCTCTTTTTCCTTGTTATTAGTAGGGGTAGGTGTTAAAGTTGACCAAGGGAACATGATCCTGGCAAAGGATTAGCAGAGAAAGTCTCCAGAGGTTCAAGGAACAACATTTCCAAAGTTTAACTTTATCCAATGACAGAAATAAATTAAATTATCTTCGGAGGCTCCCTACTAATATATAAGGAACTATCACTAAAGAGAAAATATCTTGCAGTGTTAAATAATGAAAGTCTGACTAGATCGAGGCAAAAATAATCTCCATAGTATTTATCAGATTAGGAAAGACGCTAACATATTCAACATATTCATTCATTGTTTTATTCCACTCACACTTAGGGAACATCTACTATTTTTCCAGGCACTATGCAAGGCATGAGCTGAAGAATGCTGTTCTCACGGGGCTTGCATTCTAGTGCAAAGAGACGCATAATTTTTAAAAAATATGAAAACACATCCAGTACTTATATGGGAAAGGCTTTGGACAAAAATAAACCAGAGAAGAGAATAAGCAAGCTGGGGAGGGGGTCATCTTAAAGAGGGTGTCAGGAAAAGCTTCCCTTAGAAGACAATATGTAAACAAAGAGCCGAAGGAAGTGAGCTCATGTTTGTAAGTCACACTCACATAATATATTGGCACTGTTTCACTGGGCCATCAAAACCATGGGTCCCATAATGGATTCTGCCCCAGGCTAATTCTTGTATAAAATGTACTGGCATATTAGCTGATCTGTTGGTAGCCTGGGGTTTCGCTATGGAATATATTGATGGGCAACTTATCCAACCTTTGTGCCTCAGTTTCCTCACTGTAAAAAATAAGGATAAAAAGACTACCTAGCTCATTGGACTGTGTGGGGTTAATGGCATTGTTCCACGCCAAGTGCTTAGAACAGTGTCTGGTATATAAAAAGGGCTATAGACGTATTAATTATGTCAGTATTGCTATTGTTATTTTATTAACAGAGGAATAAACTAGGAAAGGCTAAAACATCTCTTAGCATACGCTTCCTGTTGAAGGCATGATAAACTTTTCAGAGATAAAAATGAAGAGTTGTTAATTTGTTATAAAGCTTCAGATGTTTGACCCTTTTCCACTGCATATAGTTTAGTGTCTGACTCTGGATTTATGAAATGGATAAGGTAAATGTAATAACAATTGTTTGGAGTGGAATGGAGTCTCAAACATCAGTGGCGTGCTATGAAGCAAGTGTTGCTTGGGGCAAAGATTTTAGTCCTTATTTCTAATGTAATCATCTTGGGCGGTCCCCCCTTTTTTTTTTTCTAACTTGGTAAAACTAAACTGTTTTAATCATCATAGAACAACATCAAATTCTATATGACATATGAATCTGGGAAAGAAAGGAATCACTGAACTAGTATTCACTGACATACAGAGAATAAATGGAAGGAAACCAGATTCAATTATCTAGTTGCCTAGTGTATTTACAAAGTGGAATTTGACACAAATTCTACTGTTACTCTCAATACTCTGAAAAACCAAATGAGATATCTTTAACAGAATTATTGCCTTGTCTGATGGGCTGTGTGTCCACAAGTAAAGGATCCCAATGTTAAAAGGGAACTACTGTAGTTACTGAGAGATGAAAGTCTGGATTGGTCTATCAGCAAAACTCTTATCTTGAGCCTTACAGTCTTCTCCCCTTAGCGAATGCCAAGGCCCCCAGCCTCCATTATATTTTTTAAAGTTTCAGTGAAGTTGAGATGTCCAAAACCAGAATAAGTTGATGCTTACTTTCAATTATTTGAGAACACAGAGAGTCGTTCCTTAAACAAACAAAAAGGTTTAAGTGTATTTTCAACGACTGGAGCCAAGAAAGTAACAATGCGTGTTTCTAGTTCTTTCCAATGTCCTTTCTGCCACATTCCAAGTTCATTTATACCACAGTAGCAACTTACTGTTTTTCTCCGTATCATCAAACATTTAGCCTCACAGGGTTATTAATCACGCTTTGCACTTAGACTGGCTGAGTTTGAAAAGGCATTGCTTTGAATTCTATAAACAGTCATTAATCCTTAAAAAATTTTCAGAAAGCTATGTGCTGTGCAATCATTTACTCAAATTATTGAATTTATAGAATTATCATAGGCTTTCCATTTTTCAGAGGATCCATGGTATTTAATGGTTGCCTAGATTTGAAAATAGTGGTAGGTTTGATACAGTGAAATTGTGTATGTTCTTGCCACTTGGCCTAAAGCTAGACACCCTTTGTCTTGCTGTTGCTTTGAGGTCATTTTGGTCATTAACCTTCCCTGCCCTTGGGGTAGGTCCTCAAGGTACCCCACTGCCCTCTGTGAGTTAAGTGTACCAGCATCTGCACATGTGATACCGTTTGCTTATGTAATTATATATTTTTTCAGACGAGGCCATAAGATCGAACACCATCATGTGTTCCACTTGTCATTGCTTTTCTAATCCCTTGTATGATGCTCGTAGTAAACAATGTGTATTAATGGGGCGCCTGGGTGGCGCAGTCGGTTAAGCGTCCGACTTCAGCCAGGTCACGATCTCTCGGTCCGGGAGTTTGAGCCCCGCGTCAGGCTCTGGGCTGATGGCTCGGAGCCTGGAGCCTGTTTCTGATTCTGTGTCTCCCTCTCTCTCTGCCCCTCCCCCGTTCATGCTCTGTCTCTCTCTGTCCCAAAAATAAATAAACGTTGAAAAAAAAATTAAAAAAAAAAAAAACAATGTGTATTAATGAAAATAATATGGCTCTGAAGTTCCA
Organism: Prionailurus bengalensis; assembly: GCF_016509475.1. Lineage (NCBI taxonomy): Eukaryota > Metazoa > Chordata > Mammalia > Carnivora > Felidae > Prionailurus > Prionailurus bengalensis. Next base: position 8,220,410 of record NC_057358.1, on the reverse strand, counting down.
AGTGAAATGCAGCCTCTCTCATGAACTAATTGTGTGACCTTAGGCAAATCCATTGAACTTCCTAGTGCTCAGGATGTGTGTGTGTGTGTGTGTGTGTGTGTGTGTGTGCGTGTTGTCATTGTTGTGTCTGTTTGTTGTTTGGTTGGTTTTTTTGGCTAAAAATAAAAATGCTACCAGTAGTTTGGGAGCAATTTTTTTATGTATCAAGTGTTGTTAATGAGCAATGTATTAGCTCATTAAATCATATAAAAATCCTTTGATTATTCATTATCTGTAATGTATAGTTGGAAGGACTAAAAGGCCAGAGGGATTAAATAGCTGTGTTATGAGTAAAGCTAGCAAGGACAGAATTGGGAATTCGAATCCGGGTACTCAGTCTCAAGGACCCAGACTCTTAGTTATTTCATTATATGCATCCTAGGCCCTTAAATGATTCCTCAGTTTCGTTCCCAAATCAATGTTGGATAACAGTAAAATTAAAAAAAAAAAAAAAAGCACTTTTCCAATGATTGTATCTGGATACAAAACCTACCTCGACATTTTCTGTCTTATATAGTTATTAGTCTTAAACTGGCTGATATTTAACATTCTTATTTGTAAAAGAGTCCTATAATAATATTTACCTTGTGCTTATCCAGTATTCAAATAAACTAGTGTCCATGATGTGCAAGCATCTAATAAATGAAATTATTTAAGTGTTGGAGTAATAAAAACGATACGTATGCTCATGTGATTTGATTTAAATAAAACAATGAAAAATACCAAAATATGTTTTTCTAAAGTAGCCTATAATTGGGAGGATAAAGGTGCTCATTTTTAGCCAGAATTGTTCAAAGATCTACAAAGAGAGTAAATCTTAAACATTCTCCTCACAAGAAAAAAAATTACAACTATGTGAAGTGATACATTCTAACTAAACTCACTGTGCAGACCATTTCCATATATATATATATATAGAGAGAGAGAGAGAGAGAGAGAGAAATATCAAATTATTATGTAGTACACCTTAAACTAATACAATGTTATATGTCAGTTATATCTCACTAAATGTGGGGAAAATCTACAGTGGCTGAATTATTTGGAAAATTATAGATTTTCCTGTTGTTTTGGGGCAACACTTTGCCCCAAGTCAATAGCTTAGTCTGGGTTAAAATGCAGACATTGCTAGCAGCAATAAAAAAGAAAACCAACTCTGTTTTATTTGATTAGGCAGGTAATAATACCCCTAGTTTACAGAGGAGGCAACGGGAGGCCTATGTAACCATGGTCACAATGCAGAGCCAGGATTTGAAAATGGATCTGATTCAAACCCTCTGTGCTCCTTGCTGTTTCATTACTTTGAAAAGCATGGGTTTAGGTAACATATACACTTCTCTACCAGGCTCACATGACTTGACCTAGCTTCTGTTCATGGAACTCAACTCCAGGAAGCTCATTAATTCACTCAACACATTATTTATGGTGCGCACGATTGAGAGGGATATGCCGCATGGACATCACAATCTCTGGAATTAATTTTAAGCATATCGACAAAAATTACTTTTGTTTCCACTAGTTTCCAAGGATAGAGAATTTACCACAAAAATTTTAGTTTTCTAGGATTACAGTTTACTCATCTCCCCACCCCACCCCACCCCACCCCCACCCCCCAATTAGCAGACCTGGTTGAATAAACTTGGTTTTCAGACTGACTAGATTAAGCAGGCCAGGAGGCAGAATCCTCTCAGAGAGAGAAAGAAGAAAAACCTTGTTAAATGGGCACTCAGCCAGTCTTGGGGAATGAACACAGCATTTTCCGAGTCTTTGGAATATTAAGAACAGGTCATAAGTAAAAGAAAATAGGAAATAAGGACCGGAGGTTGAGAAGCCTGGAGTCAGTTCAGACTGTCTGAATCACTTATGTTGTGGTGGTGATTTGAGCTGACAAAATGTTATTGGAGGGATCACTCTCCTCAACACTGTTTGCTTTGGGAAGTCAGGCAGAGATTTATTATGGCTGAAAGCCTTTACAGCTGTCGGATGTAAGTGCTGGGTTAAGAGAGTTGAAAATATCAGCTGAAATTAATAGCATGAGTTGTGATTCTGAATATCTGCAACAATTGCAATGGGACAAAAAAAAAAAAAGCCAGAGATCACAGTTTTATTCTACATCTGTGATTGTATTTGGTGCAAAAAAAAATGATGACCTATGCAGGGAAAGGGACATTTTTATGTCCACTCAATATAATCCAGATCTCTGAAGTGCTGATATACAGGACTGACAATTAATGGGATGGCATTTTGACATAAGTAAAGACATGAGACTCAACAGCTAGGTTGATATAAGGAAACTGCAAGTCATATCTTTTGAAAGAATGTTCATCCTGAAGGGTAACAACCACTGCGATTCATGAATATCTGTAAAGATGCCAAGAAAAATACGTTCGGGGGATGAAGATAAACGGATTATAGGTAGGTATAGATCACATAGATAGATAGGTATGTTAAATGGCTAATTATTATTTTTACATCTGTGTCTCCATACGTGCCGTATATAATTATATTTATCTTTCTATCTGATTTGGAAAATGTAAGCTTGATCAAACACTAAGGAAAGATGGGAACAGTGGCACACATCTTAAAGAGTTAAACAGACTTTTGTGATGGAGCACGACTCATAGCTAATGCTTATGATGAAACTCTTAAGTATGGGAATAGATTATAGAGTGGTTTCTGAACTTATGTGGCTGGAATCCCTTTCTCGGGAAGAATGTCATTGGTTTGTTTCCTCTGAACACACTCTGAGAAATAGTGTTTCTGAGTGGAATGTATATGTTGAGAAGTTCTTTCATTGCTTGTCCTAGGTAACTATACTTAACGGGTACAGAACTCACAATATGGATGCAAAATAGCATTGAATGAATCAATACGTCTAATAAATAAGTCATATCTATGTTCCCATCGCTGTGAGGGTCATACAACCTGTTCTCCACTGAAGGATCTATCTATTCAAATATAAACGAATGCCAACATGTCCTGTAGGCTCTGTTATGCTAATTTTAACGTTGACAGGCTGATGCCAATGACCTAAACCACGATCTTGCTACTGTTGCCTCATGTGTCATCTGACCAGTTATCATTAAAACGTGTTAAAAATGTGGAGAGAGGGAGTAATGGGTATTTTGACTGGACAGACACTTGATTTCATCAAGTCAGTTATGTTTCTGTGAAAATAGGCCTGTCATAGGATAATGAACCATCTTCTCCTCTGTTCTGCCTTTATCTCATGTTTACCTTGGTTACACTTGTCATTTTTTTCACTTTTCACAAATTGAATTCAGTTCGGAAACAGGTTAACAAAGTAATGACGTAAAGTATGAAAATCTCACTGAAAGAAGCAGAATCGTTAACATGACTGATTATTCATAAATCATAATTTTAAAAAGATGAGAGTCCTATCACTCTGCTTCCATTGCCTCAAAACCCCTGTGCCTTCTGAGCGGTCTTCAGATAAAGCCATGCATTGTCTGCTCTTCTCCAGTCTCTCTAGACTCAACCAACACCTCCCTCACTGTACTTCACCCAATCTTTTTTCACACTCTTTGCATTTCAGAGTGTACCCTTCTCTTACTTTCTCGACCACTCCATGTGATTTGTCCTTGCTGTTACTGTGACCAAAATGACCCTCATGCACCCAGACGACAGCTTCCAGTACTCTGCCACCAACATTCACCCTCCTATTGCGTTGAAGAGATGACACCCACTGACACATGAAGAGACAGGGCACCTGGCTCGAAGAGGAAAACAGAACGAGGAGGTTCCACCTGTGACTCAGTGCAGGACAAGGGAGCATGTTCTTGAGTTTACAAATGGCTGTTTGCTACAGTACAGTGGCTTCTGTGCTATATCTCAGCAATTTTATGTAGCATCGTGTTCTAGATGAATGATCCTTCCCCTCAAAGTCCTGTGAAACCTGTATTTCCAGTACCTCAGATTGTGCCTATATTTGGAGATAAGGCCTTTGAAGAGGTAAATAAGTTAAAAGGAGGACATATGGGTGGGCCTTAATCCAATATGACGGGTGTCCTCATAATAACAGGACACTGGGACACAGGCAAGCACAGAGGAAATGCCATGTGGAGACGCAGTGAGAAGATAGCCGTCTACAAGCCAAGGAGAGAGACCTCAGGAGAAACAACCCTGTCCACATCTTGATCTTGGACTTCAGCCTCCAGATGGTGAGAAATAAATGTCTGTTGTTGGAGACCCCCTAGGTACTTGATTATGGAAGCCCTAGCATATATAAAATATGTCCTTATTTAATAGGATTCTCCAATTTAAGTTTTTTTATGCCCCCACATAAGGAAAGCAAAGCTCTGTATTCTATGTCCAGTCACTAGTGTTTACTCCACTCTGTTCTAAGGAGATAGTGATAGATATTTCCATGCAGGATATTTTGTTCACTCTGGAGACACTAAAATTGGTTCTGAAGAGGAGTAGACTTTGTAGACTAAGGGCTGCTCCCTTAAGGTCTTCCATATGAGAATGGAAGGCATAAAACATGAACCAGCTTAAAGATTACGTAAGATTGATCAAGAGGTTAGGGCAATGCAGTGGACTTTAGAGTTACTTATTGGGTATCCATTTGGTGAAAAGCAATGGGTATAGGTTCTGCGTGAAATAAAAAGGCAAATATGACATCATCCCAGCCATACAGAGTTCACCATCCCACATGGGAAAGAAATGTGTGATAGCACTCTCTCAGACAATTTGGGGGTCATCTCATTCAACAAGGGCCACTTCAGTCTGACTGAAATGGATCTTAATTTCTCAGCCAGAAAGGTCTCTGTTTTCTAAATTCCTGAATATAAGAGTGAGGAGAAAATTTGCCTTTTTTTTTTTTTTTTGGTCTTAAATAATGGAAACCACCTCCTTTCAAATATGGAAGCAAAACATGTGCTGGATTTTTATTAGAATGCGGCCTTTGAAAACTGAGATACTTTGGGGAGTTAGTTGGTAACTTTAAAGAATTTTCTTAGTATTTACAATATACCAAATGCTACTCGAAATCCCTTATATACATTTTCATTTAATATTCCCAACATCTGAAGAATTTGCTTCTGTTGAGTCCTGCATTACAGATAAGGAAAGAGAGATTTGAGGGGTTTGGGTAGCTTGTCAAAGATCACATAACTGCTAAGTAGCAGAGACAGGCATCAACAGTAACTGATAGAAAGACCCCTTAGGTATCACACTATACTACCACATTCATTGTTATAATTTGTAATGCAAATAAGCCCTTTTCCAAAATTGGGTGTCTAAGTAACCAAGGGACTCTTAAACAGAGATGTTTCGTGTAAATATTCATTTAGTCTTTGGCACAAAATAAGAGTGGAAACTGTTTCCAGACAAAGCAAGGCAAAATAGGCACTTTCAGATTGATTTCCTAATCAAATTATCACTGCAGTACTAACAGCCATGTAACGGGGAATACTTCGTATCAACGTGACTTCATGTTTAAGCTCCATATCAACATTCTTAGGACAAACATAGCCCTTAAAGTTAATAGATTAAATGCTTGGGGGAATTTCTCCATACTTCATGTGTAGAGAGATGATACTATTTTTTTGTATGTACTCATGGCTCATGGATATTGGCCAGCCTCCAATGAGAGTCACATTCAGAACACATTGAAAAACACAACCAAATATTGTTTTCGTTATACCAGGTTAGTTTTTTTAAAAAAAAAAGTTTTTTTTAACGTTTTATTTATTTTTGGGACAGAGAGAGACAGAGCATGAACGGGGGAGGGGCAGAGAGAGAGGGAGACACAGAATCGGAAACAGGCTCCAGGCTCCGAGCCATCAGCCCAGAGCCTGACGCGGGGCTCGAACTCACGGACCGCGAGATCGTGACCTGGCTGAAGTCGGACGCTCAACCGACTGCGCCACCCAGGCGCCCCTATACCAGGTTAGTTTAAAAAAAATTGAGAACAGAATACAATTGATATCTAAAGTACTAAAAAAATGATGTACCAAAGTAGTTTCTAGTTCTAGTGGCACTGTGCTCCTATATTAACATACAAGAAAGATATTCTTGTCTTTAACCAGACCCAATGCCCACACTCCTCAAAAATATGCATTTTGCACTATTTCTTTTTTCACTCTATAGATATTGACTTGAACTCAAGCACAATGATCCATGTAAGGTTCCTTTATTAAAATAGGAAAGATGATTCATATCATATTTGAGAAATAAAATTCTATGTCTGTTAGGAATTTCAAATTCATGGCTAACAAAATGCGAAATGTGACGTGAGAAATTAATAATGATCTAGCTTACTAGATCAACGTTGGCAGTGGTGTAGAGCTTAGTACCTTCATTAAAAAAAAACACACACAACAATAACAGAGTATTCCAAGTTACTTTGTCTTGTGTTTGCTGCTTAAAAGAGCTAATTCATGGAAAGCACTTATCAAAGTGCTGAAAACATTGGAGGAGTCAAAGTTAACCACTGGTTTTTTGTTGTTGTTGTTTTGGGTTTTTTTTTTTGGTAATTTAAATTAAAGTTAGTTGACAGACAGTGTAGTATTGGTTTCTGGAGTAGAACACAGTGATTCATCTTTTATATGTGACACCCAGTGCTCATCCCCAGGAAGTGCCCTCCTTAATGCCCATCACCCATTTAACCCATCCCCCAACCCACTTTCCCTCTAGCAACCTTCAGTTTGTTCTCTGTACTTAAGAGTCTCTTATGGTTTGCCTCCCTCTGTGTTTTTATCTTATTTTTCCTTCCTTTCCCCTAAGCTCATCTGTTGTGTTTCTCAAATCCCACACATGAGTGAAACTATGTGATATCTGTCTTTCTGTGACTGACTTATTTCACTTACCATGATACACTCTACTTCCATCCACGTTGTTGCAAATGGCAAGATTTCATTATTTTTCATCACCGAGTAGTATTCCATTGTATCTATATGTACCACATCTTCTTTATCCGTTCATCAGTCGATGGGCATTTGGGATGTTTTCATAATTTGGCCATTGTTTATAATGCTGCCATAAACACTGGGAGCATGTGCCCCTTTTTGTATCCTTTGGATAAATACCTAGTAGGGCAATTGCTGGGTTGTAGGGTAGTTCTATTGTTATTATGGGACAAGAATTCTTATAGAAAATGATTTTAATATTACTCCTATGAGGGATAATGACACTAAAATGTCATGCTGTGGAACTTTCTATGAGTTTCTCACTAGCTTTCATAATTTTCAAAAAGTTACATTATATATATCCTATATTGGATAGACAACCTTGGGCTTTGAAGATTTGGTATTTCTAATCGGCATCATTAGCATAAAGTAACCCTCCCAACCAGATACCTTATTACAGTATAATCAATGAAACACAAAAGAACTGAATGCATGTTCTCCATAGAAAAATACATGTTCAATGGGAGAAAATTAAAATCTGTCCAAATGCTTAATTTTTTAGTTCAAATTTTATCAGTATTGAGTCCAAGGGACTTTTCAAAAAAAGAGGAAAAAAAAAAAGAAAAGAAAAAAGAAGTGCAAATCTGTTTCTCAATTGGCCTGTTTATTCAGATTTGATTTTTCATATGAGGAATCTTTATTATAATTTTTAAACTATTCACACCATTATCTTTAAGAAAATGACAAAGGAGAGTGTATATGCAAATTGGACCTAAAAGTGTAAAAAACAAGTCTATATTAATTCATTTTGAGTGTAAAACTAGCTTGCAAAACATGAATAATATAGGCATGAGACATGGATAATAACTGACAGGGATAAATATGAAGTTTCATACAGGCTGGTGACTGATACCCAGTGGGGGTGGCTTTTATCTTAGAATGAGCAGCTCTTCAAGGTTGGTTTTGCATTTCCCAGATGATTAGTGATATGGAGTCTCCTGTCATGTGTTTGTTGACCATCTGTATGTCTTCTTCGAAAAGAAGAATGTCTATTCAGATCCTCTCCCCTATTTTTTTTTAAAATTTTTTTTTTCAACGTTTTTATTTATTTTTGGGACAGAGAGAGACAGAGCATGAACGGGGGAGGGGCAGAGAGAGAGGGAGACACAGAATCGGAAACAGGCTCCAGGCTCTGAGCCATCAGCCCAGAGCCTGACGCGGGGCTCGAACTCACGGACCGCGAGATCGTGACCTGACTGAAGTCGGATGCTTAACCGACTGCACCACCCAGGCGCCCCTCCTCTCCCCTATTTTTAAATTGTATTGGTTTTGTTGTTGTTGTTGTTGTTATTGTTGCTGTTGTTGTTTTTGCTAATGAATTGTAGGAGTTCTTTATGTATTTGGGATATTAGCCCCTTATCAGATATATGATTTGTAAATATTTTCTCCCATTCAGTAACTTGTCTTTTCATTTAGTGAATGGTTTCCTTTGCTGTGTAACTTTTTAGTTTGATGTAGTCCCCTGGTTTATTTTTGCTTTTGTCACCTTGGCTTATGGTGTCAAATCCAAAAAAATCATCATCAAGACAGACGTCAAGGAGCTTACCACCTACGTTTTCTTCTACGTGTTTATGGTTTCATGCCTTACGTTCAAGTCTTGAATCCATTTGGAGTTAATTTTTGTGTATGGTGTAACATAGAGGTCCAATTTTATTCTTTTGCATGTAGCTGCCCAATTTTCCCAATCCCATTTATTGAAGAGACTGTCTTTTCTCCATTGTATATTCTCGCCTCCTTTGTCAGAAACCAATTGGCCTTATACGTATGGGTTTATTTCTGGACCCTCTATTCTTTCCCGTAGATCTATGTTTGCTTTATGCCAGTACCATACTGTTTTGATTACTATAGCTTGGTAATATAGTTTGAAATGTTTAGGCCTGTAGATGTGTGCCAAACCTAAAGCCTGTCCTTCAGGCCAAAGCTCTAGAACAAGCAAATGGGCCTCTTTCAGAGAAGGAGTGGGGGTGTGCCTCAGGTTGCTGCCTGTGCAGTGCCCTGGGGTGGTAGCCAGCTAAGAAGGATCTCTTCACCCTTTACAGTCTCATGAGACCCAGGACCACAAGGCCCCATGGCCACCAGAGCCCAGCGATCAAGGGGCATCCCCTGGGCAGGAGCTGCCAAGACCAGGGACACCAGATGCTTGTAAATCTCCCCTCCGGAAGGTAGTAGCACCTTGCAGCCTGGCAGCGGGAAGAGCGGGGGACGACAGCGCCCGCCCACCGGGACTCTGGAGCGGGTTACAGGCAGCCCCCTAGACGCGTCTTCAATCAGAAGCCTCTCCAACAGGCTGCAGCTGCGATCGGAAGCAAACAGGCCTCCTTCCCAGGAAGACTGAGCTCCTGAGTCTGTTGCTTCTTGTCGTGCCGGCGGACGTGGTGGCTGTTTCAGAACCCTTTTGGGGTTGGCTCTAGCTCTTGGGGACCCACGAGCCTAAGCCCCCTCCGTTGCCACCGGGCGTGTGTACAAGGAAAGAAAGAAGGAAAGGAAAGGAAACAACACCCGAGGAGGAACCCTGGCGCCCCCAGGAGCAAGGAGCGGGTAAGCGTGAAGGTGGCACCTGCTAGGCCTCCACATCGGGGAGCGTCCAGCAGGCTCCCGGGCGGGTGCGGACGAATCCGATGTCCTGCCCGCGGGCCGAGGCCCCACAGCCGCACCCGCCTCTCCCGCCGCCGCTTCCGCCCGGGTGGGCCTCCACCGTCTCCAGGTGAGTCCTCCCGCCAGTGGGGCTGGGCGCCGGAGCCCCAGTGGTTCTCAGAGCTAGGTGTCTAGGGGGCTCGAGCCTCAGGTGCAGGTCTTAGAAGTCGGGGGTGCCCGATGTGGGGTTGCTCAGGGGGCAGCCCCAGGTTTTGAGCTCCAGGACGGTGAGTCCCACGGAGAAGGGGTTTGGCGACACCGTGTCCCAGGTTCTCCTGTCTCCTTCCATGGGCGCCTTCTCCCTTCCGCTCCGTTCCCAGGGGCTCGGCTCTCACCAGGCAGTTTGGGGGTTGTTTTTTGTTTGTTTTGTTTTGTTTCCAGAGGAAGTTGCCCCATATGCAGCTGTGAGTTACGTGTTGGGGGAAGGTGGTGAGCTCAGGGTCTCCTTATGTTGCCGTCGTCTAGTGGGACCTCCTACGACCTTTAATTTCTGCATTGGTGTTTTGGGGTTTGGGGTTTTCCTGGTTTGGGGGCAGTGAAGAGTTTGCGTGTATATCTGGGTTAAGGTTATCTGGTCTTTCTCCTGGCTTCTAAATAGAATAAATTTAGGAAGACGTTCTGTAGTTTGAGATGGCATTACCTTTTCTGCTGGTTATTTTGGGGTTTTGTTTACTTGCATGATGCTTTCTTTTTCAGCTTAAATCTCAAAAATCTCATAGTTCCCTTCGATTGTTTCCATGCTTAAGGTTAACATCGTGACATCTAACAGTATGGGCTAGTGTTGCCTGTTTGCTTTTTTTGTTTTTTTTGTTTGTTTGTTTGTTTTTTTAGCTGTATTTCTTTTGCGTGACTCATTTTGCTCAACGAATGTGTTTGGGATGTTTATCTTATTGTGTGTTGCTGTAGATCATTCTTAATCTGAATATTCTGTTGTGTAACTACACCACAGTTTATCAAGTCTTCTACTGAATGGCTCTTGAGTAGTTTACATTTTATGGCTTTAAAGGATATCCATTCCTAATGTCAGGAAGAGTACCGCTAGGAATATTCTAGTCTGCCTCGTGGTACGTATACGTTTGGGTTTATATTTATTAGGTGTAACCTAAGAGTGTGATGGCTGGGTCTGGGCAATTTTAGTAGGCACTGAGATAGTTTTCCAGCAGTGTGTTGAGTGTTTCCAATTCATTCATATGCTCTATAACACTTAGCAATTTGTCTTTTTCTAAACTTTAGCCCCTCTGTTGAGCGTTGTTATATTTTACTGTGTTTTTCATTAGCATTGCTCTGATTGGTAGTCAAGGTGAGCAACTTTCATGCATATATGTTTTCATTGCCTTTACAAGTCTTTGGCCCAGTGTACTATTGCATTTTCTGTGTTTCCCATAGTGATTTGTAAGAGTTCTTTATATATTATGGATATGAGTCTTTTGTTGGTTGAGCTTATATATTACAAATGTCTTCTCGCACTCAGGGTTTGCCTTTATATTGCTTTTATGTTTTAACAAATAAAAGCTCTTCATTTTGAAATAGTCCAATTTATAATTTTCTTTGTTAGTGTTTTTTTTTCCTTTTTAAGAATTATTTGCCTAGACCAAGAGAGCGAAGCTGTTGTTCTGCAGTTTTGCTAACGCATTATTTTTTCATTGCACTTAAATCTGCAATTCACTGATTTTTGTTGATAGGGTGAGAGGAGAACTAATTGAGTTTTGTTTACAGGGTGAGGTAGGGATTCAGCTTTCTTTTGTCTCCTCATGTCCCATTGTGACAAGGGAAAGTCTTGAGATGCCCTGGGAGATACCTGCCCCTGGTATCTGGTATCACCTCCTCCCCTAGAGTATATGAACAATTATAAGTATGATGGATTTTATTCTTGATTAGGTTATGGTGTAGCACAAAGGTAAATATTCCAGATGTCATTAAGGCCCCAATTCAGTTACTTTGATTTAATTAAAAGGGAGATTATCCTAAATGGATCTGATCTAATCAGATGAGCCCTTCCAAGGGACTTGGCCCTTTTTGAAGGGAGATATTGAAAGCATGAGAGAATGCTCTCGCTGGCTTTGAAGGCCTGAACTGCCATTTTGGAGAGGGGCCCATATGTATAAGAACAGCAGATGGTCTCTATCAGCTGAGGGCCTGAGTTCAACAACCACAAGGAAATGAATTCCAGCAATGACCATGTGTGCCTAGAAGAGGCCCCAGAGCCTCCAGCCCTGACCAGCACGTCCAGGTGAGGGCCTGAGCAGCCAGGACCAGCTAACCTCTACCTGCACCCACAGAAATGGTGAGTAAAATATTTGGATTGTTTTAAACCACTAAATGTGTGATAATTTCTTAAGGCACCGTAGAAAACTAATGCACTTGTTCATGCGAAACTGCTTATTGAAAAATGCGCCATTGTTTTCCCACTGCACTCTAGCAATGCTTACCCGTATAGAAGTGTCTGTCTGTTTCAGGATTCACTGTTGAGTTCCATTGGCCAGTTAGTCAATGCTCGTGCTGATGTCGTGTTATCTTTTTCGAGTAAGCCTTGGTGTCTGGCAGTTTGAAATCTTTTAGGCTTGGGGTTAGGCTGTAGCATTTCCTTGGCGATTCTTGGTCCTTTGCGTTTCTGTATGAATTTTAGAATAAGCTGGAATTTTTAAAAGAAAGAAATGCTAGAAATGTCATTGGTATTGCATCGAATCTACATAAATGCCTGTAATTCAGTCTTTTACCCACAATTTCATATTTTATGTAGTATAAATTGATTTCATACCATAAGCAAGAATGCAATAAATATACTTCTATTCCCTTCATATTCCTGCCTTAATTTCACGACCTAATTTCACTACATAAAAATATTTTTCTTACTCTTTACATTTTTACATACATCCTTCTAATTTTTCATCCCTAATTCGTACCATTCATCTCCTTGTTGTAAAGGATGATGAAATCAGTGTGTTTACCCTATTTTCCACTTTCCTTATGTCTTTCCTCAAAACTTTTATGTTATTTCTGCATTATTAAGGACTATGACCGAAACATTCTGTTCTTTACTCATAAACAAGCTATTTGTTTTAGATTGCCCTACAGTAAAATAAATTCCATGACCTTGCCATTTCTTTGAGAAGAGCTTTTCCGGTCGTTTTTTGGTTAGTCGAATTTTATCCTCTGTTAGTTTGTTCTGATGTTATTTTTCCTTTTAGGGAAGACTTACACATTATGGATTTTAATTGTGTTTCATTTCATTGCTTTTTTTGTTTTTTTTTTTATATGAAATTTATTGTCAGATCGGTTTCCATACAACACCCAGTGTTCATCCCAACAGGTGCCCTCCTCCATGCCCATCACCCACTCATTTTATTGCTTTTTGATTGTAGTCACAGTTTGACTATTTGTAAAATTCTTGGTGCGCCCTTCCTTTCTCTGCGAACTTCGTGTGCTAGCTCCTCCATCTGCTGGGATTTACTTTTACTCCGGAGAAATCTGAGGCCAGAGCAATTCTTGCTCCTTCTGGTCAGCACTCTTCAAGTAACTTTTCCCTGTTGTCTTTGCTGAGCTTTGCAGCTGTACTCATATATTTCCGATGGTGATGTGGTTGTCTTCGACATTTATTATTACATCAGGATTTGGCATTTCTGGCATTCCTTGCTACTTTGGGGTTAGTACCCAAGTTGAGAATGCAGAAATACGACTGTACTCTATAACTTCTAAGCCAAGAAGTGTCTATGCTACAGTGCTTCTTTGCTTTGTTCTAATGGGTTATAAATGTGTCTTCACAGATATTTTATATATATGTGTATATATGTGTGTGTGTAAAATTAATATGTATTATCATATATAATATATAATCAATATATTGTATATTATTAATATATAATATTACATATTATATATAATATTTCCTCTAGTAGGCTTACAACTTTACACTTGAATCAGCAAAATAGCACCCCATGGTTAGTTAAGTCAGAGAATGTTCTATACCATTCACGAAACCTCTTATTTAGCTATTACCTTTTTCTTTGGGTAATAATAAAGCAACAACAGCTTCGACAATAGTACCAACAACAGCAGCAGCCAACAAGTGTTAAGTAATTACTGTGTACAGAACAATATATCAATGGTTTTATATGGATTGCCATATTGAATCCTCATAACAGCTCTGTGCTCAGGTGAATGCTAAGGTCTGGTGAAGTAAAGTAACTTGAGATATGTTACTCAGCTGGCAAGTGATGGAGTGTGATGTGACGCTGTGCCTTCTGACTTCAGAGTTTTTACTGTCTTTGCGTGGGTACTGCTCAGCTGGCATGCAGTTTCTTTTTTCTTTTATTTTTTTAATGTTTATTTTTGAGAGAGAGAGAGAGAGAGAGACAGAGTGCAAGCGGGAGATGGGCAGAGAGAGAGGGAGACACAAAACCTGAAGCAGGTTCCAGGCTCTGAGCTGTCAGCAGAGACGTGGGGCTCGAACCCACTAACTGTGAGATCATGACCTAAGCCGAAGTCAGACGCTCAACCTACTGAGCCACCCAAGCGCTCTGTGATGTGCAGTTTCTTAATGTCAGCTTTGTAGAAGCTTTTTATTTCAATGTAGTCCCATTTGTTTGTTTTGTCAAATCCAAAATATCATTGTCAAGACCCATGTCAAGGAGCCTACCACTTATGTTTTCTTCTATGAGTTTTATGGTCTCAGGTCTTACATGCAGATCTTTAACCTATTTCGAGTTGTATTTTGTTGGTGTAGGGTAGTGGTCCAGTTTCATTCTTTTGCATGTGGCTATCGAAACCAAAATGAGATACACTTCACACCCGTTAAAATGGCTGTTACCAAAAAGACAAGAAACAGCAAGTGTTGGTGAGGATGTGGAGAAAAGGGTGGGTGGGAATGTAAACTAGTACAGCTACTATAGAAAACAGTATGGAGGCTTCTAAAAAAATTAAAAGGAGAAAAGTATGACTCAGCAATTCTACTTCTTGGTATTTATCTGAAGAAAATGAAATACTAAGTCAAAAAGATATCTGTATCCCCCATGTTGGTTGCAGCATTATTTAAGATAGCAAAGATATGAAAACAACCTAAATGTTTATTGATGGATAAACGGGCACACACTCTCTCACACACACACAGAGTACACAGTGGACTATTATTCAGCCATAAAGAAGGAAATACTAATATTTGTGATTACATGGATGGCGTTTGAGGGCATCATGCTAAGTACAAGAAGTCCGAGAAAGACAAATACTGTATGATCTCATATATGGGATCTATTTTAAGATACAGAGAACAGAGAACAGATTTGTGGTTGCCAGAGGTGAAGAGGGTCAAAAAGTACACACACACACACACACACACACACACACACACACAAAAGAAAAGAAAGAAAGGAAAACCTTTTCTAAGTATTCCTAAGATCCCTATTTTCCAGAGTACCCATTTTCTGTAAATATTCTTAGCAGAGTTCAGAGCTCAAAGGATGAAGCCAAGAGCTACTAAAAGTGGTAACTGAAGGATTGTATCCATAGACCAGTAACAAATCATAGACTAGGGAGCCACTCTCAATGAAGAGAACCAGTTCCTAATCAAAGAGCATTCCTGATATTCCCTATTCTGGGGAACCTGACATCTATCTGACAGGATTACGGACTAGTAATTGTAGTATGCTGCTGGTTTTTCCTTGTTGTGAATAGATATGTTTGTTATGGTTATCTATCTCCTTCTTACCTTTGTACTTGAGTATGTGACACAAGATAGCTTGTCCTTTTTTTTTTTTAATTTTTAAAAGTTTATTTATTTTTGAGAGAGAGAGAGAGTATGAGCAGGGGAGGGGCAGAGAGAGAAGGAGACACAGAATCCAAAGCAGGCTCCAGGCTCTGAGCTGTCAGCACAGAGCCAGACATGGGGATTGAACGCACGAACCTTGAGATCATGACCTGAACCAAAGTTGGACGCTGAGCTGACTGAGCCACTCAGGCTCCCCCCTGCCTTTTTTTTTCAAAGGACAGATTTTAAACACAACCTACCCCCCTTTTGTGCCTGGGTGGCTCAGTTGGTTAAGTGTCAGACTCTTGGTTTCAGCTAAGGTCATGATCTTGGATTACGTGAGTTCAAGCCCCTTGTCGGGCTCTGTGCTGGCAGCATGGAGGCTGCTTGGGATTCTCTCTGCCTCTCTCTCTGCCTTTCCCTCACTCACTCTGTCTCTCTCAAAATAAATAAATAAACTTAAAAAAACAAAACACATCCCCCTCACATAGCAGAATTAGATATCTAGTTCCTGAGAGATGTTTGCTGGCCTAGATGCTTAGTTTGATGAAATAAATAAGGCCATTCAAAATGAGTATATAGGAATGTGTAAAATGGACATTTGCTGTATTTGCCTACATAGTGTCTATTCCTCCTGCTCATGGAATAGTGCCCTGGTTTGTCTTTGGTGTACTAATCTGCCTTCTCTTGGAGGCTATAAGGTATTGATGAGGCCAACTGCCTCCCTTCCCATCTCCCTTCCCCAGGCCCATAGGGAAGAGGAATGTTGGCAGGGAAGCTGACCAATGAGCTTACTCTCTCCAGCCAGCTCCCCATCTTGTTCCAGGATGGTCAGAGACAGTCTAAGGTAATGCAGTCCTAGCGTGTTAGTGAAATTTTTTGGAAAGGGATGCCATTTCCACCTAAAAATTATTTTATGGCTGAATATTATAATCACTTTAAACAAACATCATTTCCTTTGCCAACCTCAAGAGCAGTAAGAACTTATTTTAAATGGAAGGATTTGGGAAGGAGTTGTAATGTATCTGTTGAAAGTGGGGTATATATATGGTGGAACTTGAGGTCCTGTAATCCTGTTTGAGAAGCTGTTCATATAGTCTCAGATCTTAGGCTTGTGACAGGAAGTAGCCACACTGCCTTTGCAGGCTCTGCTTTGGGTAAAGCTCAGTTATGATGATTGTAATTCACCGGTAGAGAAGTGACACAAAGGGAACAACGAACAATCGCGTATTTCCCCATTTCCTCAGAAAAGTCACTTTTCTCCAGTCATGCTCCAGATCCAAAATATACAATTTTTATTGCCATCCTATTTGTTTTCTCAAATGTTCACAGGTAAGGGTTGCACCCTTGCAGATGTGCGTGCTCACCCCTGTTTGCCCATTCCACGGGTTTAAGCAGCATTTGTAAAATTGAGTCCCCACTGCATGTGAAACAGTGATCTGCCAGAGATACAAAACATGAATGAGACACATCGAAGGATTTAACTGTACCCTGATAAGTTGCATGCATTCTAGATGCTATGATCATGAAATACTTAGGTAGCACCTTCTAGTATTCTCTGATTACTTGATTCTCTTGTTCCCATATTATAAAGTCAAGAATCTCCACAGTATTCTTGTCCAAGTCAAAAATATATGAGGAGCTCAGCAAATACTCACTTGATTCATGGCATGTTCCGTTAGGCAAACTTTGTTTTCCCAAAGACGCTGAGAGATATTCTATGACTAATATGTCTCGATTTCACAGAATTCCTATAATAGCTATCTACAGTCTCCATTTTCTTCCAAAGATTAATCTGCTTTGGATGGGAATTTTTGATAAAGACAGATCTATCACAATCTATAAAAAGAACTCGAATTATATCAAATCGTGGTGCCACAGTTACTGTGGGAAGTACTAGCTCTGCGAGAAAGCATGATCTTAAAACAACTTTTAAACAATTTGTTGCTTACTCTCCTGCTTTATGAGGAACAACTTCAGATTTATCATGCTTAATTGGGCCTCAGGGAAACATTTACTATTTTCAACATGATATAACGCAGGAAACCTCCCCACACACATCTCACGAAGACAAAATGTATCCTTTGAGATTGTAGATTTGGAGTGAACCATAACTGATGTGTGTTATGAAAATAGCCTATTATTTATAGTCAGATGGATTTATTTCAAGATAGCCTGACTTCCTACATGTGACCCATCATTCCAAGATAAAGTCACTTGTCAATTATCAGCCCTGATAGTAATAATGTGTATGTACACGCTGCCTCAAGGACTGCGGACGTTTTCATATAGTATGTGTCACTTTATGGAACATTTAAATATACTGCATAAAATATGGATCCCCTGGAAATAACTTATGCTTGGTTTTGGAGGACGTTTGGCAATGGAAAGAGCAGTTTTGTAGGCCTACTATGTACCCAGTACTTTCTCATGCTGTCTTGTGTGGAAAGTATAAGATTCAGAACCAGACCATCAGCTTTTTGACCTGCCTTTGTCACTCCCAAGCCCAGTTGTTTGGGTGGGTCACCGAATCTCTCCTGCCTCCTGGAACTCCAGGAATAAAATGGAGATATTTGTACTTCGTGCGTAGGGTTTTTCGTGAGATAGTGGGAATTAATGTATGTGAAATGGGTGGAAAGTGCTTGTCACAGAGTAAGCAATATGGAACTGCTAACAGAATTTTTCACAACAGTCTCGCATCATGATGTGCATCATCTGCGTTTTACACATTGAAGGGAACAAGTCTGACAGCAAGTTACTAGGAAAAAGTAGCCTTTAAAACCCGAACCCAGATATTCTCATTTCGTCTCCAGTAGTTGTGTTTTTTTTTTAATTTTTAAAAAAGTTTTATGTATTTTTGAGAGAGAGAGACAGAGTGTGAACAGGGCAGGGACAGAGAGAGATTGGGAGACACACAATCCAAAGCAGGCTCCAGGCTCTGAGCTGTCAGCATAGAGCCCGGCCCAGGGCTGGAACTCATGAACCACAAGATCATGACCTGAGCTGAAATCAGATGCTCTATTAACTGAGCCACCCAGGAGCCCCAGTTGTGGTGGTTGCTCTTCTAGTGAAATAAAAGAGGTTCCATTTTACTATGAAACCTGATTTTGCTGATTTTGTACCATGCCAAAAAAATAAATAAAATAAAATAAAATAAAATAAAATAAAATAAAATAAAATTAAATTAAATTAAATTAAAATAAAATAAAATAAAATAAGAGGTAACCAAGGGTAAGTCTTGACTTGTTTCCTACACTTATGTTTTTCTATAGTATTTTCTATACTTTCTGGTTTTAACCCTCCCCTTGGAACACTTTTGTTTGTAACAATTTTATTGTACTCTTGTTTTGCCTTTTTTTTTTTCTTTTTTACTTCTGTTTCCCCAGTGTTAAGCAAGTACCTGGTTATATAAAGGGTATGAAATGAATGCACCCATTTTAGATGTTTGATTCTGTGTTAGTCACTTTCCCTTTCCTTTTGTGAAAGTGATTCCGTTTACTGGTGGTAGCACCCACACATGGACCATTTATTTAATTCAGGTGATTCTGCCATACTATGAGAAACAAACAAATTGAATACCCATGAACAGGGGTAGTGTTGTTGATTGCAAAATGTTACCAATATACAGAGATGGGTAGAATTGTTTCAAGTCAGGCTATATTCTATTCTGAGATAAAGAGGTGCTTAACTCTTCCCTGCCTTCTTCATAAAGCTGTGTTTTATTCTTAATGAATATCTAGATTGCATTTCCAGATCCTTGAATGCAAATTGAAGCATATGTTCATGCAATTAATTAAAGATTAATCGAGATTTTAATGTCCTAATATATCTACATGAACTCTTAAGTACATTTTAGTCATTTTTTTTAAGTGAAAGCACATTCATGAGAAATATTCCCACCTAGATATTTCAATCTTTCTTTTTATTTTACATTATCTTATGTGTCTTTTTCAAATATGAAAAAGACTGTTACAAGAATCGGAACTGTGTGGGAATCCAAATAACAGTAAATAAAAGTTTAACGAGCCATTGCTAATTATTCTTATGTCAAGATGGCTTTTCTAAGGGTTGGTGAATAGTTTCATAACATGGACTGAGTTCGTGCATATTTTAAATTGCATGTGAAACTTGGGGGAATTAGTAACACTTTCAAGGTGGTTTTACTCCATGTTACGAAACAAAGCTCTTTATTTGCCTTTAAAGGTGAAAAAGGAAAGAAGGGGAACAGAAAGGTATGAACATGCTATTGTACAGGAAACAGGGCAAGAAGGATTACTTTACATTCCTCTTGTCTGAAATTATCTATTTCCATTCTATAGCATCTTTGTTTGTCGTTCCCCTGGTTATGTGGTTACACATAGGCTGGCTTTGTTTCCGTATCCAAAACTGTTATCATGTTACCTTTAAAATTTGGCATACAGCAACAGAAGGGGTCAACAGTGCCACCTTCCTCATGGTTTGTATGACTTCATTAGTGAAATAGAACTGTGGGAACCAATTTCCTAGGCGACTCTGAAGTCATTATGAGCAAAAAGGGGACTTTCGTCTCTACTGAAGTAAACAGTTTTAATGCGGTTTGACATTTGAATAAATTTAAAGCTTAGGAAGTATTTGGTGGGTTCTTTTGACAGGCTAATGTCAAGATACTTGGAATGTTGAGAAGTACCCCATTTTATAACACGTGTTTCATTTCATATGCAAAATAGACCGTGTCTCTAATTTAGGTATGAAAATCAGAAAATTAGATTTTTAAAATAATGTCTAACCTTTAGGACATGACAATCTTGAAACAAGTTAGAAGGCAATTTCTGTTATTCTTAGACAAAGGTAGACAGAGTTAGATGAATACAATGGAGCGCTTTCTTAGGGAAAATAAAAACTTTTTTTTTGAAACCTTAAAAAGAATCAACTGTAAAATTCTGTCCTCTTATGTTCTATGGTTATGGGGATGGGTTGTCATCACAAAAGAAAAATTACCCAAATAAAACTATTCTACCTTAGCTGCTCGACTTTAAAAATATTAAAACAAGAATTCATAAGAATTTTGGTTTTCGTTTATTTTTTTCTTTAACTTTAAAGCTTGTATGTAAATATACACAATCATCTTCAAATTCAGAAGAGTTTAAGTACCAAAGTCTTCTCCTTGGCACATAGATGCTATCAATACGCAGAAATGAGTCTGTTGTCGTTTATTGCTTTTGTCTGGAAAGTAAGCACATAGGCCACAGTATTTCAGTTTAATTGAAGGCCATATCATTCATGCCACAAACCCCCCTCCCCTTTCTGTGGAAAGAATTGCACGAAAAATAACTCTGTTCTGCGCCAGATGGTGGGAGCCCAGAAATGAGAAATGGGAGCCGAAGAGGACAGATCAGGTCAGCTGGACCGCCTCCCCCTGCCAGTCCAGTATCCTGAGGGTGACTTGAGGGTCCCCTTCTATCCTGAGTTCAGTAACCATGGTTACCCAGCCCAGGGGCTCTATGTTGCTTTTTAATATCTCACAGACCCTGACATCTTGATTTTGTTTTTACTTAATACCATTTTGCAAAGCTGTGTCTTACAACTCCGTGATGTTATTTTAACTATTAAGTATTTCTCCTACCACATGTCACCCAATCTACTTTCCTCTGGTGTTGTCATGGTCCCCAGTGCTAACGACATACTCTATCTTTGCAAAGCATGGCAAGGAATTTGGAGGCTCCTGCGTACACAGTATAACTTAATATAGAATGGATTGTAACTGTTTTATAATGGCTAATTTAATGATAGCGGGCATGCTGTCATATAAACTCGGTGGTGGTCACATAGGTACTGACTGCTGCAAGCCCTTATTTTTAGGGTGTATTCGTTTCCAAGGGCTACTGTAAAGAACTACTATAAACTGGGTGGCTCAAAACAGCTCAGATGTATTCTGTGTCGGTTTTGGAAGCCAGAGGTTAGAAATCAAGGTATTGGTAGGGTTGGTTCCTCCTGGAGTCTCTGAAGAAGAACCTTTTTCTTTCTTCTCTTCTAGGTTTTGGTAGGTTCTGGAAATCCTTGGGTTGTAGGCACATTACCACCATCTCTGACTCTGTCTTCACATGGCATTCTCCCCTGTGTGTTTGTGTCTCTATGTCCAAATGTCCTCCGTATGAGAACAGCAGTCGTGCTGGGTTGAGGGTTAACCCTACTCTGATATGACCCCATCTTAACTTGATCACATCTGTAAACTCCCTGTAACCAAATAAGGTCGCATTCACATGGTTTGAGTAGAGGTGAATTTGGGGTGGAGGGAGGATCTGTTTAACTCAGTACACATGAGTTGGCATTTTTTTTCTCTAAAGGGCCAAATAGTAAACATTTGTAGGCTTTGCAGAACATACAGTCACAGCCACTTTAACCTGCCACTGTCAATACAAGCGTGACTGTGTTCCGATGAAACTATTCAATCTCATGAAGTACTGTTCTTTTGGTTTTCTTTCTCAGCCGTTTAAAACAACCATTCTTGTCTCGTGGGCCATATAAAAACCGGTAGTAGGCCGGATTCGGTCCTCAGGCCCATAGTTCACCAACTCCTGCTTCATGGTCGTATTGATGTACTTGACTCCTCAGTTAACATGAAGAGTGGTCATCTGCTATATGTGAAGGAGTCATGGCAGCCACTCTGTGATACGCTGCCTTCTTTTCTGTTTGACATTTGTTGACTGTTACATTTTTGTTAAAATGAAACAAACACACTCTTTAGTAAATCAAGAGCTTGAAACGTGAAATGCACATTCCTTTCCTCATTCTTGTTCATTCTGGGTTTCTGCCCCCTGGGAGAAACTGCTTCAGTTATTTCTAGTTGCTTTGTTTCCATCAATAGTTAGTTCCATATTTCAAAAAGGCATACTTTCCCAACAATTGCTGTCTTTCAGTTTTTGCCATCAACTAATGTCTTACTAAAAAACAAGTATTTAGATTTCTTAAACTTCCTTCCTCTGCCTTCTGCCATTTACCAATGCTCTCCACTCCTCCATTTTCCCAAAATAACAATTTTGGGTTAAATCAACATTCTTTTCATGCGTGATCATAATCATGTAAACATTATTCAAAGCTGAGTCACCAAAATGTTGAGACTATATTTCCTTTCTTTTTGTTTTGTTGTGTGTATGTGCGTGACTAATATCCTCATATTTCCGCTCGTTCAGCTTTTAATCATTAATTAGTTATTAATCATCCGGTCATTAATTCATCCCCAAATTTTCTCAAAAGACTGCATAAACCGTCTCACTATAGACAAATACAAAGCACGTGTCTCTGTCCCGTTTCTGTGCCTGGAGGCCACGCTTCCTCTTGCCTCAACTCACCCCCATTTCCTGCTCTGTGATGGGCCTGTTGCATGGCTAGTGCACTGGGATATCAATCACCTCGTCACTGAGAACTTTGCCACTCTCTGCCAGGGTTGAAACACGTGTCTTTTCACAATCTTGTTTAAATGGGTCATACCACTCAGTTGCCCCCTGAGAAAGGAGATATCAGTGATAAATTTGCTGAAGTGTTTTTCACCTCCAAACCAAATATACTAAAACTGAATTATACTAAGTAGATAATTTGTACAGTGAATTCTAAGTTAGAAATAACATTAACTATAATTGTGAAGACACATCTTTTTCTAACTTCTGACTTTGAGGATTGCTGTTGGTAAGTGTGAAGCTGTTCTGATACCTGCTTTTTGGTATTTTTTTAAAAACTTTTGGAGCTTTATAAATCTTGTCTTTAAGCCTGATGTTTTGGAATTTCAAAAGATATGTTTCGGTGAGAGTCCTTTCTTCCCTCCCCTTTGGTGTTGGCGAATACTTGGTGCTGTTTGCTTGCTGAAAGTTCGTGTCATTTGCTCTGAGAAGTGTTATTGTGGGTGTATTATACACATAATACGTGTGTGTATAAATATATAGATAAATAATATATGTATGTAATATATAAAGCGTATTTAATGTAGGTTATAAGATAGAGCTTACGTATATAAATATGTATAGTATAGTTTATATGTAGACAACGCGTAAGTGTAATGTATAATGCTGTAGAAGGTACACACACTGAGTTCATGTTATTCTATTCTCCACTTTGCTTCCTCTGCCTGGAACTTCTGTCACTTCTTTTATTTTGTTATTCTATCACACTTATAAATATGAGTCAGATATTTTGCATTCTGAACTGATTTCATACTGTCTTCTCTCTCTTGTTTTCCCTGATTTTTTTTTTGTTTATTCTTCTTTCTTGCAGAAGTCTTCAATGTTATTTTTACTTTCAAACCCTTCATTTGTGGTTCATTTTCTGCTTCCATATTGTTACTCTCCATGCATTCTTTCCTGTTCTTTGAATAGTTCTTTTTTTTTGTTTTGTTTTGTTTTACAAAACTCTGTTTTTTCCTCATGGATACATTGTCTGTTCTCTTTCTGAGGATGCTATAGTTTCTTGTATTTTCTTCTGCTCCCCTTCCTCCCCCCCCCCCACCATGCTTCCTCTGAGTTCCGTTGTTCTATTTATTTCGGCTTCTGCTTTGGGTGCCAGGGGGTTTCTGCTCATTGGAAGTTCTGTGCATGATTTGGAGTCCATTAAATACAGATATGTTGTTTTCTTGGGGAGTGCTTCCAAGATATGGTTTTCCAAGATCTTTTCTTTTAAGCAGTCAAATACCCTCTAGGTAATTATCTAATTTGGTGGCTATAACCTTAGATCCCAACATTCTAATAGCCATGCGGAAGGGCGGAAGGCAGCCTGACTTTCACTTCATGTTCTGCCTGCTGCCATTAGAAGGAGGTTCTTTCCACCTTCAACATGCCATCCATTCTCCTTTCCAGAGATTCCTCAGCTGACGCCGAGTGTCACCTTCAGTGGGAGACATAAACATTTATTTAAAGTATAGACTCTGTTGAGTCACGTACATATTCTGTTATTTTTGTCCCCCTTGAATTATTTCAGCATCGGGCTTATTCTAGGCTATAGGTTGTTTTTCAAATTGCCTTTAATGGTAATGGGGTCATGTAATTTGTTTTAGCTCAAGCCTGTTGACTCGTGGGAATATACAGTTATTTTATCTTAGGTAGTCCTATTTCAGTCAATATGTTGTATCAATCTCAGTCTCCTAGATAAGGATTAAATTTTAATGTATAAAGAGCATATTTTCAACATCTACTACTAATTACTACTACTAAAATAATAATAATAATAATAATAATAATAATAATACTCTTAGTGGAGTAAAGTTCATTACCACTTTTTTTTTTTTTTAAGTTTTTTTTTTCAACATTTATTTTATTTTTGGGACAGAGAGAGACAGAGCATGAACGGGGGAGGGGCAGAGAGAGAGGGAGACACAGAATCGGAAACAGGCTCCAGGCTCTGAGCCATCAGCCCAGAGCCTGACGTGGGGCTCGAACTCACGGACCGCGAGATCGTGACCTGGCTGAAGTCGGACGCTTAACCGACTGCGCCACCCAGGCGCCCCTCATTACCACTTTTTTTTTTCTGACTGAAAGTATCAAAAGAGAAGCATAAATGCCGAAACTGCCCTAAGGAAAAGAGAAATGCGTTTAAAATAGTCCTATTCTTTCTCAAGTCTTCTTCCAAACATCTTTCCTTTATACTCTTCTCTTTCTAAAAATCTGAAGCCCAAGGAAGACCAAAGATGTTATGTCAGAAGACATATCACCCATCACTGTCTTCTAGACATCAGACAGACTCATCTTGTATAGACAAAGACTAATGGCCAGGTTCATCATCCATTGGGTTGATCTACAGAAACTTCAGGAATTTCTTCTTTTTGCACCCAAGGACATCTCATAAAAAATGACACTTGGCTGATTTCACTTCTTATAACAGAGAAAACAAGAGCTGTACTCAGATAAAGCAATACATTTGATTCTAAGGAAGGGTTAGGTTCTACTTGGTTTACGGAGTTGTGTTGATGCTCTATCTACACATCATTTGATTTAGTCGTCTCTGATCATTTTTCTTTTAACTTTCAAATATAATGATGGAGTTAAGACCTTGAATCTGAAAATAATAATGTAACTACTATGTTAATTGGATCACCAGCTGTTTTGATTTAATTTGTTTCTTCTTGGGCATGAATTGAAACTATGTGATGTGACGTAGGACATGACCATGTAGGGCGTGAAGCTAAGATATGAAGAGTATCGTAGAAAAAGAGGTTTTCTTCGAGGTAGAAGAAACTCTGGATTATCAAGTCAGCCCTAAATTAACAAATGAGTAACATGAGATGCTCAGAAGCACAGACACACTTAGATGTGGACCTATATTTGAAGCTCTGGAATCCCGGGTTAACATCCTGGCAAATGTAATTCATTCTAAATATGATTCCTTCTTTACATGTAGGAGGAGCTCTTGCTGAGATAGTCTCACAAACTACTAGAGGACTACCTAAACTAAACTGAAAGAGACCCAATATTCCCTCTGCTGCTTATAGTCCAGGCAGTGTATTTCTTAAGACCTTTAAGACTGTGAAGACCAACAAAGTAGTGTTTATGTGTTTATGGCAATAAATTAACTCAAGTAACTGATACTAAATAATTCCCTTTATGATTTGAAATATATGATCCCTACCACTTTACTAGGAAGATCTTAAATGTTTAAAGTCACTTAGATTCTAGAATTCATATTTTATATTTGAATATAAATTTATATTTATAAAATGCCCTGAAGTAGATGCCATCAGCATTCCCTACCCCACCCCCATCATAAATCTGGGAATTCTGAGTTCAGAACAGTTTAAACTTTTGCCCTGAAGATTATAGCGCTTGCAAATGGCCAGCCTGAAACTCTATTCCAGGCGTTCTCTTATTTATTTATTTATTTTTATTTATTTTTAATTTTTTGATTTACATCCAAGTTAGTATATAGTGCAATAATGATTTCAGGAGTACAGTCCAGTGATTCATTCCCTACATATAACACCCAGTGCTCATCCCAACGAGTGCCCTCCTGGATGCCCATCACCCATCTAACCCACCCCCCACCCAAAACCCCTCCAGCAACCCTCAGTTTGTTCTCTGTATTTAAGAGTCTCTTCTGGTTTGTCCCCCTCACTGTTTCTTATTTTTGCTTCCCTTCCTCTGATCCAGATGTCCTGATAAATTATGGGTAATTGTGTTTAGCAAATGTTATAGAAAAGTTGGGGATGAGGTGGAATTGATATTGAATCCAGGTTAGGTTTTACTATATTCCAAATTCCTGTCCATGTTCCTAAACAGGAGCTTTGAGCTTGAGCAAAATAGTTGAGAAAAGCAGAGAGTGGAGACTTCGATAAGATTGTAAAATTTATCTTTGTTTCAATAATGAAACGTAATGGCTATGAATTTGAGCTTTTTCTCTTTATTCTTAAAATAAAGAAGACATCCGGATGGCCAACAGGCACATGAAAAGATGTTCAGCGTCGCTCCTTATCAGGGAAATACAAATCAAAACCACACTCAGGTATCACCTCACACCAGTCAGAGTGGCCAAAATGAACAAATCAGGAGACTATAGATGCTGGAGAGGATGTGGAGAAACGGGAACCCTCTTGCACTGTTGGTGGGAATGCAAATGGGTGCAGCCGCTCTGGAAAGCAGTGTGGAGGTTCCTCAGAAAATTAAAAATAGACCTACCCTATGACCCAGCAATAGCACTGCTAGGAATTTACCCAAGGGATACAGGAGTACTGATGCATAGGGGCACTTGTACCCCAATGTTCATAGCAGCACTCTCAACAATAGCCAAATTATGGAAAGAGCCTAAATGTCCATCAACTGATGAATGGATAAAGAAATTGTGGTTTATATACACAATGGAATATTACGTGGCAATGAGAAAAAATGAAATATGGCCTTTTGTAGCAACGTGGATAGAAATGGAGAGTGTGATGCTAAGTGAAATAAGCCCTACAGAGAAAGACAGATACCCTATGGTTTCACTCTTATGTGGATCCTGAGAAACTTAACAGGAACCCATGGGGGAGGGGAAGGAAAAAAAAAAAAGAGGTTAGAATGGGAGAGAGCCAAAGCATAAGAGACTGTTAAAAACTGAGAACAAACTGAGGGTTGATGGGGGGTGGGAGAGAGGAGAGGGTGGGTGATGGGTATTGAGGAGGGCACCTTTTGGGATGAGCACTGGGTGTTGTATGGAAACCAATTTGTCAATAAATTTCATAAAAAAAAAATATATAATACCCAGTGTCCTCGACATGCTAATAACAATCCTTAAATTTCCAAATTAACACTAATAAATAGCTTACAAAATGAGAAGCAAAGTTAATGAATATCATCATCATAATTCTTCACCAAAAGACGAGGCTTTCCATTTCTTTTATTACATGTGTTATCCTTTTGTTTATGAAACACTCTCCATGTATTTGAAATGATACAGGATGTGAGGGTAGGTATTAATGTCCTTATTTTTTAATAAAAATAATTGAAGCTTAAGAGATTAAATGATTCGTCCATTATCAAAGGATTTAAAGTGGCAAAGTCAAGACTATGAACTCCTGACACTGTTTCCATAATGATTTCATTTTTAATTACAAAGTAATTACAAAGGATCTTATTTTTATTCATTGCTCTCAAAAAACCCGGAATGACAATAATACAAAGCAGAAAGTGAATGCCCCTTCCTCATGACACTTGGCTTTTCAGTGTCACCCTGAGAAATGATCACTGTTTATTCCTTGGTCCATCTATTCTGAATCGTAACTGTACTCTTCCCGTTAGTCCCACTTTCTTGAAATAACCAGTTTTGCCTCTTCTGTCTTCTGCTCCAGTTATTTTTCTAGTGACTTTCATGACTCTCCATTGCAAGATACTTCTCTATCTTGCATAATCAACCATTTTAAAAACGTTTATTGATTTCCCATTTTGAAAGGTGAAGAATGCAACATTTTTACCCGTTATGTCTTTTTCCAGGTTCTAATTTCTGTCAATCATATTTTACAATAAAAAACATGCCTCTCAAAAATGAATAAAGGTTAAAAAAAAAATTTTAAAAAAAAAGGAGGGGCATCTGGATGGCTCAGTTTGTTAAGCGTCAGACTTCAGCTCAGGTCATGATCTTGCAGTCTGTGAGTTCGAGCCCCACATCAGGCTCTGATGAGCTGACAGCTGACAGCTCCGAGCCTAGAGCCTGCTTCAGATTCTGTGTCTCCCTCTCTCCCTCCCCTACCCCACTTGTGCTTGCTCTCTCTCTCTCTCTCTCTCTCTCTCTCTCAAAAATACATAAATGTTAATACGAAAATAAAATTAAAATAAAAAACATCCTGGGGTGCCTGGGTGCCTCAGTCAGTTGAGCATCCGACTTCGGTTCAAGTCATGATGTTGCAGTTGGTGAATTCCGGCCCCATGTCGGGCTCTATGCTAACAGCTTAGAACCTGGAGCCTGCTTCGGGTTCTGTGTCTCCCTCTGTGTCTCTGCCCCTGCCCACCTGTGCTCCGTCTCTCTCAAAAATAAGTAAAATGTCAAAAAAATTTTAAATAAAATTCCTTTTGGCTAGCATTACGGTTGTGCATATAATATACTTAAGATATTGTAACTTTCCACTATGCAAAGTGAAATATTGTATTATCCTTTTTTTCCACCTATCATTTTTCCTTCATCCCATCTCCCAACTTTTGTTTGATTCACCATGACTTGCACATTATCAGGCTTTGTAGCATGTACACCCCTACCACCACCCCAATTACCGCTTCTGTGCATTGTGGAAATTGACTCTAACAGTTGAAAAAGAATGGCAGGTCTTTACATATTATATACTGTGAAATCAAGATGTGTCTTTGGGGCCATGGATGTGACATAATCTTGTTCTATTAAAACACAACTTTACAAAACACAAGCACACATTTACAGAGTTTCATGAGACGTTTGAAGACATGTCCCCTATGGATATACCCCTATATCTATAAGGGCTACATCTAGTGCCTTTGATGAGAATTCTGATGCCAGTCTGATCATTCCTTTGTAAGCAAAAATTCATTCCTTTGAAAGCTTTTAGTGATCTTTTTTCCCCTTTTTTCCTTTATATTTGATGCTCTGGAGTTTCACCAAGGTTATTCTGAGTGTAGGCTACCTACTTACTCTTAGCTCATTGCTCCTTATGGTATACTGACGTCCTTTCTGGCTAGAGAATTGTGTATATATGTACAAGTTTGGAAGGTGGGTGTAGAAACCTGACGGAGGCTGTTTAATGCATGCCACAGAAGCAGTGTTACAATAAGACCTGAGGACAGATCTCCAAAATTTGGAATCTCAAGACACTGCTTTCTACTTATTTCATTAATATTTTCATATGAAATCACATTCGTCGAAGGTGTATCAGTATGAAATGAAAATATAATGCTAATATTTTAAAATAGCTTTTTCTTTAAGGGCAAATAAACATATCTACATGCAGTCAATTATGATTTCCGCTTTTGTTCATTTGATCCGTATTATTTTTTCTAGAGGGTGCTGCTATACTTCTGTAATATGTGATATCATGTTAGTTTGGATATAACTGTTCTGTTTAACAAAGTGAACATAAAAAACAAACCATAATTCGCCTACTTAAATTTACTCTCATGGAGAAAGAATTTAGGAAACCTTTCTTTCCTTGAGTAGTCTTTGATAATACTCTTTTTAACTTTTTAAATTTTTCTTTCTTTTTTTTTATTTGCAAGAGAGATGGAATGTATGAGGAGAGGAGAGGTGCAGAGGGCGAGAGAGAGAATCTTCAGTAGGCTTCATCCCCAGCACAGAGCCTGACATGGGGTTCGATCCCACAACCCCGGGTTCATTACCGAGTCAGAATCAAGAGTCTGGTGCTCAGTCAACTGAGCCGCCCAGGGACCCCCAAACACTGTATTTTTAGAAGTATTTTTGTTACCATTGTTATTATTAGTTAATCCCGTGTTCTGAAAACTAATCATGAACAGAACACATTATTTTAGATCTCAGATCTTTAATTTCATAGTAAAGTCATGCTGGTAAATGGATAATAGTTAATTATTTCAAGTTGGTAAGGAAATCATCTTACTACACCAGGCTCAAGGCATGTCAACCCATTCTTTGTGGATCTTTTTATCTGGGATAGTTCAACAGCCCAGGATACCTGTTCTAAGGAACTGTCAGTAAATAGTACACCTCACAGCTGGGAGTATAATCTGGTGTGATTTACATGCTGGAATCACAAGCAAAATGGATTGAATGTCTTATAACCTTTAAACAGTTACTTCTAATGGTTAATAAAATGTTTGGCACTATCGAAATGAGTAAATTATATTCCTATCATAGATTTTTTTTAATTTTCAAAGCCAAAAAATAGTTTAAGCTATGAATAACTTTGAAATACATGAAAAATTTTATAGGATAACTGTTTAATTTTTTAAATTATTACTCACCATTTGTAGTGTGTATTCTATTTGCTTAAAGACAACTATAAGACTGTGCCCAATCCTGACAGTTTCATATGTATATATATGGAAAGAGAAACAAAGGATATGTAAAAATAAAATACAACTTTATGTGTGTATCAAAGTAAATAATGTATTGTATTTACATAACAGATACGGTATAGATAGTATTGATGGATACAGAACATTATATATATGTATATATATATACAGAGAGAATATATACTATCTAGAGAGAACATATTATATAATTA
Source organism: Prionailurus bengalensis (assembly GCF_016509475.1). NCBI lineage: Eukaryota > Metazoa > Chordata > Mammalia > Carnivora > Felidae > Prionailurus > Prionailurus bengalensis. The sequence continues at coordinate 8,189,416 of NC_057358.1, read as the reverse complement.
CTAGAAAAATGTGCCAAAGTGTTAACAGTTAATATCTTTAATTAGTAAAATCAAGTGAATTTTATTATTTCAATTAGAGCTTTCTGTGTCTTCTAAGATTTGAACACGTGTTACTTTTTAAAGTAGATTCCACACACGCTTGCAGGTGTGCACGCGCGAGCACGTGCGCGCGCGCACACACACACACAGTATAGTTTCTTTGTTCAAAAAACAACTTTTTGAAATATGAAATACCCCTTTTCACAGATCAGTCTCATCGTTTGCATAAACAGATTAGAAGCATGTGGAATTAATTTTCATAGAAATGCATTTCGACTCAAACATTTTTAAAGAACAGAGTCTTCAGGAATTTTTTACAGTTTAATTTTATCCCCCAAACAACATTTGGCTACCTAATTATAATGTATTTTGAGTACAGTAGGTGATTTGGAAGAACTGTATTTAAAGAAATAGGCAACTTTGAAAGGCTATAACATTTTAATACTCTGAAATCCTTACATGATTTTCCGTGAACATTTGAATTTAATCACTAGTCACATTTAATTACCCACAGTAGTTAAAAATACGGAAGTAAGTACCAATGAAAGTGAGAAAACGCCACTGTTCTGTAATTACTAAATGATTTCAATTGCTGTTAGAATAATCAGGTGTTTTTAAAGTTATTCATAGTTTTAAGCGTCTCTAAGATACCTGTTACACGCAGCATTTACTGAAAACACGTTTTAACTCTGGCCATCTATGAGTTGCAGCGTCTGGTTCATCGAAGGATGCAGAAGTAAAGCCACACACACGGAGTCTGTCGCCGTGACTGCGTGGTATTCCTGTGTCTGCTGCTTTGCGTGGCTTCTCGGATTCAGAAAACAGTTAAACCTAAAAATTCATTTACGGGCTGAGGCTTTGACAAAGGTAGCAGCTTAGTCTTAATGTCTTTCATTTGTTATGACAAAAATGAAAAACTACATTTATATTGGGTGACAAATCATGATACGAAGAAAATAATTTTTGAAAATGTTTTCTTGCACATGAATTTTTAAACATATGTTTCTAAGCAAAGCAATTTTTCAATAAAATTGAACATTGGTACCGGACCACTCTAGATGTTTCACTTCGAGACGACTGTTTGGAAAGCTGATTATCTTAGCAAACGTCATTGTTCTTACTTTCAGTATTGCCTTCTTGCCATCCTAGCTTCTCACTAATTTAGCTTAAATTCCTTCTGTGTGGTAAGTCTTGCTACCTGTAACTGCCTTCTACTAGATGCCACTTTTTTACCCTCTATTTTATTGAAATTCCCTTTTTCTTTAACTCATCATCTCCATAGTTTCTAGGAATTAAGTTTTTTTGAAATATAGTTCTAAGAAACAAAGCATGCAACATTAATCTGAAGGCATTATGCTAAAATCGTAGTATTGAAATTTCTTCGTGAAAAGCCTGTCTTCCGTACTCCCGTTTTTCTGTGGGCTTTTTGCCTTGTTCTTCCGGGTACAACTTATGGCTGGGAATTCAAAGACTTAAAATAAGATGCCCCTCTGTGACTTGGGATTGATATTCTTGTTATACCTAAGACTTATGTTTTATCTGAGTAAGACTATTTGTTAGTGATGATATGGCTACCTTGCTAGAAAGAAGTAGAGAGAACTGTTTAAATCTGTGTCTACATCCATGTATTTTTAGAGTATCCATCAGAATACATGAAATGAAACCAACAATAGTACCACCAAATAAAACAGTGAAAACCCATCAAAACTGAGCAAATGTAAGAAAGATAGCTTCTAAGATGTAAAATACAAAAATAGGATTTGAGGAATTTGTTATTTGATGTCATTCAGTTACCTACAGATTTATAAGTTTAGCTTTTTTTTATTTAAAAATTTTTTTTTCAACGTTTATTTATTTTTGGGACAGAGAGAGACAGAGCATGAATGGGGGAGGGGCAGAGAGAGAGGGAGACACAGAATCGGAAACAGGCTCCAGGCTCTGAGCCATCAGCCCAGAGCCCGACGCGGGGCTCGACGCGGGGCTCGAACTCACGGACCGCGAGATCATGACCTGGCTGAAGTCGGACGCTTAACCAACTGCGCCACCCAGGCGCCCCAAGTTTAGGTTTTAAAAATATAGCCTTTGGGGCACCTGGGTAGCTCAGTCGGTTAAGCGACTGACTCTTGATTTGGCTCAGGTCACGATACTACGGTTCATGGGATCGAGCCCTGTGTCGGGCTCTGTGCTAACAGAGCAGAGCCTGCTTGGGATTTTCTCTCTCCTTCTCTCTCTCTGCTCCTCCCTTGCTGACATGCACACACACACACTCTCTCTCTCAAAGTAATAAACATTTCTAAAAAAAAATAAGAATACAAATATAGCCGTTGAATGCCTATCAAGTGTTAGGCTCTAAGTGTATTTTTACACCCCCTAGCTTTCACCCTTTGTGTGGTACAGCTACCATTAGTTGTAAAGTGAGCTAATTTAGGCTTAGGCTTTTTAATACCTTTATGAAACTTGTACAGCTGGTTGCTCTTCTCTTAGAAAACACGAGAAATTAATTACTTAGGTAAAAAGTAGGAATCTCTTGCAGATTACTAAAAAGTACTAAATATTAGCAAGAACATTAGAAGGGCTTTAAGATCAACCTTACTTTATACTTTGGCACGTTTCTTGCCTTCTTTAAAAGTATGTATCACACTGGGTGTTGTATGGAAACCAATTTGACAATAAATTTCATATTACAAAAAACTATGTATCATAAACAGGTGCCATTTAAACACCTGTAATCCAATAATACATATAAAAAGAAGGATATCAGACAATATTTTTGGAAAGTTAATGCCCCATTTGATGACATAATAGACATATATAATAAATACTTTCTTACAGTGACATATCAGAAAGACTAGAAACCCTGTATGAATTGTGTGTATTCTGGAACCGTGGGCATCAATCCACTGATTAACATTATGAAGTCCCTTAATTTGGAGTTGATTTGTGTATATCACTACAGAGGTGGGAGCAGTGGTTCAGGATTCACATCCCTGAATGATGAAAGAAAAATGTGTAATAGGTGTTCTATTTATTTGGTGGGAAACTGGCTAAAAGGGAGTGATGCCAATGCAAGGAGCTGTCTCTGTAATCATAGAAGTCTGTATTTAGAAATAAAATTTTCATCTATAATTGACCTTATTAACATCATTCAGAACACAATTATTTGTCCCTAATGAGAGTCTGCCATGTACTAGTCGTTTGTCACATTTAAGCAAAACAGTAAATAATGTCAAATATCAAGGCATGTACCTATATATGCAAATATACGTATAGTTGTGTATGTTTATGTGAGTGTGTTTAAAAAATCTTTTTGAATACATTCATGCATCATATTGGGTATGTTTGTGCTTATATGTCAGTCTTTTACTCTGTATTAACTATCTATTGGAACTTAAAAAATGGGTATTTATTCCCAGAAGTGAAACTGCTAGAACATATGGTCGTTATATTTTTTAAATTTTTGAGCAATCTCCGTTCTGTCTTCCGTCATGGCTGTACCAGTTGACATTCCTACTGGCAATGACGGGGGCTCCTTTTTCTCCACATCCTTTCCACTCTTGTCATCTCTTGTCTTTTGGATGATGGCCATTCTAACAGGTGTGGGGGATATTTCATTGTGGATTTAATTCGGTTTACCCTCATGATTAGCACTGTTGAGCATCTTTTCATGCATCTTGACCTTTTGTATATCTTCTTTGGAAGATGTCTATTTAGATCCTTTGCTCATTTTCTAGTGATTTTTTTGGGGGGGGTTGTTTTGTTTGCTGTTTGGTTGTAGGAGTATTTTACATATTTTGGATATTGATCTCTTATCAAATAGGTAGTTTGCAAATATTTTCCCCCCATTCGGTAGGTTGTCTTTTCACTTTGTTGATGGTTCCTTTTGTTGTGCAGAATCTGTCATATAATCCTGCAACTCCACTTCTGTGAATATATCCAAAGGAAATGAAAACACTAACTCAAAAAGATATCTGCACCCCCATGTTTATAGCCCCCATTATTTACAATAGCCAAGACAGGGAGACAAACTAAGTGCCCATCATTAAATAAATGGAGAAAGAAGGTGTGGTGCATATACAATGGAATGTTATTCAGTCACAAAAAAATAAGTAAATTTTACCATTTGTGAAAACATGGATGGACCTTGAGGACATTGTGCTAAGTGAAATAAGTCAGACAGAGAAAGGCAAATACTGTAGCATCTCACTTACATGTGGAACCTAAAGCAAGCAAACAAACTCAGTAAAAACGATCAGACTTGTGGGGGCACCTGGGTGGCTCAGTCGGTTAAGTGTCGGACTTGAGCTCAGGTCATGATCTCATGGTTCCTGAGTTCCAGCCCCGTGTCGGGCTCTGTGCTGACAGCTCAGAGACTGGAGCCTGCTTCGGATTCTGTGTCTCCCTCTCTTTCTGCCCCTCTCCCAGTCATGCTCTGTCTCTGTCTCTCAAAAAAAAAAAAAAAGAATGAAACATTAAAAATAATAATAAAAAAAGAGAGATCAGACTTGTGGTTCCCAGAGGTAGAGGACAGGTGTGGGGGCGAGGAGAGAAATTGGAAGAAGTGGTCAAAAGGGCCAAACCTGCAGTTATAAGATAAATAAGCCCCAGGGATGTAATGCCTAACATGATGACTATAGCTGCACTGATGTGCAATTTATAGGAAAGTGTTAAGAGAGTAAATCCAGGGGAGCCTGGGTGGCTCAGTCGGTTGAACATCCGACTTTGGCTCATGTCATGATCTCACAGTTTGTGGGTTCGAGCCCTGCATCGGGCTGTGTGCTGACAGCTTGCTCAGAGCCTGCAGCCTGCTTCAGATTCTGTGTCTCCTTCTCTCTCTCTGCCCCTCCCCCGCTCATGCTCTGTCTCTGTCTCTCAAAAATAAATAAATGTTAAAAAAAATGCTAAAAAAAGAGAGTAAATCCAGTTCTCATAAGAAGGAGAATTTTTTTTCTATTTTTCTTCCTTCTTTTTATTGTATCTATATGAGAAGATGAATGTTAGCTGAACCTATTGTGGGAATCACTTCACATCATTTATAGTATATGTAAATCAAACCATCATGCCATGCACCTTAAACTTAAAAAGAAACAATAGATTAAAAAGTTATTAACTATAACAGCATATGTTTAAAATGAGTATTTATTATCTCCCAGTTTTGAGAGTCAAGAATCTGGGAATGACTTAACCATGTGGTTATGGCTCAGGTCTCTCATGGGGTTGTAGCCAAGCTGTTGGCTGGAACTTCAGTCTCCTAAGACTTAACTGGAATTGAGAGTTTTGGTGCCAAGCTCACTCACTTGGTTCTTGGAAGGCCTGAGTTTTTTGCCAAATAGTCCTCTCTGTAGGGCCCTTGACATAGTAGCCGGCTTACCACAGCAAGGGTGATCCATGAAACAGAAGCAGAGAACCTCCAAAATGGAAGCCACAATGTCTCAGAAGTGACATTCTATCACATCTACCGTAGGCTATTGGTCACACAGAGCACCTCTGGCAAAGTGTGGGACGTGGCCACCCGGGGGTGTGAATACCAAGAGGTGGGATTGGTTGGGAGCCATCTGGGAGGCCAGCTACCACATACTCTGAGCATGGACACCCTAAGACCAGTGGCCATATGCTGTACAACTATGTTCTCAATTTCTAGCAACAGTTCTGGGCATAATAAAGAAGTGCTTCCTCTCTGCCTCCCTCCCTGATGACACAAACATATGTTTCTACCGTAGAATCTTAAATAGGCTCTCAGGAAGAGCTTAGCTAATTCCCCAATTTTTAAAAACGCGCGCAACTGAGGTAGGAAAGGTGAGGTAAGCAGTAAAGTGTCACATAGCTCTTCAGGGACATAATCGGTGTTTCTTGACTGTGTCCCAACATGTTTTCACAATAGCATGCTGACATTTATTATTTTTAATAATAAATTTTTGTTTGTATTATTTATTTTTATTTTATTATTTATTATTAATTGTGCTTAATCCTAATAAGTCTTACATTCATGTGATATTTAATCAGGACAAATGCCTGAAACAATAGTTGACTGATTCCCTGAAGAGCTTTTTACTCTTACAATTCTGGTATCTGGTCTTCTTTGTTTTAATCTTGGTTCATTCTGATAGCCATCTGGGTGGGCAGATAGGACCCAGCTCTGCCTTTGCCGTCCTATTTTTTACACTGCCACTAGGGTTTGCCTCCTAAAACTCAAATTTGACCTGGTAAATTGCATCTTCAGTTTTTGCAATGGACTCACCAGGTTAGATACTCAGTACTAAATAATCCTACAGTATAGGTAAATCTTCAGATCAAACTCTTTGGTATTTATTTATATAGGGAAAGAGGGAGAGAGAGGTGTCCAGAAAAAGAAAAGTGTGAGAGAGAACACATGTGTTTTTTTAAGGGACTCTACAATGGAATACTCCTGTAGAGCTGAGAGATAGATTTCAATAGATGGTTCAGAAAGGCCCATTGTTTGAACAGAAAAACCACAGAGCAGGATGCATTCTACTAGAGAAAGTATAAAAAGCAGTTACGGGTAATGCAAAAATGATTTTTTTTGTAAAAGCTTATCTTAATAGTTATTTACAGTTAATATTCCAAAGACAAGTGTCTGCATTTTATAGTAGGGCCAAGGAAGCACCAAGAATGTGAAATACTTCTCTGTTTTTTAAGCCACAGTGAATTTAAAGCATTTTATGCTATGAGAATATATATGTCTGCATACATGTGTCAATATTGCTAATATGCATATGTGTGTGTGCATATCTATCTGTACATATAAGCTGATTTCCTTGGATAGGGCTTCTGTGAGAAAGAATGTGTGGAAAAAAATCCACTAACAAATTAGATACATGCTTGGAGGTTGTTTTCTACCAGTTCTGAGTGGAGAGGGTTAACAGGTGGGACAGCCTTGAGGCTGGTATAGCCAGGATGCCATTACAGTAAATGAGGTAATACTATTTTGCCGAGACTGGGTAAAGGGTAGCTTAGAAAGGATGAACTCAAGCTGGAGGCAGATCTAAATTAATTAACTCCAGATAGTCAGAGATTCTACTGTGAGAAAGCAGTGGCTGAAGCCAGGACTCAAATTGTACTTTATCATGTTGGGAGAAGAGCAAAAGAATACATATCTTGCTGTGATGCAGTTTGGTCAGGCAGCGATATTAGATAACTCTGGGTCAAATATAATTTATAATTAGTTATAATTGCTTGAAAGCCCCTCTAATTAGAAATTTTAAATTGGCAATAAGTCCACAAGCATTAAAATAGTTGCAAGGTTTGCTTAAAATGGATAAGAAATGTTTGAAATAATCAAGCAGAGTGATCACTGTTATATTCCTTTTACAAAGCTTTATATTAATAATTACTTTTTGGCTTCTTTGGACTTTCTAAAGTATGAATGAATGGACTATCTCTTAGATCTGTGATGGGGGAGCAAATAACTCTTAGATTCTCAGAGTATTAACTCTTTCTACACTTTACATGAAGTGAAAAAAATAGGAATTTCAAAACTTATCTGTTCTATCAACAAACATACTTTCCATTCTGGGAATGGCTTTGCAGAGCTATGAAAAGCTGTTCTCATGACAGAAGTCATAGAGAAGTGAATAATACACTTACCCAGAGGAAGAGATTGATCAGACATTGACTCAACAAATTTATAAATTCTTTTTCTGTTGAGTCCCTAATGTGTGGTTTGATCCTCTCATGCACATTTCCTCACCATTGGTGTTCAATAAAGTAGTGAACTCACTCATGCGATTTAACTTTCACTACTGCAAGCTATATACAAATAGTTCTAGAAAAAGCCATATGAATACATTAGTTAGAAAGAACTACAAACGCATCTATCCAAATCTGTCTGGCCCTCAGTTGATTCCTGGAAGCCCTTTAATTTCTCCAAACTGTACCCGACCTCCTCACGTTGGTGCTCCACGGCGGTGATGCCACGTTTTCTACACAATTTTTAAATCCTTGAATTTACCTTTAGCCTTTTCTTGCCTCTTGTAAGTGAGATTCAAGCCCTGTCATGTAAACACTCTCAACTTTTCTCCTTTCCAATTATCCCAACAAAAGAAGGCATTGAGCTGACAAGCTTAGCCCTCAAACAAATCCACAGGAACTGGAAGAGATTGGTAATTCTGATGGAATCACGATGACTGATAATTAAGTTTTGCTTATGTTCAGCTTTCTATAGCTTCAAAAATGATTGAAAATACCTGGACAAAAGTGATGAGAAGAACTAGTTGTACTGACACATTCCTAAGTTGGGCTGCAGGTTTGGTAACCATATAACAAAACATTTTACAAATAGATGGCAAATGTCTTCTTCCCACTAGGGTTCAGTATACAGACCGGATGCTCAATCTTAGTGCAGGCACCCAACCAGAAATGAGACCATGCCAGCCTGAGGAGGCCTCTCTGGTAACTTTGTGGGCATCGAGCACCAGGCAACAATCGGGATTATGGTTGGACACAGCAGTGGTGGAATTCAGGAAGATACCACAAAGTGTCCGATGAGCAGCTGAAGTCTCAGTATAAGAACTCATTAAAGAAGATTTCATTAGAAGGGTGTTGATCAACCCCCTCCCCCGAAACACAAACACCACAATCCTCCCTGACTGACTGACTGACTGACCCAGTGAATGTCCTCCCTCCTTTCCTTCCTTCTGGGCAAGGTGCCTTGCACAATTTATACTCAATAAACATTGGTTGACTTGAAGGTATACTCAAGACACTTAAGTTCAACCGAAGAATTTTATCCCTTTCCATTTTTTAGACCTTTATTTGTATATTTAGTAGAATAGGAAGGTCTGACATTATTTGTTATGATTTAAAATTGGTGTGCAAATGGTAAAAAAATAAAATTGTCCCATTTTTTTTTAAAAAGTGAGATAACAAACAAAATAGGTATTTGTGTTATCAAAATGAGAAAGTATTGTGTCGTTCTAAAGCTTGATGTTTTGTCAAAGGCACCCGCAGCTGGTCAGTAGCTAAGCTCCTTCTTGCTTCAGAAACGCTGTGCAGAGTCAGGCTGCCATTAAACACCAAAGGCTGAATTCAGCTTAACAGAAAAGACGAAGTGGTGACCGAGGGTGGAGTTATCTCCTAAATTGGTGTAACTGAAACTCTCTAGTATTCCCAGAGTGTGCCTTCTGTCTCCCTTAATAGACTAAACATATGTGTCTTTTCAATCACTTAGGAAAAGATGTTATGAAATAACTATAGTCATAAATGGGCCATAGATGGTTTTAACATAATATCATAATCCATTCATAATTTCTAATTGACTTTCAAATGCATCACAGCTAGCTAAGATATTTATTTTTAATGACATTATCCAGCAAAGGTCATAGAAGAAATCATGGATAGTTTCTGTTCAATGTTACAAAAATAACATTATGGTCATCTATTTGGTTTTCCAAAGAATAATAATGTGTTTCTCCCTCTAATTTAAAGTTTTTGCTTGCATTACATTCTTATTAGCTAAATGAAAGGAGAATGCTATTTTTCAATGGAATTGCATGCCATTTTCTTTTTGAAGTGATGTTATTTTCCTTCTCTACAGTGGCATTATTTGTTCTAGACTGACAATCATTTATTATGATCAGAGTCCCCTTTGGGTGTGGTGGCGGGGTCTCATTTTGCATGTCTGCAAAACATCGCTATCATCATTAGGTTAGATTCTGTCCAAAGAAACAGATCAGTGCATTTAAAAGAAAAAGATAAAACATTTGCTCTTTGGCTGACTAGATTGGTTGCTTTATTTTAGTGATCTGTTTGGTCTGTATACTTCATTTCATAGCTCTCTCTTAAGAAATTTTACTTGCGATATTGGAGTTAGATTTTTGTCCGATAATGACCTATATTTTAATAATTGTAGGATGTATGTTTACATTTATTTAATAACATCTTTTAATAGTTGAATGTTCAAACACGTAAAAACACAGACACTACAGTCTCTAAACTAAGGCAGTGGTCTTTACTAGGCTTGAGTTACGTGACTCTTGAGAGTCTAATGAGAAGCCACGGATAACCCCTCGGTGTTGTTGGGACACAATCCGAAGCCCCCTTTCAGTGCTAGGAAGAAATTACAGTGGTGTTATGATAAATCTTTTGCATGTTTATTTGCTTCTGGTTGAGAAAGCAGAGTTTTCTGCTTCTCTTAATCCTTTACTTGCTGATGAGGGTCCAGGTCATTCCTCAGAACAGGACCCACAGGACATCCTTCAGCCTATCACCAGATCCTGGGTTCATCTTTACACTCAGGAGAAAAAGCCACAGGTATTAAAGCAACTCATCAAATATAGTCATTTCTGACTGTGACTTTTACGATAGCCAACATGAAAAAGAGGAAAAAAGAGACAGGGAAGAGTTGAGAGCAACTTTCTGGAGTAGAGAAGGGTTTCTGGTTTTACAAAGATTCCTAGAATCCCCCTCCCCCTGCCTGCACACACACACACACACAAAAGCCTATCTTACAATTCACAAAAATGTGGGATTAATTCTCTCTGTCTCCACAAGTGTCTATTATTTGAGATAGAAAGTATCAGTGCTTCTTTTTCTGGTACCTGGCATACTGTTGCTTGGGCTATATAATATGGATAAATTACAGAATCTCGTTTGCCCAAGAAGAATGTTTTGGAAGAAACTCTTAAGAAAATGTCCTTATCAAAAGAAGGGAGATATTAATCCATTCTCATCGTTAACTACCAACTCCACTTAAATATTATATGTTCGATGTGATAAACAATCAAAAGGCCAGAACTGGAACACTTGATATCCTTCTTTAGTCCCCTTCCCCAAAGTGGTTTTGCCAGGACAAAAGTAATACATGCAGTTTCAACATCACTGATCATTTTACCTGGTCTCCACTTTCAAACATATTAGCTGTACTTGTCTCAACAAAGACTTAGTGAAAGGGATTCTGTCCTGAAATGATTATATTTCATAGTCATATGCCTCTTTCACTTATCTCTACCTTTTTCATTTAGCCACAAATATTTTTTGAGATTCACCAGCACTCTTAGTCTACAGATTCTCTTTTACCAAAACAGTAATCGTTATTTCCTTTCCTGAAACTTTTAATATCTCTTTATTTTTTTCACTTGACATTTTAATATCATACTGTCTTCTATCAACTTCCAAATCCATTCAAATAATTACCTAAGTACTCCGGTCCCAGCTTATATTTGAATTTTCTAGATGTTTAGTGTGTGTGTGTGTGTGTGTGTGTGTGTGTGTGTGTGAATTTTCTCATTGCTTGCTGTTGTTTTAAATACAAGAAAACATCACATTTGCTTAAGCCACCTGGGGCTCTCCCTTCAGGGGCAGATGAACATCCCCTACATCCCAAGTCATAGTTCTTACGTATCCTCAGTTCTGCTGTGTTTCCCTGCCAGTTTCCATGAAAATCCAAATGCATCATGAAAACTATTATTTTTGCAACCTAAGTAATTTGAGGAGGTAACAAATGACCATTTCTCATCTTTCTGGCTGGTAACTGGCTCTGCTTTACTTCTGGTTTTTCTTTCTCTGTTCCAGGCCTCCCTCCTGCCTCTCCTCTCCCTCCTGAACTTTGCCCTTTTCCAAAAATCAAGAACCTCTGCAAAATCTGCCCTCCTTCAAATCTCAGCTGCTTTGCAAATGGAGGTCACTCCCATGGGGCTGCCTGTTCTTTCCTGTGCTTCTCTGGAGAGTCAGATTCTTAGATGGTGATGGTAAAGTTGGTAAAATATGGGTTTTCAAAACCTAAGAATGACATAAATGCAAGTGGCATTTATGGAAGAATATCATTGTAACACATATTTGTTTATTACCTGCAAAGCAATGGGGTCGCATGCTCCATTTCGGCCCTCAAGTGACTTATAGACTAGCTGAGGCTTAACTTTGCCAGTGTCACATATTAATGAGAATAAATATATTTTAAGTTCTTATAAGATAGGAAAAGCTAAGAGTCACTATTTGATCTAGAGCTCATCAATGACTTGCATATATGCCTATTGAATTTATCTGATGCTACCTGTTCATGTAACGTATTGATGTCTTAAGTAGAGATCTTTTTAAGTAAATAAATAATTGACTAGGACAATTATATACTGACACATATATATCTATATATCTACTTATATACACACATATACACATACATACATAGATGTATGTCAAGTTAATTAAACAGTGTTTTAAAGATGATTAACTTGTCATCCCACATTCTGGTGTCATCCCACATCCACATTCCAAGAAATGGACTCCCAATTTTTTTTAACAGATTTCTGTATCCAAAGATAATAAGTTACGGAAATCTAGACCCACCATAGCTATTTCTGATTGCAACACAAATAAATAACTTCTTCACTTAAAAATATGATCTTGTTAGAACATTTCATTTCTGTATTTTAATCTCTGATTCACTATCCTGCTGTGTTTTGATTACAAGTATTTTTATCTAGATGTAAGATAAAAATATTTTTTTAATCCAGTAAAATATTTTCAAGGGATTTGTGCTAAAGATAAGTAATGGCTAAAGAGAGGAATAATAAATGCTCTGAGATAGAAACAGGTTTTTTAACAGAACTTCATGAAGTAAATATTTTATACTTAATTACACTCTGTCTCAGGTATGTGCCACACAAGGAAAACAGAAGTGTAGCTGAAGTCTTGTGTTCTTCAGAAAAGTTGCTTAAACCTGTGTGCCCTTGGGCTTAACAAAACTAATGTTAGACTCACAGCAAAGATGAAAAAATAGGGCACGGAATTTGCTTGTGTGTGATTATCTAGCTTGGTCTATAATGTCACATTAATTTTAATTACCCAATTCTCTAAATTCTTTTTGTTTTATTTTATTTTTTGAGAGAGGGAGAGACAGAGTGACAAGTAGGGCAGGAGCAGAGAGAGAGAGGGAGACACAGAATCCGAAGCAGTCTCCAGGCTCTGAGCTCTCAGCACAGAGCCCGACGCGGGGCTCAAACCCACAAAGATCATGACCTGAGCTGAAGTCAGACGCTCAACCTACTGAGCCACCCAGGCGCCCCTCTAAATTCTTTAATATGTAGAGGTCATCCAAGTAAAATAACCAAAAGAAAAAGCTTCTTTGAGAGAAAAACTGTGAAAGCATTATTTCAAGACAAACTGCAGGCAAGACCCACGAGAAATCCAATATATAAAGAAAATGAGTAATAAAATGAGATGAACAGTGAGTGACATAAACTGGAGATTATCAAGCTGATATGTGTTAATTTTATCCTTCGCTCTGTGCAATACTGTTTCACTCAACAGAGTTGTTTCCTGTTTACAGTTGCTTTTTAAAATATTAGTCATCTGTATATATATAGTCATGTATATTATTCATATATATATATATTAGTCATATATATATTAGTCATATATATATATATTCAAAGCAGGCTATAGTGAGCATATAAATGTGTTTTGACACATACAATGATTATTTTATAAATTTGGGAATGTGCATTTTCTGAACTAGGAAATATGGAATAATTTTGCAAATAGTGTTTCTATGCAAAACAGAGTATTCAACCTTCATAAATCTGTGATATGCAGGAAAGCAGATCACATCACGTATACTATATTTTCATCCCACCAGAATATATGCTGCCCCCACTTCCGGTAAAGTTAGCTGTTGCAGTTTTGTGGGTAAATCGTGAAATTTATGATAAACTAAATGCATAAATATTAGACATTTAAATATATCAACTAGTCAAGGTCCAACTACTTTTTAACAAATTCTTTGGGAACCTGGGTGGCTCAGTTGGATAAGCGTCCAACTCTTGATTTCTTTTCAAGTCATGATCTCATGGTTTGTGGAATTGAGCCCAGGGTCCTACTGCACACTGACAATGTGGAGCCTGCTTGGGATTCTCTCTCACCTCTCTCTCTCTGCTTCTCTCTCTCTCTCTCTCTCTCTCTCTCTCTCTCTCTCTCCCCCTCTCAAATAAATAGAAATTATTTTAAAAAGAAAGTTTTTAAAGAAGTCTGTGAAATTCTAGCCTGAGATTTGCTTATAGGAAAACAATAAAGCTACTACTTATAACGAAAAGGACCAAAAAATATAAACAGTAAAAAATAAGATGGAATACTTTGGGGTTAAATATTTAATTTTTGCCTAGGCAATGATTGTTAAATTTCTTAGTTTTTCCTTTACTTGAAAGCTGAAGCTGAATATCCAAAGAAGTTAGGAGACACTTCTGTGATTATAAAGTTACAATTGAAGGGACAGCTGGGTGGCTCAGTGGTTAAATGTCTGATTTCAGCTCAGGTCATGATCTCATCAGGGTTCATGAGTTCGAGTCCTGCATCAGGCTCTTCTCTGCTCTCAGCACAGAGCCTGCTTTGGATCCTTTGTCCCCCTGTCTCTCTGCTCCTCCTCTGTTCATTCTATCTGTGTCTCAAAATAAATGAATGAACTTAAAAAAAAGAGTTACAACTGAAAACTCTGAGGAGATGTTTCAAGTGTAGAAACCCTCAGTCCAACGTGAAGCACTTTGGAAGTTTTATGGCTTGCAGTGAGATTCTGGTTATTTTCTTTGTAAAATATGACAATCAAGGGACATACTTTAATTCAAAGGTAAAATTAATAAAGAATCTTCCTTGGGAGTGACTGAATATGTATAAAAAAATTGATATTGCAAATAACAAAAATTAGTTGCTTTTTTATTATCAAAGTGGCAATAATTTAAGAATCTGGTGTTGCTGAGAATGTGGAGAAATGTTCAGACAGAATAGAATAAGTATAGATAAGTAATGCCAAATATTTATTTTACAAGAGTAATAAATAGTAAGAACAAAGGCTTGGAGCTGTGATAAGGAATTGTATGTCCCAGGAAAAATCAGCATGGTTGGAAATCAGGATTTAAAAAAAAATTTTTTTTTCAATGTTTATTTATTTTTGGGACAGAGAGAGACAGAGCATGAACGGGGGAGGGGCAGAGAGAGAGAGGGAGACACAGAATCCGAAACAGGCTCCAGGCTCTGAGCCATCAGCCCAGAGCCCCACGCGGGGCTCGAACTCACGGACCGCGAAATCATGACCTGGCTGAAGTCGGACGCTTAACCGACTGCGCCAACCAGGCGCCCCGAAGTCAGGATTTTTATAAGAGCATGATGATAAGCACTATGCAACAGAATGCAACTGAGAGAACACCAGAGACTATAAAAAATTATAACTTATTTCATAAGCAATTTACAGCTTTTTTAAAACAGATGAATGGATTACTTGGTAAAATCGTGTGTTTGGAAGATTTTTCTAAAAAATGAATTGTTAGTGACATCCCAAGGATCGAATTGGGCAAAGCTTAGGAGACTTTTGCAGTTGGCCAAAGGTGAGGTATAAGAATCAAGTGGACTGAATGTCAGTGAAAATGGGAAAAAAAAGGGACAAATAGGAGAGATCGGTACAAATAGAATCCTTCGCAGCTGGTGGTTAATGGGATACATAACTGAAACTAAATTATAATGAAAAACATACCAGGTTTGTTTTGATGTGTTCATGCCAAATAATAGAGCTCAGTGGTAGGGAACTCAAAAGCATGAGTCTGCCATTTGCATGAGGGAGCATTAGTAGAGTCCCTGAAATTTGTCTTGACTGAAGTTTTTCGGACCATTGATGATCAAATTGTGAACTGACAAAAATTTCACATCAATATGAAAGTATCTATCTATCTATTTATCTATCTATGTATCTACCTACCTACCTATCTTTCTATCCCTCTTACTCTAGCACAGATAAATCTACTCACCATAATGTCAAATTACTTGCCTTTTCTGATTATAGTGAAATACTTTTGAATCATTTAAAAATGCAGCATGTCGATATATGTTGCATATGTACATAAGTGAATACTGTATAACTATTCAAGTAGTTATTTTCAGACTTTATTAATGATTCTGAAAAATTTCATATTTAAAACACAATGGAACTCTAAGGAGAATCTTGGTGCTCTGATTTCTGTAATGAGATTACCTTCATCGAACCATTTTGTAGCACCGAGGTAGTTGAGACAAAAAGGTTTTTCCCCTTACTTTGTAATGTAGGCATTTATTAAAATAAGTTTCTATCTAATAAAGTGTAAGTGTTAAGGTCAACATTTCTCTCATCCCTCTGTTCTCAAAGCACGTAACATACTATTTTGCAAACTTTTGGCTTCATGGATTTCCCCAGATTGCGTGGACAGAAAATAATCAGTCCTGGCTATTTCTCTGTCATTATTTATGAAACGTATAATCCTTTCACTGAGGAATTAAGTGGGGAAAGCTACTTTACACCACTAGTAGATAAAAGGAGCCGAGTAGGAATTGGTATTATTCATTATCAAGTTTTTGTTGTTGTTGTGGTCTGGTCTTTCTCTGAACCTGGCCTTGCTCTTACTTTACTGAAATCGTATACCAACAACAGGGAGATGGCTGATATGGGAGAGGCTAAAAAGTTCAGTCTGCTGGGAGAGGGATTCATTTCAGCCCATCAGTGCGGTTATTCTGCTAAGTGGTGACATAATCCCAAATTCACATTCCCAAGAGATTGGCTCTCGGGCTCTCTCCCATTTGCTGACTTTACTGCAAAAGAATGCCAGCTTCTGCCGTAATTGAGGAAAAAGGTTTTCAGGCCAGATTATCATTTCTGAAATGGATCACATAACATATCTAAAAGTGTTCGTATAAACCCAACCTTCTGCCCAGAGATTGTCTTCTTTCAAATAAATAAATAGATTTTGTTATATCCTGTTTTGTAAGGGCACCATATATTGGGCTTGTCTTTTTAATTCCAATAATCCTGGTTTTCTAAAAGAAAACACTTTAGGCAAAAGAGCATCCTGGATCGATATTTAATACAGAGGAAAAAAAAGAGAAAAAACTGGAAACGATCTGTGTGGGTATTACTAAGTATTCTGTAGTCACTAACAAAATGGGCTAAGGCTCCATACATACTCCATTACGTTAGAAAGACTACATGACATATTAAATGAATAAATCAAACTGAAGTAGAAGATGTAGAATGTTGACCTGTCTTTGGGACAAATGATATATGCATGCATGTACATACATGCAAATATTGACATATATGTGAATCATCTACATATGCTACATTTCACATATATGTGTGTGTGTATATGGTTACTTCTGAAGGACCCAGAGTAGGTTTTATTTCCTAACCTTTTGAAATATTTAATTATTTCAGCCTGGCATACAATTTTTAAATAAAAGGGAATGAAAAAGTATTATTTCTATATTGTCTCCCATAAACTAAGTAATGTTAGCGACAAACAGAAGCCAGCATACTGAAGGCCAGGTAATGACAGGAAATGCTTGATAGGAAGCTCCAGAAAGGAGATTTAAGACTAGGCAAGGTTCGACTGTATCTTTCAGATATTTGCAGTGGGTGAAAACCCAGAACACATTTGGTCAAGTTCTCTATTTCAAGATAAACTTTGCCCATATGTTTTTGATTCATTTACATGTAATTCACTGAACTGACATTCTGAATGAGTTATTCGATGCATAAGGAGATTTTTGTGCCATAATTATATGTGATACATATAATATAATGCATAATAATTTAGAGCAGAACTTGTATTTTTTCATGTTACAGATTCTAAGCACATGTTCCTTCCTGATGATTCACTGTGCTTGAACCGAGGTGTTGAGTGACTCATTGAGTCAACCAACCCTTGAGATTTATATTATTGCATTGTACTTTTTAAAAAAAAAAAAAAGGCAGTTTTTCTGTGCCTCAGATTCCATGATTGTCAAATTAGCATGATAATCTTTATTAAAAATTACCGTGGTCCTTTAGCTGAACCTGTAAGATGAATTAACATGGCTTGCAAATAACAATTAGTTCCTAGAATTTATAACTTTTTTTTCCCGTGTGATAGTACAGTTTAAATATGCACTTGGAAATATAGTATAACACTAGTTCCCCACATTATCTTCTTCAAACTAAAGATAGACTTGCTAAAAATTTCATGACCTATGACCTCTCAGAAAGTTTGTGGATCTTCAGTTTACTCATATTGTAGTGGCTAAAAAATGACATGAAATTTCACGTTTTATTCATTTTTCTCACTAGCCCTCCAAGCCTCACACAGTGCAGCCTCCTTGGGGAAATAAAATCACTTTCAGATTTGTATTTGGATATTAAGAAGCAGTTTCTCTGAGATGAATCCACTAGAAAGTTCCTGAAATCATTAAATGGTGGCAAAACAGAAAAAGACACCTAAATAAATGCAAAAAGCCTCAAAATAGACTATAAGTAAATTATAATATATCAAATAAACTTGATAAATGTGAATTGTAGGTCAAAATATTATTTATTAGTCGGTTTTCAAAGGACTGGTTTCTAATGGCTAATGGCAGAAAAACTATCTTGAAATAATTTCAGTCTAAACATGGTATTGGAAAGCCTATAAATATTAGAGTCTGAAGATATCGGTGTTATGAATTGGAAACTAAATCACTCACATAACTATCTCAAGGTTACATATTAGATTTAAAGCAGAGGCTATGTGCTCACCCTTTCACTTGACAAAAAAGATACTTTAAATAAATTGAGATACCCGAAGACTTGTGCAGCTGAGTTAACAGTCTGGGTGTTATTCCTCAAAATGCATGTGGGAGACAGGACTTTTGGGCACACAGGGCATTTATGGGAAGTTACCTGTTTCTGTCCCCTTGTTAACTGCCTGCTGTCAGGTCAGTGCGGTTCGAGGAACATGAAATTCATATCCTTACATCTTCATGATGAGAAGGAAAAAGAGATGTCTCTCTCTCATGAGATATCCTGGGAGAAGGGTTCTCTCATGGACCAAGCCTGAGTCACGCTCCTTGCCTTCAATCACCATGACCAGTGAGGTGGTTAGTCTCACCCACCCGGTAAGGATTATTGCTAAAGCACGGTAAAAAATCAGTTCCTAGGGATTATTTCCGTTATTATGATACTTCCGTAAGTTGGATGGATAGAAAATTAATTAAAATAAATAAATGCGGGGCGCCTGGGTGGCGCAGTCGGTTAAGCGTCCGACTTCAGCCAGGTCACGATCTCGCGGTCTGGGAGTTTGAGCCCCGCGTCAGGCTCTGGGCTGATGGCTCAGAGCCTGGAGCCTGTTTCCGATTCTGTGTGTCCCTCTCTCTCTGCCCCTCCCCCGTTCATGCTCTGTCTCTCTCTGTCCCAAAAATAAATAAACGTTGAAAAAAAAATTTAAAAAAAAAAAAATAAATAAAATAAAATAAATAAATGCATACATGCATACATACTTTAAGAATTGTTTAAAGCTGACACGCATATCTCCATTCAGCAATCCTTAATTTCCAGAGTTTTCATAGTCCCATTTTACAAAAAGCTCAAAATTTTGCCCAGACTGTCCATTGCTGCCCCGTCAGATCTCTCTAGAACTAACTTGACCAAAGAATTTCTAGGTTGAATAAGAAGAAAGAGTCCAAACAGAAGTAAAATTCTGAGAAATATAGCATTGTCTAAATCACCTGATGCTTTGCAAAGGAGTAATTTTACTTTAAATAGGATGGTTGCCGAGGGTCTATTTCCTGGCAATTTGGAAAGATTTGCACTACGCTGATAGCCCATTATGTGGTAACTGTGTTTTGTTAGATAGTCATTTATTTTAATGCAAGTTTGCTTTATCCTGCCAGTTTGTTGACTGTTCCTTGCTGAATACCTCTGTAATCTAAACTTTAAAGAAGGATTAAGCTTCATGGTATTTACCTAACTAAGCATTGTCATTGTGTTATCCTCTTACACATTTGTTACCTGGAAAAAAGAAAAAAAAAAAAAAAACCTTTCTTTTTTTTATGGGCTTCCCTGTTACTTTTGCTTGAAAGCCTCTGTGGGTCTTTAAAATTTTATTGTTTTGTTTTATGTTCTGAGACTGTCATTTAAATAGAAGCAAGAGTTAAGTTAGATTAGTGCTTTTAATAATACTTTTTGTTTTTGCTATTGCATGTACACATAAATAACAGAAGAAACACATTTCATCATCTTCCTTTTACCCTGAATTACCATGGAGACCAACAACAACAACAACAACAACAACAAAATAATTACAACTCAACTGGCCACATTTGGATCACACCTTTTTAGAAATCCTGTTGATTTTCAAAACCCCTTTGAAAATAACTGACACTTTTAAAAACCCTTATTGTTGAAGTATAGTTGGTATACATTGTTCTGTTAGTTTCAGGTGCACGACATAGTACTTCAACAAGTCTGTACATTACATAATGCTCACTACTATAAAGGTTGCTTCCATCTGTTATCGTACAGTGTCGTTGCAACATTACTGAATATTTCCCCTATGCTGTACTTTTCATCTCTGTAACTTATTCATTTTATAACTGGAGTTTTGTACCTCTTAATTCCCTTCACCTATTTCACCCAACCCCTCCTCCCCCTCCTCTCTGGCACCTGCCAGTTTGTTCTTTGTATTTATGAGTCTTTCAGGTTTTGCTTGTTTGTTCATTGGACTCCGTATGTAAGCGATCATATGGTGTTTGCCTTTGTCTGACTTACTTTGGTTAGCATAATACCCTCTGGGCCCATCCCTGTTGTCACTGTCACAGATGGCAAGACCTCATTCTTTTTTATGACTGAGTAATATTCCACTGCATGTATACACCACATCTTCTTTATCCATTTATCTATGGATGGGCACATGGTTGCTCCATATCTCAGCTATCGTTATACTGCAATAAACATAGCGGTGCCTATATCTTTCCAAATTAGTGTTTCTGTTTTCTTTGGGTAAATACCTGGAGGTGGAATTACTGGATCAGATGGTATTTATTTTATTGATTTTTTTAGGAAACTCCATACTGTTTTCCACTAATTAGTGGCTGCACTAATTTCCATTCCCACCAAGAGTGCATTAGGGTTCACTTTTTTTTTTTAATTAATCAAGGGGCACAGATACTTTATTATTATTATTTTTTATTTATTTTTGGGACAGAGAGAGACAGAGCATGAATGGGGGAGGGGCAGAGAGAGAGGGAGACACAGAATCGGAAACAAGCTCCAGGCTCTGAGCCATCAGCCCAGAGCCCGACGCGGGCTCGAACTCACGGACCACGAGATCGTGACCTGGCTGAAGTTGTACGCTTAACCGACTGCGCCACCCAGGCGCCCCAGGGTTCCCTTTTCTCTACATCCTTGCCAACACTTGTTATTTCTTGCCTTTTGATACTAGGTATTCTGACTGATGTGAAGTGATACCTTATTGTGGTTTTGATTTGTATTTCCCTGATGATCAGTGATGTTGAACATGTTTTTGTGTCTGTTGGCCATCGGTATGTCTTCTTGGGAAAAATGTCTATGCGGAAAATAACCTGCACCTCTAATGGAAAACCTGTTTACCTCTTCTGCATGGCTCTTATTCCCTCAAGGTAAATAGAATGTAATCTGTGTCCTGGGAATATTTTAATCTTAATTGTTCATTAGTCAGAGGAGACAAGAGAGACCAAAAATGTTTGACAGAGAGAGAAAGAGGGAAATATAGTTTTATTTTGAGTAATTGCCTCAAGAAATTTCATTCACCACTTGTGAAATCCTAAATGCGCTGGTTTTCACTTCTTACAAGATTTTTTTTTTCCTTTTTTATCAATCTCTACACCCAGCGTGGGACTTGAACTCATGACCCTGAGATCAAGAGTCACCTACTCTTTCTACTGAGCCACCTAGGCACACCAGTTTTTCACTTTTTAAAAAAAATCAACTTTTCTTATCATATTACATCATTTCCATTTCCATTTCCATATCTTGCATAAATTTTTTTTCCTGATAGAAACTGTATGTCTTCAGTGAAGTCTGGGCCTTCAATAGCTTCATGGGGGGATCATGACTGGTTTTAGCTAGTTTATGAGACCTCTCCCTTCCAGGTGTTGGTTCAGGAGGAAGCAAGTAACCTAATTCTGGGCAATGGTATATTTAAGGAGACTTGTTGAGAAATGAGTCCTGGCTCTTAGAAAGAAAAGAGAAAAAAAAAGACTCAGAGAAGAAATAGGTCCCTTATGTCTCTGAACTTCACATGTGAGGGTGTGATCCTTCAAATTGCTGCAGCCACTTTCCCACCATGAGGCTACATGAATGAGGACAAAAGTCAACTTATTGCTAGAGTTAGTAGAGAAAGAAAATAGATGAAAAAACTCTGGCTTTTTGAGTTGTACATACGGAATCACATACTTACAGGCTTCCTGTTACATAGAATAATATAATGTAGTTTATTTAAGTCACAGAAGCCAGAGATTTCTGCTATAAGCAGCTAAGCACATCTGAACTAATATTCTTTATCGTTTGTATGACATGCTACAGATAGACCTATGGAGATAGGTCTGTCACTCCAGAGCTTTCTAAAATCTGAGGGATAGGCAGAGAGAGAGAGAGAGAGAGAGAGAGAGAATATGCACACCTGAGTGGGGGAGGGCTAGCGAGAGGGGGAGAGAAAAGAATCCCAAATACAGTCCACCATGCTCAGTGCAGAGCCTAATGTAGGGCTTGATCTCTCAAACGGAGATCATGGCCTGGACTGAGGTCAAAAGTCAGTTGTTTAACTGACTGAATCACCCAGGTGCCCCTAAGAGCTTTCTCTTGAGTAGGGGTTGCCCTTACTGGTTGTGAGGACAGGTGACTGGAGGAACACGTGTGTCAGAAAGAACTATATAAACCAGTGTACTTCATCTTAAAAAAGGTGACTCCCATATTACTAACTGAGACAGCATTTATTTGCATATCCTACAACGTTCTCCACAGCCTGATGCCTACCTACCTACCTACCTAAAATTGTGAACCTTTGCAATTTATATATAGAACACATTATTTGATTTATTGATGAAGTGATTCATCTATCAAACCAAACAAAACTAAAAAAGACATATTTGGGGATTCAGTGGTTTCAATTTTAGGAATACAGTTTAAGGAAATAATATGAGATATGATAGAACTATGTACAAGGATGCTTATCACAGGGTTATTTATAAATATCAGTATGAAGAGGAAGTAATCAGAGCATCCAACAAAAGTGGAAAAGTTACTAAATCGTGGACCGTTCTTACAATTGAATATTAGGGAACAATTACAATTACTTATTTGCAGAATATTTGATGTCATGAAAAAGTGTTCATAATAAAAAGTTTAGGTTGAAAGGAAAACATCAGGCAAAAATAAGTACAAAATTCAAAGATACAATCCCAGTTTGGAAAAAGAGGAGGCAAGAGGGAAGGTATTTATATGTATATGTACAATTCTCCCCACTCCCACATACATGCACACATACACAATTTTTAAAATGGGAGCAATTCAGTATATCAATAATGTTTATTCTAAGTTAATGGGCAATAGGCAATTTTCTTGGGCATAGGTAAATATGGATTGCTTTTATATAATAATAATATATAAATAAAAATACACAAACTATATTGTATTTACCTTTCTTTGACTTACTTCGCTTGGCATTATACTCTTTACATCCATCATGTTGTTTCAAATGGCAAGATTTTATTCTTTTTTATGACTGAGTAATATTCTATTATATACACACATATATATGTATGTATACATATCACTTCTTCTTTATCCATGCATCTATGGAATGGACACTTGGGTTGCATCCTTATCTTGGATAGTGTGAATAATGCTGCAATAAACATAGAGATGCACGTGCCTTTTTGAATTAGCATTTTCATTTTCTTTGGGTAAATACCCAGTAGTAGAATTACTGGAACATACGGTAATTTTATTTTTTAATATTTTGGGGAACCTCCATACTGTTTTCCAGTGTTTGCACCTATTAACATTCCTATCAACAATGCACGAGGGATCCCTTTTTTCTATATCCTCACCAAAACTTATTGTTTCTAGTGTTTTTTTTTTTATTTTATCCATTCTGACAGGTTTGAGGAGATATCTCATTGTTGTTTTGATTTGTATTTCTTTAATGATGGGGGATGCGAACATGGGTGTCTGTTGGCCATCTGTATGTATTCTTTGGAGAAATGTCTGTTCATGTCTTCTGCTCATTTTTTACTTGGGTTATTTTTGTGTGTGTGTGTGTGTGTGTTTGTTGTATAGGTTCTTTGTATATTGTGTGTATTAATCCCTTATTGGATATATCATTCACAAATACCTTCTCCCATTCAGTAGCTTGTCTTTTTGTAGAATTTAAGGAATAAAACACACAGACAAAGAGAAAAATAGACCCAAACAACCAGGCTCTTAAATATAGAGAAAAAACCAACAAGACTGGAGGGGAGGTGGTGGAGAAATGGGTGAAATAGGTGAAGGGGATTAAGAGGACACTTCTGTGATGAGCATTGAATAATGCATAGAATTGTTGGATCACTGTATTGTACACCTGAAACTAATGTAACACTGTATGTTAATTATACTGTGATTGAAATAAATTTAAAGACAGAAAGAAAGAAAAGAAAAGAAAGTCATCTCTTAAAAAATATAGAAACTAGAAGTAGCTCAAAATTAAAATTTAAGAAAAAGGATTTTATGAATAGTAGTATAATATGACCAAGGAGAAAATACTGTATTCTCAGTAAATGAGCGATATTATGGCACCAACCATTAATATAGATCACATATAGAAATGCCTTCAAGCAAAAGGAAAGCAATATGTATTTTGTGTTTAAATAATTAACTCACAGTCAAACCAGATAAAGATATTACCTCTCTCTGGGGTTCTTTCTTGCTTAATAGCTCAACACATTGCTAGTCATGATGCTGACGGGGGTGGCTAAGGTAAAACAAGTTGGGATAATTCTGTAGACTCTCTCCATGTTATGAGAATGGGCTGTTGAGAGATGGGGAAAGAGAGAAAGGCAGAGGAGAGGGGAGGGGGGAAGGAAAGAAGAGAATGTGTGATATGTAAGGGAGGTAATGTCTCCAGTGGCAGGGGGTAACTACTCCTGGTAAAAACTGACACATTGCTAAAGGAAAGGAAGTAAAGCACAGATCTCAGGCCATGCATCCTGCTTCTTTCCTTTCACAAAAACCACAACACACACCCTCATTAACTCCTGTCTGTGCGAATAAGAAGAATGATAGCATGAAGAATAACTAGCTTGAAATCTTCACTGTAGATTTTAGGTCAGAAAAAAATGGGGTGAGTTTTTCCAAGTCACAAAATTATTTAGTGACAACAAGAGTCTAAGATCCTTGGGCTGGGCTCTGATGCCCAATACATTTTTCATTCCACTAAACCCTCATCATACTTGATACTTAAGGAAAGGTTCCACCTTACCCCATGGTAACTGTCACACAAAAACATGCCTGATTGGTTTTGTATGTTAGTTTTATGTAAATAAGTAAATAACAGAAAGCCCACTGAATGGGGTCTAGGAACTTCCTGTACTCAAGTACTATTTTCATTGATTATCATTGTGGTCTTGTGTTTGTTGCTTAACCTTGCTGTGTCTCAGTTTCTTATCTGCAAAATAAAGAGAATGCATTGAATGTTCTCTGATGTATTTGAAGATATTCAACAGACACCCTGCAGAATTGCATAACCAGTGAAAACAACATAGTTCCGACAAAGGTATAATCTTTACTGATATCTTGCTCCATCTTCCCTGAAGCCCTAAATAAATAACTTGAGATATTGAAACTAAATAGTAGCGGAACAACTATTGCATATCCGTGATCATTTACAGTAAGTGAAAATTATAAGTGAATTTAGGGAGGTTTCACGAATTGAAATGTAAAAGACTCTTCAGTTGTTTTCATCGGGAAATGTACACAGAGGAAATGGGGAAGGAGGGCAGTTTACCTACGGAAGGGAGAGCAAGCACATGTAAAGAATTTTTTAGAGAAGCCTCACTGTATGTAATTATTTCCGAGAGACTTTGGGGGGGTCATTTCTTTGATAATCAAGGTGTGAATCAAAAAGGGAATAAGGAAGATACTGGGATGCTAACTTACCAAAAGGGACTTCTCTGTTATAATCTGTAGGGAGACACTACCCTATGCTAAAGAGAGTTAATTCATTCTGAAATACACTGTGCAAGTGAATGTAAGCCCACTCCTCAAAAATTGGGGGAAATGGTAGACCAAGGGTTTCATGAAACTTTCCAAATTCAGCTTTGTTTGACAGTAGAAACAATGATGAGGATGATAATAGAATCTATTTGATAAGGTTATTGTAAGGATTAAATGAATTAATACAGGTTAATTAGTTAATTTGTTAAATTGTTATCGTTGTCATTCCTGTTGTTGTTTGCAATATTATTTGGTCTGAAATATATCTAGATTGATCTAACTTTCTGGTAAAAATAATTTGCTGGTAAAGAAATGTCTTCTGTAACTTTTCAATTATGTGGGTTTTTTTACTGAGTTTTTAAGAGAACGATCCACTTTGTCCACCAAAAAAATCAACTTTTTTAAAGTGAAACATGCAGGAAGCTTCTTGTTTGCTGTAGCAAAAGCATTGTAACTGTATTTTTCTGCCGATCAAGATATACTAAAAGTCAAACTACTAATTTTTCAGTGCCAGCCTTTAATGCCTGACTTTCTATCTAAGAGATAACCTGGTCTTTATAGTGTATTTTGTAAGAGGGGAGAGCATTGAAGTCATCTCAAATCCAAGCTTGATACCTCAACACCTTCCTACATAACTGAATTTTAACTTCTAAGAATCAAATTCTATTTGCAAGTACCTAAGAAATATGAATCATCTCTCAGTTCACTGAATGACACAAAACTTGAGATCTTTGAGATACAATATTCAAGCAATAACAAGTCACTTTCACATTTTAGAAAGCAGCCACCCCACTAAAACCAAGTAGAGGGAGAAACCCCATCACTTCCCTTTGGTTTTCAGCATGAAATCCATCCCACATAATGTCTTCTAGGTCCTAAGTAAAATTCTAGCTAATTTCCTACACGAAATAAAAATTTCAGGGAGTAATTTCTAGTTTTCTTTAATAGTTTGTTGTGCTGTTAGACTTTTATTAACTGAAACTAGGACAATTTTTCTTCGCTACTTGGTAAAACAAGAAGCATATTTCAAAATGTATACATTCAGAAGTTCTTTGATCTAAAGAGCTTTCAAACCTTCACCTTGAGTAAACTTTAAAAAGTATCATTTTAAAACTCTTAAATATTTATTAGGGGAAAGGGGAAGCAAAGCAATAATTGTAGAGTTTATAAATAGGTTAGACTCTGATATAAGGGCTTAGTTGTATCATTTATTTGATAGATGTTCCTGGTTTAAACTTTATTGGCTATAATACATACGAATTATTTTAAGAATAAATGGTGTTTCAAAATCTCCCTATATAGCTCTGGAAAATTGGTGTGTTTACTTTTAAAAATAACTGGTGAAAGTGGGACACTTTTTTTTGATTTCTATGTTTCATCTTTTCCTTTAAAAAAAATTTTTTTAACACTCATTTTTGAGAGACAGAGAGACAGAGTGTGAGCGGGGGAGGGGCAGAGAGAGAGCGAGACACAGAATCCGAAGCAGGCTCCAGGCTCGGAGCCGTCAGCACAGAGCCCGACGTGGGGCTCAAACTCACGGACTGCGAGATCATGACCTGAGCCGACGTTGGACGCTTAACTGACTGAGCCACCTAGGCGCCCTATCTTTCTCTTTCAATAATGCTCTAAGCCACCGCTCTACATTGTATTTACCCTAATTCTGTCTTTGTATTACAGAATTTGTATGTGTTCTGTGTCATCTATATAATCAACATGGTGGTGTCACTGACAAAGAAAGACTTAATTACATGAACTGTCTGTCACAAGTCCTTGAGTAGGTAGGGCTGTTGTACAGAATCTGTAGGGCTCATCTGTAGGGCTGGTGTCACTAATAAACACTAAACATCCTTTGTGATGCAGCCCGACCAGCCCCCGTTTAGACTGGACTAGGACAAAAAGTCAAATCGATCTGAACTGAGTCAGTTTACCTACCTACCAGAGAGATAACAGCTGCAGTTTTCCCTTTACTTATTTATATTTATCCTGTACTTTAGATTTATATATTTAAAGGCCAACCAATGCATTTTTAAGGCTAACCAATGCCTTTCAGTAATTTTATAGAATTCGAGAGCTGGCAGAGAATCTAGTAATCATCTAACCCTACATAAGAAGAAAATGTAGCCTGTGGAGAAAAAAAAGGCGGTGCTCAAGGTCTCAGTGAATTAGTAACACAGCTGAAATAAGTTCATCTTATGTGAAATTTATAATATTTGCACTGCTTCTAAATTCAACGGAATGTTTAAATGTGTAATCTAAAAGTATAATATGTTGTTTTTATAGGTACCAAAAATGAACCCGAACTACTCACAGTTCACTGAAAATAACCCCTTTTTTGACATTTGAAATATATTTACAGTTCCATCTGTAGATGTTAGTTTGTTTTAAAGGATAAGCAGGATATTAGAGTGTAAGCTACAAATTCCCTTCCTTTTATTTTATTTTATTTTATTTTATTTTATTTTATTTTATTTTATTTTATTTTAAAGAGAGAGAGTGTGGAACTGATGCAGGGCTTGATCTCACTGCCCTGGGATCATGACCTGGGCCTAAATCAAGAGTCCCATGCTCAACCGACTGAGCCTCCTTGGCAGCCCCCGCACTTGTTAAGTCATAAGAAGAAGGACAAAATTTAAACTCTGTAGCCTAAAAATGTTCTCTGTGAACTACTTGAACTTCACTTTTTTGTTTAATGAACGGCTGGTTTTAGAATTCTAGAGTGATAAAATTTTAGGACAATATGATAGTATCAGCTATTTAGCTTAAGAAAAGAATTTGAAAGCCAGCAGAGAATTTATTCTGAAATGAAGAGGTAGCTATAATACCCTTGAGCTGTTTAAGTCTTTTAGTACTTATCCTTGGGAAGACCACTCTGGTAGAGGTAGGAGGAATTGCTTCAACGATGGTGGAAGTTTATTGGAAGCAAGGGTCCTGCCCTGCCAGGCAGTAAATCTGTAAAGAAACTTACAAATATCTCTTACTTGTGAAGCTTACATTTAATCAGGGGGAAACGGACTACAGCAATAAACATCATAAGTAAGTATATAATATGTTAGGAGAACAAATAAGTACAGTGAACAAATATCATACACAGCAAAGAGAATTTAAGTTCTTGGAATAAAGGACAGGTTCCAGGTTTAAATAAGATGTTCAAAGTTAGTTTCACTGAAAAGAAAACATTTGAACACTCAGAAGACATAGAAGAGCTTAAAATTCAGCTGTGGGGAAATGGCTACCTCAGAGGTCATAAGGCTGTCACATACCTGACAAGTTTGGGAAGCAGCAAGGAGGTTTGCATCGCTGAAGAGGACTGCAAAAGGGACGGCACGATAGGAGATGAGGTGAGAAAGTTGACAGGATCCTGATTATGTGAGGGCTTCTAGGCCATTGTCAAGCCTTTGGCTTTCGCTCTGAGTGAAATGGGTAGGCTGTGTGTGGAGTATTTGGAGCACAGAAATGACATGCTCTTTCTCTTGTTTTAAAAGGATCATTCAAGGAGCTCTGTCAAAACCACAGTTTGGGAGTGGGGGGAGACTGGAAACAGGGAGGTGGGTTAGGAGATTCTTGCCATAAGTCGTGTAAGACAGGATGGGAGGACTGACCACACGGTGGTTAAGGTGGTAAGAAGCACTTATGTTGTGGATGTTTTCTGAATATACAGCCAACACGATAGTCTGACAGACTGGATGAGAAGGTGAGAGAAAAAGAGGAGTGAGGGTTGTTTCCCAGGCTTTTGCTAGAGACAACTGGAAAGATGGGTGTTTTCAGCAATGGATTAGGGAAAGCTGTGGATGAAACAGGTTTGGCTGGTTTCAGAAGGAAGAAGACAAGTTCGGTTTTGGATTTGTTGAGTTCAATGTGCCTATTAGATATCTACGTGGAAATATGGAGTCCAGTTTGGAAGAGAGATCTGGTCTGGAGATAGAAATTTGAGAACCCAGATGCTATTTGAAGCCACAGAACTGGACAGGATCGCCACAAAAGCAAATGAAGGCCAAGAAGAAGAAAGAACCAAGGAATAAAGCCAGCGAAAGGAAGGAACCAGCCAGGAGATTTGAGAAACAGTAAGTAAGGTGGGAGAAAGACTAGGAGAATGGGTGTTCTTGGAAGTCAAGGGAAGAAAATGGGTCAAGGACATGTGATTGAGCAATTGTTTCCAATGATGCTAAGAGGTTGAATAAAATGAGAATTGAGCATTGTTTTTTGGCAAAGAAGAAATCATCAACAGGGCAATAACACAGACACATCACATTTGGTCTGGGCACTCCAAAGTGGTTCCCATTGCCATTAATACGCTCATTTGGGTACACTTATTTGGGGGAAGAGGGATTGGAAACACTAAATTAAGTGATGGAAGACTGCATTATGTGACTTAAGATTATTATGGGAGACGGGTTGGAAATTTTATTTGCCTGGTGTCAGATTTGAGAAAAAATGTTTTGTGTCCAGATAAGGTGCACATTTGGCATTGGTTCAGCTGGAGTAATGCTACATATTAAGATGGAGACCACGTGAGCAGGAAGATATGGAGGAATGATTCAGAGACGGTGGCTTCAGTTTTGAGGAACTGGCAGACCTCCAAGTGAGCTCATATAAATTGAACCTCAACAGGGATGGATTTGTGATGGAAATTGGAAGTCAGAACAAAGAAATGAGAGTCAAAGCAGAGGAACACTATGCTGAGTACAAAGCAATGGTTGAGAACAAATAGCATCTCATGGTAAACAATGTGTAAAGTGCGAAGTAAGGAGACTAAGAATGATTAGGTTGACAGGAAGGAAACCAGGGCAGTAGTGTCCTGTAAGGCATTGGAGGAGATTTTCAAAAGGGATATTTCTGAAACCACTCAGTGCCCTCAAGAATTTGGTTCTCCTTCATGGGTGAGGATGTACTATTCCTTACACTTAGATCCAACCCGGTAAATCTCCGAAACTTTTCCTTTCCTCCAATCTGAACTTGCTTTTGCTTTGTTTTATTAATCTTAGTGTGTAGTTTCTTACATGTCACCTAATGTCTGGTGTCTGTTTCTTTCACAAGCCAATGTAAACTGAATTTTCAAGTGGACTGTATTCATTGTCAATCTAGGCTCCCCAGATGCCTTCTCCTTAACTTCCTCAGTCCCACAGTCACAACCTTTTAGGGAAGTCCCTTGTGGCCTCAGCCAAAATTTCCAGAACTTCAACTTGGATGGGATACCTAGACCCATTGTTTTTGGACAGTGTGATATCAAACTAGTTAAGAGCCAAAAAGTCACCATTATATTTGGTAACCAGAGAATCATCGGTGCATTTTATAAGAACACTTTCCAACAGCTGCTTTGATGAGAATCTAGGCTATATTGTGTTGAAACACAATACGTCCATAGACGTAGTGGAGGAGACAGCTCTTAAAATTAGAAGAGCAAGATCATAGAGATATTCAGTGAATTTTTTGAAGTGTATAAAAAGGAGGAAGAAAGGGTTTTTTTTTTCTTTTGTTTTGGGGAAGGACTTTCTGACTTTGGCAAACTGAGGAAAAGGAGCCTGTATGAAGGGAATAGTTAAAAAATTGGAGAGGGGTACCTGAATGGCTCAATCGGTTAAGCATCCGACTTCGACTTGGGTCATGATCTTGCAGTTCATGGGTTGAACCCTACATCGGGCTTTGTGCTGACAGCTCAGGGCCTGGAGCCTGCTTCGGATTCTGTGTCTCCCTCTCTGTCTTAGTACCCCTCCCCTGCTCACTCTCTCTCAAAAATAAAACTTTAAAAATATTTTTTTAAAAATTGGAGAGAAAGGGTATTTATGAAATAAGAATGTGGGAAGGGAGTACTAATTCAAGTTAGAGAATTGACAATATCTGACTAAATAGGAGCTAAATCACATCCCTCATCGTTTGTAAATGACATCACATGAAGTAAATCAAATGTAATATGTAACATTAATTTCTGTTTATAGGAAAAGACATTGAGAATTTCTTTTTATTTTATGCTTTATGAGTAGTAGATGTCAGAACGTGTTGATGTGAATGATTTCTCCATGGCTTCACAAAGCTATAGTTGAAATGATTTCCTCTCTGCTGTGTAATTCCCTTATATAAAGTTGGTCCCTTCCATTTACTTTGTACACGTCCACTTATTCAGCAGCAATGAGTGTTTAACTCAATATATTTCTCTCAAAAGAGTTCAGAAATAAATAAATGTCTCATTTTCCAGTGATATTTCCAGGGGAAGTGTACCACCCTCTGTCTGCCATGAACATTTTATCACTCCCATTTTCTTTATGCCATTCAAGTCATCTTTCTCGATATTTCCTCCACTCCAACCCAAAATTCTTATACTATGGCCTGAATATTTGTGTTCCCTCCAAAATTATATGGTAAATTCTCGTGCCATATGGGATAGTATTTGGAGATAGAGCCTTGACGAAGTGAGTAGGTCATGAGGGTGGAGCCCTCATGAATGGGGCTAGTGCTTTCAAGAAAGGGACCCAGGAGAGTTCCCTCACACTTACATGAAGATACAGTGAAAAAGATGGCTGCCCGTGAACCAGGAAGAGGACTCTCACCAGACACCCAGTCTGCCAGCACAGTGCTCTTGGACTTCCCAGCCTCCAGGACTATGAGAAAGAAATGTTTTTTGTTTAAGTTGCCCAGCCTATGGTATTTTTGGTATAGCAGCTTGGACAAACTAAGACAACTGACAACTTTGCTTCATGTTTTATGGAAAGAAGGATAATCAGGAGTCAGCAGACAAGACCCGTTCATCCTCTCATGTCCAAAATTTACACTCTTACCTGTGGCTGCTCCTATTTTCCCCTTTTGGTTTGTGGGTGATCTAGAATCCACATGAGCTTCTCAAAGATTTAGCTCAAGATTATCATCTTTTTTACCTGCCTTTGCATCTTCTTCCTTTGTACCAGACCACTGGACTTAACATTTCAAATAGT
Organism: Prionailurus bengalensis; assembly: GCF_016509475.1. NCBI lineage: Eukaryota > Metazoa > Chordata > Mammalia > Carnivora > Felidae > Prionailurus > Prionailurus bengalensis. The sequence goes on along the minus strand of NC_057358.1, from coordinate 8,156,470 downwards.
CTGTACTTTTCCAATTATAACCAAAAACAAACTCTCTGAGCTCAATCTTCATCTCAAGCTACCAGTCTATGTCTATGCTTTCTCCATAGATTAGGATATCTTGAGTTGCAGTTCAGTAACCCAACTCAGAATGGATGTAAACAATGGAGAACATAAATTGCCTCACGTAATTGTAAAATTCCAAAGGGGATATGGGCTTCATGTGCAGTTTGCTGCTGTGGCTCAACAGCACCATCAAAAACTTAAGTGCTTTCTTTCTTTCTCTTATGATTTCAGCATTCTAACTTCCCACATGTCAACACAATGGCTTTTCAGCCACTATGTGGGTTACTTTCTTCCTAATTTTGTCTGTCAGAGATAGGAAACAAAGAGCATTTTTTTTTATTTACTAACTATAGCAGAATGGAGATGGTTTCTTTCCCATGAATTAAAATTGGGTCATATGATTATTCCTGCACCAACTTCTGTGGTCAGAGGGATGGACTAAACTGGTAAGATTATGCCATTCAGAATCTAGTCTGGAATTAGAAGTGACATCAAGCCCATTGAAAACACATGACTAGGAAATGTCTGGTCTAACTTTAAGGGAAAATAGAAAATCAATTGTGGGAGTAGCCAAAAAATGTTCATCATACCTTCAGTCAGACTGTTCAGAGAAGTTGTTCGTACACTCTTTCCTGTAGTCCATTAACTACTCAACACATTCCCATTGTACTATTAAATGAATTCAACATAGTATCTGCTTCCACTACTCTTTGGAACTACGTTCACTGGTATCTCAGTTACTTTCATGTTGCCAAATCCAACTTTTTCAGTCCTCATTTTACTGGGCCTCTAAGTCACTTTCAGTGCTTTGAACACTCCCTTATTCAAACATTCTTGGGGCGCCTGGGTGGCTCAGTCGGTTGAGTGTCCGACTTCAGCTCAGGTCACGATCTCACGGTCCGCGAGTTTGAGCCCCGCGTCGGGCTCTGTGCTGACAGCTCGGAGCCTGGAGCCTGCTTCCCATTCTGTGTCTCCCTCTCTCTCTGCCCTTCCCCGTTCATGCTCTGTCTCTCTCTGTCTCAAGAATAAATAAACGTTAAAACAAAAAAAAAAAACAAAAAAAAACATTCTTTCCTTTTGACTTCCATAATTCACCCTCTCCTGACTTCCAACCTACCAATATACCCATTTGTTTTCAGTCTCTATCATATTTTCCTGCTGTAAATAGTCAGGTTGCTTGGATGATGTAGCTACACATATCTGCACAGTAAATTGTCTTGAAACAAAGATGTTTAAATACCAAACATTTATTACCTCACAGTTTCCATGAATCAGAAACCCTGGTGCGGCTCAGTTGGAAACTTCTGGTCCAAGGTCTCCCATGGAGTTACAGTTAGTCTCTTGGCTAGGGCTGTGATCTTATCTGAAGGCTCAATTGGGGGAGGATCCTCTTACAAGCTCATTTATGTGATTGAGAATTTAGTCATTCACAGACTGCTGGCTGGAGGTCTCCCTTAGTTATCTGTCACCGTGGGCCTCTCCACAGGGTTCCTAATAACTTGGACACACTAGAAAGCAACCCCAGACAAGAAAGATAGAAGTCAGAGCGTTGTATAACCTAGTCTTAGAAGTAATATCCCGTGATTCTTCCTGTGTTCCATTTGTTGGCACCATGTCCAGCCCACACTTAAGGGGAGAGGCTTCTACAAGGATGTGAATACTAGGGGACAGGGTCATTAGGTGCCTTCTTGGAAGTTGCCTAGCTTACTATGGCTTGGGGTTTTGTCTTTTTCTAATTCCATCTTTTTTGCTTTGGTAATGCCCTATATTGTCCGAGTTATCATGTTACCTGTATTCCATAGCTCTCAAATTTATACTGCCACATTAGGCCTCTCTTCAGACCTTTATAATCTCTCTATTTCACATCTCCATGTAGCTTTATCCCAAGCTCTCAACATTAACATGGTACAAATGAAATGTTTTATTTTCCTTTCCTTAGATTCCAAATATTCTCTTTTTTCTGCTAAGCTTTTCGACTTTGGTAAATGGCACCTCTGATCACTCAGTTTCTCAAGCCAGGCACTAGAACGTTTTTTTTGACCTTTACCTCCCTCACTTACCACATCATTCTATCCCTACAGTCTATCAACTGTCACTTCAAAATTATGGTTTCCTGGATGCCTCAAAGATCCCCTCCATATGTTTGCTTTTGTTTTTGCTCTGTTGCAACCCATTCTCAGTAACAAAATAGATTAATCATTTATTAATGTAAATAAGAGCTAATCCCATGTTTTTTAAGTCCTTCAAAGGCTTCTCATTGCTCTGCACGATCCTGCTTGATCTGGTTTTTGCCTGCTTCACCAACCTTGTTTCAGGCAGCATTCTTTCCTTCTGAGTTCTCACCACACCTGGTCTCTTTTGGGTTCCCAGCTTTCCTTCTGGTTGGAAGACTTCTTCCACAGCTCTGCCTCAGTGAGCTCTACCCCGTTCAACCACAGACATGTCTTCCAGGACCACTCCACTCAATCACACACACATTCTTAAAGCTCAGTCCTTTTTCTTCATGGCACTTGTAATTTGTAAGCTCCAAGTGAAAGAGGCTACATCCATTTTGTTATCTACCTGTCAATGCCTAGCGAGCACCATTTAAACACACAACACTCCGTAGATAACTTCTGGAGTAAGCTTCTCACTGTAGAATACACCCCAAAATCACAGTAACATTTTCTCTGCTGTTTCTTATTTTACCAACTCGAGTTGTACTTGTTCTTAATTTAGTCCTTTAGTGTTGTGTCTAAATATGTGTGTTGCCTTTCTTCTTTCTTTCTAGTTAGCCTTTTTTGGGGAAGCGTGCTGAGGAACATTCCTAAAGAGAGATTGTAACATATTCATCCTTAGTGAAGTTAAGAGGAGGACCTTTATAACAATGACACCTAGATTGCCTTTGCCTGAGGAACATGTAAGGTTGAGTATTCAGGTGGCATTCGTTTAAGATCTCTTTTTGAGAATCTTTCTGGAAGTTGGGGGCCAGAGGCTGGGACTTGTTTTCTCTTGGAGACATGGTCTGCTTTAGGTTTTCTCACTAGTCATACACTGGTTGCACATGTACCATAAAAGAAAGCCATGGAAAGACCCACCTGACACCCACATTGAGATTGCAATCTTCCAGCTGATGTTTCTGTTCAGAGCTTTTGTGAACTTGAGAGAACTAATAATCCTGGAATGAATCACTGTACCTGTGACATTCTAGTTAAAGTCGAACGGTGCGGATAAAATGTGCCGCTTTGGTGTGAAGAGACTGAACAACACTTAATAAATAATAAAACCACAGAATACACACAAATTGAAGTGAAAAACGTTAACCTTTTGCTGCCCAGGAAAACTTTCTGGTAAATGGGAGGTGGGATGTGGGTGGGGAGATGGCTTGTGGAGTGTTAGGTAAAGTACAACGTGAAAACATGCCCCGAATCTTCTGCAGAAGAAGTGCTTCTCCTCATGTCTTCAGGAGAGGGGGTTGGCTAAATCATTTTACCCTTTTCATATTTTTTATTTTTATAGATTTTTAATTTTTGTTGTAGAGAGGAAGAGTGTGCGAGTGGAGGAGAGGAGCACAGGGAGAGGGAGAAAGAATCTCAGGCAGGCTCATGCTCAGCACAGAGTCCGGCGTGGGGCTTGATTCCACGACCCGGGGATCATGAACTGAGCCAAAACAGAGAGTCAGACACTCACCTGACTGGGCCTCCCAGGCATCCCCACTTTACCCTCTTTTTAGTCTTCTCTTGAATATTTTTATTCTAAAAGACAATGTATTTCCTCCACAGGTCTCATAGTTATTTATTCCAAGCTCTGTCTTCTCTCAAAGAACGAAAGTTCACTGACTCCAATCAGTGCAATTCGAAGGTTATGTTGTTTACTTAATGTTAATTCTGTGAATGAATCATTTTAAACAGATATTTGGGAATATGAGGGGGGGGGGAGAGATAAGTATGGAAAACATGGGGAGGAAAGAGCTGGATTTAAGTATATGGAAAAAGACCAGATGAGCCAGAATGTGTCAATAGTGGAGATGAAGAGAGAGAAAAAGACATCAAATGATATGCTTCCTACTATTGTTGTGTATCGTGGTAAAATATATATGGTATATTTTATAATATATTCCAAAAACATGCTTGTCCACATCCTTGTTTCTATATGTCTTTTTACACATATTTTCCTAATGTACATAAATCCCCATCAGAGCAAGGGAAAAATTTCCATCCATTGCTGTGAAAAATCAGCCGCTTTTGATTTGGAGTGGGGCTCCGACTAATAGGGAAATAGAAGGGTTTGAAGCTGTCCATACGATTACTGCAGCTCTTTTGATTGTTTTCTTTTGATTTCGATGATAAGTTATTTCTTTTAACTGGATTCTGCTTGATCTGATCTCAGTGCCTGAGTTTGGAGGACGAGTGACTTGTGCTCCTGAAGTCTTTGCCCTGTGTCCTGCCAGATTTAAATTCACATCAACCGTCTGTGATGATTTGATGTCATTTGCAAATTATCAGCAATCTACATAAAATCAATGTAAAAGACTACTTATATCACAGCAGTGATTATCTGATTCAGCTGGTATTTAAATTTGTATTTAAATATGTAAATTGTTTTTAACTGACTGCAGTTTTTTACGTATTTTCAAAAGATACTTTTAGAACCATTTAGGAAGTTGATGAAAACTTCTGCTTGGTGTTTAATAGCATCCTCTTTAATGATAGAAGCACATATATTAATACAACAGTACAGTGAGTTACCTCCAATTGACCACCAGTTCTGTCCTACGGAATCTGGGTTAAAGCAGAGCCAAACTCAGTAGAGAGTTACCTTTGTGTTAACTTTGGGGAAAGATTCTATTAGCAAAACAATAAACCAATTTCAACAAGGTTATAGAGAGGGAAGCTCGAAACCTTTTAAAATTATACTCATGCAAGTTATTTTGTAAGTTGAAACAAATATTTTGCAAAAAAATTCTATTTATGCAAATTTATGTTAGGAAAATACTCAAAATGTATAAAAAGCCACGTACACAAATATACACATTATGCAATTTTTAGAATATCAGACAAATAGGTATAACTTATAATAGGTAAAAGTCAGCTTTTTGCCAATCCTCTCTGTGGATAAATACTCACAATTTAAATACAATAGATATGATGTACCTATAGGAAAACTGTTTAAGATATAATGTTAAGTAAAAATGAATATGAAAATGTATGCATGTTTTGAGTACATATTTGAAATTATGAGAGAAAAAGCAATCAAAGGAAATAAAGATAAAACTGGTCTTTTAAAATAAAGGGTATCTGGGGCGCCTGGGTGGCTCAGTCGGTTGAGTGTCCGACTTCGACTCAGGTGATGATCTCACGGCTTGTAAATTCAAGCCCCGCGTCGGGCTCTGTGCTGACGGCTCGGAGCCTGCAGCCTGCTTTCGATTCTGTGTCTCCCTCTCTCTCTGCCCCTAACCCACTCGCATTCTGTCTCTGTCTCTCTCAAAAATAAATAAACATTAAGAAAAAAATTAAAATAAAGGGTATCATGGTATTTTCTGTTTCTAAAGTGATCTGTAATCTGGTTTATTTCATCATTCAGGTGAATTAAGGAAGTAGTTTATGGAGAGCCCTACTATTTATAGGATATGAATTAAAATTCATTTTATCTTGTAAGGACTGGATGAAATGATTATTATAGTCATCTTAAACAGTAATAAAATTTGTGCCAAAATTGTGAAAGAGATCCTTTGAGGATCACACAGTAAATAGACGAGCAAGACATCGGGGCACCTGGGTGACTCAGTTGGGTAAGCGTCCGACTCTTGATTTTGACTCTGGTCATAATCTCGTGGTTCATGGGATCCAGCCCCGCTCTGGGCTGACAGCTGTGGAGGCTGCTTGGGATCCTCTCTCTCTGTGCCCCTCCCTTGCTCTCTTTCTGTCTCAAAGTAAATAAATAAACATACAAAAAAAAAAAAGACATGAACCAGAGACAGTATTTCTAACCACTGGTCATTCTCCACAGTGCTGAACACAAATGAATAAACTAAACTCAGGTATTTTTAAGTGCCTGCTTGGTGGTTAATATTCTTGACGTTAATTTGCGTGCTAACGGTTTGCTTAATGAATAATAACCAAAGGAACCCTACTAATGGCTAAATCATTTGAGAAACAATTCTGATCTCTTCTGGGTTTTTTTGTGTGTTTTGTTCTGTTTTAATAGAGCAAAACTTATCATGTAAGAAACATAGAGAAAACCAAAGCCACAAATGAGGACATGTGACAAAAACTAACAACTTATGTAAGTTAAGTTACTGGGAAATTTAACATAAGCCGTGACGATATGCATTATCTGATTAAAGTTTAGCCAACTAAATGCAGTTTTGACTAATAGGCGGTAGGACTCCTGAGTTGGCGGAAGGAAGGGAAATAATATGCTAGCATGTATGTTATTGTGTTAGCAGTTCTTTTGAATATTTGATTTTGACCTTGACCAGAAATGACATCCTATCACCAGCATTCTTTGACATTCCCTCGTAGCTGCTTAGGCTACTGACAATTGCAGGCACAATTTCTGAATTCCTTCGGACAGTATCACGGCCTTTCGCCTTTTGGCTTAACTTATCATAAGTATAACTTAATACTTATGTTTGGGTAATGTTTTTAAATTTGTTTTAACTTTACATGTTTTTATTGTTTGTTTGTTTCCTGAAAAAAAAGAAGTCAAATACAATTTGTTTTTGTGTTTTTATTACACAATAAACACAAAAACAGAAAACCGTCCCAAATAATTGTGTCATTTGTTGAATGATTATACGGTGAGGACCGTCGCAAACCAGATCAGGAAATGGACTTTTGCCAGTCACCCCAGAAGCGCGTGTACATGTCCTCCTCCTAAGCTCTTCTCAACTTTCATTGTGACCCTCTGCTTGCATCTTCAATAGATTTATCCACCAAGGGCTTCGCTAAGATTCCAATACTGAAACTTTCCATTTTGCTTTTAAATACATTTTTAAAGATCTCTTTTGATCTTCAGATTTCTCCTTTATCCCTTTCTTTTTCTCATGAACCATCTGCTGGCCATTTCATCTGCGGGATTTTCCAGAGTATGTTGCAACCAGCAGTCTCCATGCTGTGGAAACACTGTTGGTACAACTGAGTAGGTCCCCTTGTCCTCTGTGTCCTCCAAATTGGCACATGGGTCCAGAGGCTTGATGGCACGCAAATTCACGTTTTATGAAACTTACAGGTGTTTGCTTTCACACGTGGGCACAAAGGATCTGCTTTTCTTTTTAATTTCTTTTAAACCTCTTTAGTTTTGAGAGAGAGAGAGGGTGTGTGTGAGCATGGGAGGAACAGAGGGAGAGGGAGACACAGAACCTGAAGCAGGCTCCAGGCTCTGAGCTGCCAGCACAGAGGCCGATGTGGGGCTTGAACTCACGAACCTCCATGATGTGAGCTGAAGTGGGTCAATCAACCGACTGAGCCACCCAGGAGCCCCAAAGGGCCTGCTTTTCTGATGTCAGCAGCAGTTTGTGCTCAGGGCACTGGTTCTTACGTCTGTGTCTCTTCAGTCACTTTGATTGTCTGAAACTATTTTCCAGTGTTACCCCAAGTTAATGAATATTGCTAAAATTTGGTTTGTGCCCTCTATGTCGTCAGTTCTCTTGGGATATAAAATTTGTGGTTCTCTTCTGTTCTTAAATAAATTATGCTTTTTTTTTTTCTGGTATAAACTTTTGCTGCCAAAAAGTAGAATGATTGTCTCCTTTTGTTTTTTCCCTTATAAAACACTCGCTATTTTTGCCTAGATTCTCAGATGTTAAACTCTCAAAAGTTAAATGATTTCACTAGGATATGCTTTTCTGTTGGTCATTTTTGCTCAATATTCTGAGCCTTTGGGGGTATTTTCAAAGGAAAGTTTTCTTTAATTACAGCTTTAGGTATTTATTCCATTCTTTTATGTTGGTTATCTTTTTTCAAATCATTTTTTTTTTAACTGGTAGATCTTTTTCCACCTCTTTAAATTTTCCACAAGCTCCTTTCAATTCTTTTTTCGTTTCACTTTTATTTTTTGTTTTCATCTTTTATTTCAGATATTAACTGTGTGTTCATTTGATCTTTTGTTCTTTCTAGTTTAGACTTTCTGCAATTATTTTCCTTAACTTTTAAGTGTTCTCATGTAATTTCTGATATCTACTATTTCTCATTTATTCTTTCATGTGTTTTATCATTTTTAATATTGTTTAGCTTATTTTGAAATAGTAGGTTATACTTTTTTGTTTTTTTGTTTTAGATTACATATATATATATATATATATTTTTTTTTTTTTTTTTTTCAAGTTAGTTAACACTCAGTGTAGTCTTGGCTTCAGGAGTAGAACACAGTGATTCATCTCTTACATATGACACCCTGTGCTTGTCCTGAAAAGTGCCCTCCTTGATGCCCATCACCCATTTAACCCACCCCCAATGCACACATGCACTCCTTCCCCCTCCAGCAACCTCAGTCTGTTCTCTGTATTTAAGAGTCTCTGATGGTTTGCCTCCCTCTCTGTTTTTATCTTATTTTTCCTTCCCCCCCCCTGTGTTCATTTGTTGAGTTTCTCAAATTCCACTCATGAGTGAGATCATAGGTATCTGTCTTTGTGCGACTGAGTTATTTTCCTTAGCATAATACCCTCCAGTTCCAACCACGTTGTTGCAAATGGCAAGATTTCATTCTTTTCCTTTGCTGAGTCGTATTCCATTGTATGTATATACCACATCTTCTTATCCATTCATCAGTCCATGGACATTTGGGTTCTTTCCACAGTTTGGCTATTGTGAATAGCACTGCTTTAAACATTGGGACGCACATGCCCCTTTGAATCAGCATTTTTGTATCCTTTGGATAAATACCTAGTAGTGCATTTGCTGGGTCGTAGGGTAGTTCTATTTTTAATTTGTTGAGGAAACTCCATTCCGTTTTCCAGAGTGGCTGCACTAGTTTGCATTCCCACTGACAGTGCAAGGGGGTTCCCCTTTCTCTATATCCTCATCAACATCTGTTGTTTCCTGAGTTTTTTATTTTAGCCACTCTGACAGATGTGAGGTGGTACCTCATTGTGGTTTTGGTTTGTATTTCCCTGATGATGATGTTGAGTGTCTTTTGATGTGTCTGCTGGCCATCTGGATGTCTTCTTTGGAAAAGTGTCTATTCATGTCTATTCTGCCCATTTCTTCACTGGATTATTTGTTTTTTGGGTGTGGAGTTTGATAAGTTCTTTATAGACTTTGGATACTAACCCTTTATCTGATATGTCATTTGCAAATATCTTCTCCCATTCTGTCAGTTGCCTTTTAGTTTTGTTGATTCTTTGCTTTGCTGTGCAGAAGCTTCTTATCTTCATAAGGTCCCAATAGTTCAATTTTGCTTTTTTTCCCCTTGTCTCTGAAGATGTATCAAGTGAGTTACTGCTGTGACCTACGTCAAAGAAGTCGTTGCCTGTTTTCTCCTGTAGGATGATAATGGTTTCCTGTCTCACCTTTAGGTCTTTCATCCATTTTGAATTTATTTTTGTGTATTTAAGAAAGTGGTCCAGTTTCATTCTTCTGTATGTTGCTGTCCAGTTCTCCCAGCACGATTTGCCAAAGAGACTGTCTTTTTTCCACTGGATACTCTTTCCTGCTTCATTGAAGATTAGTTGGCCATATATTTGTGGGTCCATTTCTGGGTTTCCTATTCTATTCCTTTGATCTCTGTGTGTGTTTTTGTGCCAATACCATGCTGTCTTGATGATTATGGTTTTGTAATATAGTTAAAGTCCAGGAATGCCTCTGGCTTTGCTTTTCTTTTTCAAGACTGCTTTGGCTATTTGTGGTCTTTTTGGTTCCATACAAATTTTAGGATTATTTGTGGATTAGGATTACCTAGCTCTGTGAAGAATGCTGGTGTTATTTTGATAGGGATTACATTGAATGTGTAGATTGCTTTGGGTAGTATTGACATTTTAAAAATATTTGTTCTTACAATCTATGAGCATGGAATATTTTTCATGGAATAAGCATGGAATATGCTTAGTTTCATTGATCTGTTCTGTTGTTGTTGTTGTTGTTGTTGTTTGGATTCTATATTGTTTATTTCTGCTCTACTCTTTATTATTTCCCTTCTTCTGCTGGCTTTGGGCTTTATTTACTGCTCATTTTCTAGCTCCTTTAGGTGTAAGGTTAGGTTGTGTATTTGGGAACTTTGTTGCTTCTTAAGATAGGCCTGGATTGCAATGTATTTTCCTCTTAGGACTACCTTTGCTGCATCCCATTTGTGTCTTCTTCAATTTCTTTCATAAGTTTTCTGTAGTTTTCAGCATACAGATCTTTTATATCTTTGGTTAGGTTTGTTCCTAAGTATTTTATAGTTCTTGGTGCAATTGTAAATGGGATCAATTCCTTGATATCTCTTTCTGTTGCTTCATTATTGGTGTATAGAAATGCAAAGGATTTCTGTACATTGATATCCTGTGACTTTGATAAGTTCATGTATCAGCTCTAGCAGTTTTTTGGTGGAGTCTTTTGGGTTTTCCATGTAGAGTATCATGCCATCTGTGAAGAGTGATAGTTTGACTTCTTCTTTGCCAATTTGGATGCATTTTATTTCATTTTGTTGTCTGATTACTGAGGTTGGGACTTCCAAGACTATGTTGAACAACAGGGGTGAGAGTGGACATCCTTGTCGTGTTCATGATCTTAGGGGGAAAGCTCTCAGTTTTTCCACATTGAGGATGATATTAGCAGTGGTCCTTTCATATATGGCTTTTATGATGTTAAGCTACGTTCCTTCTATCCTGACTTTCTTGAGGATTTTTATCAAGAAAGGACACTGTATTTTGTCAATTGCTTTTTCTGCATTTACTGACAGGATCATATGGTGTTTATCCTTTCTGATATTAATGTGGTGTGTTATGCTGATTGATTTGTGAATATTGAATCAGCCCTTCAGTCCAGGAATGAATCCCACTTGATCATGGTGAATAATTCTTTTAATGTACTGTTGAATTCAATTTACTACTATCTTGTTGAGAATTTTGCATCCAGGTTCATCACAGATATTGGCCTGTAATTCTCCTTTTGAGTGGGGTCTTTGTCTGGTTCTGGAATCCAGGTAATTCTGGCTTCATAGAATGAGTTTGGGAGCTTTCCTTCCATTTCTATTTTTTGGAAAAGTTTGAGAAGAATAGGTCTTTAACTCTGTTTAAATGACTGGAGACCATGTGGCTCTGGACTCCTATTTATTGGGAGACTTAAAAAAATTTTTTTTAATTTTATTTATTTTGAGAGAGAAAGAGAGAGACCTAGTGTGAGAGGGGGAGGGGCAGAGGGAAAAGGAGACACAGAATCTGAAGCAGGCTCCAGGCTCCAGGCTCCAAGCTCCAAGCTGTCAGCACAGAGCCCGATGCAGTGCTTGAACCCATGAACCACAAGATCATTACCTGAGTCGTAGTCAGATGCTTAACTGACTGAGCCACCCAGGTGTCCCATGTTGGGAGATTTTTGATAATCGATTCAGTTTCTTCGCTGGTTATGGGTCTGTTCAAATTTTCTATTTCTTCCCATTTGAGTTTTGGTAGTGTGTGAATGTCTAGGAATTTTCTGTTTCTTCCAGATTGTCCAATTTGTTGGCATTTAATTTTTCATAGTATTCTAATTGTTTGTATTTCTGTGGTGTTGGTTGTGATCTCTCCTCTTTCATTCATGATTTCATTACCTATTTGGGTCCTCTCTCTTTTCTTTTTGAGAAGTCTGGCTAGGAGTTTATCAATTTTATTTATTCTTTAAAAAAACCAGCTCTCAGTTTCATTGATCTGTTCTACTGTTTTTGTTGTTGTTTGTTTGTTTGTTTGTTTGTTTGGGGGATTCTGTATCATTTATTTCTGCTCTAATATTTATTATTTCCCTTATTCTGCTGGCTTTGGACTTTATTTACTGCTCATTTTCTAGCTCCTTCAGGTGTAAGTTTAGGTTGTATATTTGGAAACTTTCTTGCTTCTTGAGATAGGTCTGAGTTGCAATGCATTTTCCTCTTAGAACTGCTTTTGCTGCAATCCCAAAGGGTTTGGACTGTCATATTTTCATTTTCATTTGCTTCCATGTATTTTTAAATTTATTCTTTAATTTCTTGGTGAACCCATTCATTCTTTAGTAGGATGTTCTTTCACCTCCATGTATTTGGATGCTTTCCAAATTATTTCTTGTGGTTGATTTCAAGTTTCATAGCATTGTGATTTGAAAATATGCATGATATGATCTCAATCTTTTTGTACCTGTTGAGGGCTGTTTTGTGACCCAGTGTGTAATCTATTTTGGAGAATGTTCCTTATGCACTTGAGAATAACATATATTCTGCTCCTTTAGGTTGAATTTTTCTGAATATATCTGTTAAGTCCATCTGGTCCAACGTTTCATCCAGAGCTGTTACTTCCTTACTGATTTTCTGATTAGTTGATCTGCCCATTGTTATAAGTGGATTGTTGAAGTCTTCTACAATTACAGTAATATTACCAATGTTTGCTTGTGTTTGAGATTAATTGATTTATATATTTGGGTGTTCTACATTGGGGGCATAAATATTTAGAGTTGTTAGCTCTTTTTGATGGATAGACCCCTTAATTATGATGCAATGCCCTTCTTCATCTGTTGTTATGGTCTTTGATTAAAACCTAGTTTTTATGATATAAGTAGGGCTACTCTGGCTTTCTTTTGATGTCTATTAGCATGATAGATGATTCTCCATCCCCTCACTTTCAATCTGCAAATGTCCTCAGGTCTAAAATGAGTCTCTTATAGGCAGCATATAGATGGATCTTGGTGGTTTTTTTGTTTTTTGTTTTTTGTTTTGTGTGTGTGTGTGTGTGTGTGTGTGTGTGTGTGTGTGTGTGTGTGTGCTTTTTTATCCATTCTGATACCCTATGTCTATGGATTGGGGCATTTTTTTTTTAATTTTTTTTTTCAACATTTATTTATTTTTGGGACAGAGAGAGACAGAGCATGAACGGGGGAGGGGCAGAGAGAGAAGGAGACACAGAATTGGAAACAGGCTCCAGGCTCTGAGCCATCAGCCCAGAGCCCGACACGGGGCTCGAACTCCCGGACCGCGAGATCGTGACCTGGCTGAAGTCGGACGCTTAACTGACTGCGCCACCCAGGCGCCCCTGGATTGGGGCATTTAATCCATTTACATTCATAGTGATTATTGAAAGATGAATTTAGCACTGTTGTGTTATCTGGAGATTTCATGTTTGTTGTGATGTCTCTGGTCCTTTATAGTCTTTGCTGCTCTGCACTCACAGAGTCTTTAGGATCTCTTGTAGAACTTGTTTAGTGGTCATGAACTCCTTTAGTTTTTGCTTGTCTGGGAAAGTCTTTATCTCTCCTTCTATTCTGAATGATATCCTTGCTGGATAAAGGATTCTTGGCTGCATATTTTTTCCTATTCAGCACATAGAATATTTCCTGCCACTCCCTTCTGGCCTGCCAAGGTTCATTGGACAGGTCTGCTACGAACCTTATGCATCTACCCTTGTAGGTTAAGGCCCGTTTGTCCCTGACTTCTTTTAGAATCATCTCTTTATCTTTGTATTTTGCCAGTTTTGCTATATGTCATGGTGTTGAGGTGTTTTTGTTGATTTTGAAGGGTGTTCTCTGTGCCTCTTGGGCTTGGATGTCTGTTTCCTTCCCCAGGTTAGGGAAGTTCTCAACTATAATTTGTTCAAATAAACCTTGTGCCCTTTTTTCCTGCCCTTCTTCTTCTGGAACTCCTATGATATGGATATTGTTTCATTTCATGGAATCACTTAGTTCTCTAATTCTCCCCTCGTGATCTAGTGATTTCCTTTCCTTCTTTTTTTCAGTGTCATTATTTTCCATAATTTTATCTTCTATTTCACCTACTCTCTTTTTCCTCTGCTTCTTCCATCCTCGCTGTTACTATGTCTAGTTTATTTTGCATCTCTGTTATAGCATTTTTTAATTGATCGTGACTAGTTCTTAGGTCTTTGATCTCTGCAGCATGAGTTTCTCTGGTGTCTTCTATGCTTTTTTCAAGATCAGCTATTAGTCTTATGACCTTTACTATAAATTCTTGTTTGGATCTATTGTTTATATCTGTTTTGAGCAGTTCTCTGGCTGTGATTTCTTCCTGAACTTTCTTTTAGGGAGAATTCCTCCATTTTGTCATTTTGGTTGTTTCGGTCTTTTGTGTGTTTTAAAAGCTCATTATGTGTCCTGCACCCTAGAGTGCTACTATATTAAAAACAGCTCATCCACTGTCCCAGGCTTGGCACTCAGGAAATGTTTTTGGTGTATGTTGTGTGCACTCTGTTATTGTGTTTTGGCTGCTCTGTCCCACTGGTCAGTCCTCTGCAGAGCTCATCCTTGCTTGTGGTGGTGGGGTGTTTGGAACTTCAACCAGGTGGGCTTTGATTTGTTTTTGAAGTAAGCCTGGAGAAAAGAAGGAAAAGAGGGAACCTATAAAAAGAGAAAATGAAAGGGAAGAAAAACTCAATCCTGCTAAGCTGTCTCCCCCCAACCATTGATATCCTTCTGCCACTCTGCAGATTGATGTCCTGTGTATTCCAAGTAACCTGATCACAATACAGCTGGGTTGGAGGGACAAGGAAAACCTAGGTCCCCTTACTTCTCTGCCATCTTAACTCCTTTCAAGTAGGTTATAGTTTTGGTTGTTTTTATGAGCATATCTTTCTCCATTGTTTTTTAGGATGATATTTTGCTGCAAATTCTGTCTTTAAAACAACTCCATATGAGATTTGGCCTTAATATTTCTTCATTGTCATTCCAAGTGAAATTAGTTTCCTTGGACTTTGTACAGGGAGATGTAGTCTAATATGGGGTATCTAATTTCACAGAGATCCATTTCTGTTGTTTTTATGTAGTGCTCTAAAGTTCATGGCTTAGTGTCTCACTTTTGGAGATCTCCTGTGTCTTTTCTATATCTCACTTTTATCTGGACCATTTATTTCTTTTTTCTTCATTATTCCAGTTCTGCCTGATTTTGATCCTTCCTCCAGAAGTCTGTCCTCCGTGTGGAGTTACATTCTGCAAGAGCACATTGTCTGGTTATCTTACAGAGTTCATGGTGGCTAGATTTCTCATGCCATTTTAGACCTTGCAACATACTCATTGCACTCACCCTCCATCAGGTTGGGCAAAATTCTCCCCATTTCAGCTGTGGACATCAAGTTGGCCCACTGTGGCTTCAAGAAATAACTCTTGGCTCTTTGGAATTTCTCCTATTCTAAGGTACATTCCCCTGTGTTTTCCTCTATCTTTTCCTTCACAGACTTTGAAACTTGATGTCTGTGGCTGTTGATAGTTTGTCCCAACCAGTGTGCAGTTCATAGGACACCGTATTATTCTAATTCTATTTGAAATGTCATCCATAGGCCTTTGGATTTGCATCCCAGTCGCCATTGTGATTCTTTGTGGGGCTCCAGGGAGATTCAGATCTATGCAGTCATCATCAGCACCTTTCCAAAATATCTTTTTACTTTTGCAATTCTTTTAAGAAGAAGATGGATGGAAATTGATATAAAACAATAGTATTTTAATAAAATTCAGAATTCTTGAAAAAAAACTCATTTTCCAATGTATGCTACTTTTTTCTTTGGCCTGGAGTCCCCAGCAGATGGTTCAACACTCAGACCACACGGACTCTTTTACATTGATGATGTTAGAGAAAATAGTGGTTAAGGTGCCACATATTCTTATAACTTTTCTTGGACGATCTTGCCTAAGGGCAATAAATACTCATGTGAAAGGCTATATAGTGTTCACAGTAAAAATGTTATTTGCCATAAATAGGTCTTTGATAAATCTGTTATCAGTAGATAAATCCTGTGGCTCTAATGACCATACTACATTAATGTATATGTATTGAAGGAGTATATTCCTTAAATGCTATCGGTGGTTCTGGACAACTAACTCAATAATAAACATAAGTGGAATGTAGGCGTGGCTTCTACTGACAAAGTCAATGACAGTTTAGGAATGGAATGCAAATTTCTAAATTCCCTTTTACCAGGAGGCACATTTCATCTACTGTGTTTATCTTCTGAATTTTATTTTGATTGTATATATTCCTAATATTCTCCTTTACCTTCAAAAAACACTTCATTTCCGGGGCATTTGGGCGGCTCATTTGGTTAAGCATAGGACTCTTGACTTCACAATTCAGTTCATTGGATTGAGCTCTGCTGGTTCATCTCTATGGTGAGCTGGGAGCCTGCTTGGGATTCTCTCTCTGCTCCTCCCCTGCTTGCTCTCGTGCGCATGCTCGCTCGCTCTCTCTCTCTCTCTCTCTCTGTCTCAAAATAAGTAAACTTAAACAAACAAACAAACAAAATCCTCTTCATTTCTGACACTCCTGGTCACTAAATGTGTGGATGTTTTTCCCCACAGCAAGCGGTTCTCCATGACACCAGTTGGGTGTCCTACAATTTAATTTGATTCTGACATTATCTACCTGGAAATAATGTCAGATTTCACACATTAAGGACAGAGCCCTTCAGATGCCAATCACAAGTACTAGTCCCCAGGTTATGCACAACTTCTGTCCAGTTTGGCTACAAATCAGAGGTTCCCATGACCTCCCTCTGGGGTTCAGTTAATTTACCAGAGCAGCTCATAAAATTCAGGAAGCCTTTGATTTACCAGATTAGTGTTTATTATGAAAGGACATAAGTCAGGTACAACCATAAGAAAGAGATACATAGGGCAACTTCTGGCGAAAAGGTGCAGAACTTTCATCCTCTGGTGTGCCACTCTCCCGGTGCTTCCATGTGTTCGTCAACCTGGAAACTCCTGAACCCAGTCCTCTTGTCTTTTAATGGAGGCTTTATTAGAGAGACATGGCCAATGAAACACCATTGGACATTGGCAGTTGATTCAGCCTCCAGCCCCTCTTTCTTCCCCAGAGGTCAGGGCAGGGTTAAAAGTTCCAACACACTAATCACCTGGTTGGTTCTCTTGGCAACCGGCCCCTATCCTTAGGTAGGATCTAAAAGTCATCTTGTTACCATAAAAAAAAGACACCAATATGCTCTCCTCACTTAGGAAATGCCGAAGGTTTTAGAAGCTCTGGGCCAGAAACAAGACCAAATATGTAATTATTATAAATCACACTATTGTACTATATACACACATTATAATATATACAGTGGTATTGTTAGAATGTGTGTGTGTGTGTGTGTGTGTGTGTGTGTGTGTGTGTGTGTGTGAGGGAGAGGGAGAGAGAGAGAGAGAGAGAGAGAGAGAGAGAGAGAAAGATCATGGACTAGGAATGATGGTGCTAATGATAAATATTTCTCATTTCTTACAAATGATTCACCAATTCATGGATCCTTAATAACACAACCTTAATATTCCATTTTGTCCCGGACAAACTATTGTAATAGGTTTTTAATCGGTCTTCCTGCTTCTCCTCTGTAATACATTTTCACAAAGCACTAACCCTTTTGAAACTTGAATCAGGACTGGAGATTCCACTGCTTTAAAAAAAAAAACCTTCATTGAGATGGCATTGCATGCAGAATGATATACAATTTTTTTGAATGACCCCAAAGATCCCACAACCTATAGACTGTTATACCTCCATGGATCTATGCCTTTAAATGTGCTCTTGTTCATCCAGAATATCCTAAACATATCAAGCTCATTTGCATCTCCAAACCTTTGCACTCAACTGGTCTCTCTTCCTAGAGTGCTACAGTTCTCTCTGGATCAATGTTATCTCTCCAAAGAAAGCTGGATGACCACCCTCCTAAAATTCTTCTACTCCAGTCACTGTGAAACATTTTTCTTCATAGAATTTTCCACTGTCATACATTATCTACGTATTTGTTGTGGTGATGATGATGATGATTTGCTTCTTATAAGCTTCATGGGACTGGGATACTTGTCATTTTTCTATTTCACTGGTTCCCAGTGACTAGGTTAGTGCCCACCACACCGTATTAATACTTAATGAGCAAATGAGTAAATCTGGGTTTGCATTATGACCATCAACCTGTCAGATGGATAATTGCATGTCAAGATTGGTTGAAAGGATAATTTAAATTGAAAATGGAAATTAAGGTCAAAAGTAAATGGGAGGAATAGTTTAGTTTGGATCAAGAGCTCAAGGGGAGCATTCTGGATAATTCTCAAGGTGTTTTGTTTTGTTTTGTTTTAAATTTATTTGATGCTTTTTGTAACGGACAGCAGGCCATGATGTCAGTGACACTGTTGCTTCCGAGTTTTGTTAACCTCCCTTGGTTTGACGTTGTTACAAAATAGGAAGAAAGGAAATACAAGAATAGGGAGTAATTGAGAAGAAGAGAACATAGAAGCACCTGGAATATAAAAGTGGTGAGAGAGAAACTGAGGCCAATGGGAGGGGGGTGCACACTCCTTTGCAATTTACCATTTGCCTCATGTTTGGTTGTTCATCTGATGAAATAAGGTTAAAACTGAATTTTTCTGTAACTGACCTTCCTAGGGAGAGGTCTCAGTGCACTTAGTTACTGTTGTTAATCAACTTCATTTTTTTTCTAAGTCATCATATTTTCTGACTTAAAATTTTCTCAGGCTTTCAATGCACAAAGGAGTTTTTTGAACTAAATAGACAACAAGTGTGGGAGTGCCCATGGCTAATTTAAGTACAGTACATGGAATTTTATCATTCTCGTTTTTCTCGAACTAATAATATCAGGGCATGATGCAGGAACTCTGTGTTGACCTCAGAAATATTCATATTTTTTTAAACCTAGGGGGAAATACCTATGTAAGAGAATTGCTATCCAAATATAATTGCCAACTTAACATAGGCAATTGTTGAACTTTACAGTTGTAGCAAAGTATATTTTTAAAGCAGCAATTTCTTTTTTATGCACAGAGTAAATTTCTTTTTTATGCACAGAGTAAATGTGTAGGTCGTGCTCACATAATGTTCAATGAAAATTCTAATCAATTAAAATAATGATAAGAAAATAATGATCTATCTGATTTTTGAACTTCTTTAAGAACTGTAACAGGTAAATAGATTAGCGTTTAACTAAAATTAAATCAACTGTTTAATATTAACTCGAATTAAATGATCTTGAGAAATTGTATGACTTTACAAAATGCCTTCTGAAAAGCAAGGCATGTGATGAATTGATAAGATTGCTAGCATGATGGGTTAATGCACTAGATGGCACTAATTGTATGCCTTTTATGTATTATAAAATCAAATCTAGTGTGAAAAAGAAAGTACCTCACACTTGAAATGTTTTTATCAGGTATACTTTATGAAATTTCTTTGATACGTTATTTGTAATTTCTCATTATGGCTTTTCAGATCATGAGGAAAAAAAGAATTAATTATAGCCACTTTGATATTAAGCGAATTTCAAATTGAAAAATATAATTCCCAGATTTTTTTTTTAACCTAAAGAAACTAATTTACTCCAGGCAAGATGCAAAAGTATTCTAGTACAGAAGGATTAAGCGATTCAATTCAAGTGAAAAGTTCTATACCAATTACATGGTTTTCCATGAACTTTACTTATCAAAAAGATTAAAGCCTCAGAAAATAAATAAATTCTTCAGATTTTCTAAACAAAGTCTAAACCTTAAAGCATAAAAGAAATTCTGTGCTCTGCAAAATTCTTTCCTTGTGGTTTTTAAGTACACAAATGGGAAAAGGGGAAGGGAATGAAATCGGGTTATTTAGGGAACAAAGCAAGACTGTAACTAAGATAATTTTCAAAATAAGCAATTTCCAATTAAGTTACCTGCCATTTAAAGGCAAACTTAATAAGTATTATTACAATGAAAAATAAGGCAAAATCATTAATACAATTAATGCACGTCTACTTCAAAATACATAAAGTATTTACATTATGGTCACCCCAGTTAATTATGAATCTGTTGAGCTTATTTTCATTTTGATATGAGTAATTTAAAATTTTCGGTCAAACAGAAACACTGTCTGTTGAGAGTGCAGTTTTCCTTGCCTGATTTGGACGTTGTCATCATGTGTATGAATTACTCATGGCAGTCACTCTGTCAGTTACTTCATTGTAGGGTCTTTATGGAGTTGCCTACATCTCTGGTCATTGAAAAGTTCATAAGTTAATTAGTTGAGAAAAACTGAACACATGTAATAGGACGGAATATTAACACTCATAATAGTTAACAAAATACACACACACACACATACACACACACATACATATATGTATACACACACACACACACACACACACATACACACACACACACACACATATAAATGTCCATGTCTAAATTGGATGGGGTTTCCCCAACCTTTTCTTATCGGGCATTGGTAAAACCTATAGATCCATAAAGAAGTTTTAAAAGCTTGTTCCACATAAAACCTTTCTTTCTTTCTCCCTTTCCTTTTATTTTCTTATTTTCTCTTTCTTTCTTTCTTTCTTTCTTTCTTTCTTTCTTTCTTTCTTTCTTTCTTTCTTTTGTTCTTTCTCTCTCTCTCTCTCTCTCTCTCTCTCTCTCTCTCTTTAGTTTTAGGTAGGGCGATGGTGGTGATAATGGTGGCAGTAGTTGTGGACAGGAAGGGACGACATAGTGGAGATGATGGCTGAAGGGGACGGTGATGGACACAGTCAATGGGAGTGATACAGATGGCCGTAACTCATATACTTCACCAGGATCTCTTTGGATCAGAAATCTCCACTGATAATGCTACTCTGATTCCCATTGATGTTGCTTCACATCAATCCATGCTCATTCCTGTAGGACTGATCATTTTTAAAACATTCAAAATAAATAAGTGCAAAGAATTATCCCTCTTTTGATCTTCCTAACTCTCTCACTTGCTTTTTTGTTCTTTCTTTGTAAGTGCAATGTTCAATCTTTTAGAAAGTACCAATTTTTATTATGAGTTTTTTAAAGTTTGTTTGTTTGTTTGTTTGTTTGTTTGTTTGTTTTGAGAGAGAGAGTTGGGGGAGGGGCAGAGAAAGACAGATAGAGCCCAGCAGGCTCTGCCCTGCCAACACAGAGCCCTATGCGGGGCTTGAACCCACGAACCATGAGATCATGATCAGAGCTGAAACTGAGAGTTGGATGTATAACCAACTGAGCCACCGAGGTGCCCCTAAAATGGTTTTTATTTAGCTACTAATGAGTCTGTGAAAATACAGGATTTTCATCCCATCACTGAAAATGTTCTCTACAAAATTTATTCTTTTATGAGTTACAGAAATGATAGAAGAAGTTTCAAAAGGTACTCTAGGTTTGAATGGTACCTAGAAAATCCCTCCAATACTCAGAAAACATATGCTATAAGTGTTTCCTTTCTCACACTTTATATCAGGTTCTCCCTCCTTCCATAGTGCTACAGTAAGTTGAGCCTGACTTTCCAAAATGTACAGTAGAGCCTTGTAGTATATCGATATTTCTTCTATAACTTAAAGGTCATTAAGTTTATTTGTATTCTTTCAGAAATAAACATCACTTTTGAGGGAATATAAGCTCATTTATGTGAATTTGAAAGCATTTAAGTGTAAGAAAATAGAAAAAATATACTAATATGGTTTTATAGATTGCTTAAATAACTCAAATTTTTTTGCATTTTGAAACATATACAGTTACATTATTCACATCAATTCATAAAATTAGGATTTACAAATCAAATAAATGGTTTGGCCATTCATATTGCTAAGGGATTCTTTGTTATTTAAGAAAGGCCTTTAATTTTTATTTAATGTTTACTTTTTTTAGTGTTTTTTATTAACTTTTTTTTTTAATTTACATCAAAATTAGTTAGCATATAGTGCAACAATGATTTCAGGAGTAGATTCCTTACTGCCCCTGACCCATTTAGCCCATCCCCGCTCCCCCAACCCCTCCAGTAACCCTCAGTTTGTTCTCCATATTTATGAATCTCTTCCGTTTTGTCCCCCTCCCTGTTTTTATGTCATTTTTGTTTCCCTTCCCTTATGTTCATCTGTTTTGTCTCTTAAAGTCCTCATAGGGGTAAAGTCTTACGATTTTTGTCTTTCTCTGACTAATTTCACTTAGCATAATACCCTCCAGTTCCGTCCACATAGTTGCAAATGGCAAGATTTCCTTCTTTTTGATTGCCGAATAATACTCCATTGTATATATATACCACATCTTCTTTGTCCATTCATCCATCGATGGACATTTGGGCTCTTTCCATACTTTGGCTGTTGTTGATAGTGCTGCTATAAACATGGGGGTGCATGTGTCCCTTCGAAACAGCACACCTGTATCCCATGGGTAAATGCCTAGTAGTGCCATTGCTGGGTCATAGGGTAGTTCTATTTTTAGTTTTTTGAGGAACCTCCATACTGTTTTCCAGAGTGACTGCACCAGCTTGCATTCCCATAATGTTTACTTATTTTTGAGAGAGAGTGTGTAAGCAGGGGAGGGACAGAGAGAGAGGGAGACACGCAATCTGAAGCAGACTCCAGGCTCCGTGCTGTCACCACAGAGCCCGACACAGGGCTTGAAGTCACGAACAATGAGATCATGACCTGAGCAGAAGTCTGACGCTCAACCCACTAAGCCACCCAGGCGCCCCAATAAAGGCCTCTAATTTTTAATGATTTAGGCACTTTTTCATGCATAGCACCATTAGGGAAATAATGGAACATGCACATGATTTTAGTTTTTAAAAAAATTGTATGTTAGGTTAATATTCAATATATTATTAGAGAGACATCAATTCACAGGAACACAGATGGACTTTCACAGGTTTAGGGTGAAAGCCAAGGGTCAAATAGTATGGCTCTTTTTCCGTGATAATATTTGTATGGGAAATTCCTTCTTCCGGTTCAGGGTGGAAGAGATACATCTCCCTAACTGCCAGTTTTGGTGTCAAGAATGTGCATTTTACCATTCCTTTGCACGGAACTGTAAGAAGGGGACCTCCAGGGGCAGCTGCGTGGCTCATTTGGTTGAGCATACCACTCTTGATTTCGGCTCCGGTCATGATCTCATGGTTCCTGTGTTCGAGCCCTGGGTGGGGCTCCGTGCTGTCAATACAGAGCGTGCTTGCAATTTTCTCCCTCTTTCTCTGCCCCTTCTGTGTGCGTGTTCTCTCTCTCAAAATAAATAAACTTAAGGAAAAAAAAAAGAATGGGACCCCCATTCCTTGGCAGGTGTCTCAGCCCTTCATCGATGCTGGCTGGGCCTCTGACTGTCCTGAGGAAGCAAGAAATTGAGGCAGTGTAGTGAAAGATGGGCCGAGTCTTCAGGGGCCAGCGTAGGAAGTGGATGGGACCTGAAGAGAAGATCCTGTCCTACGTCCTAGGCAGTTCTTTCTGAGGCTGACTTTCACTTGCTTACTTTAGGAATAATGCAAAAACATAAAAAAAAATTTTTTTAAAAAGGCTCCGCTCTTCTTTAGTTATAAAAATTTATCTAGCTCTTGTTGCATAAAACCAAAAACAGTTACCTTAATTTACTGTCTAGTGAGTGAGAAGCCCTAGATTTTTCCTTTTGACTCACCTCCATCTTTTTAAAATATCTGTATGAGTTAGAACTTAATCATTGTTTAGGGTTGAGAGACATAAATGCTTACTGAAGGAATGTGAAATGAATCCTTGTATACCCAAATGTCCAAAGGAGATGTGGCTAAAGGTGGGGCTTCTGGAATGGGATGCGGTTGCATGTTGGAGCTCGGGATGCTGAACATAAAACTGGAATAATAGCCATAGTGAGTTTTGGCAACAAGGATTACAGAGTAACTTAAGACTTGACTTTTCATTTTTTAGTAGCAACTCACACACATGCGCACACACACACGCGTCTGCATACTACCCTGGTAGGAAAAAGAGAATTGAGGTAAATAAGATGGGAACTGAAATAGGAAAAAAAAATTGCCCCAGGTAGCAGTAGAGCTTAGCCATGCCTCATATATCAAAACCACGTGATTTATTAAAAATAAGCTCACATTCTAAAATCTTGGGTTTCTCTCCTCAATGGAAAGATATAGCTCAGATGAAAATCACCATGCCTTTTGATGTTGTTGAATGACCTCACAGGGTAGTAGTAGGGGTAACAGTGTTTGAAGACACAAAAATTTAAAAATCACACCTGAAAAACGCTAAAATGTCAGCACTGAATAAACTCTGAGTTCCTTATTAGTTCCTCAAAACTTATTCTTAGAACTGGCTCAAGTCCAAAAAAAGCTAGGTACAATGTAATACAGTTCCTAAGCCACACTGTCAAATTAAAAGAAAATCACATATGAAAAGTTAGTTATTTAAAATTATTTTGGTCAGCAATCAAGTGCATATCATGGATAAATAACACATCGATAGAACTATGAAAAAGTCTATAGTTATTTTTATGATCTTTGCTTTCATGCCACTGAGAAATTCTAAGATCTTCAGAAATATTTAATAATAGTTCATTTAAAAGCTAGGAAATCACCGAAACTGCAGAAATGTTACCTCTGAATGCTTGCACTAAGACAAAATTAATATGGAAGCATTGCTATGTAGTCAGTGAAACCTATTATAGGTGAAGATTTTATAATTAGCAGATTAATCATATAGAAACCATAACTGCTTAAGTACATCTTAATTGTTGACAGTCTATTGTTTTTCTTAAAGTTGTCTAAATCTTCATCTTATAGTTTGAAATTTTATTATTGACATGCTTAGCAAACTCTCTTCATAGATGATCCAAAGATAACTTTAAGCTAGTTCACATCCAGCTTACTACACATTTCAAATGAGTAGGGTCAGATTACCAAGAACTTAGTTGTTTGCATTATGAGTAGAAAGAATGAGTCAGAATTAATAAGAAGCTGAATGGTTCTGGGTGGACACTCGGCAAGAGAAAATCAAAAGGTGAAAGAGCTTCTGATTTCCATAGGATATGCAGACCTGCCCTACAAAGGTGGAAGAATGATTATTCAATCTCTGATTGACAGCAAACTGGCTATTTCATTATTCAGCTCATTAATCAAGGTTTCCTCAACTCCCTTTCCAACTCTTCACTGTGTTAATTCAGTGAGAGAACATAGTAGCATTTCTTGTGCAATTATTTTGCGTGATGAAATTGGGCTTCCACTATATATAATTGCTAAGTATGATTCATTGAAATGAGATATGATTTGGAAATATAAGAAAAATGATTTCAGAAGAGTAGTAATAACAGGGAGGAGGAGGAAGAGAGGAGGAGGAGGAGGAGGAGGAAGAGAAAAAGAAGAAGAAGAAAACGTAAAAATCTTCACATGTAATGTATCAACCTAGTACAGTAAATATATATGTCTACATATATATATGCATTAAAATGGCCAGTATTAATATTTATTAATATATGGTGATGGAGATTTAAAAGCACATATTTCTTCTTATACTTTTTTTATTGTCGAAGTTTTTTACAATACACATGTATCATTTATGTACCCAGAAAAAAATCACTGTAATTGTGAAATCATAAAATGTTGCTAGTATAATTTAATATTTTCATCATCTTAATTTTAATACATCTTAAATACTCATTGTTTTGAGTTGTACCTATTTTGTCATAACAGTATCACAATATTGTCTATTTGCTGCTGTGATCTGCATTTGAAAAATCACTCAATTAAAAGCATTGCTGATCGCCATAGTGTTATTAGAAGTGTCATATTGGGGCGCCTGGGTGGCGCAGTCGGTTAAGCGTCCGACTTCAGCCAGGTCATGATCTCGCAGTCTGTGAGTTCGAGCCCCGCGTCGGGCTCTGGGCTGATGGCTCAGAGCCTGGAGCCTGTTTCCGACTCTGTGTCTCCCTCTCTCTCTGCCCCTCCCCCGTTCATGCTCTGTCTCTCTCTGTCCCAAAAATAAATAAACGTTGAAAAAAAAAATTAAAAAAAAAAAGAAGTGTCATATTAGATTTCAGATTTCATGAGTAGATAATGTATCTAGCTGGAAGAAAAGACATCTGCTATTTAAAAATTTTCTTTCCTGGAAATAGAAGGGAGGAAGAAAGATACACCTTACAGCTGAACTGCAACTTATACTTTAGAGTCTGGTTCAGATACTTTAGTATTAAATTGTGTATGGCCTGAAAGTTATTTTTTTCATGTGTTATTTATCTTTCCTTCTCATACAAAATATATTTTTTAAGCAGTTACCATATTCAGATCACCTCCTGAGAGTTGTGTGAAGCAATGTGTTAATTAAGTGACTAATATTTGGTTTTTTCCCACTATTTTATTTTTATGCATTTTCCATACAAAATAAATTATGCAAAAGGGTGATTCCTCCTCCCCTGTCTTTCTCTCCTTCACTTCTTCCATTGAAAACTCCTCTGGCAGTGAGGCGATTTAAGTAGAAATACATTGTAGAATAGATGGAAACATGCATACCTCATTGTCTCTTTCATGGATTACTAAAATCAAAACAAAACAAAACAAAACAAAAATGTCCTCATTGCTTCCACTTGCTTCCCTGGGGTTGTTCATTCTTGGGCCAGAGTGGTGGAGCAAATCTGGCTCATGTTCTTTTTTTTTTTTTTGTAAATAAAGTTTTCTTAGAACACAGTCACATTCATGCCTTTATGTTTTGTCTATAGCTGCTTTCATGTAATAGTGGCAGAGCTAATTATTTCCCACAGAGACCAAAAGGACCACAGAGCCTGAATATTTCCTATCTGGCCCTTTACAGAAAATGGTTTTCAATTCCCGTCCTCAGCAGTAAGTCATGATCGAGTTTGTTGTGTGCTCAAAACTCTGCAAATGGCTCCCCATGCCCCTTCAGAGTAAAAGCTCAAGCCCTTGCAATGGCCAGTTAGGTCCTACGTGGGCTGTTTTGCCTCAAATCTCTAAGCTCATGTTGTTGATTTCCCTCCCTTCCTCTACTCTACTTACCAAGACCTTCGTGAATACATTAAGCAAACTCTTGCTGTAGGGACCTTTTCTTAACTGTTCCTTCTCCATGGAATGTTTTCCACTTAAATTTCTACAGCTAACATCCTCACCTCTGCCAGGTGTTTGCTCCAGTGTCACTTTCTGAATGAGAACTACCCTGTACACACATTTTTTAACCATTCCCCTTCCCCATCTCACCTTTCAGAATGCCTGACCATGCTTGATGTTTTCCTCCATAGCACTTATCCCTTTCTCACCTACCATATGAATTTACTTGTGTTTACTTATAAATGTATCTGTTCATTATCTGTCTCTTCCCACTAAATGTAAGGTCCTTTTCACTTTTTTGTGTATCAAGATATCTCAAATGGCTTGAATAGTACCTGACACATGGTAGGCACCCAATACAAACATGAAGAATAAATAATAATGATATTATTAATAATAATAATAATAAATCTTCACACACAGGGTAGAAATCAGAAATATTTTCTGATCCTGACTCTGCCATTAACTAATTTTGCCATCTTGGGAGAATAAAAAGACATTGCAGAGCACTAGTTTCCTTAAGTAAAATGTGGTGATTTGAAAAGTTTCAGGCACTTAAATTCATTAATTTTCTGATCGCCAGTATAATATAAATGTACTAAGTGCATTTCTGAACTTCTGGATCTGTTTTACAGAGAATAGAATTATAATGAGACAAATATTCCAAATGAAGCCATTGTCTTAAGTGTACAGTATTATTTCTGGATGTGTAATGAAAACAAGTCATGTGTTTGTTCCAGTTAACGTGTTTGGAAACTGATCATTTCTGTTGATGAGGAAAAACAAATGTTTATTTGGGGGAAAGGAGGATAGCCAAATATATATTTCTTCAAATATTTCTATAGGCTACATAGAAATGTACCTTGTTTCATTTACTGTTAGTTTGCCTTTGGTAGGATGATTAGATGTTTTATATAAAGTTTTTTAAATTCTTTGGAAAATACACCGTTTTCAGGCAAAGTCATTAATCTGTAAATTTGTATATTCCAAATTACATACTTATTTTAGATCTTAATTAAAAACAACAAAATACAGGCTCTTTGTTCATTGTTCAAATCGGTACACATTTATTACACCAGGATTTCTTCATGATGTCAATTATGACATGGCTATTTTGTTCACTTAGTAAGTTTTTGCTAAGGGTTCGTTGTGTGTAAAGCACAGTGTTTTGTTCTGGGAACAAAATGGTGAGCTTATCTGTGTAATAAAATATATAGATTAGGGGTGCCTGGGTGTCCCAGCCGGTTAAGCGTCCGACTTCAACTCAGGTCATGATCTCATGGTTCATGAGTTTGAGCCCCACACTGGGCTCTGTGCTGACAGCCCAGAGCCTGGAGCCTGCTTCATATTCTGTGTCTCTCCCTCTCTCTCTCTCTCTGTCTCTCTGTCTCTCTCTCAAAAATAAATAAACATTAAAATATATAGATTATCCGTTGGTCTAACAGGGAAGTCTAGCACATAGGAAATGCTTTTAGCTTACTCCTTACTTAGGGGTCTTTATAATATTTCAAATAATAAATACTGTCATTAAGCAGTAGATACCATAGGAATAGCCTAGGTGTGTTTCTAATTATCAAGATGAACATATTCTGGCCAAGATATTCAGTACAAATACTCAAAGGTCATATATTTAATTGGTGCTGAACAAAGAACTAGAATATAGAACTTCTATGGTCAGGTCAGTAGAAATCTATCCCATCTCCTTGAGGAACTAGGTATTGAGTATGAAATCTGTGGATAAATAAATTGATGTGTGTGTCCTCTCCCAAACTCCATGTGCAAAGAATCATACATTATACATATAGTAAGCTTATTTTTTATTAGTTATTCTCCACAACTTTGTTTTCACTCTTCCTTGCAGATTTGGTAAATGTCTGTCCTATAATTCTGCTATTTACTTCTGACTTAGAATGTTCAGTTGACTCATAGTCAAAATGTAAATATGGCCTTCAGAGGAGCACATTTTCTATGTAGGTCACAGATTACATTGTGAAAAGGCCATTTAAAAAAGTGATGTTATTAAAAGCATGGCAATGATGATAAGCCTCATTGCTTTTGTGATGGAGAGAAATTTGACATGTTTGCTGTTAATGGTATAGACCAACCTGAGTAGGAACAGCAATGGGCCCCGAATTAGAGATTTATGGACATCCCTATCACATTCCAAGCTTTAAAAATTCCCCCGTGTCACTGCTAGAAACTTATTGCAATCAAAGTAGTTTCTGGTAAACTGTTGGAAGCAGTTAATTCCTCAGAAGTTTCTGCTAAAAATAGCATTTGAATTCATTCTCCTGGCAGAATCTTCCATTCCTTAACCCCATTCCCCCACCTTCCTGCCATTTTATAGTTTTGTTAGTCCCCCTGGTTCATTTCTTCTCCCCGTTTAAAACACACACAAACACACACACACACACGCACGCATGCACGCACACACACACATACACACACACACACACGCTAAAGAACACTATCAAGACACATAAGGCCTAGATACCTAACAATGAATCTCTTTTAAAAAATCTATAGTTTCCTTCAACTTTATGTGAACAGTTGTAGAGTGTGATTATCTACATATTGCTGTCATCTGAACAGAATTCCAAAATACTTAGTTTTTTTTTTTTTTTGAAAAAATGCCATTTGGCAAAACCCGTTTACTCATGAAAAGTAATTGTGGTCAGACATATTTAGCTTATATGACTGGCATTCATCTTGAAGTTCTGTAAATATTTATAGTGAATTTAAATGCATGTAAATACTGTATACCGTTTCAGCAATTTAATGGGATTCATTTATAGGACATGAAAAAAAAATGGACTTAGCTGCCACAGTTCAAAGAACGGAAGATATTTTTTCATTTATTTCCAAATGTGTATGTTTCAGAATAGTGAAGTCCACATGGAAAGAGACTGTGTGCTTGCGTCTTTGCAGAATGTGCTTTAGATACACAGTCTTAGATGTACGTGTTTGAATGGGATACAAAATTGGGAATTTGGAATCTGGGTTGAAACAACTTTCCTGTCCTTGGCATTTTAATGAAAAAAAAAAAAGAATATTGAGGTTGGGGACCATGATAATTGTCCTATTTTTCACTTAATTTTGCCTGTGTTATGAAAGCAGTCCTCAAGATTCTATTCATACACATAGACACAAATCAACATACAAGTATAAAAATGTATATATTCTTGAAAAAGATTGTGATAAACCTTTGATCAATAATCTAATACTTTAGTTTGAAAATTAATTAAAATTAATCAAAATAAATTGTATTTGGTTAACATAAGATAACATGTTAACATGAGCTTTGCAGTCCTGGTTTTTTCGTTTGGTGCTATTTCTCTCCATACAAACATCAGAAAGTACACATTTTAGTTAAGAAGATATTATTTACATAATTGAGAAATATGTAACAGAGCTATCAAAATTGAGTATGTTACCTCATCTAGCAACAAGATAAAGATGTTTTTTTTTTTTAATACAGGGCTTTTAAACTAATCTGGTGCTTTTATTTATAATGTACTGTTAATCCTTATAAGAAAACATATAATTAGTGTGATTATACTCCATTCGCGGATGAGAAACAGGAGACCTAAGTAGATTAAATAGTTTGTTGAAGATCTCACATCTAAAAAATAGTAATGTAACTACAAATTCTGATTTTTAAGTTTTGTGCCCATGTCTGCTTCTGCCCGACAACTTGATATTCCAGAGCATTTCAAGAGAAAGATTTGGGGGGACTATAAAGGTAAAAATGAGATGAACAGTTACTACGATGAAGTTCAGAAAGTGTTGTTGAAAAATGTCCTAGAAGCCAGGTCTCGTTCTGGTACTGTCTCTAAATCAGATGCAGGGAGTGTGACATCAAAAATGCTCAAAATCCATAGGAAAGCGAATACATTTACATTTACAATTAATAATAGTAATGCAATGTGCAAAGTGTTACATTAGCATCATATTTGAAGTACAGAAATACGAGAAAGTAGAAACCAATTTGGCTGGTGAAATTTAGGGGAAATAAACTGGGACGCTGAGGCTCTAGAATTTTCTGTACAATGCCTAATTTTTTAAATTAAGGTGGGATCTATAGCCATAGTATTAATGTGGTCAATTAAGTTCTACTTAAATAGAGTATTCTTCAATAAATTAACCAGGTACATCCTAAGGTCTAGAAATTGAATTTTAGTAGCCTGTATCCAGAATCTTTGATACACTTTTTTGGTAAAGTCAAAACATTTCTTTATGGAAATGAATCGAAATTCCCCTTGCAACGCCTCTAATATTGTTTTTCACATTCAAAAAAGTCCTATTCTTTGCAAGAATGGGGTGTGTATGTGTGTGAAAACGCAATGAAAAGAATGACAGAATTTCTTTCTAATCTAATCTAAACTTTGTTCCGATACCTACCATTCTCCATTAGCAAATAAATTACTTTCATTTTTAGAGTAGGTAGTCGGCATATTTATAAGCTATGACCTGAAACTCAATTGAAAATCTTCGTTTTCTAGCGCTTGGATCCATGTCTACAAAAGGCAAGGCTAAGTTTCGGTGGCTTTTCAGCATAGGAGGGGGTTCCAGAGGGCACGGTGGGTGGCTGCTAATATTTGCTAACATGCACAAGATGGGTTCTGCTCTTGTCCATGGCTCCAGACATCCAAAACACTGCATTTTCTCTGTCAACCCTATTGTGCCAAGCCAGTACTGCAAGCCACTATTTATTTTACAAAGTTGATAATGACTGGAGTCACGGGGAGTGCTTTCTAGTGATAAATACCCTTGAAAAATGCCATTTCCCCAGGTGCCATTTTTGTCTTCTCGGTATTACATAATAGCAAGCATCTTGTGAGGAAAGGAAATGGCTAGGTGTTTGTAATATATGTCACTCACTGTTTCCATTCCCATCACGGTGTGGAATGTTTAATTTCTAAACTCTAAGTGCCTAATGACTACTGGTTATTTTCTCTTCTCTACAAACATTACCTGTTCACTTGCAGTTCATGGAATTCTGCCATATAATAAACAGTACCATTTGAACCCCCCCTCAGGGTATTCTCCCTTTCTTGGATGAACAGATAAGTTCTGAGTTACTTTTCCACTTAAATATACTATGATTTCATTAGGATGCCGGGACTGCCAAATTTGGGTTTACAAACTTCTTTCGTTGTCGTTAGCATTCTGTAGTAATTCCTTGTATCGAGGTATGTCTTCCCTTCCCTCACCAACAAAATACCATCAGAGTTACTAGTTGAAGTACTATTTGACAGGATGTTGCATTAACATAATGAACAACTGCTCTCAGGAAAGAGAGCTTGTAAACAAGACAGAGGGGAAATTAAGAATAGTAGGACCAAGAAGTTTATATCTAGATTTTTAATGCTGCCCTTGTATGCACTAGTCTTATACTTCATCAGCTATGCCCACATATCTCATTTCATAACTTAAATGTGTGCTAAATGTTGTGAGTAAATAGGCATTTCAATTTCAGTGACTTTAAATGGAAAAACTTTTTCTGATTTTAGAAATTCCAACTTTGCGCCTTCAGTAAAGGAGACACTTCCTTAATATTGATCATTTCTGTTGACATTGTTACTTTGCGTTGTAAAATTCTCCCTGTGTGACATTCTCTGCACATGAAGAAATCTTGTTCTCTATCAAATTGTTAAAAACTGAAGTACTTAATGTGTATTGTTAGGTATAAAATTAAACAGTTTTACAGTGGGACTTGTTCTGTTCCTCTGGGTGTGGCTAGTTGAGAGGATGATATTTAGGCCACATCGACTATAATAAAATGGAAACATATTCCTAAATCTATTGATGAGAAAACAACATTCCCGGAGAAACAAGCTAATAGCTCCCAAGTTGAAATGCAGTGATTTATCCAAGGTGGTCCACAAAAGCCACCCAAAGGCATCTGTCTTCTTTGTGACTACAGACGTAACAAAAGTGGTGAGCAAAGCAGGATGAGAAAAAGTTCAAATTAAATCTGAACTAAGGTATATAGGAAAATATAGTATCTAGAATAAATATAATCATTACAAGCTTTTTTTAAAAATGCAGTTTGTTTGTTTGTTTGTTTAATTTGGAGAGAAAGAGCAGAGGAGTGGCAGAGAGAGAAAGGGAGAGAGAGAATTCCAAGCAGGCTCCACACTGTCAGCACAGAGCCCGACTTGAGGCTTGAACCCATGAACCGGGAAATCATGACCTGAGCTGAGTCGGTCAAGTGCTTAACCGACTGAGCCACCCAGATGCCCCTCAGTAGAAGCTTTAACCTAGAACTACCTAGTGGCTTAATAAATAAAATAGGGGTTTGCTTTAAAAAGGAAGACTCTCTGTTTTACTTAGAAATGAAACAAATACACATCCACTCCCTCAATGCAAATGGCTTTCATCAATGTAGCTCTTCCTTGTTTAGACCAAAGTTTCTGCCCTAAGTCAGAGGCACATCCTTCTTTCACTCCTCACTTTCCGGAGATTTCCTCATCACTAGCTATAGCCACTGACAAAAGATAAAGTCTAAATAGAGATGATACTTAAAAACTGATTGAATAAAACTAAGAATGTGCTCTTGTTAAAGGAGCTATTTGATAAACAGATCACAAGGAATGTTCACCACAGGAAGTAGCTGGAAGGGCTTTTTTAGTTCATTATCTGATATTGAGTCTGAAAGGATTAATGCAGTCTTTTTGGTATGTCATGTACATTTTTGATTGCAGTGATTAGAAGCAAGATTAAATGACCTCACACAAAGCAATAGGAAGAATACATTGAGTTTGCCCTCTGATTTACATTTCAACTGTTGTTGAGGTTTCAGTGCTTTAAGTATGGTATGGCTATCTTATAAATACGTTTTAGTTGTCTGAACCCTTTGGAACCATTGTCAGAAACATGTACTAATATATTGCTAGCATTTTGAATATTTTACTTTGATATAGTCAACAGTGTAATTCTCTTGGCATAAAAGAGTTTTTTTTTTTAAATGATGTAGTTGCAAAATGTATAAATTGAGATTTTTGCAAAGGAAACAAATTGCTTGGCATTATGTTCTTTAGAGGCATTTTGAGATACGATGTGGAAAGGATACTGATTGAAACTTTAAAAATGTGTGAAAATAATTTTTACAGAAAATGTTATTCACTCTAGTATATTATCATTTGAGCGGGAATAAAATTATTAGAATACTGAACTCTATAACAAAATATCAATAACGTGCTGTATTGTTTTTTATTATGTAGTTCGAGTTCCACCAAACAGACTTCCAGATACATATATATGTACAAATGAATTGATCTACCTTTTAATATGGTTGGCCGTATTTTGTGACACTTTTTTCTTTAGGATTTAGGGAAATAAGGTTCAGTCCATGTTATATGGAAACCCTATCTTAATTAATTCTACAGTTTTTTATGTGTATTCAGAAGCAAATATGTAACTTAATAAATGTGTGCATTGGCAGTATTTGGTATCATTGGGATTGAGGAAAGGGGGTCACGATGAGTTGGATACAGGCAAAGCCATATTTTTGGATCCATGGTGGATGGCAGCACTTTCTTTTTCTGGGAAAGGGAAGATTAGCAAAGAGAAAGTTTGGGGGCTAGTGGTGAGAAAAAGCAAGGATTTCATTTGGGATATGCTGAGTCAAACACCTGCTGTCTTTAGACAAGTTTCTCTGGAAGTGGAGGCTGAGATGAGATTCTTATGAAAATGCTTTTTTAAGAAAGAATTTTTTTTGAGAAGTCTCTAAAAAAGCGAGAGATGGATAGGAAAGGGGAAGCAGGTGAGCAGGGATGTGGTTTCAGTTAGAGTCGAGTTTCAGCAGAATCCCCTAAGGAACTTTGAAGCATGATTTATGCCCCAGAGTAGGCACTGAGAAAAGGAGGCTGGACCAGTCAGTCCTTGACTGCAGGCTGTCCTATGGGAGATGCTTAACCTCCAAAGCCTGGTGGCCTCCAACAGCTGAGATCAATTCCCTAGAGAATGGTGGAAATTTTCTGCCACCCAAGACCTGACATTCCCAACTATCAGGTTAGAAAGAAAAACCACAGGAAGGAAAAAAACACCTTCAGACCTTATGACTTTATTATTGATCAGTAATAAATCAAAATTGTGGTTGTTCTTACAAAATTGTAGTCTATCTATACAATGACAATATTCATCTCTAAGAAGGAATATATCAAAAATTTATGAAAGAAATAATACAACGTCCACGTAAAGCCTTAAAATATTGAAAAGTTAGAAGTACTTTCGAACTCATTCAGTGTGGCCAGCATTACCCCAACATAAAAATAGAAAAAGACATTACAAGAAAGAAATGTACTATCATGCAATTTGATGCAATAATTCTAAACAGTATCTCAGCAAATGAAACCCAATATGTGAAAATGCCTAAATCTGGTTTATTCCAGGAATGTGAGGTTGGATTAACATTTGAAATTCAAATAACTTACTACACTGAAACTAAAAGAGGAAACCAATAGGAAAAATCACTTGTCAATATCCAACATCCATCCATTCCTTATAAATGCTCTCAGCAAACTAGGAAGAGTGAAGGACTTCTTGAACTTGTTAAAACATACCCACAGAAGTCTTACAGCTATAGTATCGTGCAGTTTTCCCTGAAAGAAATTGAAGATGCTATAAGGAAATGGAAAAGCGTTCTATGCTCACAGATTACCCATAACAGTGTTATGGAAGCAGTAACTAGTTCCTGTGAAAGAACCTGAACCAGAAAGGAGGCTGGGAAGCTGAGCCAAACTGGGGTCAACAGCCTGTTTCTCTTTTCCTTCTCTTACCCTCAATTTGGGAAAATGGAGATGTTCTCTCCTTTGTATCCCGGGGGATCTAAATGAAAAAACACAAGAACAAAACTTCAGAACACACCTTTTTGACCCATTACAGGCTTAAAACAAATCCAAGAACATAATTCACTTTCACCACCCCTGGTATTCAGAAGGGGCTTTTAAAAAAGCGTATATGCTGGGATACCCATTAGAACCATTTTTTATAAAGGTTACCACAAACCGCACGTTTTGGGGTAGGAAAGGTGAATGCCAGTATGGGGATTAAAAAAAAAGTTAGGGAGGGAGCCAAGCCATAAGACACTCTTAAAAACTGAGAATAAACTGAGGGTTGATGGGGGGGGGGGGAGGGGAGGGGAGGGAAAGTGGGTGATGGGCATGGAGGAGGGCACCTGTTGGAATGAGCACTGGGTGCTGTGTAGAACCAATTTGACAATAAATTTCATATTAAAAAATAAAAAAAAAAGAAAGAACATACATTGTTAAAATGTCTATATGACCCAAAGCAATCTACATATGTAGTGCATCCTTATCAAAATACCAATAGCATTTTTCACAGAGCTGGAGCAAACGATCCTAAAAATTGTATCAAAACACAAAAGGCCCTGAATAGCCAAAGCAACTTTGAAAAAGAAAAGCAAAGCTGGAGGCATTCCAGACTTGAAGCTATATTACAAAGCTGTAGTGATCGAGACAGTATGGTACTGGCACAAAAACACATAGGTCAATGGAATAGAAGAGAAAATCCAGAAATGAAACCATAACTGTATGGTCAGTTAATCTCCAACAAAGTGGGAAGAATATGCAATGTGAAAAAGACAGTCTCTTCAACAAATGGTGTTGGGAAAACTAAATAACAACATGCAAGTGAATGAAACCAGGCCACTTTCTTACATCATACACAAAAATAAATTCGAAATGGATGAAAGACCTAAATGTGAGACAGGAAACCATCATAATCTTAGAGGAGAACACAGGCAGTAACTCTTTGACATCAGCCATAGCAGCTTCTTACAAAATATGTCTCTTGATGCAAGGGAAACAAAAGCAAAAATAAACTATTGGGACTTCATCAAAATAAAAAACGTCTGCACAGTGAAGGAAACAGTCAACAAAACTAAAAGGCCACCTACGGAATGGGAAAAGATATTTGCAAATAACATATCTGATTAAGGGTTAGTATCCAAAATACATAAAGAACTTATCAAACTTAATCTCCCAAACACAAATAATTCAGTTAAAAAAATGGGCAGAAGAGATGAATAGACATTTGTTCAAAGAAGATATCCAGATGGCTAACAGACACATGAAAAGATGTTCAACATCACTCATCATCAAGGAAATACAGATCAGAACTACAGTGAGAAATCACCTCACACTGGTTGGAATGGCTAAAATTAACAACACAGGAAACAACAGGTCATGACAAGGATGCGGAGAAAGGGGAGCTCTCTTACACTGTTGATGGGAGTACAAACTGGTGCAACCACTTTGGAACAACAGTATGGTGGTACCTCAAAAAGGTAAAAATAGAACTACCCTATGATCCAGCACTTGCACTTAAATATTTGCCCAAAGGGTACAAAAACACTAATTTGTAGGGATACATGCACCTTGATGTCTATAGCAGCATTATCAACAAAGCCAAATTATGGAAAGAGGCAAATGTTCATTGACTGAAGAATAAAGACGTGGCATATATACATATGTGTGTGTATATATATATATATATACACACACACACACACACACACACGCATATGTATATATATATATAAACACATATACATGTGGTATATATATAAATATATTTATATTTATATACACATACACACAATGGAATATTTCTCAACCATAAAAAAGAATGAAACCTTGCCATTTGTAATGGCATGGGTGGAGTTAGAGGGTATTATGCTAAGTGAAATAAGTCACACAGAGATTTAACTCATACGTGGAATGTAAGAAACAAAACAAATGAACATGAGGGGAATAAAAGAGGCAGACCAAGAAACAGACTCTTAATGATAGAGAACAAACTGATGGTTACTGGAGGGGAGGGGAGTGTGGAGATGGGTTAAATAGGTGATGGGAATTAAGGAGGGCACTTGTGATGAGCACTGGGTGTTATATGTAAGTGATAAATCACTAAATTCTACACCTGAAACTAATAGTATACTAGTAGTTACTAAAGGGAGTTTAAACTAAAACTTTTAAAAAAGATATAATTTT
Organism: Prionailurus bengalensis; assembly: GCF_016509475.1. NCBI lineage: Eukaryota > Metazoa > Chordata > Mammalia > Carnivora > Felidae > Prionailurus > Prionailurus bengalensis. Next base: position 8,118,512 of record NC_057358.1, on the reverse strand, counting down.
CTACAAATTGATTCATAGTTTTAAAATCTAGCAAGGAATTTTTGTAGAAATTGGCTAGCAGAGTTTACAGTTTATATAGACATACAAATAATCTACAATAGCCAAAACAATTTTGAAAAGAAAAGGTCAGAGGACTAGAACTATCTGATTTTAAGACTTACTTTAAATCTGGAGTATTTAAGACAGTGTGGTATTAGTATCACGTAAAAAAGTAAGTCAATGTAACTCAACAGAAAGTTTATTGACCCAATGAACTTTTAATAAAGATGCAAAGACAATTCAAAGGAGAGATGGTAGTCTTTTCAAAAAATGGTGCTGGAGCAATGGATATCCTGTGTGACAGAGAAAGAAAAGGAAGGAAATTGGAGGGGAGAGATAAATTCAACATCTATTTATGCATATTTGACACAATATACAAAAATTAACTCATAATGGGTCATAGTCCTAAATTAAAGCATAAAATCTAAAGTATCTAGAATAAAACATTGGGCTAATGGCTAGGCAGATTTCTTAAATATGACATCAAATGCATGATTTAATTGGTGTATTAGAGAATCAAAGTGTAAAACCTCTGCTCTTTGTAGAATAATCTTAAGAGAATAAAGAACCAAGCCACATGCCGGGAGAACACATTTGCAAAGCATATGTCTGACGAAGGACTTGCGTCCATAGTGTATAAATACATAAAGTCAAAATCCAATAATAAGAACACTATAAACTCGAAGAAGTGTGCTAACATTTGAACAGACACTTCACCAAAGAAAACACCGAAGAAGATTACAAATGAGCACGAGAAAAGATGCTGAACATTGCAGGTCACTGGGGAAATGCAAAGTAAAACAGTGAGGTTTAGTTACGTAGCTAGAGTGGCTAAAATTTAAAATAATAACCATACCAAATTTTGGAAGGAACAAGAACTTTTCTACACACTGTGAGTGGAATACAAAATACTACAAACAGTTTGGCTATTTCTTAAAAAATATTAACATATATTTACCTATGATCTAGTCACGTCACTCCTACGTGTTTTCCCTAGAGACCATACCCGTATAAATTCTCTTAAACAAAAGTTCTTAGCAGATTTATGGTAATAGCCAAAAAGTGGGAGAACCAAATGTCCACCAGGAGGTGAAAGGATTAAAAACCATTGTGTTCATCCACACAATAAAACCATATCCTTCAATAAGAAATGAACTATTCCCACATGTCACAACATGTAGGAAGAGGTAATCCTAAGGTAATTATGCTGAGTGAGAGAAGCCATAAAAGAAGGTACATATGGGATGATTTTATTTATATAAGATGTTAGAAAATGCAATTTATGGTCATCAACAGATCAGTGTTTGACCGGGAAGGGGATATTCCAAAGGGCATGAGGGAACCATTGGGAGCGGTGGATATGTTCCCCATCTTGATGTAGTATGGTTTCATGGGGGTACCATTTGTCATGAAAAATTTACCAATGTTTTGCTTTAAGTAGGTGCAACTCATTCTGTATGTCCGTTATACCTCAATGCTAAATACCATATAGCCACTATATTTATAATGAATCTAAAATCTAAAGGGTTTCTGTATTATTTCTAAAACAGAGCCAACACAAGAGAGAGAGGAATTGGGCTAATTTGAGCACATAGGTGCTTTAGGTAAAACATTTGTTTATCAGAGACCATAGATTTCTGTCCCTGATTGCTTTATCTAGTTTCCGTTTGTAGTAACTAATAGGAAAAAACTCTAAAATGCATCAATTCATTTTTGGAAGAAAATGTAACACATGAAAAGCAGAGGCTCTGGGGGCATCAAAACTGCATATAAATTCAGGCTGCACCACTTGATAAGTGTGTAACTGTGCTCAGTTTACTTACTCTTTTTAACCTGAGTTTTCTCATCAGTAAACTATCTTAATTACATGACTTTGTAATCTATAAAGCTAGCTTCAAGCTCTGAGCGTGCATACGTGCGCCATCTACAAAACATTAGAATTTGCCACTTTAAATTTGCCAGGTGACATATTCACCCTTACCATCCCCCTCCTGGGCTGTGTTGAGAAGATTAATCAGGGAGTGTTGCAGAGAAGAATTAGGTGCTGGAGGCTTGAGGGTTGAAATGAGAGTTATATAGGTTCGGGCAGGGGGACGAGAAGAAAAGTCTTTGGAGGCAAAGGCATTTTGGCAGAGATACGAATGCAGTGAGGGAGGAAGCCAGGGGAAAACCCGGGAAGAAAGCTTTTAAGGCAGAAAAAATAAATACAAAAACACTGAGGTGCATATAAGCTGTGCTTTTTGACCCAGGCGCTTGAGCATGGAGTGACTGGCAGGATGTGGGGGACGTAGCAGGTGCTAGATCACATTGGACCTTGTAACACTTTAGTAAAGCATGTACAAGTTTTACTTAGCGTTTAATTCTAGGGACGTAGGTAAGCCGTAAGAGTCTTATGCAGGACAGTGATCTGATTTTTATGTTTGGAAGTACACTGCAGCTGTTGTGTGGGAGATAAATTATTAGAATGTCAAGAACCTGATCAGGGTGACCAAGTTCTCTTGTAGGTCTCCCGACCAAGCAGAGTCTCTTTCTCACTGCAAAGTTTACAACTTCTCCAGGGTACAGAAAAATGTACAGAACTTACTCTGAGAAGTTAATTCACCTTCCTATAAAAGTTTTAATCTTATTCTTTTCTGCTAATCGGCACTTGAAGATATTTCTTTGCAAATTAGATGTGTGCATTATTTTAAAAATTGGCATTTTTATAACATGGTATGCTTCAAAATTCTAAAAGAATACGTATGTTTTAAACAAGCACCTAAATAAAGTGGGGGGGGGGGGGACCTGAAGCATTTGATAAACAAACCAAAGCAATAACCATACAAGCCACTTTTATTTATTTATTTTAAGTTTATTTATTTTGAGAGAGAGAGAGAGAGTGAGAGCACGAGTGGGGGAGGGGCAGAGTGAGAATCCCAAGCAGATCCCAGGGAGCCCCACACAGGGCTCGAACTCACGAACAGTGAGATCATGACCTGAGCTGAAATCAGAAGTTGGACATATAACTGAGTGAGCCACCCAGGCACTGCATTTATAGGCGATTTTTTAAAGAATAAATGGCATACAATATTATATTAGTTTCTGGTGTACAACGTAGGGATTTGATATCTATATACATTATGAAATGGTCACCAGAATAACTCTGGTTACCATCAGTCACCATACAGAGGTGTTACAATTATTACTGACTATACTCTGTATGATGTACATCTCCGTGCCTCCTTTCTTTTATAACTGGAAGATTGTATCTCTTAATCCCCTTCACTCATTTCATCCATCTCCCCAACCCATCTCCTCTGACAACCACAGAAGACTATGTTCTATATCTATGAGTCTGTTTCTGTTTTGTTTGTCCATTTGTTTTGTTTTTTTAGATTCCACATATTAGTGAAATCATACAGTATTTGTCTTTTTCTGACTTACTTCACTTGGCATAATACCCCAGAGGTCCATGTATGTTGTCACAAATGGCAAGATCCCATTCTTTTTTAGGGCTGAGTAATATTCCATCGAGTGTATATACCCCATTTCTATCAGTTCATCTGTCACTGCACATTTAGGTTACGTTCACATCTTGGCTATTGTAAATAATGCTGCATTTTAGGGCCGGATGTGTCTTTTCCAATTAGTGTTTTTGTCCTCTTGAGATAAATACCTAGAAGTGGAATTGTTGGATCATACGGTAATTCTGTTTTTAATTTTTCTTAGGAACCTCCAGCCTGTTTTCCGCAGAGGCTGTACCAATTTACATTTCCAGCAGCAGGCACACATTCCCTTTTCTCCACATCCTCACCAATGCTTGTTATGTCTTGTCTTTTTGACTCCAGATGATACATCTCACTGTGGCCTTGATTTGCATTTCCCTGGTGGTTACGTATGTTGAGCATGCTTTGACATGCCTGTTGGCCATTTGTGTGTCTTCTTTAGAAAAATATCCATTCAGTTCCTCTGCCCATTTTAAAAAATCAGATTGTGTTTTCGTATGGAAGTGTATGAGTTCTTCATACATTTTGGATGCTAACCCCTGATGAAATACATCATTTGTAAATATCTTCTCCTGTTCGGTAGGTTGCCTTTTCATTTAATTGATGGTTTTCTTCACTGTGCGGAAGCATTTTAGTTTGATGTGGTCCTATTTGATTATTTTTGCCTTTGTTTCCCTTGCCCAAGGAGGTAGATTCAAAATAATATTCTAAGACTGATGTCAAGGAGCTTGCTGTCGTATTTTCTTCTGGGAGTTTTATGGTTTCAGATCTTCTATTAAGGTCATTCATGTATTTTAAGTTTATTTTTGTGTATGGTGTAGGAAAGTGGTCCAGTTTCATTCTTTTGCATGTAGCTGTGCAGCCTTCCTGGCACCATTTATTGAAGAGATGGTTTTCTCCACACTGTATATACTTGCCTCCTTTGTCATAGATTAATGGACCACGTAAGGGTGGGTTTATTTCTGGGCTCTCTGTTGGGTTCCATTGATCTATGTGTCTTTTTGTGCCAGTACCATATTGTACTGATTACTACAGTTTTGTAGTATAGTTTGAAACCTGGGATATTCACCATTTTTAAGTTTAATTCATTATTAGCACTTTCTCCAAAATACTGTGCATAATAGAATAATCTTTATCAAATATAAAAAAAATTCCATTACTGATCTCTAATTTCCTTCCCATATATTCTTCACACTTCTAATTCTGATTAATCCTCAATTTCTATAATTTTTTATGGATATAAACTCCAATTTCTTAAGGGCTTACCTACAAATAATATTATATAATATATATTTGTATATATGATTCTAATTATTTATTTTCACAGACTTCTTGATTTCTCCACCACCATTCAACCTAAATCCTCTCTCTTGTAATTTAAATCTCATTACTAGTCATTCAGACATCAGCAAACCATTCGTTATTTTGGCTCTTGCTCTCATAGGAAATTGATATATTCATAAATACCTTGTTTTAGCCTTCATTTATTATTACAAATATCCCAGTTTCTCCCTATCTTATATGTATCCCATGCATTTTAGTTGTCTAGGTTACTGTCCTGTGATATTTTGCATTCTTTAAAAGTTGCCTTAGGGCAACTTTATGTTATCTCCTGTCAAAGGGAGATCTTTTCATGTTTGCATTGCAAATGCACAAACAACAAAATACAGTATCTTACTGCGATATGACTACATATTTGTTGCTTGTGGCTCCTTTGGTTTTTATTTATTTCTTTATTTTATTTCCCCAGTTGAATATTAAGTTTAAACTCTTTTTATTCAGTTGGTGGACCTCTTGGACTTCCTCATTTAAGTTTTAAATCCTTTTTTCTATTTTTTTGTTGTTTGTCTTTTTGCTCTATTCTCTGAGGACTCTTTCAAAATTATTGTTCAGTTGTTTCACTGAATTTGAGTTTTTAATGTCTGCTAGGAGAGGGGTTTTTTTAAATTATTTTTTAGTCACTAGAAGTCTCCTGTTTTTTTTAGCATTCTGTTCTGCTTTTGTAGATATAATATATCCTCTTCTGAATAACATTTTTCTAAGAAATTTATCTCCCATTATAGTTTCTGTTTTCTTCCTACGCTTTCTGTTTATTCGCTATTGCCTCTAGTTTCAAGTTAGAAGCTTTCTTCAGAAAACTAGCATTTCTAGTTTATCCTCTCATAATTCAGAATGCGAAGGATTAACTTGGAAGATGCCCTCAGCATAGGGATGGGTTTTGACTGTGAACTGTGCTCTAGGGATCACTGACTGGAACATTTGATCACACAACATCTAATGTTGATGGCTTTGGGTTTCTTCCACTTAGGCAGGTCATGTTCTCCAAAAATGACTCTTTGAATCACCAGTCATTTCTGGCTGCAAGCATATTAGGAACTCAGAGGAATAAGAGAACTGGGAGCCTCAGATCTGACAGGATATGTCACCCCTATTTCAGTAGGGTCCCTCTACCCTTACCTGAGCTCTTGTCCTGTCTTGAGAACATATTTCCTTTGTGAGAATAGAAGTAGTTTTCAACTTCACAGAAATGTGGTAAGGACATGGGTAACTCGCGTGCTTCCTAAATAGAACATCAAAGAAACTTCTTTATTTGAAGCTCCCTCTTATTCATTCCGCCTTCCAGAGGTAAGTAGCACTATATTATTCAGACATGTGGGGATTTTGAGATATAAATGGGTTTAGATCACAGCTTTTTCACACTGAAGGTGTAGCATTCGATTCTCTTGGGTCTTTTAGGTTCTTGACTTCTCTTCTGTCTGTATTCCAGTTTCAAAAATCCCTTTCTAAGTCTCCTTGTTCTTGTGGATTTATGTCATTAAAAAAAAAATCATTGTCATTGGGAGATAAGACTAGTGCTGCCCCCCTCCACAGATGCTCGTGTCTTAATTCCCAGAACCTAGGACTCTGTTACATGCCAAAAGGGACTTTGCAAATATGACCAAAGTTAATGGCCTGAGAGGGGTGATTACCCTGGATTATCCAGGCTGGCACAGACTAGCCACACAATTCTTTGAAAGCAGAGAGCCCTTCCAGACTGTAACGAGAGGGAGATCTGATGACAGAGGAAGGGTTAGAGAGGGAGAAAGGGGCAGAAATTAGGAAGTTGGGACAGACTCTAGAAGCTAAAGATGCAAAGGAAAAGGATTCTCCCCTAGAGCATCAACAGAGTAATACAGCCCTGCTGACAGCTTGATTTTACTCCGTGAGGATGGTGTTGGACTCCTGAGAGGCATATCCTGTAAGATGATAAAGCCATATCACTGTGAGCCACCGAGCGTGTGGTCATTTGTTACAGCAGCAAGCCCAAACTAGTACACTATTGTCTTATTGAGATTTGGAGAGGAGACAAGTGTAGATTCACATGTTCGGTCTTCCGTCTTACTGGAAACACTTATGGTTAGTAAAAATTTTAATTATTTAGGAATAGGAAATAGATTCACATGGTTTGAATTCAGAATGTTCTAAAGTATACATACACATGAAGAGTTTCCCTAATGCTTTTATCTCCTCTCTTTGGGGATGACAGATGTTGGAAGGATATGTGTATCCTTCCAGAGACGTTCCGTGCCAACACAAATAGAGATATCCTACGCAATATATTCATTTTTTCACATGTATGATACATATTTCTCTGCCCTTTGCTATTTTTACTTAAGAGTAGAGTGTTCTCATTCTTTTTTTTCCCCAATGAGTATATGATTCGATGAGTATATCAGATCATCCTATTGATGGCCATGAATTCTGTTACAAATCTCTTAGGATTTTAATGGTGACGCAAATTTTAATAAATGATATATGTTCCAAGATGCACATGAGACAAATCCTGAGAAATGGAATTGCTGGATTAAAAGGTAAGCACATATGTGATTTTGATGGAGACAAGCTTTACAGAAGTATGTATCCATTTCTACATAAAATAATACAGTATGAAATGAAGCAAGTTGAAAGCAAATATATTGAGGTATGAATGTAGGAAGGGCAGGGATGTCTCCTCCAAATTCTGTTACTCTTGGACCACTGGGAGATCATGGTTAAAATACCAAAGATCACCATAGTTGCAGGGTGAATGCGATATACCGCTTGGGTAATAAACTTGAAAGATTCATCGCAGACTGCAGTAAGCAAAATCAGTAGAGGCTCAGCTATGTGAGGTGTGATGAAAGCAACTGCATATTAAATTCTCAGGCATTATGCAGCAGCCTGTGTCAAGGCCTGAGCATTCTTGGCTGTGCCGTCTCTGAGGAAGGTCAGTGTGGCAGGAACGAGGGTGAGCAAAACAGTGCAGAGAGGGACAAGGTCAGGGTCGAGAGATGAACCATTTCAAGGAAGTTGGGCTTTATCTTAACAGTCGAGGGAAACTTTAGCAAATTTTGTTTGCTTGTTTGTTTCCTCTTTCATTCTTTTTTTTAAACCAGAGATCTTTTTTTAATTAGGAGAAGATGTGAATTTGGACCTACTAACTAAATTCCAAAATCCTAACCAAACTGATTTTTGGCATGAGAATGAAGCAAATATAGAGTCACTGAAAGTAAGAAATTTTGTTTCACTTCAGTAAACCTATATCCATTGATATCTGTGGAGGGTACAACAAATAGAATAGAGACATTTAGAAAAAGGTGCAGAAGAGAAAGAATTGGGGGAAATGTGTGGATTGAAAGTTAGCGAACATAGTCATTGTCAATATTGAAGGCTTAGTGTCTTACTCAGGAAATAATTGTGATCTTCTTCTGGACCAAAAGATGGGTCTGATGTAAGACTTCAGTTCTTATTTTCCTTAAATGGCCAGTCCCTGCTGCCAGTCCTATGTAGGAAATACTCCCAAATGCCAGCACTGGGGAGGCAACATTCCCCTTTTTCCCTCAGAGTCTCTGCTCCTAATCTGTGCTTCTGAGGCATCATTTTGAATCCACGTTACCTTTACTTAGTACGCACACGTATTGACATATTCAGTTAAAAACAATTTTCAACACTCACTAATTTTCATCACTTTCTAGAAAAATAGAAGCAGTGGCATTGTTTGCTTATTTTCACATTATAACAATTTCTGTCTTATACATTGGCAACTATGTAAAAATGAAATAAAATTATTAGGGTTACCTAAAATTCGTTACCCATTTGTACTTCAGCGTTTGCTTCTATCTGTCGGGATGACTTTCTATGGCTCTCTTTAAAATCTGCCAAAAAAAAACACGTATATTTCCCCACAGTTAAAGCATCAAAGCTCCCACACAGAAACCCATTCCCATGGAACCCAAATAAAAACATAAAGAAGACTGTTGGTAGACTAAATACATTTCAAGCCTTCTCCAGGTTTCTATTTAAACATGGACTTATTTTCACTCGGTTGACTCTCTTTGTATGAAGCCCCGGGTGCATGGACCAGGATGTACTTTTATGGCTTTGCAATAGCAATGATGACAGCTAAGATTAAACAGGCTCCCATTAGATCCAACAGTGCCAGCAGAGGCACATTACACAGATTATTTTATTGGAATACCAACCAATGAACGCTCACAGAGTTGTGCTTCGTACATAATGGGCACTTAATAATTGCTTTTTGCATGATGACTGAACGATCCCTAAATTTGTCATACATTCCATGGTCTGGACCTATGGAGGCCCAGGAGGAGAACTGAGAAATGTAAAACTCAACCCTGTACTTTAGTGTTTATTTTGTCCTAATTTTCAAACTTATATTTGAGTAGACTCTGGCCACTTATGGTTTTGAGTAACAAAAAATTATTGAGCAAAAATGGTACTACATTAACTCGCATACCAAGTTTTTATTACATTTTTAACAATTAAGATGTTAAATTGCATTTGCCTTCCCGTGTTCTCTCTTGCTTTTTTTTTTTAATGTTTGTTTATTTTTGAGAGAGAGGGAGAGACAGAGCGTGAACACGGGAGGGGCAGACAGATAGGGAGACAGAATCAGAAACAGGCTCCAGGCTCTGAGTCGTCGGCACAGAGCCCGACGCAGGGCTCGAACTCATGAGCTGTGAGATCATGACCTGAGCCAAAGTTGGATGCTTACCCGACTGAGCCACCCAGGCACCCCATTTTTTTTAAGATAGACTTTGCTTAAGAGGCAATTTAAGATACTATGATGAATATAACCCTTAAGGTGAAGAAAATGACAAGAATGTTGAACACATAAGTAATAACTTAAAGTCACGGTAAGGAATTCCTGAAACAAATGTTTGAGAAAGAACTTATTTCTTATTTTCACTTTTTCCTTAATCCTAGAACTTTAAAGTGTGGCTTAATTTATAGGTTGTGTGTGGACTTTAGGAATGAGAAATGGTCTCATTGCCTCTGTGAAATAAAAATCACATGACAGTCGCTAACGCATAGTTCAATAATCATATGTGGACAATGACACTGAGGATGGGAATGATAATATTACTTCGGGTACAACGTGGAGAATAGTGAGTTCCAGGAAATGGGGGACGCTGCTGAGGCTGGGTTGTGTTGGTGTCTCTTCACTAAAAGCAAAGCAGGTTACATGCGTACTTCTTATACATTTTAGGACATTCCACTTAGTACAGAGACACAGAACCACAGGGTCCCAGAAACAGAGAGAGGTCCTTCCAGGGGAACTATCGAGTGGTACCTTGCATTGGTATCTCCTTTGATTGTGTGTAATTCATGGCAGATATATAGAAATTGTTGAGGAAGTTTCTAATGCTCGACATGGCAAATGCTGCATCAACACAGACCAAGCTACGAAGAAATCTGCAATTGCAGTGGTAAGGCCTAGTTCATTGCAAGCCCCAGGGTAACACCTACAGTTGTAGAAATCCCTGACTATACTGGGTATAGGGCTATGCCTGGAATTCATTCAAGGAAACTGACATTTCTCATATTTTGATGTCCCCAAAGGACGTCAGTGTTTTTTTTGTTTGTTTGTTTGTTTTACAATAACAACAACTGTGTGTCTGCGGAAGGTGGCATAAAATTTAATATTTTTAATTTTTTTAATATTTTTAATTTATTTTTGAGAGAGAGAGAGAACGAGCAGGGAAGGGGTAGAGAGAGAGGGAGACACAGAATCTGAAGCAGTTTCTAGGCTCTGAGCTGTCAGCACAGAGTCCAGCATGGGGCTCAAACTCACAGACCGTGAGATCATGACCTGAGCTGAAGTTGGAAGCTTGACCGACTGAGCCACCCAGGCACCCTTAAAATTTAAGTTTTAATCTGGAAGTTATAAAGCACATTTTAAAAGTAGATTAAGGGCGCCTGGGTGGCGCAGTCGGTTAAGCGTCCGACTTCAGCCAGGTCACGATCTCGCGGTCCGTGAGTTCGAGCCCCGCGTCGGGCTCTGGGCTGATGGCTCAGAGCCTGGAGCCTGTTTCCGATTCTGTGTCTCCCTCTCTCTCTGCCCCTCCCCCGTTCATGCTCTGTCTCTCTCTGTCCCAAAAATAAATAAACGTTGAAAAAAAAATTTTAAAGTAGATTAATTTAGTAAAAATATATAATGTAGTTTAAATCTGGCTTTCTACCCGAAATATCCCATCCAAACCTTTCATTCTACCCAAAATTACAGCTCTAACTTTAAGAACTTTTTGGTTTGGCACTCATGTCTCTTTGACTTTCCACCCACTTATACTCAAATTCCAACAGTCCAGTGGCAATAGTGAAGGTAGACCTTTGGTCAAGTACAGCTACAAAGCTTACTTGGTCGTTCTCCAAATGTTACTCTATAATACAATCCAGAGCTTGGCTCATGTCTTTCATTCACTCAGAATAACTATTTAATGTTGATGCTTTTCTACCAGCCACTGGCCTAGGCCCTTTGAGTTGAAGCTTATATTCTAGAGGGAATAGATCGATAACACCATATAGGAATATATCAATAATGTACATAAGTACATAAGGATGTAATGAAATCTGATATAGAGAACAATTAAGCAGGGAAGGGGGATAAGAAATGCCAGGGTAATTACATTTTAAATGGAATAATCAGGCCAGAGATTTCTGAAAGGTTACATTTGGTCAAAGACTTGAAGTAGGCAAAGGAGAACCACCTGGGTAGGCGGGAGAAGAACCTTTCATGCCCAGGAATGACTGAGAAGCATGGCTGCTGTGTTTGCAACAAAACAGGGCCCTACTCTGTGTGTCCCATTACCTCTTGGGCTACATTGACTCCTATCCTCCGCAGTCCTTGCACTCCAGGTAATGGAGACATATAGAGTAGGGCCTTGTAGTCCCTGGTAAAGACTTTGGCTTTTACTGTGCCAAATATGAGCATCTTTATTTAAAGAGCATTGGAGAATTTTAAATTAAGCGATAATATGGTCTCACTTAAGCTTTTAAAAAGGATTATTTCAGATAATTATATTGAGAAGAGACTTTAAAGCGACAAAGGTGGAAGCAAAGAGCTCAAGTGGTAGACAGAGGAGAGGTGATGGTGATATGGACCAGGAAACTAGCCATGGGGATGGTGGAAAGAAGTCAGATTGCATAGGTTTGTATACGAAGTATAATCCAGAGTCTCTGTGTGGACCCAATTCTCCCTCTCTGCTGATTTCAGTAAAAGCTTCCTCCACATGAACAAATAGCAGTGGAATATTCCATTCCATGGAATCCATCGTGGGAAGGATGAGATCTCTGTTTTAAGTTAGAAAATGTCACGGGCAGATGGAATTGACCCAGGGTCCGTCATATGGGGCTCTCTTCTGCTAGTGTGTCTGAAGTACCATAGGATGTAAATCCCTGAATTCCTGAATCTTCGTGTGTCAGCCAACCTTATAGAGATATCACTGGTAAAACTCATTTCTTTTGGTAGGCACCTTTCAAAGATTACTTGGACCACTTTTCTACTCTGTCACCACATAACAGCCTATAAATTTTCCAGCTTACAGGCCTCGGAGGGACCAATTAAATAGATATTTCCAAATGTAATTTTATAAAGAAATTGGCCAAGGAGTAGCAGCACTCTCTATTTCATCCTGCTCCTCTTCTGCTTATGAAAGAAAAGCTATTTCATGTGATAGAGGAAGAATATCAAAGACTAGACCAAAACTGTGACTGCAAATAAGTTGTATAGTTCATTCATATGCTAATCTTCACTGAAATGGTTGAGATGTAAAAATCTAAACTCAGTTCCTATTCTGTAGCATATCTGCGTCTCCTTCACTAAGGTGTTACCAGCACCAAGCCCTGTGCCTGGCACATCAGAGCAAACCAATAAATCCTTACTGAATGAATACATGAATCTCACCACACGGGAAAATGATGAAGTCTCAATTTGCTTCTTTGTATGCCACTCTTTGGCAAAGGCCGTAACTTACAGATGCCGGCGAGTGGGGGTCGTGGGGGGACGGATGTATCACCTTCTTGTTTAAAAGTCATCAGTAGCATTGAAAGGATGACTTCACATTGCTATCAGTTTTTTCATCCATAGAAAATTGTTTGCTTCACAAAGGCAATATGTTTCTTAGATCCCTATGTCTTATATCCCTTATATGAAATAAATTTCTTTGCTTTGTTCCTTTGATATATCATTTTATAGCAATTAATAATTATTTTGCATCCATTAGTTTTAAACATAGATACTTCCTTCAAGGAGATTACAAACCAGTATTTGGGGACAAGGAACAAATACAAGTAAAATTATATATAAAATTGATAGAATATTCCAGAAGAAAGAACAAAAGGGTCACAGATAGACCATGGTATTCCATATGCACTTGTCTGCTGTTTGGGAAGGAGGACGTAGAAACACCGCTAGAAACATAAGGTACTTGTCATGGGTTGAATTGTGTCTCCTGCCCCCAACTCAGTTAATACATCGAAGTGCTAAAGGCCTGTTCTTCAGAATGTAACTATGTTGGGGGATAGGGTCTTTACAGAAGTAATGAGGATAAAATGAGATCATTAGGGTGGGCCCTAATCCTATATGGCTAATGGCCTTCTAAGAAGAGGAGGTTTGGACACAGACACATGTAGCAGAAGAATGCCGTGTGAACATGAGGACGGCCAAGGAGAGAAGCTTTGGAGGAAACCAACCCCTGCCGACACCTTAATGTTGGACTTCTGCTATATAGCTCCTAGACCTGTGAGCAAATACATTTCTGTTGTTTAAGCCACCCAATCTGTAGTAATTGGTTATGACAGTTCTAGCAGAGTAATGCAGTATGAATACAAAATAGGTCTCATCCAGGAGAAACATTAGCAGCAAAGAAGTAGCAAGGCATAAATGGTCCTGTGAACTTGCATTTTTCCACAAAACTATGCTTAATTCAGACAGCCATAGAGGATTGGATGCACCACAGAAAGGGCTCTGAGAAAGAGACCCCACACTCATAACTGGTCAGAAAAAAAATAAACTATAGGGAAGAGAGGGAAAGTCATATGTAGGCCCTCTGTGACAGTGAGATTGTCTGGGTTTCAATGTCCAGTGGGAGATTTCAGCCAGTTGTGTTGAACTAAACCAGACCTTCCAAGCAAGCTCTTTGTTCTTTGTTGTTCCTCACTTATGTATGGCAAGTCCCACAGTTCAGTCAGCTGACCACCTGGAAAACATAGGTTTTATATATCACTAACAAATCAGTCATATTGTAATATAAATATGAAAGTTATAAATATAATTATAAAAGTAATATATTACTTTATTACATAGATATGTGTATTAAATATACATTTCTATTAATATAAATACAAAAATAATAATTAGTTACCGAGCATTTTTGTTACTAAATATAAAGAATACCAATTGCTTAAGTGCATTTATTGAAAGAATGGCTATTATTTTTTAGGGTAATGAAAATATTCACTTGTAAGTCATGATTTATAAATTGGAGCTTGAGTAAATGTGTATATATATACAATATACAGTAATAAAAATAAATACATGTATATATTTCCTGTGATTCATCAATTTAGGTAAGGTAACACCTTGTATTTGTAAGTCATCTGCAAGCTGTGTATGTATGTCACAAGTAAAGGCAAAACAGAAATGTGAGTGAGGTGGGTATTTTATTTCTACCCTGTTGCCTCCAATGACTGGTCTAGGTCACTCAGGAAACCACCTCATTTGAGGAGGATCAGAAGCTGGAAGTCCCTTGGGAATTCAGTCCTATCTGTGTCCACTCTAAAGGGAGACTGGAAAACACGATTTTGCACTTGCACATTGCTGAGTAAGTAGGTCAGCATCTAGCCCTGGCTCAGCATTTGGCAATCCACCGGCCAGAAGTTCTCATGCAGCTTGGCTGCTTCCTGCCATTAGCTGGTGTGGATTTCACAATTCCCTGCTTCAACAGGGCAGCCTCTGAGCCCTGGATCTCTGTGACACAGCCACCTCAAGCTGTAGGGTTTTTCCACTTGAAGCTTATGAACCTAGCATGGGAGGCAGAACTCACTACCTTTCTCATGGGGACATTTTGACTTAAAGTGGCACATTGGCCGATAGTGTGGGTATATATACCTAAGGACTTTAGGCAAACATAGTACATGACATTAAAATAATGTTCATTTGATGTCCAGCTAGTAAAGGGAACAGAACAAGGTGTTTATGTTGCATAAGCAGGTGAATGCCGAAGTAGAATTAATTTGAAAAGGGCCAGTGCTTATTCAATTAGTTGCCACTCATTTCAAATATGGCTAACGGAGAAAATAGGGGGATACCTAAAAAGCTGTATAATTTTGGCAAGACAAGTAACAATACAAAAACTTTTGCATGAATAATGGTGTTGATTGATTTTAACCTGTGTTCAGAGGACGAGAACTTTTGGTTATGGTGTATGACTTTCTCTCCATGTTGCTGAATTCATATTGCTAGTATTTTAGGTATCTTTATATCTGTGTTCATGAGTGATGTTGGTATTTGATTATTTTGTAGTAATGACGTTGTCAGGTTTGGAATCAGAGTTCTTACCTCATGAAGTAAGTTGGAACATACTGTTCCATGTCTGTTTTCTGAGAGTACATGTAAGAGTGGTAATATTTCCTAGCTCAATATTTGATAGAGTTCACCAATCAAGCCATTTGCATCTATGAATTTCTTTGTAAGACTTTCGTCTATGAATTCAATTTTTTTTCTTTTTTCGTTTTGAATTAAAATTCTTGGATACATATAGCACTATTGAAATTTTGCAATTTCCTTGTCTTTGTTTTAGTATGACATGCTTTTCAAGGAATTTGTTCTTTTACCCAATCTGTTATAATCATTGACATGAAGATCTTCATAAAACCTGTATGATGTGTACTGGCATCCCCTCTATCGTTCCTGGTATTATATTACCTTTCCTTTTCTTGATTAGTCTTCCCAACGATTTACCAACTTTACTAATCTTTTTAAGAGAACCAAGTTTTGATTTAGACATTTTCTAGGTTGTTTGTTTTCCATTCCATGATTTCTATTTTTATCTTCACCATTTGTTTTCTTCTATGCATTTTGAAGTTCATTTGCTGTGCCTTCCCTAGTTTCTTTAAGTGGGAGCTGTAATCATTGATTTCAACTTTTCTTCTTTTCCAACAGGAGCTTTTAAACCAAAGATTGTGCTCCAGTGACCAATTTAGCTGCTTCCTATCACTTTTGATAGGTTTTATTTTCATGATCATTAAGTTCAAAATATTTTCTAATTTCTTTCATGTTGTCTTCACTGACCGATAAATCATTTAGAAATAGGTAGCTTAATTTCTTTCTTTTGTTGTGTTAAATCTGCTGTCAATCTATCCAATGAACTTTTGAGTTCACATATACTCTTTTATAATTCTAGGATTTCAATTTTATTTCCATTTTAAGTTTTCTGGATCTCTTCTAAAGTTCTCCACATCATCCACTATAACAATGTCTCTTACTTTGGACTTGTTAACAGATTTATCATAGTTATTTAAAAGTTCTTGCCCACTAACTTCTACATAATGATTGTTTGTTAGTCTCCTGGTTTTTCTCTAGACCGTGTGCCGTATTCTGTTTTCTTCATGGCTATTAATGTTGGGTTGTATATTGGACTATATGAATGACACATTGTAAATTCTGTTATATTTCTCTGAGGCGTGCTGAGCTTTTCTCCAGCAGGCAATTAAATTATTGGCAGGTCACCTTGCTCTTGTGAAGTCCTGATTTCAGGCTTTGTTGAGGTTAGTCTATATATATTTTACATTTATTCCTAGGGCAGCCCTTCATCCTGGGACATAGTTTTTACCCCCAATGTGCAGTCCTTCTTGGGTTTTAATAAAAAGTCAGAGGTGTTTACCAAGTCCCTCTGACTTGGCAGGATTTAAACTATAATCTTTGTCTCCTCATCCTGTCATGGATGACACATGAAATCTCTATTCGGCTCCATCAGCCTTCTAAGTTATCATGTTCCCCATTTCCAGGTGCTATGGAAGTCCTACGTTCAACTTTCTGAATCCTAAGACCTAAATGACTTCAGTTTTATGTTTCATTTCTCACTTCTCTATGGCTCACAGACTAAAACATGCTCTCAAGCCAACTAATCTTCGACAAAGCAGGAAAGAGTATCCAGTGGAACAAAGACAGTCTCTTTAGCAAATGATGCTGGGAGAGCTGGACAGCAACATGCAGAAGAATGAAACTTGACCACTTTCTTACACCATACACAAAAATAAATTCAAAGTAGATTAAAGACCTAAATGTGACACAGGAAATCATGAAAATCCTAGAGGAGAAAACAGGCAACAACCACTTAGACCTCAGCCGTAGCAACTTCTTACTTGACATGTTTCCGAAGGCAAGGGAAATAAAACCAAAAATGAACTATTGGGACCTCATCAAGATAAAAAGCTTCTTCACAGCCAAGAAAACAATCAACAAACTAAAAGGCAACCAACGGAATGAGGAAGATATTTGCAAATGACATAACGGATAAAGGGTTAGTTAGTATCCAAAATCTATAAATGACTTACCAAAATTAACACCCAAAAAACAAATAATCCAGTGAAGAAATGGGCCAAACACATAAATAGACATCTAAAAGACAAATAGACAAATGAAAAAATTCTCAACATTGCTCATCATCAGGGAAATACAAATCAAAACCACAATGAGATATCACCTCATACTGGTCAGAGTGGCTAAAATTAACTCAGGAAACAACAGATGTTGGTAAGGATGTGGAGAAAGGGGAACCCTCTTGCACTGTTGGTGGAAATGCAAACTGGTACAGCCACTCTGGAAAACAGTGTGGAGGTTCCTCAAAAAATTAAAAATAGAATTACCCTGTGACCCAACAATAGCACTTGTAGGAATCTATCCAAAGGATACAGGAGTGCTGATTTGTAGGGACACATGTACCTCAATGTTTATAGCAGTGCTATCAACAATAGCCAAATTATGGAAAGAGCCCAAATGTCCATCATTGATTAATGGATAAAGAATATATGGGGTGTGTGTGTGTGTGTGTGTGTGTGTGTGTGTGTGTGTGTGTATCTCCTTATTTATATATGCACACACACACTAACACAATGGAATACTACCTGGAGTTGAAAAAGAATGAAATCTTGCCATTTGCAACAACATGGATGGATGGAACTGGAGGGTATTATGCTACATGAAATAAGTCAGTCAAGAAAGACAGGTATCATATGTTTTCACTCATATGTGGAATTTTAGAAATTTAACAGAAGACAAGGGGGAAGGGAAGGAAAAAATAGTTACAAACAGAGAGGGAGGCAAACCATAAGAGACTCTTAAATACAGAGAAAAAACTGAGGGTTTATTGGGGCATGGTCCAGTGGGGCAGGAAAAATGGATGATGGGCATTGAGGAGGGCACTTGTTGGGATGAGCACTGGGTGTTGTATATAAGTAATGGATCATGGAAATCTACTCCCGAAGCCAAAAGCACACTGTATACACTATATGTTAGCTAACTTGAGAATAAGTTATATTAAAAAAATAATAATAAATCAAAAAACCATATTAAAGGAGAAAAAAGTCATTAAAATTTTGTTTAAAAACTTACTTATTTTGGGTTATATATATTCAGCAATCTTTTCAAGAATGCTATGGTCTAAATATGTTCCCACAAAGATTACACTGAGATCCTAACCTTCAAAGTTGATGGTACTAGGAGTTGGACCTTTGGAAAGCAATTAGGTCATGAGAGTGGATGCTTCATGAATGGAGATAATGCCCTGATAAAAGAGGTTCCAGAAAGATCTCTAGCCTTTCTACCAAGTGAGAGCCCAGCAAGAAGGCACTAGCTATTAATTGGAAAGAGGGTCCTTGCCAGAATGCAACGAAACTGGTGCCATGATCTTAGATTTCCAGCCTCCAATACTGTGAGAAATAAATTTCTATTATTATAAGCCACTCAGTCTGTGATATTTCCTTAGAACACCCTGAATGGACTAACATAAAGGAAATCTGATAAAAATCTCCAGGCTGCATCCATTTTGTGTCTCACTCTAATAAAATCATATTTTAGCAATGGCCTGAAGGCAATAACTCACAGAGTGGCAATATATATAGCTTTTAACGTTTATTTTTTTTTGAGAGGGATAGAGAGAGAGAAAGAGAGAATGGGAGCACATGTGCACAGGGGAGGAGCAGAGAGAGAGGGGGAGAGAGAATCCCAAGCAGGCTCCATGCTGTCAGCACAGAGCCTGTCATAGAACTCGATCCCAGAAACTGTGACATCATGACTTGAGCCCAAATCAAGAGTCAGATGCTTAACCGACTGAGTCACCCAGGCACCCTAGAGTGGTAATGTTTTAAGAAAGTATAAGGAAGGAGTGTTCAGTAGGAAGCAGTGATGATTTCAAAGTTGTTCAAATTCCTATTCCTTTGAAACAAAATCCTAATTATTGGGTACTTGTAATAGAAACTGACCAAGGAATTATAGAGTCTATATATCACATTGCTTTCAGTATATTATGTGAATAAGAAAGTCGTTTGAGTAGTTTAAAATGAATAGGAGAATCCCTAGTTTATCTCCTCATAGACTATGTTACACTTTTGAGGAATGTTTTCAAAAATAAGTTCTGAGGAGCATGATTTCCTTAAATTAGTAGAACTTAACATATACTAAGAATGTATTATGTTCTAGACATCATTCTAATATTTGTAACATTAACCCATCTCACCCTCAAAAACAAGCTTTTGAAGCACATAACTTTATATACTTTATTTGTAACTTTACATACTTTATTGTAACATTACAAGGGAAGAATGTTAAGTCACAGAGCAGTTGAATGAAGAACCACGAAGAAACTAGCAAATGGCGGAGCAAAGCCTTGAGCTCATGCAGTCTGGCTCCAGAGCCTGATTTCTTGAAACCACTGGAAAAATTCACTTTTAGGGGCACGTGGGTGGCTCAGTCAGTTAAGCAGCTGACTTTGGCTCAGGTCACGATCTCACAGTTTGTGAGTTCGAGCCCCACGTCAGGCTCTGTGCTGACAGCTGGGAGCCTGGAGCCTGCTTTGGATTCTTTGTCTCCCTCTCTCTCTCTGCCCCTCCCCTGCTCACACACTGTCTCTCTCTCTCTCTCTCTCTCTCAAAAATAAATAAATAAATTAAATAAATAAACATTTAAAAAATTCACTTTTATTCCAGTAAGAAATGCCCCTCTATAAAATTTGGAAAATATTTGATCTAATAAATGGACCAAACTGTAGGACTTTTCAGAACCTTTAATGTGTTTTTCTGTTTTCTCAAACGTTATGTTAATTTGTTTATAGATCTAGTGGGTGTAGTAAGCAAGCACATGAACAAAAACAGGCCTCATTTGTAGCACTTGCTCAATTTTATACCAAGACTGATTTTAAGCTACCACTGTCTTGCAGGAGGTGTTGTTGTTGTTCCTCTTCTTCCTCTCCTCCTCCTCCTCCTCCTCCTCCTCCTCCTTATCCTTCTTCCTTTTTTTTTTTTTTTTTTTTGACTTTTGAATATTTACCAGTTGGCTTCCTGGTATGAATCATGACTTTCCTAAAAGACATTGGTAAGATATGAAGAAACAATCTGCCTCTCTCTCTCTCTCTCTCTCTCCTTCCTTCTTTGAATCCCTGCTCACTCGTCATCTTTTCTAAGTAAATTCTGACGTTCGAAATAGAACACTAATTGACAGTGAAAAACTTAGATGTTTGGGTCTTAGGAATCTGCTTTAAGAAAGAAAAAGTCAGAACTGATGAAACAAGGCACTACAGTTTAATCAGTTAAAGATCAAAAAAAGATGATTTTCAAGCCCCATAAGATTGTGGCAAAAGGATTTAATTAAAATATTTTATGTAGTGATAAAAATGCTATAATTACCACATATATTGAGTAGAGATGAAGTGGATGAATTCCTCTGGGCTTCTTGGCGGTAATCTCCAAGAGATAATAAATTGTTGCCTACTTTGTAAGTTATACAGTAAAACCTCCAAGGAAATATGCATTTATCATTGTTTTACCAAGTTGACTGATGGAATCATTCCTCAGCTAGATTTGAGGGACAGAAGTGATGAATATTTCTCGTTGTTTTAGATTTTTTTATTTAAAGGGATAAATAAGAGAAATCCTATTGCCCATATTACCATGCTAAAACTCATTTTTACTGTTCAGCTCAGTGTCCGTTTGGAACAAAATCATCACTCAGAGTAAATGGCACCCAATGGGACAAGTACACTCCTCAGAGTCTGGGATCTTTGTGTCGGTGTGACCACTTTGCTAGTGAAAACTTCTCAAGATTCCTTCTTCTCTGTCTCCCATATTCATTTCAGAGAACATACACCTTTAAAATTTGTAAGTATCGTAATGTCAGTTGCACAAGTAAAGGTGTGGTGTTTAACTGTTACTCACTTAGAAAACTATATCTGATTCATCCTTTCAGGATGAAGGATTCTTTCTGCAAGTGGTTGATATTTATACCAAAAGCAGCCAGACAATGATATACTGTTGTTGTTTTTTTTAAATTTAATGAGCATTTTCCAGTCTGTTCATGGTTTCTTACATTCTGTTAAAACTGATTACAGCAATATGAGCTCTCCCGATTTCTCTATTGTGCTAAAATACGTCGCAACTGTGTATTGATGAAAATCCATTCCCTGACAACACTACTTTCCAAAGTGCATTCCTAATGATAAGAAATATCAAAAGGTGTTAAAAAAAAAACAAACCTGAAAAATAAATGGTGTCATCGCCATGTATTATTGGAAACAACAGAATATTACATCTCACTTGGAGTTTCTTAATGAAAATTAGCATATTAAAAACTTTTATAAACTGACATTTCCCAAGTTGTATCTCTTTTGGAAGGAGCCTTCATTAGCAACGTGATGAAATTTTTCACAAAACAGCTTGGGGATGTTAAGGTTTTAAAAGCTTTCAAATTTTCTTTTTTTTTTAAATTTTTTTTAATGTTTATTTTTGAAGGAGAGAGAGACAGAGTGTGAGTGGGGGAGGGGCAGAGAGAGAGAGAGAGAGAGAGAGAGAGAGAGAGAGGCACAGAATCTGGAATCTGAAGCAGGCTCCAGGCTCTGAGTTTTGAGCACAGAGCCCGATGCGGGGCTAGAACTCACAAACCATGAGATCATGACCTGAGCCGAAGCTGGACGCTCAACCGACTGAGCCACCCAGGCACCCCAAAGCTTTCAAATTTTCTATATGAGTTAAAAGCAACTATATTAAAATATGTATTCCAGAAATAAAATATTTAAAAAAAACATAAAACACAGACAACACAAAAGTGCATTTGTTTCAGAATAGTAGGTTATGTATTACAAGTGTTGTTCCAACTTTAATGAAATCAGCATTGATGTTTTCGAAAAGTTTATTAAAGTTCACATGACGCTTGAGAATTACTGCCCGCAATCAGTTTAGTTACCTTATCTGAATACTTGAGACACAGTAAGAGAAAAGGAATTTGACATTTACTGATGACACACTGTATGCCCAGCACTATTATAGGCATTTTATATTATTCTTACTAAAATCAACAAGCCCAGGCACTTCCTGGGGTCAGTCATTGTTTAGACATTCCGTGAACCCCAAGGCAGAAGATGACATGGCTACTGTACCCCCGCCAAATACTTACCCTGTCACAGGGGTACACATTATAAAATGAGAACTGCCATGAGGAGTACAAAGTACTTGGCTTGCTAAGCTAAAAAGAGGAAGAAATTATTTAAGGCCGGCATGTGTTATATTTGATACACATAAGAGGAAGGAATATGTGACGTTGCACATCTTCTCGTGCACTTACTGGCCATCCGTATATCTTCTGTGGTGTTTTTTCAGCTCTTTTGCCCATTTTTAATTCAGGCTATTCATTTTCTTATTGTTGTGTTTTAAGAGTTTTTTTTATTATATTTATCTTTTATCAGATGTCAATATTTTCTCCCAGTTTGTGGTTCATCTTCTTGTTCCCTTGACATTATCTTTCATGAAGCAGAAGTTTTTAATTGTAATGAAACCCTCTTACCATTTGTTTCTTTCATGGATTGTGCCTTTGGTGTTGTATCTAAAAGGTCATCCCCATACCCAAAGCTATCTTCTAGGAGTGTTAGAGTTTTGTGTTTTACATTTAGGTCTACGATCCACTCTGAGTTCATTTTCATAAAGAGTATAAGCTCTGTGTCTGGATTCATTTTTCTGAAGGCAGATATCCATCTAGTGCCATTTATTGAAAAGATCATCTTCATTCCTTTGTATTGCCTTTGTTTCCTTATTAAAGATCAGTTGACTCTGTTTATGTGAGTTTATATCTGGGCCCTCTGTTGTGTTTCATTTATCTATTTGTCCATTCTTTCACCAATACCATGCTGTCTTGATTACTGTAGGTTCATAATAAGTCTTAAAGTCAGGTAAGTGCCAGTCTTCCAACTCTGTTCTTGTTTTTTTATATATATTGAGTTGGCTATTCTGAGTCATTTACCTCCCTGTAAACTTTAGGCTGTGCACTGACCACACATGATTTTATTTTCATTGCTAGTTTAATTCCACTGTGGTCTGAGAGCTGACATTGTATGACTTCTATTCTTTTAGTTGTTAAGTTGTGTCTGATGGCCCAGAATGTGGTCTGCCTTGGTGAATGTTTCATGTAAACTTGAAAATAATGTGTTATTTGCTGTTGTTGGTTGAAGTAGCCTATAGATGCCCACTGTATCCAGTTAATTATGGTGCTGTTGAGTCCAACTATGTCTTTACTCATTTTCTCCCTGCTGGATCTGTCCACTGCTGATAGAGGGATGCTCAAGTGTCCAACTATAATAGTGGACTCATCTATTTCTTCTTGCACCTCTCTCAGTTTTTGCCTCATGTACTTTGGCTTTCTATTCTTACGTGTATACACATTAAGGATTTTTATGTCTTCTTGGAGTAATGACCCCTTTATCATTACCTGATGCCCCACTTTCTGGCTGCCAACTTTCCTCGCTCTGAAGTCTGTTCTGTCTGAAATAAGACAGCTGCTCTTGTTTTCTTTTTGTTAATTTTACCTAGTATATCTTTCTTCATCCCTTAGCTTTTCATCTGTAAGTAACTTTATATTTAAAGTGAGGGTTTTTTTTCATGTTAGCAGTGGGGAAAATGTTCACGTGAAATATGTTAAATGTAAACAATTATGTTTGTGGTGTGGCTTCTTAATCTTTTTCAAAACAGCCAGTATTTTGTAATCTTTTGTTATTGGCATTTAAAAAATTAAAAATATTTAAGCATTTATTTATTAAATATTTAAGTTAAAAAAATAACAGGGTCAGGGCACCTGGGTGGCTCAATCAGTTAAGCATGGGACTTTGGCTCAGGTCATGATTTCATCGTTTCCTTTTCCCAAGTTCAAGCCCTGCTTGGGGTTCTGTGCTGACAGCTCAGAGTCTGGAGCCTGTTTCAGATTCTGTGTCTCCCTCTCTGTCTCTGCCCCTCCCCTGCTCATGCTCTGACTCTCTCAGAACATTAAACATTAAAAAAAATAATTAAAAAAATAATAACAGGGTCACCTGGGTGCCTCAGTTGATTAAGCATTTGACTTTGGCTCAGGTCGTGATCTCACAGTTTGTAAGTTCAGGCCCCATATTGGGCTCTGTACTGACACTGCAGGCCTGCTTAAAATTCTCTCTCTCTCCCTTTCCCTCTGCCCTTTCCCTGCGTATGCACTCTCTCTCAAAAAAAAAAAAAAAATAATAATAATAACAAAGTGAGTTTTTGTACACAGCATATATTGGGGTCTTGATTTTTTGTCCACTGTGACAATGTCTGGCTTAGAAGTGATGTATTGAGACCATTGGCATTTAAAGTAATTATTGATACAGTTGGATTAATACCTATATTTGTTACTATTTCCTTTTTTAAAAATATTTTATTTATTTTTAAGAGAGAGAGAGACAGACAGACAGACAGACCGTGAGCATGGGAGGGGCAGAGAGAGAGGGAGACACAGAATCCGAATCAGGCTCCAGGCTCTGAGCTGTCAGTACAGAGCCCAGTGGGGGGCTGGAACTCACCAAATGCGAGATCATGACCTGAGACTAAGTCGGATGCCCCCCAGGCACCACTATTGGTTGCTATTTCTCATTTGTTGGCCTTATTCTTTGTTGCTATTTTTGTTTTTCACACATTTTCTGCCTTTTGGGATTTCAGTTTAGCATTTTACATGATCCCATTTATTTTCTTATTTTTCAACATATCAAATAAGCTATTTAAAAACGTTTTTTACTGGTTGCCCTAGATTCTATGGCAATATATCCCAGTCCACTTTCAAATGACGCTATACCTCTTCACAGGTAATGCAGATGCCTTACAATAACAAAGTTTTCCTAATTTCCCCACTCATGTCTTGCATCATTGCTGTCATTCACTTCCCTTATAACACATTTTATATATATATATATATATATATATATATATAGCGCACATACACCCATGTATATGTACAGAAAGCATACATAATTAATATATGTTGCTAGTATTATTTGATCAAACTGTTATCTGTTAGCTGGATTAAACACAAGATAATAATGCTTTTATTTTATCTTCACTTATTCCTTCCTCAGTGCTTTTCCTTTCATTATGTAGGTCTGAGTTTCTGCCCTTTATCATTTTCCTTCTCTCTGAAGAACTTATTTTAACATTTCTTGCAAGGCAGGTCTACTGGCAACAATTTCCATCAATTTTTGTTCCTTTGAAAACATGTTTCTCCTCCTTTATTGAAGGATAGTTTTGCAGGGTGTAGAATTCTAGGTTGGCGTGTCTTTTCTCTCAACACTGGAACTATTTTGCTTCATTCTGTCTTTACAGACAGAATGCTTGGCCTCTGAGGAGAAGTCAGATGTACTTCTCATCTTGGCTCCTCTATAGGCAAGGTTCCCATCCCCTCTGGCGTTTTTTCAAGATTTTTCTTTATATTTGATTTTCTGAAGTTTGAATCATATATGCCTAGGTGTAGCTCCTCTTAGCATGTTTCCTGCTTGGCGTTTTCTTGGACCTTCCTGGTTCTTTGGTTTTGTGTCTGACATTAGTGTGGGGGATATTCCTTCAGTCATCGTTGCTTCCAATATTATTTGTTCCTTTGTCTCCTTCTTCTTCCTTTGGTTTCATTATGTATATGTTGTACCTCTTGTGGCTTTCCCACAGTTCTTGGATATTCTGTTTGTTTGTCTGTTTTAGTCTTTTGCTTTTCAGTTGTGGAAGTTTCTATTGTCATATGTCAAGCTCAGGGATGCTTTCCTCCACGGTGTCCAGTGTCCCAATGAGCCCATCAAAGCAGTCCTCATTTCTATTTCAGTGTTTTGTTTTTTTTTTTTTATTTCTAGCATTTCTTTTTGAGTCTTTCTTAGATTTTCATATCCATTTTTATGTTATCCATCTGTTTTTTGCTGTCATCTACTTGTCCCATTAAAATTCTTAGCATATCAATCATAGAGTTTTATTTTTATTTTTGTTTTTTATTTTATTTTTTTGTTTTAGGGAAAAGCATAAGCAGGGGAGAGGGACAGAGGGAGAGAGAGAATTAAACAGGCTTCATGCTCAGCATGGAGCCCAACTCAGGGCTCTATCCCATGATCCTGGATCATGACCTGAGCCAAAATCAAGAGTTGGAGGCTCAAATGACTGAGCCACCCAGGGTCCCCTCAATCATAGACATTTACTTTAAAAAAATTTTTTAAACATTTATTCATTTTTGAGAGAGTGTGATCAGGGGAGAGGCAGAGAGAGAGACACAGAATATGAAGCAGGTTCCAGGCTCTGAGCTATCAGCACAGAGCCTGATGTAGGGCTCAAAGTCACAGACTGTGAGATTAAGACCTGAGCTGAAGTTGGATGCTTAACTAAGCCAGCCAGGTGCCCCTCAATCATAGACTTTTAAAATGGTAATTGTTAATACATATGGCAGCATATCTGACCCTATTTTTGATGTTTGTTCAGTCTCTTCAGACTGCTTTTTTTGCCTTTTAATATGTCTGATAATTCTTTGCCAAAAGGTATGTGTGATATTCTGGACAAAAAGACTGTAGAAACTAGGTTTTTAATAATGTAGAGGTGAGGTGTGGGGAGTAGAAGTGTTCTGTACTATATAGTCCATTGACTAGGTGTAGTCTTTGGTGAGCCCACACTCCTGGACTATGAACTTGACAGTGCTTCTCAGTTGTTTTTTTCCCTTTATGTGGAACAGAATGGCTGGAAAGGTTTAGAGTGCTTTACTTTCCTTCCCTCATGTACGCTAGGTGGGGGTAAAATAATTTCTTCTGAGGACAGACCTTGCGAAGAGCATATCCTCTGGCATATTTCATGTCGTTTCTCCTCCCCTCTTCCCACTCGAAGCATGAGAGAGCTTTTCCCCAGTCTTCTGTGAGAACCTGGTCAAGCACTTGTATTGTCAAATTCATACAAGTGAGGGGGATCCCCAGTGACTGGATTCAGCCTTTCACCTGCTGTTAGGCTGGAGGAGAGGCCTGCAAGCTGCCTGAATGCTTAACCAGAAACCAAAGTCATTATTCAGCATCTTTGCATGTGCTTCCTTATCTGCCATCTGTACATTTTTTTTTTCATGGGCAAGTGTCTTTTCAAATCTTGTCTCCATTTTTTATTGAATTATTTGCTTTCTTGTTATTGAATCTTGACATTCTTATATATTATGAATGCAAGCCCTTTACCAGATACATCCTTTGCAAATATTTCCTACCAGTCTGTAGCTTGTCTTCTTATTCTTTAATGGGATCTTTTAAAGAGGGGTTTGCATTTCAATGAAAGTGCCGCAGATAAGACAGCGTGGTGTTGGTGTAAAGATAGGCAAATAAATCAGTGGAACAGAATAGGGAGTCCAGAAATGGACCCACAATTATTATTATATTATAATGGACCCACAATTATTATTATTATTATAATAACACTAATTATTAACACAGGTACAAAAACAACCTAAAGATAGAAAACTAACATATTTTTTATTTTTAATTTTTTTACCTTAATTTTGTTAATTTTTAAAAAACTTTAGCATTAACTAACTGTCATGGCTCAAGGAATTAATGATGTAATTATATTCATAATAAAAATTTAATTGTGATACTCAAAAATATAGTTTTATTAATTATAGATTAGATTATATATTAATATATAGATTATATATTAAATAAATTATATATAAATTATTATATATAAATTATATTTATATAAATATAAATGTATAAATTAATATAAATTATTAAATAAATTAATAAATATGTAATAGATTATATATTACATTAAAATTTTAATTGTGATACTCAAAAATATAGTTTTCATAATTATAGATTAGATTATAGATTAATATATAGATTATATATTAAATAAATTATATATATAAATTATTATATATAAATTATATAACGTACAAAATATAAATTATATTTATATAAATATAAATATATAAATTAATATAAATTATTAAATAAATAAATATATAAGATTATATATTAAATTAAAATTTTTATTGTGATACTCAAAAATATAGTTTTCGTAATTATAGATTAGATTATAGATTAACTATAGATTAGATTAGAGATGGAAGGAAACTCCTAGGTTACTTAGCCCGATGTCTTTATGTTTAGATGTTGGAACTAAATCCAGAAAGTTGAATCAACATACCTAGAGTCCTGTGATCTACCCAGCTAGACACATACCATTTTAATTGTTACACTTGATTGTTTTGAGAAAACACAGATAACTTTTGACTCCATTACTACTGAATTCTCTGTTCAATGACTCCATCTTGGGCGGTTATTGATCAAAGTTGTTTTGGTGTTGATTCCAGCCCTACCAGTGAATAATCATTTTGTTCTGGGTACTGTTTCTTGCTCCTCACTCTTATTCTGTAAAATAAAAATAATGCATGGTTAGACTTTGCTTTTCACAAGCACTGTGAGAGTTAATATAATTAACCCCATGTGTGTTGTGGTTATTTCCAGGAAGGCACCTTGGTTTTGTAGAAAGAGAACTAGGAGAAAAAAAGCAGGAGAAAAGCAGACTTTTATTCAATTTTTAAATCTTCCATAAACTGCCCAAAGTGATTGGTCATGTCTGTTTTCCTTCTATCAAGCAAAGAGGTTTCTTCTTCTAATTTGCTTAATCAGTCAAAAATAGACTTTGGATAGCATGTTGGGCGGAATTTTTTAATCTCTTTCCTAATTTTTTTTACACTTATTTATTGTTGATAGAGACAGAGCACATGTGGGGGAGGGGCAGAGAGAGAAGGGGTCACAGAATCTGAAGCAGGCTCCAGGCTCCGAACTGTCAGCACAGAGCCCGACGCAGGACTCGAACTCACCAACTGTGAGATCATGACCTGAGCTGAAGTTGGACGCTTAACCGACTGAGCCACTCAGGCGCCCTTTAATCTCTTTTTTTAAACCAAAAAAAAAAAAAAAAAAAAAAAAAAAAAAGACGCTTTGTAGCAGAGATAGAATATCTGTTTCCTGAGCTTTAAGTTCATTTTAGCTCCCAATATCTCCCCTATGCAGTCAATGACTTTATGTTTGTTTTTCTCATTTTATAACTTATGATTTTACAGTAATATAGTTAAGTCCTGTAGAAATAGGGACAGCACATCGTTGTAAGTGATGAATTGGAATAGAAAAAATTCAGGTTTATTCTATATTAAGACGAGTCTTTCAATTATATAGTTTCTTGTAAATGAGTCATGGATAGTTACTAGGAAATTTTGATATCTTTTGCCACTTTGAAAAAATTATCTTGAAAGAAAAGATAGGCACTTATTAAGAAGGGGTCCTTCACTTCAGCCACATTCTATTGAGCATTTCTTTTTTCTTTTTTTTAATTTGTTTTTATATTTATTTATTTTTTGAGAGACATAGAGAGAGCACAAGTTGAGGAGGGGCAGAGAGAGAAGGAGACACAGAATCCGAAGAAGTCTCCAGGCTCTGAGCTGTGAGCACAGAGCCTGATGCAGGGCTCGAACTCAGGAGCTGTGAGATCATGACCTGAGCCGAAGTTGGATGCTCAACCGACTAAGCCACCCAGGTGCCCCTAAAACATTTTTTTAATGTTTATTTATTTTTGAGAGAGAGAAAGAGAGAGGAGAGAGACAGACTGTGAGCAGGGGAGGGGCAGAGAGAGAGGGAGACACAGAATCCGAAGCAGGGTCCAGGCTTCGAGCTGTCAGCACAGAGCCTGATGCGGGGCTCAGGCTCACAAACTGTGAGATCATGATGAGCCGAAGTCAGACGCCCAACCAACTGAGCCACCCAGGCGCCCCATGTTGAGCATTTCTTGTATATATCACACATAAAGGAAGTAAGTACTTCAAATTGAGGGCATGAGCAGCTGACCTGCCATGGACTGGGATAGCATTTTGTCGGAGATGTTCATGTGCTAAAGAGGAAAAAAATATGTCCACAATGTCCGCAGATTGCAAAGATACGTCCTGAATAGATATATTCTAGATATATATACGTCCTGAATAGATATGTATAGATATCTATATAGATATGTATATATATCTATCTATGTATAGATAGATATATATATATCTGTATATATGTATATATATATATCTATGTATCTATGTATAGATATATATATAGATATATATACGTCCTGAATAGATATAATTCTATCTGAGAAGCTAATTCTTACATGGAAAAACTTTGACTAGATCTCCCCATGAACTTTCAAGAAAAAAAAAAAAACGTGTTAGGAAAAGAGTCAAACTGTAGTTCATGAGGGGGAAAAAAATACAAGAGATAATCCCGTGTAACTTTTATTCATTGCTAAGCATTTGCCACACTTGTGTTTAATATCTAGGTGATATTATTTCCACTTTACAGATGAAGGACTCAGAGACTTTCAGTATACTTGTAAAGTGTAGTATCTTACCTTAATACTGAGATCTCACTAAATCCCAAGTACCCCTCGATGCTCATGTCTCATTTCCTTCTTCCAAAGTAAGGTAGCTTTGTTATGAATATCTTTAAATGCATACTCCATAGCTGTAGTCCGATATCAAAAGTGCTAACTTACGCGGAATTAGAAGGCTTAAGCGGTAAAATTTCTTTTTATGTGTATGTTGCTTGCATTTGTGATATTTCTAAAACTTCTCTGAGATGTAGGATGTGTGACTCACGGGTCTGGGGAGCCACGATGGAACATTGGTGAATAAAGTTTTTATGAGGCCTCTGTCAAGGACCCTGGGAAAAAAGTACTCTGATAAAATCACTGTATCCCACCCTCAGACATTTTTGTCTCCTTACTAGGCATTCTCTGGACAGATTTTGCAGTAGCCGGTATTTCAGTTATTACTACTCAAAAAGTAAGTCAATAAAATAAAAAGAATTTTTTAATCTAAGCACTCCAGGCAAATTTGTTTTACAATAAGTTAATTTTATATTAAAGTAATTGATGTTTATAATTAGTCATGTAATCAATTAACTGGAGATTTGTGAAATTTGAAACATTTGCTTACTGGAAAACTAGGATGTTTAAATGTGTTATAATACAATCAAATTCAATACATTTTTAAATGTCTGACTGTCAGCAAACTCAAAACTTCCAATAGCTTTTTTCCTGGCCCTGCCCTTTATTATTTAGATCATTTTCTATATTTACGCTTTATGTCTGGCCTTTCATGCCGTGAGAGTAAATTTTTATGAATATTTCCTTGTTTCATTTGTGTGGTGGAGAGGCAAAGCCATGCTGCTTTGGGATACACCGAAGCAAGAGAGAGGAGATCTCTCCATAAGTTTCCCAAAGTGGGAAAATACACCGGAAACTAATTAAGCTTTATTAAAGC
Organism: Prionailurus bengalensis; assembly: GCF_016509475.1. Classification (NCBI taxonomy): domain Eukaryota; kingdom Metazoa; phylum Chordata; class Mammalia; order Carnivora; family Felidae; genus Prionailurus; species Prionailurus bengalensis. The sequence continues at coordinate 8,086,823 of NC_057358.1, read as the reverse complement.
AAAGCCTTGGTCTTGGATCCTAGCACCTGGAATGGTCCTTGGCCCAAACCAGCTCAATAGCTGGTTCCTATCGGGCTGTCCTTAAAGTATATAAATTATGCTTTCTGGAGATCTGTGTTCGCATGGTTCAAAGGATTCTTCTATATCCAATCTTGCAAAAGTATTATTTTTCTTTGGAACATTTTCTGGTTGGTGGACTTCAACAACTTTTACCCCTACTCCAGTAAAAAAATGTCATAAATAAATAACATTATTAAATTATTGTTTAATTTCCATTACCAGGGAACATTCTAAGCAATTTCTGGTACCATAAAAGGAAAAAGGCGGTATCTAATAATATCTAATAATCTAAGCTATGTAGCACTTTTAAGACTAAGGTAAAAATATCTAGATGTACATATATATACATACATATGTTTACATACATCTATGTTTCACGTATATACACATATGTGTACCTGTATTTAGTAATATAGATGCAGTAAAGTTGTGAATATTTTATTTTTACTCTTTTTGCATTTATTAATTATTTTCTTTTAGTGACCTATTTTTGAGAAATAAAACCCAAAAAGTAAAAATTAAAAAAAAAAAAAATTAAAGCGCAAAACTCAGCAAAACTACAAGATGCTACAGTTCAGGCAACAACTAATATATGCTTTCTCCTTGGCTCATTTATGTTTTCTTATATCTTAACTACTTACAGGAGATGCTCTGTGGGAAAGAAATGCATGTGTTTTGTGACTTGACTATTGAATATCCAACGACAAGAGTTTCTAAAGTACTTGCGTTTTTATCTCTTTCCTGCATCTCTTTTTTTTCTTACATCTCTCTTTTTTCACATGTGTGAATGACAGAAATAAGTACATGGAAGGTATTGCATCACCTACAGATATGCTCACTCACCTACCTGTGAGTATATACATAGGAAAAACACGTTTGTCACTCGTGTGTTGCATTCATACTTAAACCATGTAAAATTGCACTCTTTGTGAATTAAAATGGTCAAATACTGACAAGTTCATGTGATTCAACTAATATATCACCAATTTCTTTCCACTGATGTTCTGTGGCATTAAAACATTTCCTCTTTCTCTTTTAAATTTTTTAAATGTTTATTTTTGAGACAGAGGCAGGATGCAGTCAGGGGAGGGGCAGAGAGAGAGAGGGAGACGCAGAATCTGAAGCAGGCTTCAGGCTCTGAGCTGCCAGCACAGAGCCCGACGCGGAGCTCAAACCCATGAACCGCGAGATCATGACCTATGTTGAAGTCAGACGCTCAACCACCTGAGCCACCCAGGCGCCCCTAAAACAATTCTTCTTTTTTATGGGTAATGAAACTATATTCAGCATATGCAGAACTGTTCAGAATTCTAAAGCTGATTAGTGTTCTATTTTCTGGTTTGGTTGACTTGATCAGTTAAGGCATTATACTACCGACCCAGTTCATTTCTCCAAAAAATATCTGCAAAGGTAGGGTATTAATTACGAGTGGGAACGAGAAAAGAGGTCTGGATCTTTCCTTGTCCACCCAGGGCTTATTTCTCTTGTAACAACCTTTTGATCTGTCACCTTCCTAGTATTTCCAAAATATACTTCACCTCCCTCCATTTGCTGCAATCTCAGCCCCTCCATCCACTCTTTATTGTCTATTAGAGAAGGAGAGTTCAAAGAAAAGAAGGGCTGTCAAGTGATCCATAACTTTGTACATTGTTTTTAAGTTTATTCATTTATTCTGAGAGAGTGTGCATGCACGCAGGTGGGGGGGCGGGGCGGGGGCAGAGAGAGAGAGGAAGAGAGGGAATCCCAAGCAGGATCCTCACTCCACACTGAGGCCAGTGTACCAACCCTGAGACCATGACCTGAGCTGAAATCAAGAGGAGGACCCTCAACCGATTGAGCCACCCAGGTGCCCCAACTGTATACATTTTTAAGAGATTTATTTTTAAACCAAATTAAAAATTTTGGATGAAGTTATTTTTGTAAGGATAAATGAAATTCTTAAGACATTTTCATTGTAACATTTATCTTTTATGTCTCAAAGTATTTTCTACAAATTATGCACTTTGATTATGTTATGCAAAGCTCCCTAAATATGATGTCAGTCAGACCTCTATTATTCATGCACACAGTACCCTGTAATTTGCCTTCGCTGTACCCGTCACATTTGGAATTAAATACTTACTTGGGGGTGCCTGGGTGCCTCAATCGGTTAAGTGTCCAACTTTGGCTCAGGTCATGATCTCACAGATTGTGAGTTCGAGCCCCGCATGGGGCCCTGTGCTCACAGCTCAGAGCCTGGAGCCTGCATTGGATTCTGTGTCTCCCTCTCTCTCTCTGCCCCTCCCCTGCTCACATTCTCTCTCTCTCTCTCTCTCTCTCTCTCTCTGTCTCTGTCTCTCTCTCTCTCTGAAAAATAAATAAAAATTTAAAAAAATGTAAATACTTGTAAAATTATTTTCAATTATATGCTGAAAGAAAATACATATTCATTAATATACTTAATTTATTAATTATGAATTGTTGTTTATTGCTGTAGGCATAGAAACTATCACAGTGCCAGGCACATAGTAGGTGCTTTTACTTTCTGAGCAAATGTCTGAATGATTGCAATGGTATGGAATAAACAAAAATGCAAAAGCCACGTGATTCTCTATAAACAGGAGATAGACTCAAAATGGCCATGTGGTTTAGACACTTCCTTTGGTGTTAGGAAAACTGCTCTATAAACTTCACCTCTGCCATCTGTCAGTCTGGTCATACTGGGCATGATACTAAATGTATATTAGCCATGTATTTCTTTCTTTTTAAAAAAAATATTTCTTTTGTCTTTTTTAAGTAATCTCTATGCCCAGTGTGGGACTCGACCCTACGACCCTGAGATCAAGAATCACATACTCTACCGTGTGACCCAGCGAGGCACCCCCCCCAAATTCTTTTTGGTAAAATGTGCAAAATAATAGTTCCTATATCCTGGGATCATTAGGAGAGTGAAATTAGATCACAAACAAGGTCAGATTTCTTGAGCTGGTAAAAAATCAGAAAAGAAGATACACAAATGGTTAATAATTAAGTGAGAAAGGTTTAAACCTAACTCATGATTAAAGAATACAAATTAAAGCAACAAAATGCCATTTTTGCTTATCAGATTGGCACAGATTAAAATGGTTGATAGTATCTAGTGCTGGTAAGGATGTGGTGAAATGTTTACGCTCATTTGCCTTTGGTGGCAACATAAATTAGTGCAACATTTAAGAGAAATTTGCCTTTCTTTTAGTATGTAAAGTTTTTAATCCAGTGACTCAGCAATGATACCTCTACGTGCTTATTCTATAAGTCTGTTCACGCAAAACACAGATGATGCATGTGTCGGGTTATGTATAGGAGCATTTCATAAAATGAAGGGAGAAAACTAGAAACAGTTTTCCCTATTTTTTGAATTCTTAAGAAAAGCTCACAAATGGAACCCATTTCCCCTTATATGTGTTGAAGGGATAGGATTATGGAATGAGAGCAGCGTTTTTGCTAAATGTCACGTACATACAAATTCTTTTTCAAATGTCCTATAGCTCTTTCTTATTACAGGTCATTTACGTATTGTAGGTAATTTCGGTCTTGTAGGTAATAATTTTTATTGTTTATTTTGAATTTTTCAGATCCTAAACTCCATCCTTTTTATAGACATTGTGTAAAACCGGAAAACTGTCCCAGGCTCATTTCAGTTTTAGTAGAGGACGTGCGTCAGATGTCCTTCCCTAGTTTGAACAAAAAATTTCATAAGTAAAGCATATGCTCCAATAATCCTAGAAGGAGACCTGCAAGTCAATGCGACCTCCTCCCTCACCCAGGTAAAAGTTAAAGGAAAACACAGATGAATCATACATTTCTGTATAATCTGTGCTTTTGTCAAAAGGTTGCCATGACTCATTTATGACTTTCCATAGTTTTAAAAGCAGTGTTTTTAACCATAGAAAATCTACTTCATGGTCCTATTATGATGACACTTGAGTCAATAACAGACTTTCGTTCATGCATGAATGTTTTTGTAGAAATAAAACTAAGTACAGTTGCCCCTTGCTATAATTCTACCAAACAGAACCCTGCACAAAGGAAGAGATTATAAAATCAAGCGACTGCTGTAACCACACAATGTTGAGTGTTGTACATGCTGTTGGTTGCCGCAGACATTACTGCGTTTAAACCCCACAACTTCCTATAAGATCAACCTCAGCCCAAAGGTCAAGTAGCTACAGAGGCCAAAAGACTAGAATTTGAATCCCAATCCATCGGGTTCCAAATTTCACCAAAATGAGCAAATTACCATGTTATCCTTACTTATTTCGGTTCGGTCTCTATTCATTTATTAGCCAGTCCCATAGTTTTGGAGACTAGATCTTTGGGACAGTATTAAGTGAAGTAAATGCTTTGTCGCTCAGTAATAAGCAGGAAGCACTGGTATTGAGAAAGGAATCGTATTCATCGGTGATTCTCAAGTATTATTTTAACCAGTGGTTTTATTGTTCTCCCACATAAGTTCAAAGGCAGCAGAAATAAAGTCAGTCCTCTGGATTTTCAGCACCTGTAATAGTAATCGACACGTGAATAAGCGACTATTCTCGGTTTGGCGGTATTCTCTTAAAATCATTCTTCTCTGGAAGGATTGCTTTAAATGAATTAACTTTTACTTTGCCCATGAAGAGAGGTCAGCTTGCTTCCACAGCTCAAAATATGTCAGGAGCTTAAGTCCTTAAGAGGTCATTTTTATTCGCTTTCCTTTGAGGATTCTTTTGAGCTGGCTACTTTATTCCAGCTCCCAACGATTTTCACTCTGTGTTAAAAGAATAGTCTTGTTTAAAACAAAAGGGTGCTGCAGAAACTTCAAGATAACGAAGCTGTTTCTACTACTTACGTCTCTGCGTCTCTTTAAAAGCAGCAGGAACTCACACACATTGGGAGGAATTGAAGATGACATCCAGTCTCTTAGCATGAGTTACATTTCTTGTTTCATAGCATTTATTTAGAAGCCATGCTATTATTTTCTTTAAATTTTGTAACCTGGAAGTCCTGGCCAAAGAAAAATGTATCCCCAACATAAGTAATGCCGCATTGGAACTACACGGGGAAAAACTTAAACCTTTCTGTTGTCCCAGGAGATGCTCCGCTCTGTCGTCTTAGTTTACGAATGTTCTTCCTGTCCCTGTCGTGTTGTCTTTCATAAGTGACTGCATTCGAGAGAGGAAATTGGGTGTGGGTTCTTTAGGCGCTTCCTATCTTTAATAAGCTCCTCAAGCTCAAGTAGATCCCTTCTATTTTTTTTTTTTTTTTTTTTTTATTGCTCCAAACACTGTAGAATCTGAGTTCCTGCTTGGAAAGAAAAAAAGTAAATAAGTTTAGCATAAAACATCTGAAATTAATTGCAGCCCTGTGACCTGAGAGGATCGTGTTCTTAAAATGCATGCCTGGCTCCATAGAGAGAGGCTGACTTACACCCGGCTTGCTTTCTGGAGTTCGTGAGTTCGTGTATTGAGAACTCATCTTGAGGGTTTGAATACTCTGTCTTTGATGACACTTAGGGCCCCAAATTCTCATACTGAGATTTCTAACACTGATTTAGCTGTAATAATGGGAAAACAAATAAATTATTAGATCGTCCCGACACTTCTCTTGACATCTGCTCACATCTTTACGAGTTATTGTTCATAGATGGAAATTTTCGCAAATGAAAACAAGCAGTGTGGTAAAGGCAGGTGTCCCACATCACAATCTTGAACTCTTTGAGAGGCATTTTCTTGAGTTACCACGTTAGTGAAGTTAAGTTAGGTTCTGTAACAAGACTTCAGTGAGGATGTAGTCATCTCATGTACCACTCCACAACAGCCATTATCAAGTGGAAATTCCTTAGCTTAGTAAAATATAAAGTACTCACATCGAGTAAGATTCTTAAGAAAGCCAATCTGATTCATGATGAAGCTAAATAAAATATGAAGTGTCTTGAAATTGAAATTTGTATTTTTCTTCTTAAATAGGGCAAATGATTTTAACTTAATGAGAGAAGAAAATTAAAAATATATGTCTGTCCTATTTACCAGTTCCTTCACTCATTTTCCGCCTCTTTCTTCTCCCTTTTGAATTCAGGCGTTTCTCAAGCATCTGTCCGTGGCTCCCCTGTTTGCATTTGCCCCTTGGAAGGCTCTATGAAATTTTCCACCTCTGGACCTTTGCTCTTTGGATCCACATTTCTGAATGTTTACGGGATATGGATTAAAATTGAACTCATAATCCGCACTACAAATTATGGCACTAATGTTACTTTTCAGAACCAGTCTTAATGGCAATTACTCATTAACCAGCAACTATTCTCAGCACTTTTCCCGCATTCTCTCACTTAATTCTAACCACAAGCAGTAAAAGATACATTATGGCTCCTGATGTACAGAGATGGAAACTGAAACTTAAGGAAGGTTAAGGTCAAGCCACTCCAAAGCGACTCCGCTAATGGGAGACAGAGCTGGGGCTCTATCTTTTGGACTCCACGTGTTTCTGAGTCCAAAGCCTGTGGTCCGCTACTAGGCTGTTGGAAATCACCTTCTTCGCCCAGATTTGAAGGCTGAGGCGTGTCTTTAATGTTTTTGTCTCCTTTAACTCATGCAATTATTTATCTTGCCAATCTACAGACAAACGAAAAATACAAATTTTGAGCCCCGTAAGAGTAATCTGTGGCGTATCATATATACCATAGGTGACATATATGATGTTCTTTATTTATATAAATGCTCCTAGCACCTCGTATAGTCCTGAGAAGTAGGTTGAAAATCAAATGTGTTTGTTGAGTACATAAAAGGCATTTAAATTCTACCTCAAAACAGATTTCCTACATCGATCTCTTTCATACATTGCCTGTAACTTCCAAATTTCAGACCTTTCAACACCTTGACCTTGGTTTTTCCAAGGGTCTTCACTGTTCTTCTAGTTGCAACCACCCCCCCCGGTGTTGGTCACAACACATTTCTCCTTGAGCGAACTTTCAAGGTACAAAGTTGTTAATATCGGCTCAAAATTCCAGTACCTGCAGAATAAAAATCTTTCACCCAGCATTTATGGGCTCTCAAAATAATATCATTTGATTTTCCCATCATCCCAGGTGAGCTAGGACACAAGATTATGGCTACTAAACTCAGGATCCGTTTTTGTCTGACGTTTTCTTCCATATCTGTGAATCAGAGCCTTGCTTCCTCAGCATGATAAAATTTTACTGAATCATCAGGGCTCAGCTTCACTGTAAGAATGCCTGGTTTCTCCAACAGAAATGAATGAACGTCCACAATGTATACTGCACCTCTCCTGAATAGAACTTCATCCTTAATGATTTTAGTATTTTAGTATTAATATATATTAGTGTATATAACATATATGTCATGTGTGTATATAAATTTATATATTAGACCAAGCCCCTTGGAATCATGCTCAGTTTCGGTCTCGTTTTTGTATGTTCCACAGAATGTTGATCATATTAGTTACAATAAACGCTGAGTGGAGAAATAAATGAGTGAATCGATGGGTGGATAGATAGAACTGAATGAATAAGTTTTTACTGGAATAGAGCATTCAGTGGGTCTAAATGTTTACCGGGGCTTGACTCCCCAAAGAAAAGAAAAACACATAAAAAGAAACGCGGTGGCATTTATTGTTCACTTCGCAGTTAACGGCTTCTACCACATGATAGGGACTCTGCTGAATATTCTGTTATCATGTCCATTCTCATTTACAAGTATATCTTGCCTAGCAGCACACTTTTGCATACTTGAGACACAAAGGAGTGACAAACGGTGGGCTGGGTAACCTGCCACTTCACGGCTCTATCAAAGCAATATATTTAACTCCTCATGCTAAAAATGCAAACAAACCTTTAACTTCCAAGATCAATTACACCTAGAGAGCAAGCCTTGCTGGCAACAGCATTCTGTCTTGTCAAGGACTCCTTATCATCCAGGAAGAATAAACACTCTAATTACTTTTTTTTAAACTTTTTTGTTTATTTTCTAATGGGATCGTTCATTACTTTCTGGAATTCAAATCAACATCAGATTTATAGTTAGAGGCTATTGAAATATTGATTTGGTTAAAGAAATGTCAAGCTTGGCAGGTAAGCTGTCTTTCTGCCAGAAAATGTTTTTGCCTTAGTAAACTTGCTTAAAAAGGCTGATAGAATGTAATGAGCAAGCAATTTGCATCTATATGAGGCCAGGAGAGAAGTTTTTAAAATTTAGAGGCCCCTTACGACTCCTCTGATGCCAAATTCCTGGAATTAAGGTAACAAACCTGAACCACAGTATACAAGTCCTAATTATTAAAGAGTCTGAGGTTCATTTTCTGTTTCTTCAGGCCCATGCTACATTTTTAAAGGGGCTCTAAATTGCACAAGGGTGTCATTATCAGGATAGAGAGTGTTGCTGGAGTTAGATACAGATTCTACGTGGTTCTGCAATTTCTGCCTGATAAACAACACATCCTGCCATCTTTCTGTATATCTCAGTTTAATAGTCTTTAATTTAATTAAGGATGATAGACCTTCCCTGCTTATCTCTCATTGTTGTAGTAAGAAGAATGACTATTTAAAAAAAATTTTTTTTAATTTTTTTTCAACGTTTTTTATTTATTTTTGGGACAGAGAGAGACAGAGCATGAACGGGGGAGGGGCAGAGAGAGAGGGAGACACAGAATCGGAAACAGGCTCCAGGCTCCGAGCCATCAGCCCAGAGCCCGATGCGGGGCTCGAACTCACGGACCGCGAGATCGTGACCTGGCTGAAGTCGGACGCTCAACCGACTGCGCCACCCAGGCGCCCCTAAAAAATTTTTTTAATGTGTATTTATTTTTGAGAGGGAGAGAGAGAGAGAGAGAAACAGAGCACGAGCAGGGGAGGGGCAGAGAAAGAGGGAGACACAGAATCTGAAGCAGGCTCCAGGCTCTGAGCTGTCAACACAGAGCTCGACTCAGTGCTCAATCCCATGAGCCATGAGATCATGATATGAGCCGAAGTTGGACGCTGAACCAACTGAGCCACCCAAGCGCCCCATGACTGTATTTTTTAAAAAATATATCATCCATCCTCTGTATTTTTTTTTTACATTTGTTTATTTTTGAGAGAGCGAGACAGAGCATGAGCAGAGGAGGGGCAGACAGAGAGGGAGACACGGAAACTGAAGCAGGCTCCAGGCTCTGAGCTGTCAGCACAGAGCTCGACTCAGTGCTCAATCCCATGAGCCATGAGATCATGATCTGAGCCGAAGTTGGACGCTGAACCAACTGAGCCACCCAAGCGCCCCATGACTGTATTTTTTAAAAAATATATCATCTATCCTCTGTATTTTTTTTTTTTACATTTGTTTATTTTTGAGAGAGAGAGACAGAGCATGAGCAGAGGAGGGGCAGACAGAGAGGGAGACACGGAACCTGAAGCAGGCTCCAGGCTCTGAGCTGTCAGCACAGAGCCCGAAGCGGGGCTCAAACTTGTGAACTGTGAAATCACGACCTGAGCCGAAGTCAGACGCTCAACTGACCGAGCCACCCAGGTGCCCCATGTACTTTTTAAAAAAAATTTTTTTTCAATGTTTATTTATTTTTGGGGGGACAGAGAGAGACAGAGCATGAACGGGGGAGGGGCAGAGAGAGAGGGAGACACAGAATCGGAAACAGGCTCCAGGCTCTGAGCCATCAGCCCAGAGCCCGACGCGGGGCTCAAACTCACGGACCGCGAGATCGTGACCTGGCTGAAGTCGGGCGCTTAACCGACTGCGCCACCCAGGCGCCCCACCATGTACTTTTAAAAAAGTTTTTTTTTTTCCCCTTGGGAAATCATTGTAGTAAATCCCATATATATATGTTTCTCGACAGAAAAAAAAATTACTATATTTCCAATGAGCTAATCAGGAAAACATAAGGAGTTTTTTGTTTGTTTGTTTGTTTGTTTGTTTGTTTGTTTTAACATGATAAAGTGAGAGGAGACAGTGATACGAATGGGAAAAAAACATGAGTACCTTCATCGTGCTTATCTGTGAAGAGTATTTCGGCAAGTCAGAAATTATTTTCTACTCTATCACTTTAGGTAAATCTTATTATAGGAAGATCTCTTTCTACTCTCTGAAGATAAACACTGTGTACATTTACCATTCACAGCCAATTCTCTCCGTTATCCTGGGTGAATGAGAATAAGCTACCGGAAGCCAAAAAAGGGGGTTCTGTGTATAACCACCCCACCCCGTACTGTTCGTATAAGGGAACAGAGAATTTGTTGTGCTTACCCGTCCATGCATTAGGAGAAGGAAGATCCTGGAAAAACAACTCCTTCCCTAGCCTTTCCCCAGAAGAGGCTTCTCTGTCACATGGGCAGGAGGGGCCAGGACCTAAACCACACTGAGCTGGTGACACTAAGTTCTCTGCTATTGACAGAACTGAGAAGGTAATCAGTTCCAAAGTGGCATGCAGCAAATTTTGTCCCAGTTTCAGTGGAGAAAATCATAACAAATCAGCTTTAGTGATTATGACTGCCGTAGTCTACTCTTATTCCTTGACTAGGGTTTGCAAAGCAGTGGTTTAAGTCCAGACAGTATATCAACCTCATTTTCTTTCTTTCTTTTTTTTTTTTTTTTAATTCGGGGAGGCGAGTTCCTTAGCAAGCTCTTCTGAACAAGCCCTGCATGCTCTCTGCCTTATACACCTCGATCTGATGATTCAAAAAAGAAACCTTTTAATCTCACTTCACTGATCAGCTAAGATGTTTTAAAGTTTTAGCCATGAGTAAAAAATAATGTGCTGTCTGGAAGAGCACAGCTTTAGTCTTCGATGGCCAAGACTCTAGAATTCGTGCTGGAAAAAGGAGCCCTGTGCTTCTGTTTCTGCCCACGGTTTTCAGATTAAGAATGGTGTCTGTAGACTTCACGCAGCAACCTTCATTGCTCATCAAGAGGACTCAGGACCAAGTCTCCAGGCAGTGCAGTGTAAGTACGGCACCCAGTCCTTTCACACTCTAGCAGATATTTTCCCCGCTGGGTTATCACTTTGAAAATTCTGATTTCCCATCTGCTGTTCAATCCAGAATACCGTTTTTGCAAAACTAAAATGGCAGTTGAGTTTCCTTTCTCTCTTATTTTTGTGGAATTCTTCCCCAAATTTGAAATATGCCCTCGGAGAGAAATCATGAATCAACGGACCCCACAGTGTTCAAATGCATTCAGTTGACTCCGAGGACCTCGCGGTAGGATTAGGATTTAGTAGGAGGGTCTCGAGACGTCCATTTACAGAAACAAGCATTCATAGGAGGAAAATGAGTTCGTGGTCCCAGGATCCTGATTGGATTGTCTGAAAATCCGGGCACCCCAGTGAGGCATTGTCTGTTTTCTACTCGTGATCTCCACCAAGGTTAGATGAGCTCTACGTCTAAATGTATAGGCTTAACTCCTTCCTGTTCTTAGAGAAGTGGTGGAAAAGACAGTCATGGTTCGAATCGGCTACTGCTGACAGAGAAAGTTAAGTTGATTTCTTCTTAAATTAGCATGTTTGGTTTTGTTTCGATTGTTAGAGACAGAAAAAAAATGCTATGAGAATCCTAGTGTGAGGTCATATGAAGCTCTTTGTACATTAGAGAATGCAGTACAGATACAAAGAGATGATTGACTCCCCTAAATGGATTGGAGTGGTTGTGCTTCCGTTGGGTTTTAGACTTGGTGTATCCGCTCTTCAGATGGACTGGTCCAGCTCTCCGTCCTCACATCTAGGAAGTTCAGACACGGTGCTGCCCTCCTTCCTGGACGCATTCCTGGACTTGGTTGCTACAGGTCATGGTTCAGCTCTGCTGCACATGTTCTCCTGCTCACGTACGGGCTGATGAGCTATTTCATTTCTTTGGAGTTTGGGCCGTTATCTGGCTTCAAACATCGAAATCTGCAATTTACCAAATTCACATGACCACTGCTGTGACACTAAGCAGTTGGCTGTCTAAAACCGGGAATAATGCCATGAAATCATGACTTATTACTTGCAATTTTAAAAATCTTTTGATGTGGAAATATTTGATGAGACGACGCACTTATTAAAAGACTTAAAAAAGGTAGTGTGGGTTAGAGTCTGACCGTTCTAGATTCCCTCACTTGGGTATACTTGAACGTAACTTATGCATAAGGGGACTGGGCTTGGAGAACCAGCCAGCATAGATAGTATCAGCCAACTCTGTATGCTTGGACATGTGCTCCTTTTTGGCCCCTTGCCTTGACCATAACATGAGGGTTTGGAGCAGGTGATCCCCGTCAGTCTGCCCAGCTCAGATTTTCATCACTCCTGACCAAAAATAGTATGTCCTGTGCCAATCAGATTTAGGAATGGAAAAGTCACTGCATTATATTAGACTCTTTGCCCCACCAACCCAGCATGCTAATGTTCTCTTCCTTCTGTCCCCAGCCTCTAACACTGCACTGTGTAGAAAGCTATTGATGGAAATATGAATTGATTGATTTATATAATTAATTAATTAATTACATAATTAATTAATGATCCCGTAATAAGCATTTCAGACTGATCCAGTCTTCGTTGTTGTAAAATAGGGATTTAAAAAAACCACCTTATTATCACATCTTTACAGTATCTCAATCTGAATTCGTGAACCAGAGGTGAATTTCCACTGACTCAGGTACAAATTTAGAGAAGAGAGAGAGAAAAAAAATAGGTTGTACATATAGAATTTTATTTTTTTGGTTGTGGTTTATACTCTCTGCAGCTGATATTCTTAACTTACAAAAAATATTTTAAAAAAACATGAAAACCATTTTAAGTCTCGCAAATTAATTTGGTTAAAGGGTGAAAACCTTCTCTGAGCATGGCAGGCTCTCCAAGCAAATGTCTTTACTTTGTTTCTGTTCGTCGGTTACCCCGCCACAGACCGTGAAACAGTATCTAACTTGTTACAGGAGTGGTTAAGATGTAGACCCAGAGGCTATGTCCTAGAATCACTTAAACTCATTTAAATCACACATCACATGTCTGCATGCAAGTGTCAGAGTGAGCTTCTGCCCTCCCTCCGTGTCCCTTTCTGCTGCTGGACAAAGTCGTTTCAACTTTCCCAGGCTGCCACATTCACTGAGTTCTCCCTACGAAGTTGTTAAAGCGTGTCGAGTTGAACCAAGTTCCTCTGTGACTATTTATGACTCTATTTAACACATTTTTGTGTCAACAGACTCCCTAAATAACCATTTTGTCCAATAGAGGTACAAGCCTTTAAAACAAGTAACAAATTCAGTTTCCGGAAGCATCATTTCAAACTGTAATGGTCCGGTAAGACACTATACTTACAAAACCACTTAAAGTTTTAAAAACTGCTTATTATTCTAAGAAAATATCAGCTCTGTTTGATTTCCATCACAGTACCAAGGAAAGGAAAAATGGGGCTTTCAAAAGAAGTGAAACTAATTTTTAAATGATTAAGGACATTGAGGAGGGCACCTGTTGGGATGAGCGCTGGGTGTTGTATACAAACCAATCTGACAATAAATTTCATATTTAAAAAAGTATAAAAAAATTTTTAAAAGAATAAAATAAATAAATAAGGGGTCGTTAGGCAGTGTTTGACAATCAGGGGCAATCATTATTGAGAGTAAATTGAGTAATACTTCTGATAAAATTAATAAATGAACATTTTAGGATTTCTAAAGATTTCTATAAAAACAGTTGTCTACTCTCCTTAGGATAATTTCTGGGGGAAAAAAATCCGGACAGTGAATTATCCAGAAAAAAAAATCCTTTGTGTTTATATGATAGCCAATTCTATGTAAATTTTGGGTTGATCCTTCCCAGATCTTTGCACTCCCCACGACATAATTTTTCTTCATTAAAGCCGCAGTGGAGTGATTCATTTAGGGAAGATAAAAGCAGGCCCGAAGGGTCAGAATAATGACATAGTGGAAAGTGTCAGCTGCTGTCCCCTGCTATTTTCAGAGTTTAGCGAGGACCATTTCCTGGTTTAGTTCTGCCCACAGATCTCCCATAGAAATTCAGAAGAACTGATGAGCCCTTTTAGTGTCTCAAAAGGAGGCTGTGTCCCCAGAGAGTGGTTCCATTGAATTGTTTGATTTCTACATCTTCCTCTTCAAAATGCTTGAGTTCTTGGCCAAGGTTAGATCACCTCATTTTTGTTATGGGAACAAGTCTCCAAAATAGATTCATCTTCGACTGATAACAGAAAAGAATGGAAACACTTTTCTGGTGGAAACAGTTCAAATAAATAAATGTGAAGACAGCCTTTAGGGCTGTGAGTTATAATAGTTTCACTTGCATAAAAACGTTAAGGCCAAATGTATAACCTTAAGTAGGAAGAACATTCTTCCTTACGAAAGTCAGCAATTCAAGGGTTAGGCATTATTACCTAAGTGAAGGGAAGAAACAGAAAATTTAACCCCTTAGATGTATTTGCTAAGCTTCCATTGAGTCTGACTGGGCAAAAATCTTCACTATTTAGCTTTAAAAGAGGCTGTATGGACACTATTCAGACTGAACTGGGTATGGGAGTCATTTACCCACCCCATGGTCACAAAGCCCACCAAGGTTTGAACCCGGGTCATTTACTAGGGGAAGGGAGCTCCCCTTATGCCCTGCATGGCCCTGGTGTTGCACCCATTAAATGAGAACACCCCAGAATAGACTGGGATAGCCCTTCAGTTTTAAAGGAAGGTTGGTTCATGTTTCAACACAATTATTTCAAACTACAGTGTGCTACTGGATTTTTTTTTTTTATTTTAAAAAGATCATTTAAATACTTTGGTGAATGGCCAAACGTACCAGGTACAAAATCTACTTCATGGTAACTAGATTTCTTGTGATTTAAAAAAAAAAAAAAAAAAGAGATGTAGGACAGAGGTATGCATGTGCAGGAATGCATTTTAACTGAGAGGCCGGTTTCAGACATTTGTATCAGCAGCTAGTCAATTCAGATGTTTGTGGTAAAAGACAGTGTCTTGAAGGTCTCAAGATGACTTTCATTACCCTTTCCCGTTCTTGGTCACTTACTAGTTTCTGAAATCCTTGCGTATGTTTTGAGTCTACTCAAAGTTAAGCTCTGTGTAGACCTTGGGAGGTAAATCAGTTCAGCTATTTTGAGTTACACAAAGGAGGAGTAATAAGGGGTGTGTGTGTGTGTGTGTGTGTGTGTGTGTGTGTGTTTCTCTCATTTATTTTACACTTAGGTATAGTAAGAATGACCGAAATTTTTAAATAGATACTTGTTTACCTAAAGGAAGAAATAGAAAGCTTAATCTGGGGGAAAAAAGATTGGTTTAAAACAATATTAGAAACAGTGAAGCATCTGAGTGCAAATATTTAAAATCTTTAGAGCTAAGATTTGTACCACATGTAAAATAAGAAAACAAAAATGATCCACTACATTTCTCTGACACGGTTATGAATGATAAATTAGTTATATTCATATATAAATATACAAATGTCATCATATATAACAATTATATTTCAATATTATAAATTATGTTGTAGATCTCAGATTCACATGTTGCCCTTTTGAGATATGAAAACAGGGAGATAACATAGTAATTTTGAATCTAGTATATATTACAGAATCATTTTTTGATAGGATGTATCATGCTTATGAAGTCTGTTACATCAATTCTTGGTGGTTTATGTGGATTTTTTATGTAGAATGAAGTGAGATTTCTCTGTCTGCTTGACCCCAAATAATCATATAGCCAGAGACTACCGTCTGGGGCTAAAAACCACCCCACCACAAGGCAAAACCTCCATCAACCCTGCTTTAGTGTGAAAAGATTAATAAATATATAACTCAAAAGACCGGCCTACATTTCAGTAGTAACTGTGGAAGCCTAAGGAGGCCTATCAACAACCAAGACTAAGAAAGTAAACATTGAAAAGGTACGGACGGCATTGGAAAGCACAGTAAGAACCCACTTCTCATAAGTTTGCTGTAAATCTCCAGTAAACTCTTGTGTTTGTATTTTAGAAATACATTTGCATCTTCCTGTGCAGGCTCCCCTGTGGAAAAAAAAATCCAGGAAGATAAGGTTCTAGATAATCTATAACATGCTTAAGCGGATATCCTTGCCACAGAGGTTGGAATCTTTCCTGTATGATTACTAATTTGAAAATACTGAAATTCCAATTGGCCTTAATGGCTGAGAAAAAGAAACTGTGTAAGAATGAAACACTAAGGCTGACTCTCATATTAGTTTGTTGGCCAAGCTTCAGTGGGTGACTGCTAAAAGCATTTAGAATACTGACTTGGAAAATTTTTTAATTGTGAACCTTCTGAATTTTATCTATGTAATGCCCAGTTCCTGAATTCTTGGAAACATGTGACAAGGTCACTGAGATTTTAGGCTATTATCTAAAATAATTTGAAATGCACCGTCCAATAACTTCAAAGTAAGTTAGAATCTAGACTCATAATAAGACTTTTTTTTCATCTTCCCTCCCTCCCTCCCTCCCTCGCTCCCTCTCTCCCTCTCTCCCTTCCCTCCTTCCTTCCTTCCTTCCTTCTTCCTTCCTCCCTCCCTCCCTCCCTCCCTCCCTCTTCCTTCCTCCCTCCCTCCCTCCCTCCTTCTTCCTTCCTTCCTTCCTCCCTCCCTCCCTTCCTTCCTTCCTTCCTCCCTCCCTCTCTCCCTCCCTCCCTCCCTCTTCCTTCCTCCCTCCTTCTTCCTTCCTTCCTTCCTCCCTCCCTCCCTTCCTTCCTTCCTTCCTCCCTCCCTCTCTCCCTCCCTCCCTCCCTCTTCCTTCCTTCCTTCCTTCCTTCCTTCCTTCCTTCCTCCCTCCCTCTTCCTTCCTTCCTTCCTTCCTTCCTTCCTTCCTCCCTCCCTCCCTCCCTCCCTCCCTCTTCCTTCCTTCCTTCCTTCCTTCCTCCCTCCCTCCCTCCCTCCCTCCCTCCCTTCCTCCCTCCCTCCCTCTTCCTTCCTTCCTTCCTTCCTTCCTCCCTCCCTCCCTCCCTCCCTCCCTCCCTCCCTCCCTCTTCCTTCCTTCCTTCCTTCCTTCCTCCCTCCCTCCCTCCCTCCCTCCCTCCCTTCCTCCCTCCCTCCCTCTTCCTTCCTTCCTTCCTTCCTTCCTTCCTTCCTTCCTTCCTTCTTTCCTCCCTCCCTCCCTCCCTTCCTTCCTTCCTCCCTCCCTCTCTCCCTCCCTCTCTCCTTTCCTTCTTCCTTCCTTCCTTCCTTCCTTCTTTCCTCACTCCCTCCCTTGCCCTCTCCCTTGCTTCCTTCCTCCCTCCCTCCCTCCCTTCCTTTTTCTTTTCTTTCTCTTCTTTCTTTCTTTCTTTCTTTCTTTCTTTCTTTCTTTCTTTCTTTCTTTCTTTCTTTCTTTCTTTCTTTCTGTCATTTGTGGATCTGAATTATGCAGGATTTTGTAAAATATCCTGTTGCCAAGACAGTAAAATCTTCACCACACGTGAGATGTATTTCTTCGTTAAATATTTTGAAACATTCTTTATGGGTCACCAAATTCTCCAAATATCTGAATAGAGCATAAAATTCTTATTACCAGAAATTTGTGGATGCTCCATAACCATAGAGTTTGGATCATGTAGTTCCTCAGGCTCCTCTTGATACAAATCCCTCCGGTTCCAAAGTCACTTGCTAGTAATCAATGTAGCTTTCATTTGATAAAGAATCACGCAGGGCCGGACTGCTATGCTTGGAGGAGATAAAGACACCACCCGCAATTGCTATATTTAGAGGTGAACAACAGGCTGCTAAAAGTATCTAGTGACTTGCAAGGTCACTTATCTGAAGATGGTTAAGAAATAAAAATATGTTTCAAATGTTTGGAAGAAAAATAGAGACATACAAGTGATTTCTTTTAGTCATACATTTCTTCCTTTCTTCCCACCTTCCTTTTCAGAGGAAAAGGAACTGCTTCCAAACCTTTGAAGAATAAAACATATTTATGTTTCTTGGCAGTGGTCTCAAAAGCTAATGGATAGATGATTCTCTGGATTGGCTGATACTTTTAAATATAATTTTTACTTTGCATTGTTTGATTTCAAAACAGATGAGCTCTCTTAAAATGATCGCCTTCTCTTTTAATCAGGGAGGTAGGTTACAAACGGCATTCTAGTGCCAGAACCTCTTCTCCCCTAAAAATATAGTGCACTGAAATGTACTTAAAAAATGAAATTGAAATTGTAATTGTTAAAAGGCGATTAGATAATAGGGACTACTATTGACCTTTGAAGGGAAATTTCCTTTTAAATACCGATATGGTTATGAAAACATCGAATAAATTACAGTCACATGGCATTTGAAGAAACATGGTCAAACATGCTATTTAAGCAACTAATTTTTGAAACAGTGAAGGAGATGATAGAATAGAACATAAATAAAATATACAGGATTTTGGCTGAAAGTTTGCCATCTTGTCTGTCAGATACTGAAATATATTTTAAAACAATTCATGTTCATTACCAGTTTCTCTGTGTTTCTCTTTTGTCATACTAAGTTATACCCAAGGGAAATAGTGGTTTGAGATTTTTTCTTTATCTGCAAACTGGGAGAGTAGTAACATAATGTATTATTTTACAAAAACAAAAATTGGTACTCTGGAAGCTTTTTGTAATAATTCAGTTATTTGAATTTAAGATTATTTTAACATAGTCAGATTCCCTGAGGATAATTTCAAATTATTTCAAAGCTATTTTAAAATTACAGCCCTGTAGGGGCGCCTGGGTGGCTCTGTCGGTTAAGCGTCTGACTTCGGTTCAGGTCATGATCTCATGGTTCATGAGTTCAAGCCCCACGTCCGGCTCTGTGCTGACAGCTCAGAGACTGGAGCCTGCTTCAGATTCTGGGTCTTCCTTCTTCTCTGCCCCTCCCCAGGTTGAGCTCGCTCTCGCTGTCTCTTCTCTCTCAAAACTAAATTTAAAACGACAGTGAGAAGTTTTAATTACAGCCTTGTAACTCATAAACATGCTGTAAACTAGTGAGAAAACTTCACTTACGATGCAAGATTTCTCACTCATTCAGCGCATCAGAGTATTTGATAGCACCTCCCCTATGGTCATTTATAGTATGCTTTGGATTGTGGCTGTCGACTCGGCGTATCCCTATTCCCACAATATATCATGTGACTCGTGAATTCAAACTGCCTTCTTATCTTTTAAGGTCTTAAGTGATTTCCATTTAATATATTCTTCCGAAGTAATATTTGTTTTGATCGAACAAACATACTGGTATATTTATTCAAATAATACTGCATTTAGCAACAGTACAAACATTGCAAAGATTCATGGAATGTCAGAGCTCCAGTGGATCGCCTGTGCTTGATTCTTTTCCTGACAATAATTCAAATAATAGAATGTTAAAACTTGTTGCAGATTTTATTTTAGGAAAATATAATCATAGCGTGTTGTTGTTCTTTTTTAGGCTAAAAACTTTGAGACTGATTCTTGGCAGTGTAACTGTTTCTATGTCTGAAGCAAATATGAAGTTCTCCTTGTAGCTCCGGGATTTAGGTCTAGCCGAGTAGGCTGTCTAAGTATGAAGACAGTCACCAGAGGCATTATGGTAATTATAATTATCAATAGGCATTTGTTAATTTTCTTCATGGTGCCTGATATATGCCTATGCAAAAAAATGTAGAGCAAGCCAGGTTAATTCAAAGAGGTAACGAGAGCAATAAAGAAACTATATGCACTTCAACATCAGAACAGCATTGCTTTCAAAGAGGAGAGCAAGAGTTATTGAATAGCCACGCGCTGTGTGTCATTTAAAGCAAAATAAAGCTGAGAATGAAGGCAGATGCACTTGATCGTCCCGCTGCAAGGCAGGAAGTGGAAACAGGGTTGAGATTGTTACAAAGCAAAGCTGTGTGTGTCTTTCACCTCTCACTTTGAGGCCTGAGTGGTGAAATGCCACAACTTTTAGAAAACTTCCCTTCCAGGGCAATTGACTGAAAAAAAAAAACCCAAAACAAAACAAAAAAACACAACCTGGCAGCTAGGTAGTGGTTCCTGTGCACAGCGTTGTATAAAGAAAGAATCCGATAAATAAAATTCCTGATCTTGCCAAAAACAATACTTTTTAACCTGGCCTGAACGGATAAGCAACACCAACACACACACACACACACGCTCTAGAATAAGTCATTTAAAAGGAAAGAAAGATGCTTTTTTTCAAATTCTGATCGCTGAAGAACTACATTCTTAAATGTTTCTTTCAAAAATTCAGATATAACATAAGCAAATAACAGCCTTCAAAATACAGTCGGCAACAGAAAACTTGAAGAGGCAAGTTGAATTGCTGCTTCCTTGATTTAAAAAAAAAAAATGCTGCTGCTATTTGAGGAAGTGGTCCGAGAGAGAGGGAAGGATTTGACAAAAAGAAAGATGTTCTGGAATATACTGCTTTTTCTTCTTGAATTACTCTTAGCTTTTTTTCCTTCATTGACTCATTTGAGGTCATGCTCAACATAGAGTCAACTGTGTGAAGGAACCCAAGCGACTGTTATAAACATCACAAAATCTTAGATAATGAACTACATTCAAGATAAGCTACAGAGAGGGGCGCCTGGGTGGCTCAGTCCGTTGGGTGTCTGACTTTGGCTCAGGTCATGATCTCACAGTTCATGGGTTCGAGCCCCGCATCGGGCTCTGTGCTGGCAGCTCAGAACATGGAACCTGCTTTGGATTCTGTTTCCCTCTCTATCTGCTACTCCCCTGCTTGCATTCTGTCTCTCTCTGTCTCTCAAAAATAAATTTTTTAAAAAAGATAAGCTACAGATTATCTCACACAAGTGGCTGGTTTATCAAATAGTCTACCATCAGCCTCCCCAATATTTATGAAGGTGGAGTTTTCACCAAATCTAATTGTGGGGATCACTTTATTTTCCCTCTGTCCTCATCCACAGACATGCTTTTTAGAATGTTACATCAATTCCTAGAGAATTGAGATTGCGGTTACTCTGATTACACTATTTTCTATTCTTGAAGCATGATGTCTTGGTTAGAGGACCTGAGCATACTTTCTATCTTAATCTGTTTCTTCATCCTAAAATGAGAGAGGAGGGGATGTCCCCTGGAATGGTCATCAACAGACATTAAAGAATCACAAGGTCAGAATTAGCTCTTTGTTATTTTTGTCCCTACTAAAGCATTAGTATTGAGCCGATATTCATTGAAGCAAATCATGGATCCCTTTCTCAGTGCTGGATTATCACCCACCATTTTCACTGATCGCTACGATTAGATAATTTCGTTGCGTTGGGTAGGTGTCTCTTTCCTTCAGCACTTCTCCAGATAGGTTCCTTTTAATACTAAAAGAGCAAGAATTTCCACTAGAGAATTAGCCTTAGGTAAAATGTACATGAAAGCCTGTGTTTCCCTTCTGCTCTGACTTTGCACTGACTACGAATGCTGTAACATCTTGATAACAATTTTTGGGTGTTACTTTAATGAGCGTAGCATGCTTTCTTTGCATATTAACATATAAAAGATTTAATAAGTGGTTGGGAACTAATACTCTGTCTCTCTGGGGTTAGTAAACAGCTACCGTATTGAATTGTCTGAACCTGGGGAAATCACAGTAGCTCAGATTTTGATGGATTTGATGTTGGTCTACATAGTAGAGATTATATTCAATACCTCCTTGAGCCTAGAAACCCACTTGCTCTCCCCCAAAAAGGGATATTGTTGGTTAGGCAGGATACATACCTTTCAAAAAGATTATTTTGTGGGAAACGCACTCAGGCAGTAGTCTATTTTTTTTTAACTAGTGTGCCAAAAATATCTGAGTACTGTGTAGAAATCTCACATACAGCAAAATCTATATATGGTAATGAATCTACAGGTCTTTATCACAGCACCTTCATGGATTATTGTGTATGGAAATTTTTGGGTGGCTTCAGCCTGTGTAGGGCCTCATTGATTCATAAATATATTGCTGGGAGAATACAAACTTGGTGGCCATATATTCAAAGAGATATTTGGTGCCCCAGACCTGTTACAGCCCCAAGCAAAACAGAAGAAGGGGAAGGGTAGGGTTGCTCTAGACAGGAAAGGGTAGGTAATGTTGAAAGACCAGGGTGGAGACAAATATGTCTGTGTTTCCCTTCGATGAAGTGAATAATAGTTACTAATAAGAACTTATACTTACGTCGCTTTTACAATGAGCCAGGTACTCTTCTAGGTGCTTCAGCAAGTAGGAACTTTGCTAATGCTCACGATGGGAAGTGAGGACTATTATTACTCCTATTTCACAGATGAAGAAACTGAAATAAAGTTCAAGTAACTTCAGTTCAAGTAACTAAGAGACAGAATGAGCCTGTGGATTCCCAGCCTTGCACAGCCAGCAAGAGGCAGAAACCTGATTCAAATCCAGTTCAGTGCTTCCAAGTGTCTTCCCAATTTACCATCTTTCAAATAGGCACAGCTCACAGACAGCTATGAGCCCATAACATTCCCATCTTATACTGGTCGTGTTTTAGTCTTTTCAGTAAAACACAAGAAGACTTCTCCCCAAATTTCTACATCTCTGAATCACCCCCCCCCCTTTATTTGCAAATCAGTGGCCACAGTCATTTATGTTTCTAGTTATTTTGCAAAGTGAAAGGATGTTTTTGTGTTTTTTTATTTTTTATTTTTATTTTTTTAATGTTTTAAATTTTGTTTTAATTTTTAATTTTTATTTTAAGTGTTTATTTAATTTTGAGAGAGAGTGAGAGCAGAGGAGGGGCAGAGAGAAGGGGAGAGAGAGAATCCCAAGAGGCACGGAGCCCAACGTGGGGCTCAATCCCAAGAACCGTGAGATCAGGGCCTGAGCCAAAATCAAGAGTCTGGTGCTTAATCGACTGAACCACCGAGGCACCCCTGAAAGGTTAGTTTTAGAACCCGACTTAAAATAAATATAATCTGTACTCATTGAGTGAAATTTGGAAAGTGTAAAGGTGTCGTTGACTAGGAGTGGGTCACGACATTGTGTCCCTCCATCCCTTACACCGCTAATTGTTAATAGTTTGGAATGGATCCCTAAAAAGCTTTTACCATTAATTAATTTATGATCATGGCAAACATGCAACATTTACTGCTTTTTTATTTAGCATTAAATCATAAAACAAAATTCCTGTTTTTGTTCCATGGTTTAAAACCTCTTCGAATGTCTGGCTATACATGGAATCCATCCCGTTGATTCATTCAGTAAGAATTCAGTACTTTGTTAGCTAATGTTCTCAAAGGCAGAAATGCAGCTGGGAAGACATGTTTGTACACATGGAGTTGAATCTCCAGGGAGCCCGACTGACAATAAGCATTCCACTAAATGAAAGCTTTTTAATAATAGGTGTCTCCCTTCTAACCACTCTTAGAAGGGTTTAACTTTTAAGAAATTTGTTTTCTCTGGCCAAAGGGAGTAGCAGAAAATTATACAGTTTACCAGTCCAGTGCTGGGCAATAAAATTGAAGAGTATATTTGTGTTTGTTTTTGTTTGAAACTTTTTTTCACTAGCAGGGGGTGCTTTCCAACTTAAAACAAATTGTGGCAATGGTAACAAATTTAAAGATTATCCTAAAGTTTCTACTGACTGCCTGTGGCTTTTAGAGTACAAATGTTTATGCTCATACCTAGTCAAGATTAAAAGGAAACTCATTTTAAACCACATCTATGCATCATTTAATGCTGTCACATTTTTCACTTTTAATGTTCCATGTTACTAAAATATTTTGGTCCTAGGATGTATCTTTTTACGGTGCATTGCTTAACTTCTGCCTAAACTCTGAGCACTGTTCCCTGAGCATATTAAATATTTTTTATAAGACTGGATTGCACTGAATTACACTGAATAATGTAATTAAAACTAAGCTCTATTTTAAAAGGCTAAAATAGCAAAAAGAATATCAGAATTTAGTTACCATTTAATGAAGAGCCACAGTTTGTTTCTGATTCTTTCAGAAATTCAGTAAATGTAAATAATTTATTAAATTATCCAATTATGCATACATCCGGCCAACAAAGAGATATTTATTGCATTGGATATCCACAATAATTTAATTTTATGCAACAGAAAAAAGGTGTACATGGTTCATTTTTCATATATACTTGAATAAAATTACTGAAATAAGAAAATTTTAGGCAAGAAATTGTCATGCCGATAATGAAAATTACTTCATTATAGTCTTCATAAAAAGTGAGTAACTGAATTGCATTGATGTCTATTTAATCAAGACTCTATGTTAGTTACGTATAATGAGCGAGCGTTTATATAACAAATTTGTTGAATGTACTGCTGATTTTAATTATTTTTTTCATTTTAACTAGTTATGTTTGTGTTTATCCTCCCATGAAAACATGCATCTTAAATAAAATCCCCAGTGTGTATATATATCCGATTACATGATGAAGGTGCCTGGTTCAACATGTTCTTTCTCAGTGGATTTGGGTGTAGGCTAGCTCCACAAAGGGGTTGAATGTTTGTTACACACGCACACACATACCCACACACACACATTCCCATCCCCATCTACGTATTCTAACAACCTTTTCCAACTCACTTTAATATCTTGTTTACATTTATATTTGTATAAATGTATCCTCGGATTATGATTTCAGAAACAAGTGTTGTTATCCATGTACGTGGATAGAGGTGTGGTTATATTCAAATTTTATATGACTTATTGGTTGGCAACCTTGTACACTTTGCTCAGAGAAGCCACTCCATATCCACATCGCATGCCAGTTCATTGTTATCAACTCACCATCAACTCACAGTTATGCCCACACCGCTTTTACCCTCCTTCCTGTGTTGCCCTTCTTCTGTCCGTGTAGGAGTGTGTTATCTGTGGGTCCCTAGATCAGCAGCATCAGCATTACCTGGAAGCCTCATAGAAGCAGGACCTCAAGCCCCCCACAAGCCTTCTGGCACAGAATCCGTGTTTGCGCAATAACCTCAAGCCAATTGTTCTGCATATCCCATGTTAATAATCATCGTCTCTGTCACCGCTGTCTGTCTTTTGCCGGTACTTTGCCCAGGGGAGCCATGTTAGCATAGACATATCCTACCTGCGTGTAAGCACACTCCGCAGTTCCATTGCCCTTAGCGTTAAGAAGAAATCACCCGTGGAGCTCATAAAGCAGATCACAGACAGTACTGAGGGTCACAACGCGGGAAATTTGGACGCTGGTGGGACCTTGCAGGGATTTGGGTTGAACTGGAGCCTGATTCTCCATACACAGCATACTACGTGTTCCGCACTCCCGAAGCTATCGACCAATGGAATGAGGTTTTATGGATAACCTAAGATGGAGTGTTCGTTACTTCTGCATCTTGCCATAGCAGCTAGTGTCTGCTGCCATTCAGGCTTGTTCAGGTTCCTTGCCTATCACGGAAGAGTTGGTGTTGCATTCTGGTGCCAACTTTTGAACAGTTTCCATTTGCTTATGCTTCCACGGGATTTCCCGTAGGAGGTTAGTGGTTCAAGAACTTTAAGAAGATCATGAAGGAAATGAAAGCATCCAGGAAGAGATCTGTGCTTCCTTTCTTGGTCCTTTTTCCCCTCTGGCCTCCGTTGAATTCTCTGTGCTTACTCAGCCCACTTCTTTGAGATGAACTCTTTCAAATCCCTATTAGAAGCCAATAAACTAAATAAAAGCCAGCTAACTCTTTAGAGTTTATAAGTGCTTTCATCTCCTTGAGCTTTTGAAATGCCTTACTGTTATTACCCGTTTTAAGATGAGGAAGCTGAAGTTCGGACAGAAGGGACTGTAATGAAGAGGCCAGGGAGAGAGTTGGCCTCATGTCTTTGACTCCAGATGCTTCACTCTTTCCTCCTGAACCGGCTACCTCTCAGAAAAGCTCCCTGCTAACAATGGCTGTTTGCATCTTACGTGAAATGAAATGACCTGTTGCTTCCTCTGAGCCATTTTGCATTTTCACCCTTGGTTTTAACTATAGATTTAAAGGTTTGTGAAGAACGTCTCCCATTAGAGACCACATGGGAGTTTATAGCAAGACACTCTCTTTCCAGGTCTTTCCATCATACCACCTAAGCTTGCTTGCTGTAGCCCAGCAAGGTCAAACACCATCACTACGTGGTGAGGGGAGCTACTAGGCACAGTTTATAGGAATAAGGATACAGTCTCCAAGGGATGTGATTGTGTACACCTGTGAAATGAGATATTCCAAGTTGTTTTTGTTGTTGTTATTTTTTGTTTGTTTGTTTTTGAGAGAGAGAGAGTGGGTGGGGGGGAGGGAAGGAGATTGAGGGAGAGAATCTGAAGCCAGCTCCATCCCTAGCATCGATCCTGATGGGGGGGCTCAATCTCACAACCCTGAGATCATGACCTGAGCCGAAATCAAGAGTCAGGCACTTAACTAACTGAGCCACCCAGGTGCCCCTGAGATATGCCAAGTTTCATCCAGGTTATCATGACTTTTTTCACCAACTTGTCCTATTAGAAGCACCAAGAAATGGCAAGGTCTGGTATACCATGTAATAAAACCTGTGTCCTATTTAAGAGCTGAGATGCAAAATATTTATGTGTTCTATATAATCTCTTACTAGATTGGACTCACCAATATGAAGAAAATTTGTAGAAGTCATGTATTTAATTTAATAATATCAAGAACATAGCACTGTGACAATAGCATTTCACATTCTCATATAATGTGTTTTTGGTGCATCTTCAGTAGCTGTGTAAATGTCATCAGAAGTTAGAGGGATTTTGTTTAAAGTGCCCACACATCATTACATCACCAAATGACAAAAGAATTCATGAGGGAAAATTTTGTTAGTGCTCCGTAGGAGTAAAATCTTTATTCCTATTGAACAACCAATATCATATTATCCTACTAAAGGTATGGCTTTAGTAAATGACCATGACCTTCAGCTATAGTACAGACTTCATGACACACATTTACTTGTAATAACTTCCTTTCCGGGAATATGTGTTCCTGCTAATCTATATTTTTCCAACAATGTGATTGCAATAGAAGTTTAATTTTATTTTCTGAAGGCACATCAAATGAGTTTAGGAGTGAAGAACAGAATGGCTAGGTAGATCAGTACATAGGGCGGCAGATAAAATATGCTAGATAGAAAAACAAAAGAAGAAAACACATATATCATTCATATATGAAAACACAGAATCAGGTTAGCTAGCAATGTTACCACATGTAAAGATAGTCCCATGGAATACAAATTAAATGTGTTTATAAACTTGGATTAGCAAAAGTAATCTGAATGAATTATTTTAAATTAACTTGGTTTGGTAGCTTTTTCAATGGAAATTAGTCTGTGTGGGTCTAGAACATTCCCTTCCAACTGGTAAGAACTACAGTACAATGTAGCTACAACTTAGTTGCTGCTTAAAATAAGACCATAGTATTGTTACTAACGTATATCTACCTTTATTTTTAAGTAGAACAAAACTACTAAAATTCTTTAATTGATTTCAAATCATTTGTGATATCATGTAACATAGAGCTTCTTATTTTTCATGCTGTTATACATATTTTTACAAATGATTTGGCAGTAAAATCACAGGTTCCATTTGAGCACAGAGGTGTAGGGGAATGGAGAAAACACAAGATAAATCACTGTATAAAACTTGTGTCCATTACATAAAATCTAGAGATACTGAAGTTTTCCCCTCCGATATTAGATATAAGCTGAAAATAACTTCAGATATAGACACAGATGTGTCAGAAAACAGGACATATGGCTGTTCAGTTAGAAAAGATTTCAAATGGTAAATATTTTGTAAAGGAAAACATGTTTGTGGGAACGGAGTGTATTGCCCTGTAATCTGGGTAGCAGTTGATTTGAGAACACTTTTTCACTTTCTGATTTGCTAGAAGCCTCTCTCCTCCCCACTTTCCACCGGCCAAGGTTTCTCTTTGTGTTGTAGCCCTCCTTTCTTTGAATTCCTTTGAGGTACTTAGGTGGTTAAAAAATGATGCTCATTGCATTATATTCAAAATAAAAATTTTAATGATTTCTTTTCTTTTTACATCCCTAGAGAAAAAGGGAAGCAAGAAGGGAAGGAAGGGAGACTGCTTTGTTAGATGCATCCGTGCTGTAATTGTCTCTACTCTTTATCTGCTCCTTAGATACCTGTTCCAGTACGGAAAGTGTTTCTTAGATGTATTCTTGAGAGGTTGATTGTACCCAGTCACCCCCAAATACCATTTGAATATTAATTTGAAATATGAATCCGTTCTTTATTTGAACAGAAAAGTAATATTTGAAATTTAAAGCAAGACTTTGTGACTGGGACTATATATTTGTGATTCATCAGGAAGGAGTACAAAGCAAAGGAATCTCCTAACCTTCCCTGACACACTCACTCTCTCTCTCTCTCTCTCTTCCTCTCTCTCTCTCTCTCTCTCTCTCACTCATTCAGTCATGCACATACATTTGTTTTCAGGTTTTCACAGTTTTTAATGGAATAATAGCCGTTAGAGATATTACATTATTGTCAGAGGTCTTACAGTAGGATTTTTCAGGGGTGCCTGGGTGGCTCAGTTGGTTAGGCATCTGACTTAGGTCATAATCTCATGATTTGAGCCCCACATCGGGCTTCCTGCTGTCAGCACAGAGCCCTCTTCAGATTCTCTGTCCTCCTCTCTCTCTGCGCTAGCCCCAACCCCATCTATCTCTCAAAAAAAAAAAAAAAAAAAAGGAAATTTCACCCGCAATTTTTTCTTCCATGCAACTGTAGAATTTGGTATTCTGGTTCAAGCATTTAAATGTACATGTGAGATGCTTTTCTCATTCATGTATTCATTTACTCACTAATTCTTGCATGCATTTAGGACCTCTAGGCTCTACTGAGAATTATACAAAGTCTTTTAAGTACAAAATTGAACTACATAAATCCCTATTCATTTTCCCTTTAGAAGATTTTGAAATGAATCGTTATAAATAAAGGAAGTAATACGTTAAATATGTAGTAAGCACTAGAGGAGTATAAAGTGCGCTATCTTTACATTACAGTGTGGCCTGTAGAGCACACATGGACTTAGCAACTGAGACATGATGCCGTCTAGACTTCTCTCCAGACGAGTTCCCTTATCTGCAAAAACAGAGATTACGACTCCTATCTCTCAAAGTTAAATCTGGATCAAATTAGAGCAAGTATCACGTAGAGTAGGCAGTCAACAAATGTTCATTTTTCTCTGTCACCCTCCCCACCACCGCCTTGCACATGTGTTTTTATTTATTTATTTATTTGTTTATTTATTTATTTATTTATTTGGAGAAGGAGAGAGAGCGTGCAGGTGAGCGACCGAGTGGGGGAGGGGCAAAGAGAGAGAGAGAGAGAGACACAGAGAATCCCAAGCAGACTCCACACTTCATGCAGAGCCCGGCTCAGAACTCCATCCCACTCCCCCAGGATCATGACCTGAGCCAAAATCAAGAGTCGAATGCTCAACCAACTGAGCCACTCAGGAGCCTCAAACATACAATGTTTCATCCAACGGTGACTGGTTGACTACCTTATTTCAAGCGCTTGGCCAGAAAATGGAGTTTTATCTGAAAAAAAAAATGTGAATGGTTCAAGACAAAGCAGCTCCTTTTCGCAAAATCTCAGCAAAAGAGATTTCCAACAAAATGAAAACTGATTCCAGGTATGGCATGGCATGTATTGTGATTAATGACAATCTCAAATAATTTATTAGCCACACACCTTCTTTCTCTTTCACAACTGCTGTGAGCTCAAAGTGCTGTTACAGCCATGAGCACATGGGTTGTTGCCTATGGAAAAAAATTCTCCACAAGAATCTAAGAGCTTCTGGACACCTGCGTGGCTCAGTCAGTTAAGTGTCTGACTCTTGATTTTGGCTCAGGTCATGATCCCAGAGTCATGAGATTGAGCCCTGCATCGGGCTCTATGCTAAGTGTGGAATCTACTTAAGATTCTCTCTCTCTCTCTCTCTCTCTCTCTCTCTCTCTCTCTCTCTCTCTCAAATAAATAAATAAATAAATAAATAAATAATAAATTTAAAAAGTAATTTAAAAAAAGAACCTAATGGGTCTGACATCTGGGGGCTACCTGAGGACCAATCAATTGGTTACTCAATGTGTGTTTCACAATTTAAGTCGGACAGATTTTGTGGCTTATGAGTGGGATTGTGGAAAGAAGGGAGAGATTTTAAAATACATATATATTAAAGGATGCAACTTGATTCTCGAGCTCAGTGTAACAGAATTTCGCAGATATTGTCCTGAAATGTCTTCAGTCACATCTTGCCAATTTCCTTGACAAGGGGCCTTCACTTATTATAACTTGTGAATAAAACGTGGGAGGTCAGGAGAGGGTGAGGTCATTTGTGGAAGCTGAAACTCTTCTACTCTCCTTGGAAATCACATTAGGTGGGGTGCACATACACACTACTGGACAGGGGGCTTTTATTTCTAGGTGATAGTAAATGGTATTTACAACAATCCAAATATTGACTTGAAGACCTGTGATCAGGGTGATTACCGTTAACCCGGATGGTAGATAAAAGTCTTATCCCAATTTTGGTAATTCTAATCAAGGAAGAGTTCTTTGTTATGAATCGGAATCTTGCCTCTTCCTTGGTTATTCCCTTCCAGTTACGTTTCTGGTAGTTCTTATGACTTTCTGGAGTTTGCTGTCTTCTTGACCTTGTTCAGTTTTTCCTACATAAGGAATCGCTTGGCGTCTACCCATGACTGAGGTTGATCTTCCCCAGACGAAGTCCTAGAGTATGTGGTGAACACACTACTAACACATGATTTGACTGGCATGGAGTAGAGTGTCCACACACTTTAATTCTTTAGTCAATCCAAGGTAAAGATAGCTAACAAATAGCAGTACTATGATGTCATAGACTTGTTTGAGCCCATGCTCAACCCAAATCCCTACATTGTGTTTTGTTTGTTACATGTGCCATTAATTTTTATCTTTTCAGTGAGAGGCTGACAGTTATTCAATCAGATGTCCATTCTTACAGCTGTTTAGTACATTTTATACTCAGATCCTGTCAAGCAAGTCAAATTCTTCTCACATTCGTATTTTAATATCTATCTGTAAGCAAACCCACTTTTATTTGAATTTTTAAGGAATATGTTATTTTTCCTAGCCATTGTATTTTAGAAATTTTAAGTTGAAGGGTTAATATATTTCTGAAGGAAAGCAAGTAATGTGATCTATAGAAATCTCAGGTCTTACAAACTTGGAAAGATTTGATATTTTAATGTTTCAATATTTCCGGGTGTTTGGGGTTCAGTAAAAAAACCTCAGTCATACTTTGCCCAAAGCAAGTCTTAAATTTCTAATTATGTGTAATAAATCCAGGCATATTTAATCCATATATTTCATGATTCATTTACACTTCAATCACTACGTTGTTGTTTTTGAAGAACCATTTGATGTCTATAAGCCCTTTGAGCCTTTAAAATATGCTTATAAAACCAATCCCTCCCCATATACATACACGCGCACGTACACATCATTTGAAAATAAATCATTGTGTTTTGTCCAGGATTAAAAAAAAAAGTCACATGCCTATACTCAGGGTGTGGTTTTAACCTTTGTATTACATTTGGCTATATACTGTCCTCAGCTAAAAATCATTCCTATCTGAACTCTTTGTTCAAAAAACGCGTTAAGGTTTAAATGTTTTAAATTACCGTTTCAGAGACTCCTATGGCTCATATGGCTAACCACAGACCCCCCCCCCCCCAAAAAAAGTGTTGAAGGTCTAGAAGAGATTTTAGTCGCACATCAGCTTCCCTACAGGAACACTGCAAAGCCCATTCCTCTCCTTATCTTTTTCTCTGAAATTTAGGGCAAAAATATCCAACTGCCTACTTCACTTCTCCCCATGGGTGCCCAAATTCAGTAAGCCCAGACTGAGATATCTTTTACTTCCAACATCTCTGTTATCCACCCACACTCCTTCACCGCCCCCAAAACATCCCTTTTCTTCCTTTCCAGGTTTCTAACCCTGTCAATGCTATTAGCTAGCTACCCAGTTGTCCACCTGAAAACTTGGCAGAATTATGAGATGGTGGAGGAGAATGTTTACATTGTATTCTGGACATTACCCACACGGCAAAATCTTAGGATTCCCAACTCCTAAATCCTTCTACAACCCACCCAATTTGCTTTACCCCTCAACTCAAATTCAAACTTGCATGGCTGAAATGCCTTCCTAGAATTCAACACAGGAATCAGATTAAAGAGAACCAGTAAGTATCTTCCCAACCCTTAGAGTGTCATCACTCATATAATCATAAACTAGAAGGTACATTAGGTAGATTCTGGATGAACAGTTATTTTCTGGAAGAACAAAGTTACCTAGGGCTAGCACTAATTTCCTCTTCTCCCATCCTTTCCTAGCCATACATGAGAAAATATTGTTACTTCATCAACTTTGTCAGAAAGGTACACTGTGATGACAGTTCTAACCAGGTTGTGTTTTAGGACCTTGCTTCAGTATGACCTAGACATTAGAATTGTGCATAATTTCCAACAGACCAAATTGCACAGCCAGCTGAAGAGACCTAAGGCACCGTTTGGTTGTGGCCACTTAAGATGACCTTGAGCATATCCCTTTTGGGGGAGTTATTGTTGTCTTAGCCACCCTCTTTAAAAGATGTAGAGTACCCCACAAGTGATAGCATTTGAGACTCGAAGGCATTATGAATCAGTCCTTTTTTTTTTTCCTTCCCTCACCTCCCATGATGAGAAACGTGGAGTCTCCTGACATTGTGAAACACCAAGAAGAAAAGAGGACACTGAAAAGGGGCAAGAAAGTTTGACCAAAAAAAAAAAAAATCCACTAGTCAATTGATCTTAAGACTTTTAAGACCCAACTGTCTCATCAGAATTTTAAAATTCGCTCTGGCCATTTCACAATGAATCCACTCACCAGTGGCAATGCATATCATTTTCAGAAACTGTTTAGACATAATAATTCACAATCCTACCTGGGATTCCTCCTGAGAATCAGTGATTACAGATGAGTGTAAAATGGACAGACACAGGGATTTCAATGCCCACATTAATGGGCCTCACTCCACTTTGGAAGATGAGAAAGATAAGAGCAATTTCAGAACTTGTCTGTTGCACAGAATGTCTTCATAGAACATCAGTCTTTCCTTCATACTCATGAAGGTATTAACTGGAGATTTGGAAAATACGCACTTAGTTGAACGTGTAGCCTTTTTTGGTATGTAGATACATTAATGAAGTTTCCCAGGAAACTGATTATTTCTCACTAACCTCTGGCCTTTGTAAAAATAGACAAAAATGATTCGAAAAGTGATGAATGAACTCTTGCATTTTCAGTCATTGTTACCCGTTTCCTACCTTTAAGTACCATCAAAACAAGGTACCGATTTAGGGATTGGAGTTAGTAAAAACAAAACAAAATGAAACAAAACCCAAGTTTTATTTTCTCTACTTTTTAGGAATTCCTTTTCAGAGCCAAAACAGATGAAAATATATGCTTATCTTTAAAAAAGTAACGGCAGTTAAAGTCATTCTCTGCGTTATCCGCATTTAAAACTACAAGGTTGTTTGATTCTCACACCTGTTATCATGTCTTTGTGTCATTTTTGTAATACACTTTTTAGTACCGTCCAGAAAAATCTGGTTTTGTTTCTTTGTTTACCTCTGCAACATCAATGGGAAGAGAAGTCTTCTCCCAGTATCATAATCCAGTCCTGGAATCATGTGACAGGCAAAATGTCTTCTTTTTTTCAGTGGCATAAACCATTTTAATCATAGAATTCTATTTGGAACAGTTGACTATGGACTTGATGCTTCATGCTGCTGAAACAAACCACAGGGAAGCTTTTTAAAAGCTGTCTTTGTGTCTCATAGCTGGAAATTGGGAATCAGGGCTCTGACCTTCAGGAACCACAGGTTCAGAAACTTACGCTGGCCACAGACATCACTTTCCCCATTTTATATCCTTCTGTCCTGGATATCCCCAGGACCAGTCCCTGGGGACTCTCTGGGGGAACCCCTGATGGCATCTTCACCCAAGAGGCTTAGGGCAGCCCCTTGAGTCACACGGGAATATCCCAAGGAGCTCTCACGAAGAGGAGTATGAAGAAGGGTTGGTTATTCTGATATTCAAGCTTTGTCTTGACCTAGTTAGCACTTCACTTCAAGTTCTATCTTCCTGGATCCAAGGAGACTCAAAGACATTGGACTCTGCTATTTTAAATCGGTTGCACTCATCAAATCTTATAGGTGATGCAACCTCCACTCACACATCTGGATTCCCTCCAGAGTTTTGGAGAACAATGAGTACTGGAGAAAGATCCCTAGACACAACCTCCAGGAAACAGAAAGCACACTGGGAGGCTAACAGCTCAGGGACCCTGATCCTAATAATATGTGTATTTTAGTTATGAAGGGAGTAAATTTAACCTATATCTTACAAGCAAGTAAATTAGTCTCTAGGATTAGTTGATTTAAGAATACATGAAAATTGCGGGGCGCCTGGGTGGCACAGTCGGTTAAGCGTCTGACTTCAGCCAGGTCACGATCTCGAGGTCCGTGAGTTCGAGCCCCGCGTCAGGCTCTGGGCTGATGGCTCGGAGCCTGGAGCCTGTTTCCGACTCTGTGTCTCCCTCTCTCTCTGCCCCTCCCCCGTTCATGCTCTGTCTCTCTCTGTCCCAAAAATAAATAAACGTTGAAAAAAAAATTAAAAAAAAAAAAGAATACATGAAAATTGGGACACCTGGGTGTCTCAGTCGGTTGAGTGTCCAACTTCGGCTCAGGTCATGATCTCACGGTTCATGGGTTGGAGCTTCGTGATGGGCTCTGTGCTGACAGCTCAGAGCCTGGAGCCTGCTTTGGATTCTGTGTCTCCTTCTCTCTCTCTCTGCCCCTCCCCTGCTCACGCTGTGTCTCTCTCTGCCTCTGAAAAATCATAAATAAACTTTAAAAAGAATACATGAAAATTTATAGAGTAAACTGATACTCCCCTACGTGAAAATTTCAACTTCATTATAGAGCTTATGAAAAATACGTGCTTCAGATGCCACTCGTCTCACTTCTTTTTCAATTTTTTTCATTGGAGTATAATTGACACACAATGTTACATTAGTGTCATGTGTACAACAGAGTGATTCAACTTCCCTACCCATTAGGCTATGCTCACCACAAGTGTAGCTGCTGTCTCACTTCTAATTAAAACGATCATGTAACATCATTCAAGTCATGGTATTTTGAGAATGAAATGAAGGGCTAATAATAATTGCGTAGGAAAATGGATACAAACCAGGACTTCCCCTCCCCCCAGTTGGAATGTATGGTTCCTCTAATTCTACCTGATGGAGAAAAGGGAATGGAGTCTTTGCGGGGAGGAGTAGCTAGAGGGAAACTGAACATTCTGTTTGCGATCCAGTATGTGTGCCTTAAGAATAGAATCATACTGGTCTATAAAATGTGTTAAGAAAATGATCTCATGGGAGATAGTGGTTTTGTTATATTCAGGGGAAAAAATAGTATTTTTGATACAATTGCATTTGTTTCTACTAGGTTCTCTCTTTCACCTACTTATTTTTAGATCTTTATCCTTTACTGCTTCGTTGTAAGTAACTTGAATACTGTTGTTGCTTTGTTTTGTTTTGTTTTGTTTTGTTTTGTTTTGTTTTGTTTTGTTTTGAAGCATGGTAAGGAACTTTTGGAAGGTAGATTCCATATCTCTAGCTTAACAGCTGTAAACCAGAATCTCTGAAAGCGGGGCCCAAGTATTTCCTGTTTTAAACAAATATCTCCAGTGACTCTTACGCCATAAAGCTGAAGAACCACCACCCCTGAAACACTACTTTGTAGAGGAAAGCGTTTAATCTTCGCTGTCAGGCAGAAGGCGATGCACAACTCAGCTCTGCCCTGTCCTGGCTACTTGATCTTGGGAAAGTGGATCAGTCTGAGCCTTGGGTTGAATATCTGTGAAACTGCCCTGAAATTTACCAGGGTTGCCACAGCCATGACCTATTGTCTGTAAATGAAGCTCAGACACAGGGTGGGCAATTGGCAAATACTACTCCCCTCCCCCGGCATCCAGCCTTCTTGTTTCCTTGAGAACAGAGGGAGCAGCTCATTTGAGTTTTAGGTAAGCCATTGTGGTGCCCCCAGCCCAGTGCCCACACTTATTCTAGTACTGCCAACATACTTTGGACAGAGCAGGTACCTAAAAAAGAGTATTTGGGGAGAAAGGAAAGTTTTTGGTTCAGTGGAAGGTGTTTGTTGTTGGTATTTAACTGTAACTCCTTCATACAGTAAAAGACAGTCATTTCTCATCATTTGTGGTAGTTAGGTTCCTTAAAGTCTCCAGGAACACTGATTTAGAGAATATCAAACCATTGCTTCTAGAGGAAATGCAGGATGAGGTTCCTGTGCGTCTCTGGTCACACATCTTCAACCAATCAACACATACCTGTTTTACGTGTGTTTCTGTTTAAAGACATCATGGTATATATTATTGATTCATTAACATAACTCACAGCCACCAACACTGTAATTCATGCCTGAATGAAGTTTATCTCACATGTGTTTTCTCTATAAGGCTCATCACAGCCTCCATGTACTTTGGAACACTGGATAGCACTTCAGCTCTACAAGCAAAAGGTGCAAAAATAAGAAAAACTGTGGCCCAAGCAGACCCCACGAAGGGCATTTGTTTACAGTCTAAGGGCTGAAATAAGAAGGCAGAGCGTCCCCTCATTCAACCTCAGGTGGGAGCATGCACATCCAGGAAGTCAAAATTTTTGCTGCTCTGCACGTGTCCTTGAATGACCATGAAAGCTCTGTGAGTATTGATTTGGGGTTACAAATGATTTGTGGTGAGTAGGCACATTTGCAAATCTGGAATCCATGAGTAATGAGGATTGACTGTAGGCTGTTGTCCTTAACTCTGATACACATCTTTATTCACAGCCGGGTTACCCCAGTAGATTCCAAGTGGTATTCAAGAGGTGGATTTAAATGAAGAGCAAATGAGTGCAGGAAATGTAGATCAAAGATGACTTTTCAAACTTTTTTCCCACCAGCAATGTATGAGTGATATGTGTCCTCAGCATCCTCCTCTACACTGGTACTGTCCCTCTTTTAGTCATTCTGGTAGATGTCTAATGATATCTCACTGTGATTTTAATTTGCACTTCCCTAATGGCTATTGGACAGCCGGATAATATAATAGTTATAGTAATAGCATAGCAGTAGCTCTTTTGAACACTTAAACAGACAACTACCATGTGACCCAGTGATTGCACCCTTCAGCATTTATTGCAGGAAAATGAAAACTTTGGTTCATGGATGTATTGGTATTATTTATAATTGCCCCAGACTGGTCCCTCAATGTGTGAATGGTGAAAACAAATACATAAGTAAAACGTGCTATGACCTACTACTACTACCTACTACTGAGCAATAAAAAGGAACAACTATTGATATGCACAACAGCCTGAATGAGTCTCTAGAAAGTCATGCCGAGTGAACAAAGCCAACTTCAAAAGGTTACATACTACGTGATTCCATTTGGTATGTCATTTTTGAAATGAGAAAATTATAGAAATGGAGAACAGGTTAGTAGCCTTTTAAGGGGGTGGTAGGAACAGGAGGCAAGTGGGTGTGCCACAAAAGGGCATGTGAGGAATCCTTGCCCTGATGGAAACATTCTGTCCCTTGACTGTACCAATGGCGATATCCGGGTTGTGATATTGTACTATAGTTTGGGGAGATGTTACCATTGGGCAGAAAATAGATAAAGGGTACATGGGAACTCTCTATAGCGTTTCTTTTAATTATGTGAATTTATAATTGCCTCAAAGTAAGAAGCTTCATGAAAAATAATAAAGCAAAGGAACAAAAAGATGACTTTTTCTTTCCACGTTATCAGTTGATTCTCTGAACTGATTCCTGTTCCTCAAGCCATTTCACAAGCTCGTACGTATCCTTTAAAGAGACGAAAGAGAGATTAATTAGGTGTGAGTTCATATGATACAACATTTTAAAAGGTAACTTATTGAAAATATACACTGCACACAATTTATTGAAAGTAATAAAACTTCAACAGGGAAAATACTGAAGATCTATCAAGCATTTAGTCACCATACTATCAAGTACTTAATCACCTAACTTTCACTTCAAAGAAGTTTTTATACGAAATAAAACATATACAATAAAGTGGATACTATTATTGCAATTGGCCCTTTGCAAATGAGGAAACTGAGGCTTAACTCATATGAAGAAGTATGTATGACATTGCTAACACTGCAGGATTGATTTGGACTACGTTGACTATTGATGGCACTTTGGGACCAAAAAGACAAGAGCAGATGTGCAAAAGGATGATGTGTTATTATTGCTGGTCTACTTCCTGTGCAAATCAGAATGCCTGAGGCATGAACAAAGTCTTTTTTTTTTTTAATTTACTGTTTATTTATTTTTACGGGCTCTGTGCTGACAGCAAAGAGCCTGACACGGGGCTCGAATTCACAAACGTTGAGATCATGACCTAAGCTGAAGTCAGACGCTTAACCAAGTGAGCCACCCAGGCGCCCCTGAACAAAGTCTTAATATGACGTATAACATACTAGTGTATTTTATTCTCTCAATACACACACACACACACACACACACACACACACACATGATTTTGCAGTATATAAGGAGGGGGCTGACAATAACTAGGTAGAGATACATAAAGTAGGATTTTCTTCTGAAAGGGAAGAGAATGTGTCTCCTCAGGTCGGGTCCTGTATGTTTTCTAAAGCTGCCATGACAAGGTGCCACACACTCGATGGCTTAACGAGCAGAGGCTTATTATCTCATGGTTTTGGAGACTGGAGGTCTGAGACTAGGAATCTCTTCCTTCTGCGAGCTGTGAGGGAGAATTTTTTCCATTTCTCTCCCCCCTCCTTGCTGCTCACTTTCTGGCAATAAGATTATCGGCAACTCTTAGCTTGTAGAAGCATCACCCTGATCTCTGCCTCCGTCTTCTTATGGTGTCCTCCCATGAGCATGTCAGTGTCCAAATTTCTCCTTCTTAAAAGTACACCATTAATATTGGGTTAGGGGTCCATCCTGTTCCATGAAGTATCTGATCTCGTGACATCTGCGGCAGTCCTATTTTTAAATAAGGTCACATACTGGGGTAGTGGAGGTTAAGACTACAACCTATGAGTTGGGAGGGCAGTGCACAATTCAGCGTGTAACAGAGTCTCTGGCCCATTCTTACCCAGTAGATGTGATGGACAAAGCTGTCATCAGGTTATCACATGAACTATGTCCAAGTGGTAAAGGTAGAAAATTGTGCTAAAAAAAAAAAGCAGTCATTTTAATAGGCATATTTTTTGGCCTCATTTTGTCTAAACCAAGTCATTTTAAGTCAAAACTCTGAATATGCTATATTTGCAAAATGCTTGCGATCAATCGTAACTCATGTGCATTAATAATAGAAGAAAATCAAACGTTTTCTAAAAGTTACTTCCTCTCTAAATGGTTTAAAAGTGCCAACATACATGTTTCCAACTCTTCAAGTGCAGGTAGATTTACTGCTCCAAAATTAATAGATCGTTTGATCTGAAATAAGTTTGAAACAAACGCTGTAATTCAAATCGAAAGTTATTGAAATGGGAATATCATTAGGACTGCCCCCCAAACTATGTATTTTAGGGAAGCCAACTATATTAAGAAATAAAAAACAAATATCAGAGTGTTTGTTAATGGTCACTACTGCCCCTCCTGAGCACACTTTTTCATTGTGTACATGTTAAGATTTATGGGAGGGTTATAGGCCCGCACTCAAGCTGACTGGTCTTTTTATTGCCCAGAACAATAATAAATTGAGCTAAACTACCTGTCAGTTGTGTAAAACTGTGTAGACCAGTAAGTTGATTGACTGCAGGGTTTTTTCCCCAACTTTTGAAGCAGATATGCTGACATCCTGTATACATATCCTGAGAAGATTATTCAAAGTGCAGATTAATGTCATACCCCACACATTCAAACCTCTTCTGACTTGGGTTCTTTTGCTCTCTCACTGATGTGCACATCAAAGCCATTCCGCAGTGGTGGTGATGGAACTTTGGTGCTTAGGAAAGATGGATGAACATTTCTGCAGAATAC
Organism: Prionailurus bengalensis; assembly: GCF_016509475.1. Taxonomy (NCBI): domain Eukaryota; kingdom Metazoa; phylum Chordata; class Mammalia; order Carnivora; family Felidae; genus Prionailurus; species Prionailurus bengalensis. The sequence goes on along the minus strand of NC_057358.1, from coordinate 8,046,723 downwards.
TACTGTTTAGCCATGAAAAGACCAAAAATGGGTGGGTGGCTTCAAATGTACGTAGGGGGAAAAACAAATTCTAAGAAATCAGAAAGTTTGGTACCCATTTGGAAAGACATGAGCTATTTTTAGATGTAAAGAGGATGTGGTGATGAACATGAAGCCTAAAGCCAGGTAAATCCAAATGCAGCACTTTTCAATGTCAAGATGCAGGGTTACACATTACCATTCTACCAAAATATGAGTAAGTAAAAGACATTAGTTTCCATTTTTAATCCAAAAATAGCTTTCGAAACAATAGCTTTCAAATATAAATGGAAGATACTGTATATTATCAGGGAGGTAAAGTGACGTTTAAGTTGTATGGATATGTATGTAAATTGTTAAAAACAGCCTCCTAAGAGAATTATGTGTTTTAGATGTTGGGAGTAGGTAACTCCCAAATGTCAGTGACAAAGCTGTCATGCAGCTAGAATTATTCGGTTTTGAGTCTTCATAGTTTCTGAATAGTCCATCGACATCTAACTATCCACTCCTCACAGATGAGGTTCTGGGACTGTTGACTCAAGTCAGGTATTTTCCTGAAAATCCCGCAGATAAATTTGAGAAATTCTATACCAGGGCTATGGCCGAAGCCTGGCAATGGCTCATTCCCAACCTGTCTCCTCGTACCTTTGACTCTCTCCTTCTCTCCCATCTACTAACTGATGTAAGGTCACATCCCCACCCCACTACCGTTCATGTTCATTGTAGGCAGGTGCCAGTTGACAAAATTACACATTAAGAGTTATTTCGTACACTTCTAGATGAAAGCAAAATTAAAAAAAAAAAGAAATGAAAGGAGACCATTTGACAGTTTAGCATGAGACAGACCTGTATTTGAAGTTACAAATATTGCTTAACTTCCCCAAGCCTTTGTTTCCTGTTTGTATATAATATTACCATGATTCTGTAAACATGTGATTATTACTGTTAATGACACCACTTTGGCTCTGATGAAAGTCACAAATCATAGGTTAGAAGTTACAAAAAGGCAAAGCAACAGTAACAGTTTACCTGGTTCCCTTCAGATGAGAGAAAAACCCTTATGGCAGAAAATGGTTTGTCAAATCTAAGCACTGCTTTGACCATGGCTCTCATCGAGGGTGAACTTTGTTCTTCCTAGCCACTTCACTTACGAAGCTAGAGAGTCCACATATTCAATATATTTCATTAAATGTGCATGCAGTTTTCATTTATAAACCTCTCCAGCTACTTTTTTACTAAGGAATTAGAGGTGAAAAATCCTTTGTCTTTTGCATTGTCATTTTTGGTTTAATATCCCCCCAGTGAATCTTCTCTCTGAAGCGTTTAGAAAAGTTAATAAGAAAATGCACCAAGTAGCATGCTTGTTGTATAGAGACCAGGCTTACCTTCAAAATATCTACCCTGAGGGGACTATATCTCTTTTAGTCAAAAATGTCTAATCTCGACTTTCCCTTCTCCGTTGGATCTAGAGTAGAAAGAATCATTTTCCATTACTATTTATAAAAGGTATCTTGTATCTTCTCTCTGATGATTTTGTTAAGACTGAACCTAGGTAAGTCTTCTCTGCTGACCCCAATGTGTGCAGACACTGTTGATCTAATTTTTCAACTCAAGGAGCTTACATCTCTCTCTGTCTCTGTCTCTGTCTCTGTCTCTCTCTCTCTCTCTCTCTGTCTCTCTCTCTCTCTCTCTCTCTCTCTCTCTCTCTCTCTCAATCACTCACTCACTCACTCACTCAAATTTTGTCTTTCACACTTCACAGTAGGGAGATGTGTGAGCCCATCACTTCCAAAGAAAAGTGCTACATTTGTAAATAATCCTTACCACATTCCTTATTGGGATATTGGCCTGGCATCCAAGACTTTGAGACACTAAGATTATCGTTCACTTAAAACCGTCACTTGTTTTGCGTTCTTTCTGCTAGGACGCAGAGAATTACCTGAATCCCTGTCCTCCCATAGCAAAAGGAGTATGGGTCAAAATATTAAATGTATTTCCCTTTGGGGAAAGACACTGAATGGAAAGGGAAGCATTTTGATACAGGATTCTGCTTTCCCATTTTATTACCGTCCTGAGAAAGCCAAGGCACCTGGGTGGTTCAGTCAGATAAGCATTCAACTTTAGCTCAGGTCATGATCTTATGGTTCGTGGGGTCAAGCCCCACATCGGGCTCTGTGCTGGCAGCTCAGAGCCTAAAGCCTGCTTCGGATTCTGTGTCTCCCTCCCTCTGCCCCTCCCCTGCTTATCTCCCTCTCTTTCTCTCTCTCTCTCTCTCTCTCTCTCTCTCTCTCTCTCTCAAAACTAAATAAACATGCAAAAAAAAAACTTTCCTGAGAAAGCCAACAGACCTTTTATTTTATAGCAAAACCATGTAATTCAAAAAACGTATGAACTGAAAAAGGTGTAAGGAAAAACTTCAGAATTAAAACCTGAGACCAAAGGGAAAAAAATCCCGTTAGAGAAAAAATTATGCTGACGATAACAAAGAAAAGCAAGAACAAAATCTCATCATTATGCAAGGGTGCTAAATAATATGACACAGACTATAGATCGACTGCTGGTCCTTGAGAGTGGAGTTCACAACGATTCCATTTTGAGGCCAGCTGAATAGTTCTTAACTACTTTTCTCAGGTGGAAAACTCTGCAGAGGTTTCTTCTAACATACCTGTCCAGCTCAATGGGAACGTTTTGTTTCTTTCTAAAAAATTCAGTACGCTCATTTAAATGAACAAATCCCCAGTTCGTAGGACAGCAGAAACATGGGGAAATTATTCCTAAGCAAACTTATCATTGCTGCGATTAATCTTTAAATATCGCCATCCATCTACTTCGTTCCATCTGTGCGTACCAGATGAAGAATAATTTCTTGGCGAATGCTGCCACACAATTGTGGGCCGATGGGTCGGTTTATGAGCCACCATTTTACTGACAATGGAAGTTCCTGAACAGAGGAGCCCTGATTCGACAAATGGTACAAGAGAGTCCAGAGCACTGTCCCAGAATTTAACTCTGTTAAGTGAGAATTCCTGCTTGAGCATAGATTGGATAGAATTGGTTACTGGACTCAGGCACCACCCAGAGATTCTGATGTGTGGCATTGTCACACTTTTAGTAAGTAAATCGCTCAGTCATTTGAGAGAAAATGATACCCTCTCTGCTATATTAGAAACCGGGTTTTCACATGTTTTTTTGTGAATTTGTCTCAGAATACTTTTGTAAAGTTGACACCAATTTGTCACACTACCACTCTCAGATGCTTTTATTTTCCTTGCCCACCTCTTCCTGTAAATTGGCCTGTTGAGTAAAAGACCCCATTATCTAGATACTCTGGTGCCTTTGTTTACCTCAGAATAGATAGTGCTAGTTTATAAACCACTTTGACAGTCTTTCCCGGGACATTCTGTATAAAGTGCAAAGTGTTGTCATTTGCATTTTCTACTGTTGGTGTGAGGTGATATGTCCAGGTATTGAGTTTACAGTGGTAATATGAACTAAGTTCTTTTCTAAACTCGAGGGAGACACTCAGTCATGAAGTGGCACAGTGACTCCGGTGGAATAAAACAGAGTTATCAGGATACTCTGTCTGGGGCATTCTAATGACTCTGTTGGTGACAGCTTGTCTACTGCCTGGTGGCATTAATAAAGAGCACTTTTTCTGGGGAAATTGTTATGCTGGCTTTGCTGTCATGTGATCTGACAGGGCATATACCCTGTCAAATTGAGTCACTTTGCATTTCACTACAGACAAGGGTCTCTTGCAAAATGGCACCTGGGAGTGTCACTGCACCAATACTGTTTTATTAAGAGAAACCTTTAACCAGGTGAAATAGACAATTGCATCCACCATACACAGAAAATCAAAACCAGCTCACTTACCTATTTCAGCTGAAATTTTCCTAATTCCCCAATCTCAAAGCACAGGTGTTGACAAGCAGTAGTACTGAAATACGTCTTCAGGATATAGTTAATAGTATCGGGAGTAAGTTCACATACGTAATCCTCAGTAGAATGAAAGGGTGGCCTCATCCAGAAATTGTGAGTGTAAAGGGGGAGATGAGGCTCTCTCCAACCCTATCTTTATGTTGTGTTTTTTTTTTTTTCATTCCACATCCTCCAGGACGTGTAGTATGGTCTCTAAAAGCCCTAGTTGTTTCCAAAGCGGGCACTCTCTGCCTTTTTGTTGGTAAGGGAAAAACACAAGATAAAACAAAACAAAACAAAACAAAAACCACCATTGCTTTGTCAAGGTCTACCAACCACCCATTCATCATGCAAGTCTGAACTTTGGTAATATATGGCTGTGGAGACATGATGGGTGTGGGATCGGGGATTTAGGAAGGATTCTCAGGAACAACGAATTCAAACAGGCTTCTGTTTAAATGGAACAACACTAGACTTCGTTTGATTCAGAATTAGTGACCCAGTTCAATCTTATCTGAAGTTCAAAACAGCTTATTTCATTTGTTTTTGACAATTGTACATTTTGTTATCCTATAAGGTTAATGAGAGGAAGTCAAGGTTATAATGAGAACTACAAAAGGGAAATACCACACTAAAGTCTGTTTTTTGTGGTGATGTGACCCAAAGAAAAAGCCCTTAGATTCTGACTTCTCATAAAAAGCCCATGCTTAATAACACACATGATAGTGGTGGTTGTGAGAAAAGCTAATCTCAGAAGACTTTCTGCATAGTTTTTGTATCAGAGAGATTGGTTGCTTTAGATAAACTACTCGGTGAGTATACATTGAAATTCTTACTCAAATACTCTGAAAAATAGCCCAGAGGAATTAAATCCTGTGTATATCATATGGCAGTCTCCTGCCATTGGTCAAACAGAAAAAGGGAATGAGAGAGAGAGAAGAAGAGAAAATAAAAGCCGAGAAACACTCTGGTTATAGAAGCTCATTCATTTAGCTCATTTACTTAGTTAAGTAACCAAAATGTTTACTGTGACTCATGAATGCGGTTCATTTGAAAGCCAGCAGATTAGTACGTAATGTCTGTCCAATTAAACCCAGAAGCCCAGTTCACAAGCAGCTGACATGTCATTGAGGGAGCAAAGCCGAAAGCCACCAGAAGGCGGTCTTTTCCCGGGTTTATAGCAGAAGTGGGAGAAACACAAGATTGCCAACAGCACATAATGAAGTTCCTACAGAATGTTCGGCAGAAAGATAGGGTTTCTACCCTTGAGTGACTACCTCTGGGTGGGAAAATTTTTCTGCATTTTCAAAAATTATGCAATAAAAATATATTAGGAAAGAAAACAGGGAAGAGAGTATATAAATTTGCCCTGATAGGCCGAGACACATACTCACTTTATTCCCCTTTCCTCATAGCTCATCTCTTTCGTTGTTTGGCTGAAAACAAACTGTTCACAAGCTGCTGTACATCCTCAGCACCACCAGGATACCGCAACCGGGAAGAGCGACAGGAATAGGGAATCCTCTGAAAGATCCCCTTTACTGGGGCAAAAGTTGGCTGCACTGTCCTGCTATCACTTATACGATTCCTTAAACTCCTGCACAATCCTCTTACATATAAAAGGGAGCATCGTTCCAAAGTTTGCTCCTCTGTGACGAACTAAACCATCCTTTCACCTGCTAAAATGAGAGAATGCATTGAGGGCAGTGGCAAAGTGGATTATCTATTAATATAATGGATCAAGGTATATATGGATACACGACATATTCTATATTTGTGAGCAAACTCTAAAATGAATTGAAGGTACAATGAAGGAGAGTAAGGACAAGCAAAGAAAGAAGTATCAATTTGTACCATACTTACAAAACAAATCCAAGAGGTATAAATCACCAGTCACCAAGTCACCCAATTCAGCCTCCTATTAATTTGGAAATAAAAAATTGAATGTTGGCTGAGCTATCCAATTCCAAGGATTAACTTAAAAGTAAACCATTCCTAGATATATCAAGTGTATTCTAAGCGAGTTTATGGGCTTCTTATTTTCAAGAGGCCAAAATCCATTTGAGAACTTAGATCCTACATACTCCTTCTTACTTTGGCTTATTTTTAGTGGAGTGTTGGACCAGATTCAAAGTTATTTCAGGAGCATATCAGAGAAAATTTGCCTAAAGAAGAGTTTGTGCCAAGTAGTCATTAATTAAAGCAAACTGAACGAAAGCAAAAGCTCTAGTAGATAATTCTTTTAGTTGATTTGCAATTTCTTGTAACCACTTTTATTTTTCATACTACCTGTTTCTCTGAGCCAAGAGCCGTAAGTTTAAGCCAATTTATTTTCATCATTTGGTGCATCTGTCATTATCATAATTGTTTATCTGAAATAGAGCTCTCTAAATTTTGGTGTTCTTATGTATAGATAAATATGAATATATTTGAATGAAGTGATACACATACACACACACACACACACACACACACACACACTAGCACTTAGCTCAAAAGAACATAAAATCACATAACTTAGGAGTAGTAATGCTACAGCATTTTGTCCCCAGTTGACATCTTAATGCGGTTCTGTTTTCAAAATAAGGTGGGGAAACATACGTTGTAATAATTTTCAGTTCAATTCCAAACCCGCTAGAATGATGAGAGTTCTGTTAGAGCTTGATGTGTTGAAAGCGACAGTCTATAGATGGAAGCAAATTTCGTCACAAATGTATAGGAAGCAAAGGGAGACTGAATGAAGTGAAAACCCAGCAGTTGTGAGACATGCCATTCTTTCCTGAGTCAGGTCATTCTGGTCCGAACACACACACACACACACACACACGCACAGAAAGGATGGTGTGTGGGAGATACATCCCCTTGTCCTTTGTGGCATCTGCTGACAGGATGGTTTAAAAATCTGCTGTTGCACAAATATTTTAGGAGGTGACTCTTAGGCATGATTAGGCACTTACTGTGGACCAGACAAAATATAAGGGACTAAGAGAAAAATGCTGCCATTTCGTAGAGTGTACAAAATTACAAAAACGTTCCAACGTTATGTCATGAAAACTACGGAGTGTTTATATGAAGTTTGAAAAGTAATAGCAAAACCACTCACCCTTATCCTGAGTTCACTGGAAAAATTTATGCAAAGAATAGAAATCTCCACAAACATGAGATGAACACAGGAAGGCAAGTAAATACAACATGTTTTATGCGTAAGGTGAGATACAATGTGGAAAGTTATGGGAATACTGGGGACACTGAGTACCTGCGCAGATGTTTGAAACTTTTCACACGCTTTTTGTGTAAATGCTCTTGTGACTCTCAGGTCCCACCCGTTTTTCAGTCTGGATCACACTACGCAGGAGGAAACTATACTCTTACTTGGCTCCCCTCTTAGAAAGACACGTTGTCAGTGTAGGAAAGTGCCGAGCTAATATTTAATAATATTTAAACTCATAGTGTTTTGAAATCGGAAAGTCTGAAGTGAATAAAGTGCTCCTATGGAATGCGTAAGGGGCCAGTATGATCGTCGCAAGAGCGGACGGAATTAAGGTACAGGAAGGGTGTACCTGTTAATGACAATGTTAAGAGGCACAGGAAGCAGAGGGAGATGTCAGAGGACAGGAAGTAGAAAGCAATTATGGTGACTCCTCCTCTCATTAGGAGTCAAGCAAGGCTCTTGCTGGAGTGTCTTCAGCTGTTTTTTGCAGAGCTGTGGTGATTCTCTCAACTTCTGTTCCAAAGGAAATAGTTACCTTTCCCCCAAGTCATGCAGGACCTACCTACTCAGACTCTCAGCCATAGCTGCACCTCTCACTTGTAATTTGGAAGAGGCTTGCCGTTTCTTGTGCCTACCCTGTAGGTCCACGAGAAGGCTCAACTCTGACTTGCAAGATAATCCATTAATTCTCCAAATGAATTACCTACCCCTAGGTTGATGCTTGGAGTCAATGTCCTTCTGTGCATTTAAGAGCTTGAGTTCCCTCTATAGGGGGTTTCCGAAATCCCTGAGACAGGTCACACACTTATTTTAGTAATGGTCATCCAAGGCTCTGAGAATTCAGATCCTTGCCACATGGATCCCCGACCACTTTGTGCATATTCCAAGCCACAGCACCAAGGTGGAAGTGGACTTTTGAGCACCAGGATTCGTTGGGATTTTTCTGGTCAGATAATTTTTCTCTTTGGAGGTGAAGAATATGCAAAGGAATTAAATTGAGCAAAGGTGTTAAATGAAAGGAAAGGAAACCAGAAAACGGTGTTAAGTAAGGCAGAATCATGATATGAAATGCTGGATCACAGATGTGAAGACCCAGAGCCGAATGCAGCATTTCCTTAATTTTACAGTGTGCACTAATGTCGACGTGAATTGTACTTTCTATCACGCCGAAAGTATTTATATTCGGGATTCTCCAGGAAAAGAAAAGAAAATTAATCAAATAGTATACTGTGAGAGCTGGAAACATCTCCTGGAACCCTCCACCTGGAAGTATACATACCGACTGGAGATAAAATGGAGATATAGATCTGATCATGTCAGATGCGAACATACAATAATAAGATACAATGTATTATTGGAACTGTGTGTACAATTTCAGAACTGAGACCGAGACCTCCACTTTTAGGTACCACTACTCTCAATGTTAATGTTTCCAGCCCAGGACTTCTGTCTTCCAAAGGGAAAAAGGGATCCTGGAGAGGGTTTCGAAGAGAGAAATATGTAACCATCAAGTTCTGCACGATGAGTCCAATGACACTGACCCAAATTCCTTCTTGGTCAGTGTTCTTTAGGTGGATCATACAGTAGAATGTTGACACATTGGAACTCTGAAGTATCTAATGAATGAGCACCAGAAGCAAGGTCAGAAGTAGTAGTAGTAGTATTTTCTACAACGCATTGACAACAATGTGCAATCTCTATCCTAGGTCACATAAACATTTTTTTTTTCTGTGTAGATAGTGTTGTGGTTTGTCTTGGAGTGGTGTCTCTATTTCTGGAGAAATTTTATGTAGTGGTACATGGGAATATTTTTGCGACCTGTGGAATTATTTATATTTCGTTTGTTAATACTGAAGCGTCCAAAAAAGCGCTGTTAGGTCTAGTGGTCCCAGTAACACCGTTTTCTACTTCACATAATCCATGCTGCATCCCATGAATAAAATACCGACTTGTTTTCAGGTTATGCAATGTGTGAGTAGATTACAATGCTATATTGCTTACGCATGCATGAACTTGGCTTTTTCTCCCCTTTTGTTCTTTTTCGGCTCCACCCATTTTCTTCTTTGAAATCATTGCCTCCTTAATCGAGCAAAGTAAGAATACTTACATAAGTAGGGCATTGCTGCTGACACCACGCTGTTTTCAATTCCTCTGGTATGCTCTGAATAACAGAATGTACTCCCTAAGCCCAGAGAGTGTCCCTGCATCATGGTTTAGGTCCTGCCCGTGCACCACCACCCCCAGGAGTTTGCACGTATTTCATGTTAAAGCTGCCTCCTTCCATAAAGAGTTCAGCTTCGCCAGAAGTGGACACTGGGTGCTGTTCTGTGCCTTTGCCATCTCGCCTTTCTAGGATGAAGGTGAAAAAAAAAAAAAACAGCCTCGTGAAGACAGACACACAGACCAGCTGTGGCACCAAGGCTAATAGTTAAAGAGTTAGTCCTGATTAGAATTAGACAGTCTCAAGTTTGAACCCTGCTTGTCAGCTCTGTGACCATGGGCAAGCTATTTTATCTCCCTGCACATCAGTTTCTTCATTTGCAAAATGCAGGTGACATCAAGACCTGTCTCAGTATTTCTTGGGAGAATTTGGCGAGTTAGCACAGCAAACAACACATAATTGGCTCTCGGCAGTCGCGCAGTGCTGGGATGGGATGGGTACCGGGATGGGTGGATTGCCAGGAAGCAAGATCGGGTCCTGCTTCCTTAAAGGCATTTAGAGATTACCTCTGCTGGCTGCTCGGGAAGGGCTGGTCGTAGAGTATTATCCAATACGGGAAGGAGCATGAGAACCACATTGAAACACTTTTACCTCCTTTTGTTGAGAAAGAAGCCATTGGCTCTTTGCATTAAACTGAGTCGAGGTGAAGTGGCCAGGATTACTCAGGGTGCAATATCATCGGTACCCTCGAAGCATCAGAATCCACGCGTGCGTGCTGCTAATCCATCTTTTCTCACTGCCTCTTACTTGCAGACCCCTTCTCTACCATTCAGTCGTACACGATAGCTGGGAAGATAAATGAACTCAAAAGAAGCAGAGAACAATACTGCAGTTTTTAAATCTGTCACATTTCTTCCCCCACTTCAAATTTGACTTGACAACTACATTTATTTCACCTCGCAATTGCTACAGGTTAATAATATTGTTTTATCAGGGAACATTTATCTTGAGGAAGAAAGTTATCCTAATGCAGCAGATAACTTATCCAAGGACAAATAGAAAGGGGGCTGTGTCTTGAGGGTAATGCTAATGCCTGGCGTGCTATAAAAATAAATGAAATCTGATTAACGCTATTGGGAAGAAGAATAAGTCATAGTTCCTGTGAAATATTATTTTGCTGATTGGAACCATTTCCATTTTTTGTCAGTTCAAAACATTGTATTAAAGATGATGAGAGATGACTTTAACTGTGACAGAGATCTCAAGTCCTGTGATTAAAAGTGGTTGTTATAGGCTTGTAATCCTGCGGGTTTAGTCTAAAGTATTTTCTCCATAAATTGAAAGAGAAACACACTAAGAATTCAGAAGATTTTAATTAAAGTTGTTCAAAAAAAAATTAATGAGAGTTTTAAAGGCTGGTACACTAAGTGTTTTTGATAATGAATTCAATTTATGGAAGAAATTTGCTAGCCAGTTTTGGGGATGCCAAAACAGCCTTCATCTGCACAATGTATATTTTCGTGGAAGCATTATTATTAATTACCCCGCTTTTACTAATTCACAAAAGTGAGTCCATATTCAGCTCCATTCCGATACATTCCGATGATATTAAACCAAGCATCTAAAAAGTGGCAACAAAGGCTTTTTAAAGGAGAAAAATAGACCACAGAGGGTCGGACAGGATTCTCGGGACCGTGAAACAAATGTCTTTTCAAAAATAGCTCGTTGGTGTAGAGAGTGAAAGCAGCCTGGGTCAGAAGCGAAGAAAGAACGCACAAGAGCATAATTTATTTTGGATTGGACAGCTGAAACACATCCAGTGTAAAAACCGCTCTTTCTCGTTTTTCCGTGAGCGTGCCTGCAGCACTGTGTGGCCTCCTCCACCTCTGCAAGGCCAAAAGTCAGCAGTGCGGAGCACAGTGTGAGAGCCAGCACTGCACAAAGAAAGCAGGCGATGCAGGGGTGGTTTCAGTAGTAAGTCAACCCACTAACAATGATAATGGCTTGTGTGTATGCAGGCCCTTTCTTTACGAAGCCCAGTGTGTTTTTAAAACACGATTCTGTTCATTCAAAATGCACCCCTATGATTGGGAAGGGCACAGGTTTAATTAACTCTGTTTTATGGATGAGGAAACTCACAGTATCCTGGATTGATAGGTAAATATTACAATGGGCCCCATTCGCTGTCCTTTTCTGTTGCCTGGTTAGGCCCTGGTAAGGCAACAGTAGGTCTCAACTGATCACCAAAGAGACCGGAAAAGGGGCCGGTGACGGGCGAACCAAGGGGGCGATTACAGTGACCTCAGTTGTGCATTGCGGTAGCAGCCTATCTTCTGCTGAATTTCCAAGGCAATATTCCAGTGTAAAAGTCCCAATCCCAAAGACTATGCTGTTAAAAAACAAAAATAACAAACAAACAAATGGGGCACCTGGGTGGCTCAGTCCAAGAAGCGTCCAACTCTTGAGTTCAGCTCAGGTCATGATCCCAAGGTCATGGGATTGAGCCCTGTGTCGGGCGTGAAGCCTGCCTCAGGTTCTATCCTTCTGCCTCTGACCCTCTTCCCTACTCATGCTCTCTCTCTGCAACACACAAAACAAAGAACCAAGATGTCAGTAACTGGGTTGTTTTAGATCCACCCAAGCTTTGCCATACCCAAATCACCATGGAATGGCTCTAATGTATTTTTATAAAACTTTGAGTGTTTAGTCGTCAGAAAGGTGGTATACACTTGTTGAAAACTAGTCATTCAGTTTATTAGGAGTTAATTCTTCAACTGGCCCTGAAGTTTCTTAAGAAGGTGGGAAAGGAATGAGATAAGTTCAAAAGAAACAGAAAGGCAGAAAACCTGCCAACTAGCTTTTTTCCCCTCACTCTCAGGGAATCTGCAGTCTTCGTCCATTCAACCGATGCTTTGCTTTGGGCCAGCCATTAAATAAGACCCCGCTGTGCGGGGAGGAGATTAGTGCTTTTGTTGTTGTTAGTTTGTTTTGTTTTGCTGTGGGTGTGTTTCACTTACAGAAAGGCATCCTCTCTGAAACTTCCCTTGGAAATACAGTTTGTGATTATATTACCATGGGTGTGTGGGGTGCAGAGAGAGTCACAGTGTAGCCCTAAGTTGATCACTCCTTTTATTTATTTGTTATTCTTCATTATTTTATTACATAAGTTGGAGGTGTGCAACATTTTACTTTGACATGTGTATACATTACAAAGTGATCACCCCCAAAAGTCGAGTTACCATTCATCTAAGTTGAACACTCCTTATAAATATGAGAAGGTGAAGAAAGACAGTATCCAGATCGTGAACCAGATAGCTCCCCCAGCACCAAGTCATGAGGTAATTTTCGTAGTTGGTTTTTCAAACCAACTCATTTATCCATTCGCTTTTATACAACAAATACTTGTTGAGTATCTGTCATGTGGAAGGCAATATTCTAGGAGCAGCCAATATCGTAGGCATGTCTCTGCTCTTATGGAGTTGATAGTCTGGTATGCAAGATGGCATCTTGCCAGCGGAACGATTCATATGCCCAGAAGCAACTCTCCTTCTGAATATGTGCAATGGCATATCCTTTGCACACTTACTTTTAACACATTGGTTTTACAACAAAGTTAGTATACTAGGTCTTCAGTTCCGAGCAGTGTTAAAGAAATGCCCCAGTGAATGGTGCCTTCCATTTTATAGTCTCTTGTGAAGGCAGTCAGTATGGCATTGGCATTGGCAAAAGTGAATTTACCAGTGAATACGTGGTCACTCCTATTTTTAAGTGACAACCTTTCGGTTCTGTAAAAATGTAAAATTGTTCTATCAAACTACCTGAGATCAAGCTCTGTGCATTCTTACATCATCTCACTATGGCGGTGCTCTTGGAGGAAGATGCTGATGTTGCAAGAAAAAGTCCCACTGGAACCCTCCCACCAAGGTTCCCCACAAGTGTCCTCACTATTGCTCACTGGAGGGCTGTTGTAGAAGTCCTTTTAGATCATTATAAGAAATCTCCTGTTTTTTGTGGGTTTTTTTTAATTTTTTTTCAACGTTTTTTATTTATTTTTGGGACAGAGAGAGACAGAGCATGAACGGGGGAGGGGCAGAGAGAGAGGGAAACACAGAATCGGAAACAGGCTCCAGGCTCTGAGCCATCAGCCCAGAGCCCGACGCGGGGCTCGAACTCATGGACCGCGAGATCGTGACCTGGCTGAAGTCGGACGCTTAACCGACTGCGCCACCCAGGCGCCCCAGAAATCTCCTGTTTTTAGGTAGAAGTTGGGAAGGAAGCATTATTTTCTGCAACAATTTAAGAGAAAACACAAATGCAGATTGGGAGAGGAGTAATAGATCAGTCATGGACTAATCAGGAAACAGAATCCACTTGGGAGTTTAAAATAGCGACAAGCATAGGCTGTGCGGGAGTGGGTGGTGGGAAAGCTAAGAACGAACAGGAAAAGTGAGGCAGCCCATTGCTTATCAAAGTGAGTAATGACTTGCCTCCAGGCTGGAAGGATAAGAAGAAGGTTATGTTAGTGGAGCCCGGGAAGTCCATGGCTCCCCTGGGGAACTGGAGCCATGGCAGAACTGGCAGGCCAAAGCTAGAGTCACAGATGAAACATTGCCACAGTCACATCGTCACTGGAAGCAGAGATGAAGAGAGCTATAAGCCCAGCATTCTCTGTCGACCCCAGCGCCAGTATCCCACCAGATACTCCCGGTTGGAAGTCAGTAGAAGCGTGAGAATCCAGCCTGAGAGGGGTCTACACAGAAGAGCTGAGGAAGGGTTGAGTCATGGATGTGAGACCAAACTGCCCAGCGCTGCCCCAGAAAAGTTAAGAGAAAAGACTCCTTCTTGTTGAATGGAGACATCTACAGACAGCTGGGAAAAGCGACTGACATCACCTTAAAAATATATATTTTTAAAAAGGAATGAAATTTGTCTTAAAGAATGATGAAAATACGAATTTGAAAATGAAAAACATGACATATAAAAATAAAACCACACAAAATTACCTGGGGAGGCTAGTGTCCGAAAACAAGACAGAGGTGTAAAAGCATCACAGTTCCTTAGACCCAAAATTATTTATTTTTGAGAGAGAGAGAGAGAGCACGAGCAAGGGAGGGGCAGAGAGAGAGGGAGACACAGAATCTGAAGCTGGCTCCAGGCTCTGAGCTGTCAGCACGGAGCCTAATGTGGGGCTTGAACCCACGAACCATGCCATCATGACCTGAGCCGAATTTGGACGCCCAACCAACTGAGCCACCAGGCACCCCTTTATTTTTTTTAATTTTATTTATTTATTTTGAGAGAGAAAGAGAGAGCATGTGCAGGGAGGAGGGTCAGAGTAAGGGGGAGAGAGAATCCCAAGCAGGCTCTGCACTGTCAGAGCTGGACCCAGGGATCCATCTCACGAAACATGAGATCATGACCTGAGCTGAAATCAAGAGTCAGAGGCTTAACCAACTGAGCCACCCCGGCGCCCTAAAACCATGCATAAATTTTAAAAGATCGGTTACAAGATAAACATAATCAAACTCCTCCCTGTATTACATTTATTAATTTTTTTCACTTCTAAAAAAATGAAGTGGATAAAAGTGGAGATGAAAACACTACCCAAATCTTTATGGGAGGAATGAGAACAACTTTCAATAAAGGCTACTACATCTGTTGTTTCCGGATGGCGATACTCCATATAATTAATACATTTTTCTTCACAAATGAATGCATGCTAATAAAACTCTGTCGTAAAATTCCAATAATGGTATTGTTTTTTATTTGAAATTTTGTTTGTGACCTTATATAATTTTGTTTTGGAATCACCTGCAATTTAAAAAGGGAATAGCGGGGGCGCCTGGGTGGCGCAGTCGGTTAAGCGTCCGACTTCAGCCAGGTCACGATCTCGCGGTCTGTGAGTTCGAGCCCCGCGTCGGGCTCTGGGCTGATGGCTCAGAGACTGGAGCCTGTTTCCGATTCTGTGTTTCCCTCTCTCTCTGCCCCTCGCCCGTTCATGTTCTGTCTCTCTCTGTCCCAAAAATAAATAAACGTTGAAAAAAAATATTTAAAAAGGGAATAGCTAACTTATGCTTATAAATATCAAAGTGATAAAGTGTATCAACATAAAATGGTAAGGGGCGCCTTACCAATTTGATGGAATATTATGAACTATGGATATTTATAACAGCGAATCCTTATATGTTATAGAGTCAGAAAAAGCAAGAAACCAAATTATGTCGTTAAAGTATACCCACATATGTATAAAAACAAATATGCGACATGAAAAGACAGAAAATATTTCAAATATATGAATCACTTTTAATATTATTAATGTCATTAAAGGCAAGGCAGTTTGTTTTCTTCTACTTTCCAAAATTAGCCTAAGGGTATGTACTATTTTGGGGCGCCTGGGTCAGTCGGGTAAGCGTCTGACTTCGGCTCAGGTCATGATCTCGCGGTTTGTGAGTTCGACTGTAACAGCCCAGAGCCTGGAGCCTGCTTCAGATTCTGTGTCTCCTCCTCTCTCGGCCCCTTCCACTGCTCATGCTCTGTCTCTCAATAATAAATAAATGTTAAAAAAAAAATTAAGAATATGTAGTATTTTATGATTTAAATAGATTTGGGACAAATTCTTAATAGGTTAAATGTGTGGAGTCCGTAATGTGATTTGGCCGTGTTCGTAATCATCTGACATGAAAGAACTCATTTGATCCTCTCAACAAATTTACAAGGAGCATATTCCCCTCACCCCATTATGCAAATAATAAAACAAAAACCTAGAAAGCGTTGGCACCTTGCAGATGATCACACAGTTACGGAGTGACAGATCCAGGGTTTGGGCCCAAAGGAGCTGACTCTGGAACTCAATAAACACTGGCATAGTACCTCCTCAATCAAGAAGGTGGCATGCAGATTGAAGAATTTTAGTTCTTAAAAAGTTCTATGGATCACAGGTTCTCATCCTTGCCTGTGATAACTTGATGGGCTATGGAAAGTCGTTTGATAAGTGCTCACCTTATTTCTCTGATGCAAAGTGAGTCTTTTCAAGCACCATTTATTTAACATTAGAGCTCAGTGGTTTTCCCCTGTCCAGGCAGGTGTGCTTCTATAGCCTCCTGCTTGTCCTTGAGCTCTGAGGAGCTATCACCCTTGTTTCCTGGAAGTTGAGGTATTTGTGTGTTACAGACTGTGAAATCAGAGACAGTCGGTTTCTATGGGAACCAGCTTTACTTAATCCAAAAGGGCAGTGAAGAGGAATTTGTAAATGTTACGGAGGGAAGAACTATCCTCAGTTTGAAACACTGTTTCTTTTACCTCCTTTTTTTTTTTTTAATTTCACTTTCAGAAAGTTCTCCTTTTAATCCTATGCATTTGAAGGAACTGCAACATCTTTACCTGAGCGATTTAGCAAACTTTTTTGTTATCTGTCTTCACAATGTCTGAAACCAAGGAGCGCTGTCTTTTCACAGATTACAGGGCGATACGTGCTTGTGTTTTCCTCAGCCCCAGAAGTGGGCATCACAGTATTGGAATATATAGATTAGATTACTTTCACAATGGTCTTGAATCTTTGGGTAAACACAGGGAGAAGGGATGGAGATCGGCAATTGGAAAGCTGGTGTTATTAGTCTGTTTTTTCTCTCTGGGTATCTGGGTTTTCTCAGCAGCTCAAATTGGATTGTAATTCAAAAATTAAGGGAAGAACACCATTGCATCATATTTTAACCCCAAATTGTATATTTCTATTCACTATTGGGTCTTTAAACTATATGAGAGCAGTATTTTCTTTTAACCTACCTTGGAGAAATCTTTAAAAAGTTTTAAAGTAAATGATATTATCTTCTGTAGAAAGCAGTGCCTGACAAAGTATCTCAGGATTACTAGGAATTATACTTTCGGTACACCTTATTATGAAAATACTTAATATGTTGAAAAATAATTTCTTGTGTGCATGCTGTCAACACACACAGAAAAACCTGAAGGATTTATCATAATCCAGTCGGTTCCTGAAATGAAGGGGGTTGGTGGCTAGATGTGAATACTTTCAAAAGGTTTATTGCAGGGATCGAAAATATCATTAACAATATGAAAGTAATGTTTTTCAAGGAACACTCTTTTCCAGTCATCCTTTCTCTAAACTCTTTGCAGCTTGGCATAATGATGTTTAAGAGAAGAGCCATGCAGATGACTTCATCATGGCATGAAATCAGGGTATAAATTATTTTATCATAAGATGGAATTAAAGAGAAGACTAGAAATGTATCAGCTTATCAATAAATAGGACTGGGTGTGAAACTTTCAATATAGAGGCATACATAAATGTAAGATTACACAAACAAGACAAAACAGGACGTCTTTATTACCTTCTACGCACAGAGGACCATAACTTAAGGCTTCTAGTAACCTTAGAGAATTGAATGTCCCCTGACTTAAAACCTCCCAAATCTCTATTTCTGTGATAACGTTTTGTAATTGTCGAAAAGGACTAGTCAGTTCCTCTACTCTACGGTAAGCCCATCGCTAAACCCTCAATAGTGTACATATTTCCTACAACGTCTACCTCTTGCAGATTAAAAAAGGGCTCTGAAGGACACCTGGATTCACTAGGAAGCAGATTTCAGTGTGTTCCGTCCTTTTTGGACCCTTTCCCAAGGGATTTTAATTACTAAAGTGCCCCAAGCATGTTTGCTTTTCCATGATTGGTTTTCAAAAGAGTAGCACTGTCCTTTACTGTCCTTTAGGAGACACAATGACAGTGACAGTGCTTTTCATCATTTGAGAACTTCAAACAGTACAACCTAGTTTTCAGGTCCAAGCGTATGCTGGTATTACTTATTGCAAAAATGCTTTCCAAGCTTTGCGCAGTGGCAGTGTCGTAGCCAATGAGGTTTATCCGAGAAGCGATTACTTGCTCATTAAAAACTTTTCCCAATACCCTGCTGTGACGACTTGAAAAATGCTTTCCAACGTTCTACATAGTCATAGCACAGAAATGGGCACCCGCTAAAAAAAATTATAAAAGTCAACTAATACAGAAAGAATAATCATCTCAGAAGGTTAAGAAATTTTTCTTCTAATAATAAAAGGTCACAAGTGTAAGTAACCTACCCACAAAAAGATTCAAATTGATATCACACAGGACGCTTAAATTATGTCATCGTGACTAATTCTAGATTTTCTTAACTTGTTGCATTTGTTTTAGTGTTCTTATTTTGTGCATTTGTATTCCTAGATTGTATACATTTTTAATTAGCATTACTATCTGGCTACCTTTAATATGGTCTATGGCTATCCTTCTAATTATCTTCTTACAACCATTATCAGCCTTTTAAATTTTCTCTGATGTCAGTTTGAAAAGTGACAATACATTTAGGGTTAACTATTATTTCAGCCATTTTGATTACACACTTTGCCTTCTGACCTTCTGAAAATCACCTGACCCTTACTTAAGACCTTTGCATAATTACCTATCCAATTTTCTTATCTCCCTCTTCCTTTATATGTTTTTTTCTTCCCTTAAAGTTACTGAGCGCAGTATAGTTGTGGTCATTGCCAAAGTCATGGCGACCTTGTTAGGACTCTCCCCAAAGTCCTCACAAGATAACCAAATTAATGACTTAATGCTTTATCTTAGTGTCCAGTCATTCCTAAATCTACTGTTATGCCATTTTTGTTCTTTAACAAAGTGTTAATTAACTTGACCAACTTTTCCTTTTATTCATCATTTAGGACAGAATAAGAACCGCACGAAGTGTTTAATTCATATACTTCATTATGTAGACAGTTCATTTACATGAGCATGATCATTTTTCTATCCCATGAACGTATTTACTACATTCAGAATCTCTCCACTTTTTCTAAGGAACATAGTCACATTTGCATTAAAAAAAAAAGTTGAAGTCCACAACAATAGACTGCATGATTGTTAAGATTTTTTCCGGATATGCCATTTATACTCATGATACCTGGAAGACTTTCTGAAGCTAATCTCTAAGCTGATGGTTCTAAAAGTATGGTCCTCTGACATCTGGGGATCTCTGAGACGCTTGCAAAGGTCCTCAAACTCAAACAAAAACTCATAATAGCCAGATATTACTTGCCTTTGGACTCTTTCGACATTTGCAGTGATGAAGAAAAGCAGGTGGTAACTGCTATGCCTCGTCCTGTGTTAAATTGTACTAGGAGACATCGCATTCCTTTAAGATTGTCCATAGAAATTTTCCCAAAAAATCAATAAAGGGATTCTGCACCTCAAGAAAACTCTAACGGGATCTTTTGCCAATGATAAAATCTGAGCTTTCCGGTAAAACTTAGAATTTTGAAAAACTTGCATTGGCCACCATAAGCCTCACGGAGTTCCAATCAAGCTTATCATTCTCTCATGTAATAATAATAATTAATGTGATTTTTGTCAGTGTGGTAGGCACTTGGCAGATCTGCATAATTCAGTGAAACAATATTTTCCAAATGACCCAATGTTTGATGTTATAAACTCACATGGTAAAAGTTCCATGCAAAGGGTAAGATAGACCAAAACATTTTAATGTGACAGATATGATTTCGTAATCCACATTGTTACTAATGTTTAAGAAACTGCCATTTGTCTAGTTTGGATGTTCATTCAAAGAAGAATATGTACAATTATCTGAAGGTTATCTATTCAACTGTTTCTCCCTTTTTCGATTACATATCTCTGTGCAGCTGGGTTTTCTTCATGTATTTCAATCAAAACGACATATATCCCAGTAGACTGAACATAGAAGTATCAGAATTCACGTTTTATGAACACATTATATATGTCATATGTAATGATATAAACCACATACATATAAACTTAATAATTTTTAAGTGTGTAGAGGGGGTCTTGGGGGGCGGGGGGGAGAAGAAAAAAAGAGTTGAGAACTGCCACTCTAAACGTTGGTTTGCCCGAGTCTGAGTTCTGAGCTCTTTCATTCCTGGGTAGTCTCATGCAGTTCTGTGGTTCTCAATGGCATCTTTGATCGGATAACTCACAAGTTCATATATCCAACCCTGGCTTCACTCTTTAACTCCAGACGTAAATGTACCACTGCCAGCGAGCATTTCCGCTTGAACACCTGACAGGCATCGTGAAATTAATGTTGTCGAAACCTAATGCCTGCTGTTCCACTCTAAACCCATTCCTTTCCCGACCATCTCTATTGCAGTAACTGGTAACTCCAAGTCTCAAATGCTATGACAAAAACCTTGTCTTCACCCTTGACTCCTCTCTTCTCTCATTCAGTTAGCCCAACTCAGCAGGCTTATCAACTCATCTGTGTTCACATTACATTCTAGATCTGTTCAGTTCTTACCGCCTCTGCTTCTACTGCCCTGGCTAAGACCACATCATCTCATATGTAGATCATTTCAATTCATCTCTAAACTGAACTCCCTTTCTACATGCTTGCCTCCTCAATCATTCAGGACAAGCTCTGTTATATTACATCACCAAACATTGCCAAATGTTTGGTGTTCTCTCTCTCCCTATACATATATATATATATATATATATATATATATATACACACACACACACATATATACACATACATATACATATATAACATATATGTATATATGCATATGTATGTGTATATATATGTATATACATATATATGTATGTATATGATGTATGAAATATGATATATATTAAGTATATATAAATATACATAATTTGTAGATCCCACAATATATGTAGATCTCCAAATAAGAATATAGAGAGAGATCTCTAGTGGATTTCACAACCTAGATTAAATTCTCTAGCACAGTAGTGACAGGCATGGCTTCTGCTCACAAATCACTAGCCAGAACTGGTCATATGACACTGTCCAACCACACTGAGGCCAGGATGAACCATCCTTACAATGCCTGGAAGGCAGAGACCCATAAGTATTAAGTGACTGGCATGAGAATAAAAAGTTCCTAATTTACAGGCAGGAAAGGAAAGATGAATTTTCTTTGACCACAAACAAGTAATCTCTAAGTGGTTTTAAACTGTGTCCAATAAATTAATCTATAGTGAAGTGGGGTTTTTTGTCCCAGAAATGCTTTATCTTTTGAAGGCATAGTTTATAAATAGGCATAAAGCAGAATAATCTTTAAAAATGTGTAGTGTTACATAAATGCAGCTAAAAATATGAAAAACAAGCCATCTTATTTTTCAGAACTTATAGTTAATTTAAGATTTTGTAATTATGTGGTAATTACATGGTATCACAATCTTTGATAGATTTCATGCTTAATATATATACATATTTTTCATATATTTCATGCTATGTATATGCATATGTGTAAATATATTTCATATATTTATATGAAACCAAAGGAATATATAACCATAAAATCTACCCATTTTAAGTATGCAGTTTGATGATTTTTAGTAAATTTGCGCATTTGGGCAACGACCAGCATAGTCCAGTGTTAGAACACTTCTATAACCTTACAAAGTTTCACATGACCTTCTAGTCATTCTCTGCTCCTACCCTGAGCCCTAGGCAGTCACGGATCTACTCTCTGTTTCTATAATATTACTTTCTCTAGGAAGTTAGAATTCTTGGCATTCCCTATGCCTATCAACAAAAAGATGGATCCCTAAAATTTATAAACATATATCTCAAAGGAACAGGACATAGTTGTCCTCAACAGCATCTGAAGGCAAAATACGGAGAAATTGGTCTACCCAGGTGGAATCTTATTTAAACATGGAAAGAGCTTCTTAACCTAGGGAAACATTTTTTTTAAGCATTACATAAGGTAACTAAGAAACTCATATGGAAAAAAAACTCAGTTATATTTCAGGAAAGACTACAAAATAATTGTATCAGAAATCAGAGTGCCCTTAAATTTTTTATATTCGTTGTATAATATCCACAATCATGCAAGTTTTATAGCTGAAAATCGAAGTGAATGAAATTTAAGATGTTCACCTTTCATTACCCTAAAATATCTCCCACACTGTTCTGACCACAGAGCCTGAATATAGTTCCTTTAGAATAAAAAAAATTCTTTGAGCTTCACATAGTATAAAGTTAGGTTATTAATGTCTCCCCTTAAAAAATTATATTTTCTTAGATGATAGATGTATGGCCTATACTATATTCCTTCAGGTGGATAATCATTGCATCAGTACAAACAGCAGATATCCACAGGACATACGAACTGCTCTCGTCATCTGATAATATGCTTTAGAGAACATAGCACAGAGAGGAAAAAAGTTCTTTCTTTAAAATAAAGTTAGCATAATCTGTAAGATTGTGGTGAATTACTGACATTTGTACCGTGAATTTATTTAAAATGAGGACAAGGACGGGACTGAAGTCTTCTGGGAGAGTTAGTTGACTGTTGATCGATTATTTCCATCATCATAAATTTTGTAGCACCTCATTTATTTTAGTAGATTTTTTATTATCCTTTCCCTCTCTCCCTTTTTTTTGTTAAAAAAATGAGATCATTTCTAGAAGAGATGACAATTTAGTTGTGCAGCCAATGGGTTGGTAAACTTTTCATCAAATGACAATAGTCAAGGAGCCAGCACATGTGAGACACTGGATGAAGACATTCAACTATGATTGAAGAGTCATCTTTCTTAAAGCTGACACATTCGTGGTGAGGTAGTGCCAAGACAAATACAAGCAGAACTGTAGCCTGGAAATACTTAAACATATTATTTGAATTCTCAGAAGTATCATTTTTACTTAAAGTAAACATTGGCATGCAAAGCCAATAGTCTGAGTAATCCGGTCTTGAAGTGTAACTTTATTTGTTATGGGGATTTGCTCAGGGAAGAGAAGGGGAAAAAAATAAACCCAGCCCTTCTTCTTCCAGTGCAGAGAGAAAATCGTTGTTTCTGCAACACTGGAGACATTATTTGAGGCCATGTAAGTGACACTGCCTCAAGCTACTTTAACAATTCCCAACTAAAATTTGATTTAATTGTTTTTAGTAAAGTGTTCCTTTGGCACAGGCCCCCAGAATGATTATTGTCTCTCTCTATTAGCAGATGGATACTAAGCTCTACCAGTGAGAATCCCACACTATAACCAAGTAGCTGGGTCGGAATAGCTCTGAACCCAAAGCAAGGAGCTCTCTTAAATCCCTGATGAATCTCCTCTCTTGAAGAAGGTGGCGTTGATGAGCAAACTGTATAATCCAAGCGTCACCAGTTTGGGATCCATTGTTTAAGAGTTCTATGGGCCCTCTGTACTTACAAATGCCATGGTTTGTGAATGTGTATATATCTTTACTGTTCCGGGGTGAAGCATCCATAATTTTAATGAGATCTGCAGAAAGATCTATAACCTGTAGTTGTTTTTATAGGAAGCACTTGTACACCTCTACCCTTGTTTTCGCTGGAGCCCGCCCCCATATCGTGGCTCTCTGTTGCCAAAGAAACAGGTCAAGGTCCCTGATTTGTGCGTTTGCCTGCCCTCCAGCCCTTGGCTCCCCATCTCCAGGTTCCGCACTCCCATTACACTCCCAGCTGCCTCACTGTAACAAGAACAGCCGGACATGGAGGTTTATTTTTCCATTGTAGCTGTGCTGTCAGGCATTCCTGAAAATCCTCTCTCTTTGTTTTTTATGAACTGTATTCTTTTAACAATTCTTCAAGCTTACTTTGATTTGAGATTTCCCAATTGGGAATAACTGCTCTTAAATTTGCTACCTGGGTATGGTTCTTTCTTTCTTTCTTTCTTTCTTTCTTTCTTTCTTTCTTTCTTTCTTTCTTTCTTTCTTTCTTTCTTAGGAAAAGACAGAGCATGAGTGGGGAGGGGCAGGGGGAGAGGGAGACAGAGAATCTCAAGCAGGCTCCACACTCAGCGCAAAGCCTGCTGTGGGGCTCGATCTCATAACTATGACATCGTGACCTAAGCCAAGACCATGAGTCAGATGCTTAACCAACTAAGCCACCCAGGTGCCCCTGGTTCCAACTTTCTAAATACTCCTTGTCAGTCTCTTTTGATGGTTTCACATCACCTCTCTAACCGTTCAACTTCAAAGTATATCAGAGTTCAGTCCTTAGGCATTTCTCCTTTCTGTCTGTAGTTTATCTCTACATATCTCCTCCATACTCATGGTTTTAAGTACCTTCTGTGTGATGCTGACCAGAAAATTAGACTTCCAGCCCAGACCTCCACCCCGAACTGCAGAATTAAGACCCCATTGACTATTGACAGTATCTCTTGGATGTCCGACAAGCACCTCAAACTTAGTCCCATTTGTCTCAATATATGTAATTCAGTTCTTCTCCCTGTTCTGGCCCAGACACTTTGCATTGATGATTCTCTCTCTCTCATCCAGATTCAACCCAGCAACAAATCATTTCGTTGGATGTTCAGAATACAGCTGAAATCTGACCTTTCCTCACCACCTCCATCACAAAGAGCCCATTTCAGACTCTTACCATTTCATGCCTGGATTGTTGTAGTGGTCTTTAACTAGTCTCTCTGTTTCCAGTCTTGTCCTCTCTAGTTCAGTTTCAACAGAGCAGCCAAAGTAAACTAATTAAAATGTAAGTCACACCACTTCACCATCCTGTGTTGTAAATTTTTTAAGTTAATCTATTTTATTTTGAAGGAGAGAGAGAGAGATTGCGAGCAGGGGAGGGGCAGAGAGAGGGAGGAGAGAGAGTATCCCAAGCAGGCTCCGTGCTGCCAGGACAGAGCTCGCTGTGGGGCTCAAAGTCATGTACCACGAGATTATGACCTGAGCCTGAATCAAGAGTTGGATGCTTAACCGACTGAGCCACCCAGGTGGCCCCACACCTCTGTCTGAAACACCTCCATGACTTCCCATCGCTCTCAGTAGAAAAGCCAGTCATTTGCAGGACCTGTGAGCCCCTACATGAAGTGACCCTGCCCTTGCTTCTTGGACCACCCCTCCACCCCTCTCCCCTTCACTCACAATTTCAGCGATTATTTAAATGTTCAAAATGGGGCAAACTTTTAATGCTTTTATAATATTTTATTCTAAAGGTAGAATATTCTGGTATTAGTTGCAAAGATCCGATGACAGCATCCACCTTTCCCAGCATTCAAACAAAACACATTTGTTCACACACTATATAACAAGCACTTCCATAGAACACACTTCCTTCTCTATAGTAGCCAACAGCAGAGGTAGATTAGAGCTGGTCAGTGCCTCCAAGGTTGGAAGAATCCTGATGGTAGGGCCTTCCAGGATCGCTCTTTTCCATTATGCATGTTAGCATTGGCACAGCTCTTGTGGGTCACCCAGCCACACATGTCATGGACACGTTTTTGTGGATGGAGCCCACAGATGATAGAATAAAACAAGTCCTTCCAGCTCCCATTTTCTATGGGCTCCTTTAGTAGAACATGTCTGCTGCTATAACAAAAGTAACACAGACTGGGTGGCTGATGAAAAACAGAAATTGGTTTCTCACGGTTCTATAGGTTAAAAGTCCAAGATCAGAGTGCCAGCATAGCTGAGTCCTGATGAATACCCTCTTCCAGGCTGCAGACTGTGGATTTCTCATTGTATCATCATATGATGGAGAGCAGACAGAGGATACGAGCTCTTTGGTGACCCTTATAAGGGCACTGATCCCATTCATGAAGGATTATGACCCTCATGACCTCACTGACTCCTAAGTTTTCTTATGAAGGCTCCACCTTCTAATACCATCATGTGGGGATCAGGGTTTCAACCTGTGAGTTTTGGGGGAAGCAAACATTCAGTTCATAAACAAAGTGTCACATCAGAGAGTAACTTCTTCTGATACTGTGCAATAGAAATCTTGCCTGGCATGTTTGTTTTATTACTACCCAACACTGAAATAAATACGAAACAATTTTAGTATTGACTCTAGACGAGAGGCACAATGACGTAGTAGCCAGAGAGCTGTGCTAAGAGTCCAAAAAATCTTGGTTGATCCCAGCTACAACTTACTGTATGGTCTCAAGGAGTCACCTTTCCTTTCTGGGGATCAGTGTTCTCATCAATTCTTTGTCATAAAATACAAAAGGGAAGGTGTACACAATAATGCTTCATAAACTATAAATCCTGATATAAAGGCTAGGCAGAACTGAATCCATTTTATTGCACATTTTCTTAAAAGCCCCATAGTTTTTTAAAAACTATGTTTTCAAACATTAGTTATAGTGTACTAGATGACATATTTTTGCACACTTGCTCATGTCATCCACGAAAAGACCCTATATTACAATCTATTTTCAAACAGGAAAACAAGGTAGAACATTTTGTTCTTGTTCACTCCTGATAACTAATGAGTACTCCCCTTTAATCTACTCGCAAGTTATCTTTTCAATTTTCATTTTGCATCGTTTGCCTGAAATTGACGTAAAGCTTACCAATCTGTCTTTTCTTCTCGTAAAACTTTGTGTTAGTCAACGTATAGCTTTCTGGTACTTTTTGCATTGCCCATTATTTCCTAAAAATTATTAAAGATTATTCTGGGAGAGCCTGGTTGCCTCAGTCGGTCGAATGCCTGACTCTTGATTTTGGCTCCGGTCATGATCCCAGGATTGTGGGATCGATCCCCACATCGGGCTCTGTGCTGAGCGTGGAGCCTGCTTAAGATTCTCTCTTTCTCTCTCCGTCTGCCTCTCTCCCTGGCTCATGTGCTCTCTCTTGCGCTTGCTCTCTCAAAAAGATTATTCTGCAAATGTATTTGGAAGTTTTGTAAATACATTAAATTTTATCAAAGGGAGGGCATTTTTATTATTTGAGATTTTAATCTGGTATCAATACAGGGTAGGCTAACAGCTATGACGAACAACCCCCCAAATTGCAATGGCTTAACGTAGTCAACATTTATGTAGATTCCAATGTAAATGTTTATAGGCAGGTGGTTCTCCCAAAGTCTTTCCCTTAAAAGGTGACTGGAGGGTCCAGCTCCTTCCATCCAGTGGCTCTTTTGTGTCCTTGAGACCTCAAAGATTCTGCTGGATTTCTTGCCTCTGGTTTGTTGTCAAAAGAATGAAGAGAAAGCAAACCTAGGATGGCGTAAGAGATTTTGGGAGCCCACGCGGAAAAATCTGTGAGCAGCACATGTCCCACCTTGAATCGCCTAGAACTAGATGTGTGGCTGGCAAATGCCACCTTCCTTTATGCCAGGAGCCAACGTGAAATGGTCATGCAAGGCCTCCGTCATGAATCTCTTCCTTGTTAAAGCTGTTCTATCTCTTCAAATGAAATACCGTCTTCTGATGAAGAAGGAAGTAAATATGGGAATTGAATAGTCATACTTGCACAAACCTGCAATGATTCTTCCCTCAATCAAAATATTTTGAAATAAGTCCTTGGGTTGACATTTTCACATTTCTGAGTTTCAGTGTATTCTGGTTATGGCCCTTTCTGATACAGTTCTTACAGGGTTTTGCCTTTGTACCAAAGGGTGTGTGTCTTCCATACGTGTTCTTGAAGACTGGGTTCTCTGTGCAGTCACAAGCGTTCCTGTCCATTTATTTTCATCTTTGTGCTTTATTAGTGCTACTACAGAGATATTCTTAAGGTCAAGCTCACTTCCACGTTTCAAACTATTGTTTCCTTGTGTTCACAGTCTAGTCTGCTGTAGCAAATACTTTGTTTTTCTTTAGCCTCTCCAAAAGTCCTTCCTGGTCCTGACAGGATATGCTGTCCCTTGACTATAAATCATATGACCGTTAGCTGTAAATACACAACACACACATATCGTTTGTCACACCATCTGTACTCCCAGCAGGTTTGTTGTTGTTGTTGTTTTTTATGTATGCTGTATATTCAGTGTTCCCCATTCCTGTGTAGGTCAGCATTGCCATCTGTGATTCTTCATGGCTGGGAACTTCTGTAGAAGATCTCCATCCTCCATGGGGATAAAAGCACAGCTCTTGAAAACCCATAGGTCCTTTCGTATGCAGGCTCATGTCTGTGTCCCTGACGTTTCCTTCCAGGTTGCTGGGACTTCAAAGTTAGAGGCAGCCTTCAGGCAATGTAATTACTTAGAATGCATTTCATTGAGGTCAAAAAGTTCCCCCTACTAAGCAATACATCATCACCCTCAATATATATCTTGTAAGGTACGGTGAAGCCCTTTCCTTAGAGAAAAGTTATAAATAAAGAGATTGTTTTTTTTCTGTAATCTTTTAAAAGCAAAACAACAGTGGTGAAAAGTGTTGTGTGCCCTTAAAAAAAATAATAATGAATTTGAGAGTTGTCGAAATTTAATGACTGATTTTAAATTGAGCTGTTGCTCAGAAGTAGGGCAACAGGACTGAAATTTCTGACTTCTTTTGTTTTCCCAGGTGTTAGCAATCCCTCCCGGCTTAAATGGCTCTGTGTTTACTCCATCCGTTGGATCGTTAATAATGACAGTAAATAAAACCCAACCTAGGAAGCTGGTTCCTTTAATCTGACAGGTACTCAAAACGCAGTCACGCCTCAAAATGAAGAAATACCTGCAGCGAAAACTGCCTAAATTTCCCCTCTAATAACTGAGCTATTTAGCAGTAAAATCCAGTTTTATTTAAATGCATGGGAAGAGCCTTGGCAGAGAGGACTACATCCCCAAGCCCCTGCAGCCCTCGTCATTGTCTGTACGACTCCCCCTCACTCTACCTTGGTGCACCACAGGTAGACTTTCCCTGGAAAATGTGGTACTGAACGTTCCTTTTCCGTGCTGTCTGGTCTTTCCATGTGGACTCATTTTACCTTGATTTTCTTTAAACGGTGCTTAACACAAGACATGGATTTGGGGGAAAATAGGAAAAAAGAACTGATTAGCAAGAAAAATGACTCATAATCCCACCATGCCGAGAAAAGTAAAGTTATCAATGTAGTATGGGCTGTAATAACATGGTTCTGTGTGTATCATTCCAAATGCATTTCACAAATATGCAATTTGTTCACCAAATGGGAATAGTCTATAAATATTTTCCCATTTTTATTAAGAAATAAAAAGAACTGTAGATTATAATAGCCAAATAAACACAAATTGCCTCATTCAAATGTAGAACACGTCCGTACTGATGAATCAACATGAATGCCTTTTCCCAGCCCCAGCCCCTGCATCGTCAAGGAATTTGGCATTTCTTTTTCCTTTGTTGTATTATTTCCTCTGTTTTACTAAAGATATATGAGTGTCTACATAATATATTGGTCTGCTTTTGCTTGTATTTAAACTTCATAAAGATGATGCTATGGAATGAATTGTGTCTCTCCAAATTCATATGTTGAAGCCCTACCACAGTGTGACCAGAGGTAGAATCTTTTGAGTTCACAAAATTAGGGCCTTAATCCAATTGGACTGTAGCCATATAGAAGAGAGGGGAATCTCTCTCTCTATCTCTCTGTCTCTATCTCCTTTTCCTTCTCTCTCTCTCTCTCTCTCTCTCTCTCTCTCTCTCTCTCTCTCTGTCTCTCTGTCTCTCTCTGCCCTGTGAGAGCACAGCATGAAGACAACAAACTACAAGCCAGTAGGAGTGTTCTCCCCAGGAACCAATTCAGTAGCTGGCACCTTGACCTTGGACTTTCCAGCCTCCGGTATTGGGAGAAAATAAATTTCTGTGTTTAAGCCACCCAGTCTATGGTATTTTGTTATGGGAGCCTTTATAGACTAAGACAAATGACATGACTTTTTAGTGTTATTTGTAGCTTGTTTCTTCACTCAACACTATGGCTCCAATGCCATGCGTGTTGACTATAGCTATGGCTCCATGTTGATGTCTGTAGAGAATTCTGTTAATTGACTATTCACGATCTATTTTTCCATCTTTATGTTGATGCATGTAGAAAAGTTGCAGTTTTCTGCTATTATAAACATTTTATAAGTGTTCCCATTAACCCCCATCTTTACCAGCACTTGGTATTGTTAAATTTTGGTCTTGGGAATCTAGTTGGACTGACATGGTGTCTCATTGCCATATTTATTTGCACTTTTCAGGCTACTGAGAGACTGAATTTTTACACTGGTTTATGGGTTGCCTTGCAATGCTTTTTCTGGAAATATCTGCATACATATTTTGCTATTTTTCTACAAGTTTTTTGCTTATTACTTATTGACTACCATGATTTGCTACATTTTTTTGTTATCTGCTGGGATTATGTGATCAAAAGATCTTCCCCTGGTTTGTGGCTTCCCTTTTTACTCTCTATATGCTGTCTCTAAACAAAAGCTTTGAAATTTTATGCAGTCAAATCTATCAATGTATCTTTTGTACTTTCCAATTTTGTTTGATATTTTTAAAATATTCCCTACTGGGAAGGTATAGAAATATTTTATGGTATCTGCCACTTACAGATGGAAAATTGGTTTTCCCAGAACCATGTATTTTTCCTAGTACTTTTTAAAGTACTAGGAAATTAATGAATTAAATTTAATGAATTTAATTAAATTAAATTTAATTTAATTAAATTAAATTTAATGAATAAATTCATTTTTATTTTATTTAGTTATTTATTTAGTTATTTATTTATTTATTTTTGTTTTAGAGAGAGAGAGTGAGTAGGGGACAGAGGCAGAGGGGGAGAGACAGAGAATCCTAAGCAGGCTCCACGCTCGGTGTGGAGCACGGAGCCCGACGCAGGGTTTGATCCCACCGTCCTGGGATCATGACCTGAGCCGCAATCGAGAGTTGGATGACTGAGCCAAAGTCACCCCTTTACCCCTACTTTTTAATGCCATCCCTGACACATATCTGACCTATCTATCTATTTATCTATGTACCTATGTACCTATCATCTATCTGTGGTTTACATTGTTTCAGGAGTCTAATTTTCTCACTCTCTCTTGAAAGCACAGTAAAATAAAATAATAAAGTTTGATATGAACCTTGACATTTCATAGCACAGCTCTCCCTTGTTGTTCAGATATCTTAGTTATTTTTTGTTCTTTGCTCTTCCATCTATATTTGATTTATTTTTGAATTATTTTATTTAAAAAATGTTTAATGTTTATCTTTGAGGGCAAGAGAGAGAGAGAGAGAGAGACAGACAGAGAGAGACAGAGTGAGGAGAGGGAGACCCAGAATCCAAAGCAGGCTCCAGGCTCTGAGGTGTCAGCACAGAGCCCAAGTGGGGGTGGAACCCACGAACCAGGAGATCATGACCTGTGCTGATGTTGGACGCTTAACCAACTGAGCCACCCAGGCACTCCTCTTCCATCTATAGCTTGTCAGTGAATGAGCTTGTCAGGACCTGGGTGGGGAGGAGACATGTTTTGGAATTTATACTGGGATTGCATTGAAACTGTGAGTCAGTTTGGGGAAGGACTGACATATTTATTACATTGAATATTGGGCTCAAAGGAGTTGTATGAGATATTTTAATGAAAGAAGCCAAATCACACATACTCTGACCCTGTTTTCACAAAAGAAAGAAAAGTAGCCCTAACGTGTGTGTGTGTGTGTGTGTGTGTGTGTGTGTGTGTGTGTGTGTGTGTTTCTTTCTGGGAATCGCTGCCTGACAAGTAGGATTTCCCAGCCCCACTATGTGATTCTAAAGACTCTCCAGTTCCCAACCCAGGAAACCTCGGGTTGTAGGTATCCCCCATGTCAGGGAGAGGGAAAAGGCTCTCTAGCAGCAAGGTTCTGTTTTGGTCTTTTACCTTTCCATCCAAACAAAGGGATCCTGAAGGATGCCACCTGTGGCCCGAAAAGCAGCTTTAGGTAGAAACATCCCTCTCTTTTCTGGGCCCAAAGCAGATGGCAGCTTTCATTCTTCCTTAATGAAGGATATTGGTCTCCGTTCATTTCCCCTGACAATAACCACTTTCTGAGGGTGCTGAATTTCTGCTTGCACATAATAAATGCTCAATAAATATTTATTGAAGAAAGTAATATGGCTCAAAGTATGCAAAATGTAGCAGACATTCCTTAAAAATCTCTGGCACATGGATGAGTTTACTCTGCATGCCGACAACAAGTACTCAATAAATATTTATTGAAATAAATAAAGAAGAAAGTATTCTCATCTACACAAGCTATAAGAGATAATGCTTAAAAATCTGTGGTATGTCGATACCTCAGTTTCAATGTTAATGGAGATTTTACCTTTTTTTTTCTTTCTGACATTTCTTTCAGTTTTTGTGACAGAAAAAAACACGTCATCACCTTTCATCAAAATCTCTCATCTTCACTATATCGAACTCCTTAAGAATGATATACCTTAATCTGAAAGTGTAATACGCATCCTGTTTTACTTTATTTGAGCTTTGATGTGTTTCCTACATTAACATAAGTAGCATTTCTTGCCTTGATACTTCCCAAACACAAACTGCCTTCTCAAGTTATAGAACTTCTTCTTAAAGTTATTTTTTAGAGTTAAATCCACGTTTTACTTAATTTCTTGTTTCAAATTTTTATTTAGATTCTAACTTAGCATGTAGTGTAACATTGGTGTCATGAGTAGAAGTTAGTGATTCATCACTTACATACAACACCCAGTGCTCATCACAAGGGCCCTCCTTCATACACATCACCCATTTAGCCCACCCCTGCCCATCTCCCTCCAACAACCTTCAGTTTGTTCTTTATAGTTAAGGGTCTCTGGGGGCACCGGGGTGGCTCATTCCGTTAAGCATCCATCTCTTGGTCTCAGCTCAGGTCATGATCTCACAGTTCGCGGGTTCGAGGCCCACATGGGGCTCTGCTGACAGCATGTAGCCTACTTGGCATTCTGTCTCCCTCTGTTTCTTCCCCTCCCCCCACTCATGCACATGCACTTGCTTGCTGTCTCGCCCTCTCTCTCAAAATAAATAAACTTAAAAAAAAGAGTCTCTTGTGGTTTGCTTCCCTCTTTTTTTTTTCCCCTTCCCCTACGTTCATCTGTTTTGTTTCTTAAATTCCACGTAAGATTTATGATAGTACCAGAGATGTTTCTCGAATGCCCTCCAGAATGCAACTTCATTAAGGGCTAATTTGGGCTCAGAAACACCACCTCCCCGACACCATCCTCCAAAAGTAGCATCAAGTGGAAACTCTCTGAATACCCAGTGTTTCATCTCACTGAGCAGTAGACGGAAGAACATTGCTGCTGCTCCGATGATTTTACATAGAAAATCAGCTTAACCCATGTGTTTTGATGAAATTTTAATTGTAGTCAATTTGGTGATAGGTGAAACAATTGTAATTAGAGTTTTCTGTGACACCAAGTGGTACTTACTTCCTCTCTATTGTTATATAATTGTTAGATAATGTTATTATTTTCCAGATGGCTGAGCCTCGCTGCAGACCTTCCAAGGGTGGGACAAAAAGACACGAACCTTCAACAGTGGCCTGTGGGTCTTACTTATACTAACATGAGAATATCATTGCCCAACACTCATTGCATAAAACCCTAAGTTGAAACTATAATATTTGCTAAGTAAATACTTAAGTAAAAAAAAACAATCTGGACACTCTTACTTCTTAGTTTTCATTTATGGTAATGAATATGTGATTAAAAACACATTAGGAGATTAGAGAAATAATTTCTTAAATATTTCTTGATTATTATGGGTTTGCTTTCCTGTAATCTAAATTTTCCAGGTGAATGTATGCTTTTTTTTTTAAGTTTAATACCTATTTTGGATGGAACTGTGAGATGGGAAATAGATTGAGAATATGATTTTAACTCCAGTCAAACCACAGAAAATGTAGAATTTAGGACAATCCAATAACCATTATTAAACATTATCTGAATTACTTCATTTTCATTTTCAGTTGAATTATATCTTCTTTCCATTTCCTTTAGTTTTTCTTTCTAGCAACCTTCAAAACTTACTTGATAGCAACTCTTATTTTAACAATAGCTTGATTTTTACTGCTGTCATAATTCTGAAGAAAGGAAACTGTAAATATAAGGGTTTAAAAGATTATTAATGAATTTCTTTTACATAGATTAGTCATAGAGCCAGGATCATAGTCAGATTCCAGATATACTCAAATATATGTGGAATATCAAAAGCAAAGATAATATTTTTGTATTGCCTTTAATTAGCGTGCTTATGTGTGTGTGTGCGCGCGCGCGTGTGTGTGTATTTGTGGGAAGCATAGAGAGCTATTAATATGAATCCAAATAGAAGAAAATCAATCCAATTTGAATCCAAATAGAAGAAAATCATAATCTATTCAACATCCAAATATGTATAGAACACATACTGTGTTCCCCTGCTTTAGTGGGAAAGACTGAAAATAAATTTATATTTTAAAAATACAGTGTGGCAAGTGCCACATTGGAGACTGGAAAACAAAAGAAGACCAGATGGAAAGGGTACCAGTGAAACCAAATTTCATATATCCAAACTCATTTCAGGACTAACATTGATCACTGGATTCATGAGAATAACCACACTAGGTAAGACATTGCCAGTGGGAAGTGGTGATACAGGTCAAGTGAACCTGGTAACTGCAAGTCGTGTTTTCCTAACATCAGACATATTTTTTAAAAGACTTTTGCAGTGGGGGGTCTGGGCAAGGTGGGGGAAACATTCCCAGTAACAAGTCAGGTGCCCATCCTTTCAACCACATTAAACAGAGTAGAGTTTGAATCGGTCAGAAGG
Organism: Prionailurus bengalensis; assembly: GCF_016509475.1. Taxonomy (NCBI): domain Eukaryota; kingdom Metazoa; phylum Chordata; class Mammalia; order Carnivora; family Felidae; genus Prionailurus; species Prionailurus bengalensis. The sequence continues at coordinate 8,011,911 of NC_057358.1, read as the reverse complement.
TGTCCAGGGGACCTCTGAGTTGATTTAAAAAAAAAAAAAAAAGATTAAAAAACTGGTAGAAATAATTTTGTCCCCTTCAGGTGGTTTTTTTCATGACTCCCAGTAATAGAAATTTTCTGTAGTTGTTAAAGAATCATTAAAAAGCCGTTTCTTCATCAATTAAAATCTTGCTGCCAGATTGTATGACATTTTGTGAACCAGCTTTAATTTGTTTTGCATTGTTCCGGGAGGTGAGATGAGATTACAAGGACTTGTGTGCAGTCGAGGGATGTATTTTACTCTTACTTCTCATGGTCCCTTTCTGGTAATTCAAATATAACGGCATGATCTTGATTAGTTGAGCTTTCTACATCAGCATTTTCAGATGGTACTTCATAAAATTTTCCCTACAATTAAAAATGCAATTAAAATGGATTATCTAAATCAAAGTCAATCTTTAATTACTGCATCCTATCTAGATCCTTATTTCACGATAGAACAGATAAAATTCTAACAATTGTGGCGCTGATGCTTTCATTATTAAAAACATAATATTACCAGTCTTTTGAGGCTCATCTCATTTCCTATCAGGTCCTTTTTTAGGTTGTCATCGAGAAGTCCGCTTCCTTTAACAACCATGCCTACTCAGTCCCGAGCAGGTCTTGATATGCTTCGCCTAAGAAAAATTAAATGATAACCAACTTCACCTAATTAATCCAAGTCCATCATGTAAAAGGAATGAATGCCTCAATACTGAACTTGCCTTAGTTCTTTTTTTGCTTTTACTTGTTTTCCCCAATGTTAGCTATTGCAAAAAAAATTTTTTTTCAGAAAATTTTTAAAAAGAAAGGAAATGTTTGGTAATCATACTTGCTATGACATCACATCTTTACTTGCTAAGTTTTGCATTGTTTTCTAAACCGTGTCAATGTGCATGCATCATTTCCCACGTACGCTTTGCCTTCGAATTTTTTTCAGGGGCATTAAAAGCGGACGGTGCAGGGGCGCCTGGGTGGCTCAGTCGATTAAGCATCCGACTTTGGCTCAGGTCATGATCTCTCGGTCCGTGAGTTCGAGCCCCGCGTCAGGCTCTGTGCCGACAGCTCAGAGCCTGGAGCCTGTTTCAGAGTCTGTGTCTCCCTCTCTCTCTGACCCTCTCCCGTTCATGCTGTCTCTCCCTGTCTCAAAAATAAATAAACGTTAAAAAAAATTAAAAAGAAAAAGTGGACGGTGCAGTGAAAACTCTCAGAGTTGAAAACTCAAAAGCCCTAGTTTCAGCGTTTCATACCATGTACTGGTTGTGTGACCTTGGAAAAGTTCTCCAAGCTGTGTGGTTGTCTATTTCCTCGTCTGTAATGTGAGGCTGACAACAGTACATACGTGAAGGCTTTGTGGTAAAACTAAGAAATGGTGGGTATAAAGTTCCTGTTACATAATAGGTGCTCAGAAAAGAGTGGCTATTTCTATTATATCAGAAATAGTTTCCGTGTTACTATCCAACCTTTCTGACTATAAAGATAACATCTTAAGCTAGGAGTCTATAAATATTATACAATCAAAAAATCTTAATTGGTGGAATCCAAACTTGAATATGTTGGTGTTTTTCCAATCTTGCATTATTTGCATATATAACAGTAGTTACCACTATTTGAAGGCATCTCACCGATACCTGATGGTAAGTACATATAATCCTAAAATGTTTTTATACAACACCTAATAAGATATGGGTTTACATCAGTCTTTTTATAAAATCAGTTAAACTAAAATAGCCTTCATCTTCTGACCACGTAAACTCCATGAAAACATTGATTCAGATTGACTTATTAACATATCAAAGTAAATAGTCAAGAAATTAAATATTGCCATTGCATTTAACAAAAGACCAAATGCTTTTGAAGAGCAGAGAAACAATTTCTAGACCCACGTATCAGTGGAAACCCTAACTGTTCCGTGACACAGAGAAGGCTTACTTAGCAATATGGAAATTCTGAAACATCCTGTTATGTTGAGGACGAAAAATGTAGTAACCTGTGGGTGACATAACTTGAGTAAAAAACTAAATGAGGAAGTACCCGGAAGATATTGAGAGAACTGATCTAGTTCAGCGTGGGGTGAGAATGACATAGTGTATATGTATATTTTCGAAGGTGAAGATATTGATGTGGCAAAGACCAAGCTGGACGTGCAGAGGAAACTGTTGACAATGAAGCTACGAACAACAATTAGGATTTATCAGTGCTAGAATTACGCAGCCTACAAAATGATAATTGGGTCAAGTTTATGATGCCATTACATTTATGGCTAACCATTCTCTAGATCAAAGAGTTAATAGCATCTTCTCCACACTGCAATTCTCTATAGACAGCTTCAACTTGAGTTAAAGAAATAAGTGTAACATCATTGTTATTCTTTTTGTCGTGGAAGAAAAATAGGTTCTCTAAGGATTACTGCCTTTTGTATCATGATGAAGCTTAAAGAAAATGAACAGCTCTTTCAAAATGTCTTACAGATTGACATTTTTGTTCTCGTGCTTCCCTTGGAGATTAAATATTATAAAAATCCAATAGCCAGATGTCTTTTATAATGTCACCAAATGCAGTCTAAATATCAAATTCAATGTTAGGTCTTCTGAATTCATGGAACAAGTCCAGATGCAATATTCTTTTGCCAGAAAGAACAGCCAATAATCAATAAGACAGTATAAAACTATAGGGCCTCTGAGGACATGGGTAATACGTAATACCTAAAAATATAAAAAAGACTGTTTTGTTTTATATATGTTATAAGCATACAGCATTATAATTTGACATGTGAAGTGTAGTTTGTATACTACCAAATGATTACCCCCCAAAAGTCTACTTACCATCCATCGACCTTACAGTTGACCCCTTCTTTTCAAAAAGACTCAATTTGATTCTTTTAAAATAATCAATTTGGGGAAGAAAAAGACATTTTATAAATTACAAAAATGTTTGAGTAGTAGTTAATGCATAAATTTCTAATTTCTAATTCAATTTCAGAGGAAATTAATGCACAAATTATAATGTGCTGCCTATGTTATAGGAGACATACCCTTGATTTCTAAAATGAAAACACAAATATGTACTTGTTGAAATGACCCAAACGTAGTTCATCATTGTTTTCTTTGGTTACTTTTTGTGATCTGAGTTTGTTTATTCTGTCGCCTACCATATCTTAGGTCAGTGTTTCTGGAAGGATCTTTTTTGTTATACTTTTTCTTTCTACATAGGAGTATTTTTTTTTTATTAGTAAGATTTTATTTGAAAAGTTTTACATAGTCAAACATTGACAGTTTCATTAAAATTAGTATGCTTTTCTATCAGGACTCCTTGGAGTCAATAGGCTTAGTCAACAGGCTAAGAGGAAGAGTGACTCTTCCCCAAATCTGTTATTTTATTTTATTTGTGTGAACTAACATAGAATATTATGACAAAAAATAACGGGGTGCCTGGCTGGCTCAGTCGGTAAAGCATACAACTGCTGATCTCAGGATTGTAGGTTTGAGCCCCACGCTGGCTGTAGAGATTACTTAAAAATAAAATCTTCAAAAACAAAAACATGCCACAAAATGAATTCCTAATTTATGTAAAGCTTTCCACTCAGGATGCCCAAGCTGTAAGCACGATGTGTTTTGAGTACCGATCGATCATACAGGCGAGACCTAAAGATGTCCGAGTCTTTCATAAGCAGCGCCCTCTGTCTGCATCTGCTCAATAGGCGCCTTCTAATTTCTCATACTGGTGGTTCAGTTCACTGCTTCTCCTTACCTGTTTTGATGATCGTATTTAGGTCTTCACAGAAAGAGAAAAGAGCCTTCTGTTGATTTGTTTCCTTGTTTGCTTATTTCAGTGGAGTCAGAATTTTCTGTAATAAGGTTTACATGTAATGGAACCTTGGATGGCCTCCTCTGAGTTTCGTTATTCACTTTACTGCTCACCTGACCAGGATGCATATTTCTTTGTTGAGGATTCAGGTTAGGTGCTACCCAGCATTCCTTAGCAAACTACCCCAGCCAAGACCTACTATGGACACATACAGCCATTTTGGAAGATGTGGTCAATCCCTTCTCTCTCATGAAGCTAAAATGAGATTGGAGCTTTTCTAAAGGCATTGTTACTGGGAAACTGATTTTTTTCATTAAAGAGTTATAGAATCCAATATATTTTAAAAGGAAATGCTATCTCTTAAGATAAATACAGCCTGGCTTGGCATAGGTCATGCAAAATATTCTCCTCTGCTGCTCCCAACACTTTTAAAGCTTCAATTCTGATGGACGCTGGCCGTAGATAGAAATTAAATTTCTCATTTAATTATTTATTTATTTATTTTTAAGTAAGTGCTACACGCAACGTGGGGCTTAAACTCACGACCTTGAGATCAGGAGTTGCATGCCCTACCGACTGAGCCAGCCAGCCACCTCAAATGTAATTTTATTTTGTTTTTTTAAATAAGCTCTTCTAAGCTGAATTTTAAATGATGCTGTTGGGTGGGCCATTCTAAGAAGAGACCGAGTGTTTCCCAGAACTTGTTTCTAACGATCTTTCAGCTTATGTTACAAATACCCTTATTCTAGATTTAGATTATTTCCTGGCATTTACCCTGCAATTCCTGAGACCGTTTTAAGCCTCATTAAAAAATGTACACCCAGGCAAGAAGAAATGATGTCATTACCTGGCCCTTCAGATACCACCCACTGTGATTTCAGATTGCTGTGCCCTGGCTTTGCTTTTGCTCCCGTCACTGCTGCTCCACTCATTAGCATCAGGCTCCAGGAAGGCAGACCTTCAGTTCTGACCAGTGAGTGCCCTCCCAACCTGTTGCATTTGCCCCAAGCATATTGGTTTGTTGTAGAAAAAGAAAAAAATTTCAAGCTAACGTTACTCTTCAGGAAAGCTTAACTTCTTCATCACTTGTGCTACGATGAGAAGAGGAAGTTGTTTCAATATTTGCCTTTTGATATTTTATGATTCGGTTCCCTGAAGAACACCCCTACCACAGACTTCCCCGTAAATAAGGTGACCATAAAATGTATTATCCAAATGGGAGGACTTTGGAGAATGAATGGGATGTCAGTGATGCTTATACCTGGACAAAGCCAGGACTCTGTCAGGCAGGCACCTTGGGACTTATCATCAGCCTACTTTAATACATAGGTAGTAAATACCAGAGTCACAAAGTCCTAGTCAGCGAACAAGGGCTGTGGCACTCAGTATAAATTCACGTCCTAAATAAAGATACATGGGGAGCTCAGAGAAAATTTAAGTAGGAACAGATTGGGTTTATGTGAGTATCCCAAGTATTTGCCTTACTGTCCATCTGACCCTAACTCATCTTCCTGATGTACCTCCTTACTCATACTTAGTTTTTGTCACACTCATGGAGGTCTCCAGTTGAAAGACAGGTCGAAGCACTTGTACTGGGATGCATAGAATAGAATGGAATGGAATGGAATGGAATGGAATGGAATGGAATGGAATGGAATAGAATAGAATAGAATAGAATAGAATAGAATAGAATAGAATAGAATAGAATAGAATAGAATGCACACGTTTCTCACAATCTGAAGCGAGATCTAATAGTAGACCTATTGAGTTCTGGGGGACTCCGGCAGTCTATTGCTACCTGTAACTTGACTCATGTCTTTGACAGATGCCAAAGACTGGCTTAATCTGAATTAATAGTAGCATGTTTCCTCATAACTGGGGAATAAGTGGCTGAGAACCAAGTTTACCATAAGCTGAGAGCGTTACCAACCTTTTGAATTTTAATGCCTTTACCCACGTAAAGGAAATAAGGCAGTCTACTCTCAGATACTTTATTTGACTGGTAAAAACATGGTCTTTCATTTGCTTCCCAAGCAGGCCTCCATCCGTCATAAGCTCCTCACCATTCCTGCTGGTTGTTCCATTGGAAATGTGGTTTGCCTGAGGCTGCATGATGCATATTGCATCTAGATTGGATCTAGAAGGAAAAACTTTATCCTCTTGTATGCATCTTTCTGATAACAAAAACCTTTGTTTCAAATTTTCTCTCTCTCCACGAAAGCTTTCCCCCACACCCCGCTACAGTTGTGAAATACGAAGTTCTGATACATCAGATCAGATGGATCTTTGGCAGAGATAAAAACCGCAAAGTTATATGCCTAAATAAAGGAACCTGAGAGAGGCAGAATGTATGAATGGTCATGTGTTTGCACTAGACATAAATCTATCCCAGTTGATGTGATGGATTTGGAAAATCTGAATGAAGTACGATAGAGTAGGTGGAACAATTTCTTTTCTTCTGGTCAGGTATGATATGCGCCCCTGACTGCTGTTGGCTTTTCGCTCTCATAGATTGGGGTGGATGTGAAGTCGCTTTTCCCCAGTTGTTGTTCTGAATTCAATTTTCAGGCCTATGTTAATTATTAGAAAATCAAAATAGCACTTAAAATACAGTAATCACATCATGTTTCCCTCCATCCCAATTTTCAACTGAACTGGTTGGCACTATTCAGATCAAGGTCAACTGCGGTTTTTGGAATAGTAGAACATATCCTCAGGGTGCTGCACATCATCTCCATCTTTAGAATGAGACAGCCACTCCCCTTGCTTTATTTTCTGTCCGCACAGGTTTTAGTGGACTTTTAAAGACATTCATGGTTTCACGTGTCCAGACGTGGCCTTTAATGGAAAATCGCTTTTCCTCACCATCACTGTTTTTTAAGCAAGATACAAAATCCCTTAAAACTTTTATTGTATTCCATGTAATTTAGTGATTTGCACATTGCCTGACATCAAGAATATGCGAACTCATCAGGTTCCTCTATTTGAAATCCTAGGTAGGTACCTGTGCTTGAAAAGGAGGGGGGAAATGCAAAATTATGGCTGTGCATTTCAGAAAACAGGTAATGAAATGGGAGGATTCTGAAAGATGTCTTTATCACCCCACATTAAGTCCTAAGTGACATTGAACCTCTTTAATCTGGATGTACTCGTGAAAAATAATCTATAAATTGGATTTTTAGAAAAATGATTTAATCTTCTCAGCAAAATCAGTGTTTCAAAGGCTCATCAAATGAATATCCTTGGAAAACAAATACTCACCCCTTACTTTATTGGTCTTATGTACTGTTTATAACTCTAGTTTGCTTATGTGAAATATATCTCTTCCTTGTCAACACTTCTGTCTAGGGAAGCTCACCAAGTCTCATGGCATTAAATCACATCATCCTATTGTTGACGCCTGGAGTTAGAGTCCCTGAATTCTACCCTGACTAACAGTGTTTGTTTATTACTACCTTCGTGCCTACTGAACTTCACAGATCTCACATGTTGAAGTGGGAGTTTCCATATCATTCCCAGAGGCACACTGTCCATCTGGTTGCCCAAGCAAAACCTGGGAGATAGTTGTGATTTCTTCTTTTGTCTCTTACTTCTCTCTTGGACTGGTACAGTAGCCTCCTGGCTGGTCTGCCGAATGTGCCTGTCCTTTTCTTACTGTGTATTCTTCACCTGTCAGCAAAGGCACACTTCTTGATACCTAGAAAAATCATATTGCCCCCGTGTTAAAATGAAAGAACAAAAGGCCTACTTGTTAACAAATGCAGCCAATAAACAGGAAAATACAGACACTGTGTTAAAACTTTGGTGATTACCACTAAATCTATCTAAATGTCCATTGAAATTGTTTCAGAGAACAGAGTATCAGTGCTATCATCTTGATAAGCTAAATGTGCATATGGTAGATAGATATAGACATGAGCAGAGTTGTGATGGAGATACTGGAATAATATTTCTACAGATGGAAAAGAAATGAGAAAGAACTAACATATTCATCTTTCATTGAAAGACTTCATTTGACACTATGGAATCATCATGTACCATTTCTCACAAACAGAAACTTGAAGAAATGGAAATTCTACGACAGTGAGAAGAAAATTACAAGATGATTCTAAAGTATTTTTTTGTGCCAAAACCTAATGAGTGGCTCAAACAATGAAGACCCAGGAAAGGGACAAAAAAGTCTGTCTGAAAGGGCTGCTGTTGGCCAAATCTAGGAAATATGAGTATAACAATGGCAATAAGGAGTTGTAACCTGTTAATTAAAATAAGAACACATGATCCTAAGCTGACAATGAGTAAACAAACGTAAACATATACATGTATTGGTACATAGACCAGATAAGGGAGACAGGAAAGCTCTTTTCTACAGTAGAATGCCAGTTAATAAGTGTAGAAGGAATAAAATGAGAAAAATCACCATTTTTAAATCATTATAGCAATAACTGATCCATAGAGCATATGTAAAAATTGGCTGCATACTAAGAGAGAAAGTCACTTGTAATTCTAATAAGAACATTTGTATCAACTGTATCTAATTTGAGTACAATAATAAATTTTGAAGTTAATGAGAATATTAGAGATGCAATTTTTTAAAAAAGAAGTAATACCAGTATATAGAAGAGGAGAGGAGAGGAAAGGAGAGGAGGCAGGAAGGCAGAAAGCAAGCAAGGAAGCAAGCAAGAAAGAAAGAAAGAAAAAGAGAAAGAAAACAAGATAAAAAGGAAGGAAGGGAAGATTCCATTTGACTTATTTATAATGTTTTTATTTATAGTGGCATAATTTTACCTAATTTGAGTGAAGTGTACAAAATTTATCTCCCTTTATGTCTCTTTACCTTACACTATTTTTATATAAGTGTCTTAAATATCTTCTCTACATTAATTTAGAACCATATCAGTGTGATAATTTTTGCTTCAGTTGCCAAATATATTTGTAAAACTCAAGAGAAGAAGAAAAGATGGTATATTTACCTGTATTTTTGCTTACTGTGTTCTTTCTTTCTTTCTGATGTCCCAAATTACCTTCTTTTACTTACTTACTTATTTATATTATTTTTTTGCAGAACTTCCTTCAGCCATTCTAGGGTAAGTTTCTGGTGACATAGTCTCTTCTTTTCCTTTATGTGAGACAGTCTTGATTTTTCCATTTATTCCTGAAGGAATTACTGGATTCATTACTGGATATAGGATTCTGACTTGACTCTTCTTTTCTTTCAATATTTGAAAAATGCTGTCACTTTTCTCTGGTCTTTATGATTTCCTTATCAGAAATCCTCTGTCATTTGAATTGTTTTTCCTGTATAGATAAGGTTTTGTTTCTCTCTGGTTGCTTTCAAGATTTCTTCTTTGTAGTTTAAAATTTTTCAACTCTGATGTTTCTTGTGGTGGATTTCTTTAGGTTTATCTTGTTTGGGGTTTGTGTGAGTTTTTCTTGAATCTGTGATCTTATATATCTTGCCAAAAATCAAGACATTTTCAACCATTATTCTTCACGTACATGTCTATATTTGCCCTTTATCTCCTTCCAGGACTCCACTGAAATGGGGGGTAGATATTTTGCTATAGTTCCCCGGGTCCCTAAGGCTTTCTCAGTTTGTTTGTTTTTTTTTTCCAGTCTATTTTCTCTTTGTTATTCCTATTAAGTTCTCTTATTCTACCTTCTAGTTCAATCCTTCTTTCCTCTGTCTCTTCCAGTCTGCTGCTGAGCCCTTCCAGTTTTTATTCTAGTTATTTTATTTTACAGAAATTATCTTTAGCTCTTAATACTTCCAATTCATTGCTCAGATTTTCTATGTCTTTGCTGAGATGATCTCTCTTTTTCTTTGTTTCAAATGTGTTTGTAATTACTCATTGAAGCAATCTTATGATTGCTGCCCTAGCATCTTTTGCAGATAATTCTAACATCCCTGTCATCCTGATGTTGACATCCATTGGTTGTCTTCTTTGTCTCCATTTGAAACCTTTTTGGTTCTTGGTACAATGAGTGATTGCTTTTTGATATCTGAGAATTTTACATATTACGTTCTGAGAAGCTGGATTTCATTTAAGCCTTCTGTTTCTGCTGGCTTCCTTTGACATCACTCCATTTGTGCAAGGGGGGGGGGGTACTGCCTCATTACTGCCAGCTGTGGGTGTAAGTACAGGTCCTCACTCCTCCTGAGTTAACGCTACGTCACTGCTGGGCACAACAGAGGTCCCAGCTCCCCAGTAGGCCTCCACTCTCTGTCCAGTAGAAGTGTCTTGTTACTGCTTCCTGCATAGTCTCCCCTGACTCAAGGTAGGAGGCTCGTTACTACCAGGTAGGGATCAAAGATTCAGCTCCCTACTTACCCTTCTCTGACTGTACCTGCTGTACCTGCTGGGGCAGGGGACTTGAGGCAACTACGTGGATAGGGTGAACTTCTGGGCTTCCCATTCAGCCTTTCCTAGTGAGGTGGGGAGGGGCCACAGGTGCTCTCTACGGTGTTTGCCTTGAGTAGGACAGTTGCTCTCAGCAGTTATCTCACTTGCTAGGCTGCCTCTTTCCTGGCCCTTTGGATAAGGAATAATTTTTGTTGGAGCTTTGCACCTGTATCTGTTGGTGTTTCTGGGTTTCTGGCTGCAGCTGTTTTGAGGGAAAAGAAAACCCAGGGAACTCGTTACTGTGTTCTTCCTTGTGTCTCAAGATTTTAAGCTTCCTTCATTCCTCTGCCCTTCAGAATATTCTTCCGTTTGTTTCATGTATTATGTCCAGAGTTTTCAGTTATACTTAGTGGCAGGAATAGAGAAGAGTATATTCAGTCCATATTTCTGGAGCTAGGAAAGCATACATTTCTTGAAGGGGATATGTCTTTAAAACTATGAATACATTTACCTGGTGACAGTATTGTGATAGTAAGTATTTTTTTAAATAAGATATATTTTGTTGATTCGTATTTCATAATGATTCTAAACCTCATCATAGAATACTTCAACTGAGAAAACTTGCGGATTTATGTAGTCTAATTTTATCACTCTGAATTTTTTTTTGCTTCTCTAATAGCACTGATATCATTTTCTACATTCATTTATTCATTTATTCGTTCAATTTATTTAGTTATTACTATTCTTGGTACCTGGAATATATCAATGAGATAATAATTCCTACACTAAGGAGCTTATGTGTGTGGAGGGGTTGGATAGGACAGACCATAAAAAGTAAAGCTAATAAAGAGATGTGTTTCACCTATTTTTGTAGGTAATATGCTATGGAATTTGTTAAAGAGTATGCAACGTAGGGAGAATCTGAAGTAGAGGGAAAGATTGCAATTTTATTTTATTATTTTATTTTATTTTATTTTATTTTTATTTTATGTTAATTTATTTTGAGAGAGAATGCATACACAAGTGGGGAAGGCACAGAGAGGGAAGGAGAGACAGAATCCCAAGCAGGCTCCACACTGCCAGCACAGAGCCTGCCTGGGGCTCCAGCTCCTAAACTGTAAGATCATGACCTGAGCCAAAATCAAGACTCTGACACTTACTGAGCCACCCAGGTGCCCCTATTTTATTTTATTAAACAAATTTTTTTAACATTTATTTATTTTTGAGAGAAACAGAGCATGAGTGGGAGAGGGGCAGAGAGAGAGGGAGACCCAGAATCAAAAGCAGGCTCCAGGCTCTGAGCTGTCAGCCCAGAGCCCGACATGGGGCTTGAACTCATGAGTGGTGAGGTCATGACCTGAGCTGAAGTCGGATGCCCAACCAACCGAGCCACCCAGGCGCCCTGATTTTATTTTATTTTTAAATGTTTGTTTATTTTTGAGAGAGAGAAAGCACATGAGTGGGAGAGGGGCAGAGAGAGGGGGGTACAGAGGATCCAAAGTGGGCTCTATGCTGACAGCAGTGAGTCTGATGTGGGGCTTGAATTCATGAACCGTGAGATTATGACCTGAGTCAAAGTCAACACTCAACCGACTGAGCCACCCAGGTGCCTGGATAGATTGCAATTTTAAATAGTGGAGTCACATTAGGATTTGTTGAGAATATAAGATTTGACTAAGAGCTGGAGGAAGGAATGAGAGTTAGCAAAGGGAGATTGAAGAAAGAACATGATAGCAGAAGAAAACAGCTTTGCCCTCTATGCTGAAAATGGAAGCCAGGACAGTGTCTTGAGCACAGGACTGACAGCCCCCACTCTACGTTTTCCACAGGCTCGTTCTGGCTAGACTGTTGAGAGGAGACCAGTTAGGGAGGCTGTTGCAGAAATCCAGGTGAGATATTACGGTAACTGAAACCAGAGTAGTATCAGTGAAAGTGATGAGCAGTGGTCATTAGGTTTGGAATATATCTTGAAATTAGACCTGACAGGACTTTCGGACGAATTATATATGCAGTGTGAGGGAAGGAGAGTTATCAAGGATGACTCCAAGAGTTTGGGTTGGAACCATCTAGAAGAATGGAGATGCTGTCAACTGACAAGCTGGCGGCAAGAGGGTTTGTATCTGGAAATCAGGGGTTCCATTTCAAATGTGTTGCATTTCAGATGACCGCGAGACATGCAAATGAAGACACTGCCAGGCTGCCGGAGAAGGGAGACTAGAATTTGAGGGTCTATGGGCTGGGCCCTGGGGTGTGCTGAATCTACAAAGTAAGGGAAGAAATGGAAAAGATGGGACTAGAGAGGTAGGAGGAAAACCCACGTAAGTGTGGCAAGCCAAGTGAAGGAGTGGAAGCCAACCAGAAGCCAGGTAAAGAAGGCACAACCTTGAGGAGGAAGTGATACACTGTGGTCAGTGCTGCTGGTGGCTCCAGGAAAGTGAGAAGGAAGAATCGGTCATTGAATTTAGCAACGTGGAGATCGTCCAACCTTGACAATAGCAGTTTGGTTGCACCGGTGCCAGGGTAGGAGAGTGATTTAAATATGTTTAGGAGGGAAAGGGCAAAGATGAATTGGATTCAATAAGTATAGGCAGTGCTTTCTAGGGGAGCAAAGGAGAGGAAAAGAAATGAGTAGTCGCTAGTACAGGAAAGATAATCTGTGTGTGTGTGTGTGTGTGTGTGTGTGTGTGTGTGTGTGTTTGATAAAAGAGATGAGACAGTATTTTTGTATTGTTATGTAAATGATAGAGCAGAGGCAAAATGACACATAGGAGATAAAGGGGAAGTTGCTGAGTGATGTCCCTCACTAGGAAAAAGGAGATGTTTTGTAGTGCCGAAAGAGAGCTATTGGATTTGACCAAAAGTACAGCTAGCTATGATAACAGACAAAAAATGCAAAGTGTTTGAGTATAGATGGTGGTAGGTAGATATATGTGTTAATGGGGGTGTCTGGAAGCTGTCTTCTTATGTTTTAATTATCTCAGAAAAGTGAAAAGCAGGGACACTGGCCGAGAGTAAAGAGGAGAGAAGAGGTGTTAGGTGTTTGGAGAGAAGAATGAAAAAGACATTTGGAGAATGAGAGAATAATTAACTAGAGACTCAGAAGAAAATTATCAAGACAGTATAAATGACTCTCTTGGGGTTCAAAATCATGAATTTAAATGAGTCCAGGCAACATGGTTGATTTCGTTTCTGAACAGCTATTAATTGCCAAAAAATTTTAATGAGTTAAATTCTGCCTCACCTATTTTCCCTACTTCTGTTCTCTGCAGATACACAGGAAATGTTTAATTCACTTTTTTTTCTTTCATTTCAGCCCAGCAAATAGTTGGAAATCATTATTATGAGCCATCCCCTGCCTATTCTTTCCTAGACTAAGCTTAAATTTCCTTCTCCGGCATGTATACATATTCAGACCCTTCAGTTCCCTGAAGATATGCTTCTCATTATTAAAATATATCCTAAGATATAGATCACACTAACTATCTACACCTCCTCATTCATATTGGGCATAAGCACCTGATCTTTCTAGTCTTGGAATGACTATTCGGTTAAGCTGAACACTGTATGTGTAAATATGGCAAATTATTTCGCATATAATGGTAGTGTTGTATGCCACAATTTTCTGTGCTTTGGTCCAAGAAAATGATCAAGTTACTCCTACAAATCAAAGCCATTTGAACTTCATCAGGAGACAGTGGAGAGTATATTCTGTATATCAAGGGAACTGGGTCCCAACGCCAGCTCAGTTCAGTCCGGTAAATGGATTTGAGCAAGTGACCTTTCTCCTCTGAGGCTCTGTTTCCTCACTCCTGTGACTCCTGGCACCAGATGTCACCATGATCGCTCCGCACTGTCCATTTTCCACTGTTTTCTTGGTCCCTTCACCTCTGTCGTGTTGATGCCACTAGAACAGGACATGTCAAACTCAACTAACTCTAGGAGAGTTGGTTCTTTTCTCAGCTTGGAGATGTACTCATGCTCCCCCTTTCCCCATAGCATGTCTATCTGGATATGACAGGGTGCAAAAATAGTTTTAGTTTCTAGAGTGCCTACTTTCATACCATGGGTGAATTTGAATCTGTCCTCAGATGGCTTACACCAACTTTTGGAAACTTTCTTTATTACAACTTGTCAAAATATATGACTACACTTCTGCAGAAATTAGTTTCGTTCTGCATGTTTCTTTTTTAGCAATAAGCATCAAATGTAACCCAGGAGCGAAGAAGCGATTGATATGTAGACATTGATGGATAGTTTCAATAATACTCAAATAATATTTCTAAGTTTTAAAAATAAACAACATGTCTAATACTCACTATCCTAACGTGATTCTTATCCAAGACCAGTAAGATGTGCTGGCTATTTTACGAATAATGGAAGTAGGACTTTATTTTGCTGCAGTCTGCTGACGTATATTTGACATAATTACAAAATAAAGTTCTCAATGTCATTGTTTTTAAAATATACTCAGATAAAAGAGAAGAGATGAATCAACAACATGGGGTAAGAATAATCCCTGTGGTTAGAATATAGCCCGTTTGGCATCTGTCAGCCCCTATACTCCCCCAGTACATAGATTAAAATCCCCTTGGACTTTGGAATTACATGTGTCTGTTGTGTTACTGAATGGGGGACTGGTGCCTTAGTAATCCTAGTACAAGAGTTATGTATATCCTGTCTCTGTCTGCATCATTGACACTACAACGACCATTTGTGTTTCAATAGCGTTATTTGTTTTGTTTTGTTTTGTTTTAGCTGAGATACGTGACCGGCAAAGGGAGTTGGATCTCCAAGTTCCCTTTACTATGGGAATATTTGGAAGTGTCGTAGATTCTTTCCGTCAGAATACTTGCAATGTTTAGATTATTGTGAGTTTTAACCATGACAGTCCAAGCATAGAAAAGCTTTTCTTGACTTGTTATAGCCTAAGTTTCATTTATTCACTAATTCAATCTTTGGTGGTTGTTTGTTTGTTTGTTTGTTTGTTTTTGTGTTTGTGTTGGCTGGCTTCAGCAGTCTCTCCAAGTAGATAGAATATTTTTGGTCTTTCTTATATTCCCAAACATCAAAATTTGGTGCTTTTGATAATGCTAGCTTATTTGATTTCTGAGTATTCAACAGAAAGCCTTTAATGAATTGAGGGACAGTGTAACTGCAAAGGATTCAAAAGGTGAAAACTCAGGTGTATACACAAGTATAATAAAAGTAGACCGCTGGGTTTACAAAAGTTGGTCATTTATAGATCTGTTTTTGTTTTAACTCAGTGCCCTGTATAAGAAGAAAGATCATTTTCAGAGGCAAATATCACATAAATACCTATTTAAAAAGTATTTTTTTATAGACCCACCTCTATCTACACAAAAAGAGCTAATTTCCTGTGAAATTTTTGTATCATTGATAGCTAACGTGGGCTTCAAGGAAAAATTAAAGTATTAAAACAAGCAAAACTTCCTATGTTTCACTGAAAATACCTCTTATGGGACTTGCCCTGCTAGAACCAGAGCCTCATATGGAATGACACTTTCCTACTCATTCTGTGTTGCTAACACCGGCCCAAAGATTCTTTATCAGAGTAATCGGGCTTTGCAAGATATGATGCAGGCTTAAAATCTGAAAATATAGGTAAGGAGAAAGTGTAGAATATAGCTTTGCTCTATACTGCTAATGGGAAAATGAATGTGTTTACCATTTGTGGAGGAAACTTGGTAAACCTACCAAAAGCAATTAGTTAGGATATGCTAAGACCCATGAATTCCACATCTAGGAATAATATCTCAAGGAATATTTTGGAAAGTTAGCAAAGCTAACACGTCCATGAGTTTTCATCATGCTGTAGTTTACATCCGCATAATTTTCTAAACTTTCTGTTGGTAAGGAACTATTTACATGAATTATATTATATCCATATAAATGAATACCGACCAACTGTTAAGACTACTGAACTGTAAATTTCCAGCTCTTCAAGGATATCTAATATGCATCATAAACCTACAGGATTAAAAGAGAATTTTCCACTCAAGCCCCTACAATTCTGTTCTTCTAGTTTTTTTTTTTCCTTTCAGTAACACTGCCATATTCCTAGCTGTTAAAGGTAAATATCTATAGTTCTGCTGTCTGATACTCTGCTATTAAGCTCTTGAAATGTGGCTCATCCAAATTAAGACGTTTATAAGTATGAGCATATAATGTATATATGTGTATACATGTGTTTACCTATACAGTGTGTATATATAGATATGTGTATATATACAACATACACATATATTTATAGAGCCATACCATGGGATATTATTCAGCTTTAAAAAACCAATTCTGCCATACATGACAATATGGATGAACCTGGAGGACATTACGCTGAATGCAACGAGCCAGTCACAGAAAGACAAATACTGTACGATTCCACTTACATGAAGAATGTGAATAGCCACCCTCAGAGAAACAGCGTAGAATGGTGGATGCCAAAAGCTGGGGCAGAGGGGATGGTTTGCTAAATCAACAGGCGTAAATGTCAGTTAAGCAAGGTGAGTAAGTTCTCGAGATCTCCTGTACAACACTGAACCTATGGTTGACAACATGGCACACTTAAAATGTTGGCACAGCGGATCTCACGTTGAATGTTCTTATCACAACGACAAAAGAGAAAAATAACTCACGACTCGTATCTTTTATTTAAACTGCAATTTGTATTGACTTGGCACGCTGTACGATAGATTCCGTGAATCAGGTCCTCACACAGTAATACTAATTAGAGACAATGTCATTTTGATCTGATGCTTTGTCACCTGGCAACATGCTTATTTCAGACATCGCCGGTTACTCTAAGTATTACTGTACACAGTTACTGCATCTAATGGGGCAGATCAGGTTCGGTTTGCAAAAGCATGGTATTTCAGTGTTTGCCATCAGTATGAGAAGTAGAGAAATGATTTTAAAAGGTGTGCTATCATTGGGAAAATACATAGTTCCGCCTTTATAGCCCTGAGAGAAATGTCTCAAAGTCACCACAAAAGGAAGGTAATATTGAACAGGAGCTAGGACATTTTGAACTCAGAGTAAACTGAAATTCTTTACTTCACAAATAAGCTAGTGGTCCAAGACTCCTAACATCAAATAATTTTTCAAATGAGGAATAACAGTGAATATTCATTTGAAAATAAAGACAGAATTTAAGCAGGTAGGATTTAATTAACCACACTGGAACATGGCCAGAACCTCTTCAGCTAACATCTCTGCTCATTAATAGATAACATTATTCCTGCCCTGCTAAACCCGATGTCAGGAACAGAAAACATCCTTGCTTCCCTTCCTCATTGGTAAATATCCAAAACTAAATAGGATATTAAAATGCACACATTTCAAATGAAAAATGTTTCTCTGTAAGAGAGGTGTAGCCACTTTCCCACTGGTAAGCTGTTCGCGGTGGGGATGTATCAGCACTAAAATATGAAACCAAGTAATATAATGACTACTGCTAATACTACGGTGGACTTGTCATGTTTCATCTACTGAGCACCTGTCCCCTTCCCTTCTTCTCCAAGTTGCATCCCACTTTTGAAGGAACTGCCTCCCGCCTGGTCCTTCCAATAACGTGATTCTGGTGGAAACTGTGTCCCTGCCCACAGTGACAATCCAGCAGTGGATGTAGAATCCACGCTAGGTTATTTCCCAGGATATTTCAAAATGCGTGTGTCAGGAGAGTGACCTTTTATTCTCTGATAAGGAATTTGGGAAGCTGTGGCCCCAGGTACCTGCTGGTACATATTCGAGGTTCATGCAGCAGTCGGTCTCAGAGGATGATGCAGACACAAAGGATGAGCTGAGAAAACATGCTGGGAGACAGCCAGGATGGGAATTGAAGGTGGGATCCCAGTCCCTAGAGTCTCCAGAATTCATTTCTACCTTCCCAGATTTGGTGGTTTAGTTATTCCCATAATCCTGCTAGCTGTCCCCAGTAGCTCCACACACTCACACACCCTGTCTCTGTTTAAGTTCATTCATGTTGTCAGTTGCAATAAAAAGGTCTGTGTCACCTACGAAGCACACAGGAGCTATATAAATAGGTAACAATAAATTCATTTCTATTTTTCAACATAAACGACATGCTGGCTCAAGAGAGAGGCCGTATGATCGTTGTGTCGCAGGATTTCATGGAAAACCACCACTCAATTTTATTTCACAGAACAGTCACCCCTTCTAGCCCTATTTGAGTTAACATCAAAGGCCTTCTAAAAGAATGTAAATATAATGTCTTTATTCAGCGGTTTTCCTAAGTTTAAGCAGATCAGACCAAGGCTTTTGATGAATTCTTCTGATGTTTGCATGTCCTTTCACATGAGAAAACAGAGTTTATCTGAACATATTTCGGTGAAAGGGTTATTGGGTGACCCTAAGATTTGCAACAACAACAAAACTGTCTAGCATTTGAAAATAGATTAATATGTGGCAGGGGCATCTGGGTGGCTCAGTCAGTTAAGCGTCTGACCCTTGGTTTCAGCTCGGGTCTTGATCTCATGGTTCGTGGGATCGAGCCCCACGTCGGGCTCTCAGTGCTAACAGTGGGGAACCTGCTTGGGATTCTCTCTCCCTCTTTCTCTGCCCCTCCCCCACTCATGAATGCTCTCTCTCAGAATAAAAAAATAAATTTGAACGAACAAAAAGGAAAATAGATTCATACCTTGGGAATTCTCAAACACTTACCTATTACCTATGAGTAGATGGGTTCACTACCACAAAATTATTTAAAGTAAGTTAGGATATATCTGTTGCAGGCAGACATCATTCATGTATTTAGTAAATATTTTTTCCATACCTTCTATATGCCAGACATTGTGAGAGGCACTGAAATTACAGGGCTAAATCCCCCTGCTACTGATGTTTAGGGTATCACAGTCCCATAGAAATACAGTGAGAGCCACAAACTCAAGCTACATCTGTCCTGGTAGATTTTTTTAGAAAGAGATTTTAAAAAGTTGTAAGAAATTAATTTTAACAAAAGATTTCCTTTAATGCAGTTTATTTAAAATATTATCATTTCAACACGTAAATAAAATTTTAAAATATTAGATACTTTATATCTTTTCACACTAACTACTTAAAACCCATCATGTAATTTATACTTGGGGCACCTTCGATTTAGACTAGCCATATTTCAAATGCCCACCAGCCACAAATGGCTGATGGCTATCATATTAGGCATCAGAGTTCTGTAAACCAAAAAGAGATAATGTTTTATTGAGGGCCAGAATCAACAGCCTTACAAGATAAAGTATTGTGATGATCCCCATTTTATCAATAAGGTAGTTGAGCAACAAGAATTTAACTTGTCTAAGGTCACTCAACATTCAAGTGCTTCAGTGGTCTATTTCTACACAGCAAACCACCCCAAAACTTGGTTGCTTAAGACAATGATTTATTATTTCATCCTGTCTTATGGGTTGACCTGGCTCGGCTGAGAGGTCCCTTACAGCTGAGAGGACTTACAGCTGGGGCTGGAGTCATGTAAGGGCCCAACTGGATGGAGAAGGATGTTAGCTGCCTCAGTCACATGTGCGGTGCCTCAGCTGGGATGGCTACAAAAGCTGGGTTCTTGACAGGTTTCTCTCTCTCTCCCTCCATGTGGCTTTCTGTTGGGCTTGTTTAGGCTTCCATATAGCATGGAAGTCTCATGGTGGTTGAGTTGTTAGAGAGTGCCTGGTTTCCCCAGAGAAGATATCCCAAGGGTTCTGCGTGGAGGCTGCAAGATTTCTTAGGATTTAGTCTCAGAAGTCACTTCTGTCACATTTTGTTGCTCAAAAAGTTGAGTCTCCGGGCTAGCACAGATTCAGCGGGAGGGGACATGTACCCTGGGGACCTGGTAGAATGGTTTATGGACAATCTGTCTTTGGAGATGCATTTCTATAGTAAGTAGTAGAGTAAGAATTTAAACCAGTGTCAGAAACCATCTATTTAAGGGGCGCCTGGGTGGCTCAGTCGGTTAAGCATCTGACTTGGGCTCAGGTCATGACCTTCCTATTTGTGAGTTCGAGCCCTGCGTCGGGCTCTGAGCCTAGAGCCTGCTTCGGGTTCTGTGTCTCCCTCTCTCTCTGCCCCTCCCCTGCTCATGCTCTGTCTCTCTATCTGTATCTCAAAAAAAATGATAAACATTAACACTTTTTTTAAAAATAAACCATATACTTAATAACTGTGGTATGCTGCTTTTCATCCTAATATCTTACATATTTTTGCATTCCCCAACACCTAGCATTTTTAAAAAGTTTTCCTTTTTTTCCTGAAAAATAGCCAATTGCATGGATAGACCACAATACCTAACATTGTGCCTAGAACATAACATGTGCTCCATGATGCTTGCAAACTAAAGGACTGGATGCTGGTTTGTACAATCTGTTTATCTTTGTCTACAGTGTCTGAGATTTTCATTGTGAGAACAGTGCAACAAAAATACCTAAGTCCTCAAGACATTCAAAACACATAATAGTGTACTACAGGGAACATTATAAGCTTTTTTTTAAGTTTATTTATTTATTTTGAGAGAGAGAGAGAGAGAGAGCGAGCGCAGGGGAAAAGGAGAGAAGGAGAGAGAGAATCCCAAGCAGGTTCCATGCTGCAAGCACAGAGCCTGATGCGGGGCTCGAACTCACGAACCATGAAATCATGGCCTGAGCCCAAGTCAAGAGTTGGATGCTTAACTGACTGAGCCACCCGGGCATCCCTAACATTGTAAGTTTTTATGCTGCTTGAAATCAATACTCGGGTCTTAGTCTTCTTGGATTGCTCTTTACTGAGTAGAGGAGTATGTATTTAGTGCATGCTTGATAAATATGTAGAATTTTGAAAGATATAAAAAGAAGTCTAACAGCATCCTACAGTCAAGGAAGCCTGGGAAGTATGGGTACAGACTTCCAGGCTATTGTGGTGGCAGAGTTTAGCTTGATGTCGATGGTGTTTAAATGTTGGAAATTATTGTGATTATTACCATCTACATCATTAAAGTTGTCTTTAAAGAGGCTTACATGATTTTCTGTACAACTGTTTGTTTTAATATAGGCATATTAGTATTATTCATTATATTTTCTTCCTTAAGGACTGTCTTTAAGTTAGCGCTGGTGAATTACATTTTAATTACATACCTGCAGATATTTATCCTAAGTTTCCATTCTCCAAAATGTAAAGAAGGAGCATTTCCATCATGGTCATTCTTAGTTTGCACTGTTGCCTGGAAATAAGCTTTGTATCTAAAGTACACGGGCTTGGGGCGCCCGGGTGGCTCAGTTGGTTGAGCGTCCGACTTTGGCTCAGGTCATGATCTCATAGCTAGTGAGTTCGAGCCCCGCGTTGGGCTCTGTGCTGACAGCTCAGGGCCTGGAACTTGCTTCTGCTTCTGTGTCTCCCTCTCTCTCTGCCCCACTCGCATTCTGTCTCTGTCTCTCTCAAAAATAAATAAACATTAAAAAATAAAAAATAAATAAAGTACACAGGCTTGACATACCAAAAAAAATCATAAATAGGTTTTGATGGGTCCTTGCAAAGCTATAACCAATTATTGATCTGAAATCCTGCTTAGCCACAACAGAATACTCTGTCATCAATTACATTGGGGGGTCTAACCTGTAGATAGAAGACATGAAAAACCCGAGTTAATGACTTTTTCAACTGGCCAAATGATATCCCTGGGGGCGAAATGTAATCCTGACTGTCAGTAATTTCCAGTTGTTGCTGCCACACTCCCGCTTCTGGGGGGGTGGGGGGGCAGGGCTTCCCACTGCTGAGCCAACAAGCTACTGGAGACCATCACTTAGCTTCCAAAATAAAAGACCGATGCAAGCCATTTTTTCTCTCTCTCTTCCAAATACTACTGATCTTCCTATTTCCATGGTAACCGACTCCTGCTGGCATGATCAAGAAAAAACTGATTTGGGATTTTAATTAATTGCTTAGAAATGGAAATGTAACAGGGACTGGCAGTTCAACTAAGCACATTTTGCAAAGTGAATAAAAATAGAGTTTCTGAAATACTTGAAATTGTTTCAGTGGCTATAGCACATCTTTTGCAGACACCTTAATTTATTCCATTCTCCAAAATAAATCTGCCAAATGTACTAAGCCATTTTGTCAACACAAATCATTTTGGCAAAGACTTTAATCCCTCTTCTAAACAAAATGCATTGTAATTTAAAAAATCTAACCCATCGGTGTGAACCCACTGGGTTCCATCTGAAAATACTTCTGAGATATTAGTAGATCATGTTTAAAGGAGCTGTCATCTCCTGTTGGGGAAGGAGGCCCCCTATTCCTGTTGCCCTGCTTACAAGTAGATTCCCTGAATTTCACCCACCACAGAAGTAGCTCCTACCATTTGCAGACAAGGAAGCTGTAAGGTAATCTTTTTGCAGGAGCATGGGCTCTGGAGCCAGGTGGAACAGGTTCAAATCTTGGCTCCTTCTTACTAGCTGTATTACTGGGGGTAAGTTTCTTAATCAGTCAGCACCTCCGATTCCTCATCTGTAAAATGACTAACCACTTATAAGATTGCTGTGAGAATTACATGCATTCATAAATGGAAAGTCCGGAATGGTACCTAGAAGATAGTAAAGACTTCATAAATGCAAGTTGCTTTTATTAATATTTTATATTAATATATTTTAATCTATATGTAAACTCGATTTTGGATTTCCTATAATACTTGGTCTTACATGTTCCCTGTAGAACTACAATACACGAAGAATTGGTTAAAAATCATTTTCTGTTACAAGGTCTGAGCTGTCTTTTCTTTAGAGAAATATTAATTCCTGCTATAAGCTACACAAAGCAAAAAAAAAAGTCATCTCATGCCAAATAAATGACTATTAAAGATTTCAAAGTGAAATTTTCTCCAGTAAAGAGGAGTGATGTGATTCCAAGGTATTTCTGGGATAAGTACCACTCTTGCTTGATTTGCAAGTGTTTTCATTCTGCAAAAACACTATCTTCTCACAGGCACCAAGGAAACAAGAATAGTAATTAAACAAATATTGTTTATCATGGTCAGCTGATAGAATATTCTGATTGACCGCTCTTGTGAATGTAGAATTGGCCTAGATCATACTATATTAACGTATTTTTTTTAATGTATACAATAAGCTCTGTGTCAAACACTCAAAATTACCTGAAGGAACAGTTCCAATTGAATACAGCCTTTCTCCCTCGTTAGTTGAGGATCAAGAGTCCCATGCGCCAGTTATTCCATATGTTACTATTATCATCATCACTGAACAACAACAGGAGCAAATTTATATGGAACTAGACACTGTAAAGAAAAAACCATGTTGCGCTCACAATTAAAAGGAACGTGGGATCCTTTTTCTGTAGAAGTGTTCACAAATACGACAAGCAACTGAAGCAAAGTGAACAAAATTGGTTAAGAGTTAAATGGGGGCGCCTGGGTGGCGCAGTCGGTTAAGCATCCGACTTCAGCCAGGTCACGATCTCACGGTCCGTGAGTTCGAGCCCTGCGTCGGGCTCTGGGCTGATGGCTCAGAGCCTGGAGCCTGTTTCCTATTCTGTGTCTCCCTCTCTCTCTGCCCCTCGCCCGTTCATGCTCTGTCTCTCTCTGTCCCAAAAATAAATAAACGTTGAAAAAAAAATTTTTAAAAAAAAAAGAGTTAAATGTAGGTCAGTTATAGAACTAACCATCACTCAAGTATTGGCTTCTTCCTTCAGGCCATCTCTCGGAGTAAATTCTGTTAATTAGTGAATTTGCGGTGTGTTCCCCCAGCGTCTTGTACTTGCAGTTCTGTGACATTCATCACACTTGTAATTGCTCATCTGACATAGATCTTTCTTGCCGAAGCATCTCTGTGAAGCTGGGGAAAATACTGTCTAGTTCATGTCTGCATCCTGACTGTAATTCATGGATGAGAGTAGGGGTTGAATAAATTTTTATTCATAAAAATTGACATTGAATGATTGACCAGTTTCCAAAGCCTTCCTGGGAACATACGTGTGGCTACTAATTATGCAGCATCTCACTAGAAGATGAGCTCTATGTATCTCCATGTATCTCAGCTTCTAGAATAGGACCTGTGCATAGTAGGTACTTACAATACTTGGTGAACGAATGAATAAATGAATGAGCATGAGACATATGAAAATACTGTCAATATTAGAAAATTTAATCCCAGGCTATGAGTAAGAAATAATGCATCATACCTGAGATAAAAGGTAAATTTCTTGGGGCCCCTGGGTGGCTCAGTCGGTTGAGTGTCCGACCTCAGCTCAGGTCATGATCTCGTGGTTTGTAAATTGGAGCCCACTGTCAGACTCTGGGCTGACAGCTCAGAGCCTGGAGCCTGCTTGGATTCTGTGTCAGCCTCTGTCTCTGCCCCTCCCCTGCTCATGCTCTGTTCTGTCTCTCAAAAACGAATAAACATTAAAAACAATTTTTTTAAGTAAATTTCTTATCTTCTGCCATTGTATCCATACTATAATTAGTTCCTTTTATTCATAGATGTATGGGCTAAGGACATATTCTAGGTCATTCATGCTAGCCTGGATATCAGATTGCTCTTATAAATGTCCCCTAAGAAATACCTCTTTCCATGGGTAAGATGACAATATGGTTGAACAATTATATTATCGACTTGAACTGCTAATCTTAGGGAACACGAAGCAACGGAGAAAGAGGCAAGAATGGAAAATCTCCAAATAATTCTGGCATTGAGGAAGGCATAAAACTCCCAGGTCTAGGAATGATGGTTCTTCTAACCTCAACTTAAAAAAAAAAATTACTTACTGATGAAATAGTATACATGGTAGGTATTCTCTTTTCTGCTTACCTTAAAAAGTGTTATTGAAATATAAATTAACATACACTAAACCGCCCATGTTTAAAGCATACAATCCGAAGTCCTGATGGAGGTACACACCCATGAAACTGTCATCAAGATCAAGATAATGAATATAGCCATTACTCGAAAAGTTTCCTCCTGCCCCCTCCCATCATCCCCAGGCAACCACTGGCTTGCTTTCTGTCATTATCAATTATTTTGAATTTTCTTTCATGCAGTTGTATTTTTTTTTAGCTGCTTCCATGTTATTTTATGCATCAAGTGTTCATTTCATTCCTTTTTACTACTAAGTAGAATTTAACTGTATAGACATACAACAATATGTAGATTTATCTGTTGGTGAACATTTGAGTGTATTCTGATTTGGGCCATTGCAAGTAAAGCTGCTGTGAACTTATTCATGTATGAGCCTGGTTGGACACATACTTTCATTTCCTTTGGGTAAATACTAAGGACTGGGCTACATCATAAGTCCATGTTTATATTTTAAGAAACCACCAAAGTGTTTTTCCAAGGGTATTGTACCATTTCTTAGATACTACTGGGTTCTTTCAGAAGCACCGGAATATAAAAGTGTTTTCAGATCATAAAACTAAAATAAATACATAAAATCTTAATTGGCACATTTAAAATCACATAATATATTACTTTAGAAACTGTTTTCCCAAGGTTTTCTGTGTTCAATTTCTAATGTTACTTAGTCTATCTGTCAGGCACAAGAGGAAGACAAAAATGCATTTTAATGAACCATGTAATTAATTTTTTTATTAAATTCCCAAACAAAAGTTTGATGGAGCACATTCACATTGTTGGGACATGGGTGTTTGAACTTCTTTGAGTTGTCCAATCACCATAATAATCCACTCTATTCTGTGTATCGTAGGCTCCCTCCATTATGAAATGACGTAGAAGGACTCTGAGTAAATTTTGGCAACACAGAAATGCAGCACATAAGAATTGAATGATTTAATTTGGTAAACTGATAATACATAAAGACTATGAGATGAATTTAAAGTGCAGCACGCTGAGGTGAACTAAGCGTTTGAAAGAACTACAGTTATCGGCAATATTTAGTCTTGTAATGTAGATGCTTCACCTCTATCGTCAGGGGGTAGAGAAAATATCTCAGGAAGAGTTTCAAAGCAAACCCCTAACACACACTGTGATAATAGTCGTAGTTCATAATAGGTGCACTAAAATTTAGAAAGACCCAACTCAGACCCCATCCGAGGCCCCAACCTCCAGTCAACTGATAGAAAATATAAAATTAAGAAGCTCCAAGGTGACTTGGCCTTGAACACTGGTGATGATTCATTTCACTTGCAAAACAGGCTTGTTGACTGGGCAGGAGTCCAGCTCAAGTTGTTCATCTTCATCTTTTTCTGTTTTTTTTGAGGGGGGGGCGTTGGGGGTCACTGCAAGAAAGTGAGCAGTGATAACAATTAATGTCAAAAGGTGTTGCATCTTCAAAGCAAAGAAACTACACCTGAAAGAGTACTTCCCTAGCAAAGCGAAGAAAAACACCAAAATATATACCACGATTTTTGTATGGGTTTCACCTCCCTGTGAAAGAAGTTAAATGAGGGCAAAGCAAAATGAAATAGAGCTTTAGATTCTTGAAGTGAAAGAAGACAGCTCCTGGAAAGAACAGAAAGTCAGATTCCCAGCAGCACCGCAGTGTGGGCCACCACTTCAGGCAGAACAACAGAACCTTGTTAACTAGATACGAGATGTAGACTGTGCTCGTACTCAGCTCTGTTTTTTCCCACTTGACAAAAACAAATGCAGATAATAATGACATTACCGGCCAATGCAACTGGAAAGGAACTAACGGGGGGAAATGTGGACAAGGCGAATGAGACTTGTCCACATTTAAAATATTCTGGAAGATAACGTCAACAGCGTCAATGTTTTCAATAGTAGTCATTTTTATGTTTTCAGTGTTATGGCTGATAAGTCAATTTTCCCAACACACCCAGAACTTTAAAAAGAAAACATGGTCCATACTCTTAGTTGAAGTATTTATAGAATAAGAAATCAAGTGGCAAATATTAAGGAAATAGAAACTAAACAATAAGCTGATGGTTGCAAAAAAAAAGTGTGGGGGGGAATGAGAGATATCGGGAAATGACAACAAAAAGCCTTTGAATACATAATTTTTTTTTTTTTTGAAAGAGAGAGTGTGTTCAGGGGAGGGGCAGAGAGAGAGGGAGAGAGAATCCTAAGCAGGCTCAACGCCCAGCACGGAGCCTGATGCGGGGCCCCACCTCACGACTGTGAGATCATGACCCGAGCCGAAATCAGGAGTCGAACACCTAATCGACCGAGCCACCCAGGCGCCCCTGCATGAAACTATTTTCAAGGTATATATTTTGATAAGAACCATTTATCATAGCTCACATACATTAAATATATATCACTGTGTTTGGTTTTTATACATGCCTATATCTGTCTGGGCTGTGCTTATTTAATTTCTACTCCAGTTTTGTCACACTATTTGTCCTAATCCACGACGAGCCTACAGGTAGTGTCATAATCGTGAAGATTAAGGATGTGCTTTTATTCTGTATTTCCCTCCCCTTATACCCTCACATAAGTCTTGGTTTCACTGTGATCTTCCACCTGATAAATCTCTGGGTCTCTGAACTTTGTTTTACCTTCTTGGCTTCTACCTGAAGTGTGCGTAGAGGTGTGTGTGGAGGTGGGAGGTGGGGGGAGCGCAGGGGTGCCGGGGCGGAAGGGAGGGGGCGCTAATAATTTTAGACGCTACCTGCGTGCCAGGCCCTGTGATACATCGGACACCATCGGCCTATGGAATGCTGCTTATAAATGTGTGAAAGGACGGACGTTGTCTCTTTTGACCCGAACTCTCTCTTTCGTCTGTTGCAATCACAGGAACCTAACTGTGGCTTCAGAACTCAAATACTATACATTTTCTACTAAAAAGAGCCCGTGTGGCATGAAGACATTTTCTTTGTTGTGCTTTTTCTTCTGTTGATTCCATTTTATCCCCCTAAATATATATTTGGAAAGTCAAAAGGAGGAGCGTTCATTCCAGATGACCTTTATCCCACCGGGAGGGGAGGCTGGCCCGCTCAGAAACAGTTCAGGACTAAGGGTCCGAGTGCTATGTGGAGGCATTTCTCAGGATCCAGTCTGCAACCTTGATCTGTCTCATCTGTTTCCTCTCTTTGCATTGGCTCACCATAAAACAAATGTTTGATAAAGTTGAAGTCAGTGAAAGTGGCTGCTTGGTGGATTGTGTTGGAAATCTCCGATTTCCATTCCAGACCATTCCTAGAGCTCTCGCTATTTATTTCTCTTGCAATATAACCTTCCAACTTATGCAGAAGTATCTCTTATGCTCTGGGTTACTGACTCTATGATTAGCAATAATTTTAAATTGGAATACCCCCTGACATGGCTTTCAGAAGTCTGTATTATTTGAAGTGTAGTTTGGTCTTTGAGATTTAAAACATATAGGAAGAACTTGGCTCTACCTGGAGTTAATAACTAAAAATTCCATATACTCCTACACGATATACATGTATTAATCTCCCTGAGAAAGATGAAACTAATTTAAGAACTTCCCACATATTGAGAACAGTTCACAGAAACTTACCAGCTGCTTCTTTATGTAAGATAGGATCTAGGGGTTCAGCGTATGTGCAGAATGCCAATTAAAACACTGCATACCTTGAGGGCATTAATATGGAGCAAAAGAGAATGACTGATGGGAAGGTCGAAACAAACTCAGAGAAAGAAAAGTAGTGCCTGATAAAGAATAACCTGCATTATCTTCTGCAACAACCCTCCAACTTGGAGAAAATTACTGTATAAATAGGGATGCTGTTAGCTGAGCTCTTACCCAGCTCTCGAGTTTCTGTGATAGTCAACTTCTGAAAATGAGCGAAGTGACTTAGGAAATCAGCCACTTGCTCTCTTCCTACTGGGACAGTCGATCCAGGTCTCCTGGTTCTCGAAGGCAGTGAGACACAGAGCCAGTGGATTGACAGGAGTGGACCGGCGAAGTGTTCTAACTGGAGCCGGAGTTCACATTCCAGTAAAAAGTTCAATAGCCACAGAAGACACTGGCATTCTTAAGACGCATTAAATGTGTCTACATTTAGTTTTTTTTTTCCCCTGAAATAATTACAAATTTATATGGCCTATGATAGTTACATTTATGTTTTATGAAGTTGTACACATCAGCACTTGAATTTCTGGAAAATAACCGCCTCTACTTAAGCAATCAGTTCTTTGTTAATACAGCTGAAAACAGTGGGTGGGCCCTTTTTTTTTTTCAGGTGAGAAAAAGCAGGCTGAGAAATGAACACCTCACATTGCTTCTGTTTGTTTGAGGCTTTTATCCTCAGGGCTGCGTTCTCTTGGCTGGACGTACCTGTTGATCACACTGCTTAACTGCAATTATTCCAGACAGCTTTTTGGCTCCCAGTGTTGTTTCATAGGCTTCATAAATCATACAAATTATTACCGCAATAGAAAACTATAATTACCCACAAACCCTGACATGCCAAAATGTGTATTAATTAGATAAGGTAATAAATACTTTACTGCACGTAGCTATAATTATTACCTCAAAAATGACATATATACATATACCATCTTGATATTATGCAGCAAATGATTCAATATAATGTTGGTTCATAAGAGAATTGTTATCTAATTTGATTAATTAGTAAATGCTTTTTTTTGCAAGGTGTTTCAAATATGAGAAATGATGTAGAATGGTTAAGTTTCGAAGTTAATATTATGATCAAACGAGATCCAAGCTGTAATTTGCGGAGGGATTTCCTGGGGGGATAATTTATAAAAGTTTACAAATTCTTAGTTCTAAATTCGGGTTTATGTAGAAAGTCTCAAGAATGATGATTACATACGAAATTTTGTTCAGTTCATTTCTATAATAGTATCCAATAATTTATTCATTATTTGAAAAATGTGAAGAAAACCTGCTGGTAGACGCAAGCATAATGTTTCAAGCGCTTTGTATGCACTCGTTTAGTGTGAAATTTCCACGTAGAAAGAAATCCCAGAGTAGATTTGGAAGAACGCACTTGATTAAGGAACATGCATATAAACGCTCAGTGCATAATATAGTGTTCTGACACACTTCAGTGATATGTGAGTTCAGCTGTAGGATAGGATGAGATAGAGTAGTGCAATCGTCATCCAGTCTCTGCTACATCCTGGTTTATTCAACCCAACCTCTTGGGTTCCAACTCAGGCTCTTCAATATGCAGGAAAAAATGGCTTCTAATCTTCACGTCCTACATAGTGTGTGTAATATCTTTACTTGCATCTCAGTGGATACCTGTAACACGTTACATCACAATAATTTTCAGGCTAAAGAACATAGAAGAACGTTAAGGTTTGTGGGAGGGAGACATAAGTCAACTCAACTAGTGCTGGGTTAAATCCATTTCAAAAAACGTTAACATCAGTGGCTTTCCATTTAGATAGAGTTATTCTCAAAAAACCTTTAATATGAAGAAATGACAATACAAACTATTTTATATTTTCCTATCTAGATAATTATTTCCATGATTATTTATTTATTGTAGTTGTGTGAGTTCAAAGATAATTGGCTCATCTGTCCTCATTTTATTATTATTGAGAAATGAGTAGGGTTGTCATATTAGAGGAAAATCACATTGCAAGTAACACATGAGCTATTCCACTGTGGAGTGTCCTCGAAAACATAGAGACTCTCTTATGGGGACTGTTGAAGGAGGAAAGCTGTGCCACAAATTTTTTTCTGTATCTAGTCTATTTCCCAATGTCTGCCATCGCACAAAATGTATGTTAGGCATTGACCACATACATGCTAAATAAATGAATGCACCCAAATGACACTTACCCAGGAGGAGAGGAATTCATTAAGTGACATTGTACTTTATCTGGAAAATGGTGTCATCATAACACAGTGACATTGGGAAAATACAAATAACTCGATGATGCTGCTAATTCAGGATGGAAAATAGTGCAGTAAAGTGTTATGGGAAGAATGAGGAAAGAGCCATTTAAAGAAGAGTTTACTCTAAGCACTGAAATTTTGGTTCACGTTTTGGGGATTCATTTGTTCAAAAGCTCTTTGAGATGTGGCAGAGAAGGAAGACACTATTAATACAGGAATCAAAACTGTGTTAGTGTTACAGCAGAATATTTTAGTATATTCTATATATGCTAATAACTGTGTTAGCTATTTTGCTATTAACTATAAATATTAGCGTATTAACAAGAAAGTGTAGCATATATAAATACGAGCATACTTATGCTTTTCATATACTTTTCAAGAGGCCAGGATACAGGCATAAGCCCACGCTGGGGTGGAGTTTCTCCTGTTAGAACATCCTGCAGTTATTATCACACTGGCTGTGATGGGAAGAGGAACCCAGAAGTAAACCATTAAGACAAAGCTATTTTTTTTTCATTTTTTTAATGTTTATTTTTGAGAGAGAGAGGGCACAGGCAGAGGAGGGGCAGAGAGAGAGGGAGACTTAGAATCTGAAACAGGCTCCAGGCTTTGAGCTGTCAGCACAGAGCCCGATGTGGGGCTCAAACTCACGAGCTGTGAGATCATGACCTGAGCTGAAGTCAGACGCCCAACCAACTGTGCCACCCAGGCGCCCCAAGACAAAGCTATTGATGGTTCCAACCTCTGTGTCTGAGATTAGGCAGGTTAGGATAGTCATAGCAGTCCTCCTACTGAAAACAGACAGGATGCTGGATAAAATATATTTTTAAAATTTTTCTTTAGAACTATTAGAAAGTGATCAGAACACTAAAAACTCACCAGGCCAGAATTTGAGAACAATCAGTAACCCAGAGGGGTAAGTAGAGTACTGAGGTATGTGTTCATTTGAGAAAGCTGGAACTTGAAGGCAAGAGGAAGAGAAGGAAATCTCTACAACCACACAGTATTCATAGTTTAATAGAAGGCATCCACCCCT
The DNA here is from genome assembly GCF_016509475.1 of Prionailurus bengalensis. Taxonomy (NCBI): domain Eukaryota; kingdom Metazoa; phylum Chordata; class Mammalia; order Carnivora; family Felidae; genus Prionailurus; species Prionailurus bengalensis. Next base: position 7,979,950 of record NC_057358.1, on the reverse strand, counting down.
TCATTACACTGGATCTTGAAAAAAGCTGCGATGTCATGAAAAACAAATATATCAGGCAGAAGTATGCCACACTGTTCATAGTTGGACACCTACAGGTTTTCTTGAGCTGAGCAGAGTAGGAGAAAAAGGTGAAGGTGGTGAGGGGAACAGCTACCTATTCTGTATAAAGGAGACTCACCATTTAGCATCATGTGCACTAACGTTACTCATGGTGAATCATGTTTGGAAGTCTCCAAGTTCACACCTTTCAGTACACCTACTTACTGTCCTAGGAAAAATAATGTATTCAACCCATCAATCAATCAGTCAACCACTTGCTCTACAGATAGCTATGATATACCTATAGTACACAAAGCAAGGAAGTCTCTCTTCTTACTCTCCAGATGACTGCTGACTTTCCAGCATTTAAGCCCAATTGTTCAAGAAATGGCAAGACTGGGGCCCCTGGGTGGTGCAGTCGGTTGAGCGTCCGACTTCAGCCAGGTCACGATCTCACAGTCCGTGAGTTCGAGCCCCGCGTCAGGCTCTGGGCTGATGGCTCAGAGCCTGGAGCCTGTTTCCGATTCTGTGTCTCCCGCTCTCTCTGCCCCTCCCCCATTCATGCTCTGTCTCTCTCTGTCCCAAAAATAAATAAACATTGAAAAAAAAATTTTTTTTAAAAGAAATGGCAAGACTTACAACAACTTATAGATCGAGTACATACAGATCTCCTCCCCTTACTACTGAGAGGTATTGCAGCTTTCTTAATTGAGTGAGATCCACCTTACTTAATAATAGGGGCCCCGATCTCACAACTACCATGGTTTCTATACATTAGGTTAGATATTTGTGGGGGCTGATGGAGAATCTAGACATAGCCATAAATTTCACAGAATTCAAGTCCCCCAAGAAATGGTAAACCTCCCAAACACATGTATTGTCAGGAAGTCGTTTAGGTACTGGGCAGAATTGGGGCTTATAACTGAACAAAGACTTTGGCATAAGCTCAACACAGGACTCAAGAAACCAGAACAAGTGCAATTTAGAAATCTAAGAGATCAAGGATTTCATCTTGACATCGCAGAGATTTCATCATTAAACATGTATTGGTTGAGCATCTAATCTCTTTCAGATACAGTGCTAGACAACCAGTAATTATGACAGAAGACAAGAAAGAGTATTTTCCCCGCCAGAACTGCCTATTCAGAAGAGACTTATGTAATTCGTGTTTGCTTCACTCTACTTCAGAGTTAATTGTAGACACAATGTCATTGAAATGAAATAATTATTCAGTAGGTGCCAATTTTTGTTCATTGCTTCATCCTCCACACCTATAATGCTCTTCAATGCATAGAAAATACTCAATACATATTTGGAAAAAGAGTGAATGAATTAAAGAAACGAAAGAATAAAAGTAGTCTCCTTCAGACAATGGCCTCTCCCTATAAACCTTTCAAAACTATAAGAATATGCTGGGAATATGTAAAACAGAACACTGTCCTTACTTAAATCCGATCGGATGATGGCTGATACTGTAGTTCTTTATTGTTTTATGCTGTTAACTCTTCATGGTTATGTCCTTCATAATGTAATAACTGGAAATTGATGAAATGATTCGTGATCCTGATTCAGGAAATGATTCTGATTAAGTGTACCAAATGTTTGTTTCTTGTGGGGTAAAATTAAAGCAGCAAGAGAGGGACAGAAAAAGGAGAGACATGGGTTGTCATCCAGTTTTATGTGAACGGAAAGGTTTGTAGGAAGGAGTTTCTGGATGCAATTTCAGCAAGCAAGGATTTGGTGGAGAGATTAGATCGGTTACAAATTGCTAAATCTGATGGCTTAGATAAAAATTTTACCAGAGGCTTTAAAAGAAGTAGAACATGTTTTGGGGAGAAGCAATTGCCTTCTGGAAAGTGAACATAGTATATATTTTTCAAAGCAAATTAAATGTGGAGAGATTGTGCAACGAGATCCCCAATTAGTATGAAATGATTGCATTTTCAGCTAGAACGGGCAAATCATCTTTATTCAGCAGTCAGGCTTATTTGTTTACGCCCCTTTCCCTTCATACCTCAACACAGGGCTTGTAGCAAAATACAAAATGTATATTTCTTAAATATTGACTAGAGAAAAGCAAAGCATATTATTCCTGGAAAAGCCTATTCAAGGTATTTTGTAAATGGAAAAACAACAAACACATGTATATGTGTGTGCGTGTACGTAGATACATAGACCCAAGTAAATATCCTACCCTTTCTTTTATAAGCAACCATGCACTCTGCTAAATCATTGCTGTGCAAAAGATCTAGCCTTTAAAAGGCCTAATGTTTTTGTTTGATTTTTGCTTTTCTTTTTTATCTCTTCTGTTCTTGGCTTGGAAATAATCGTTAGGTGATCTCTCACCTCACTCCTTAACCTGTGTGGGAATAACCGGACTATATTTCTTCAGACCTTTCTGAACAAGCTTTCAACAGCATTGTTTGGTTTGGAAATTTTTCCAAATGTAAAAATAATGATCACATTTTAGAAAGACAGTCTCTTCTTGGATTCTTATTAGGGTGTGTGTTTACGTGTGTGTGCGTGTACGTGTGTATGTGTGTGTGTTGTCTGATGAATGGGAAAGCCGGAAGGAGATTTTTAGTAAAGGTCCAAAATTCATCTCTTCCTGAAGTGGCTCACATTGCAAAACCATTTAGAACAAAATGTCATTCAAATTGGGCAGTTTGTCCTCAACTCATAAGAATGTCTTGAATCTTCCTGAAATTGGGAAAAACTTTATATCATACTCTTGAACTTCAGCTTTGGTGGTAAAAGGGCATTTATTGACATGAAAAATGCCATTAACCTTTACTTTTAGAAATCTTTTTAAAAGCTATAGTAGTGATGAGGAATACTCTGAGACTTTTCATCTAATAAAAAAAGGATTAAATATGGCTTCTTCTTTTAATGTTTATTTATTTTGAGAGAGAGAGAGAGTGTACATGTGAGCACACAGATGGGGAAAGAGCAGAGGGGGGGGGAGAGAATCCCAAGCAGGCTCCACTCTTTCAGTGCAGAGCCCAGTGTGGGACTCAATCCCACGACCATGAGATCATGACCTGAACCCAAATCAAGAGTCAGATGCTCAACCTCCTGAGCCATCTAGCTGCTCCAAATGGGTCTTCTTGTAATTAAAAACAACTAATTGAGAGTATCAGAGAATTTATTTATTTATTTATTTATTTATTTATTTATTTATTTATTATTTTTAATATGAAATTTATTGTCAGATTGGTTTCCATACAACACCCAGCGCTCATCCCAACAGGTGCCCTCCTCAATGCCCATCACCCACTTTCCCCTCCCTCCCACCCCCCATCAACCCTCAGTTTATTCTCAGTATTTGAGAGTCCTTTGTGGTTTGCCTCATTCCCTCTCTGTAACTTTTCTCTCCCCTTCTCCTCCCGCCTGGTCTTCTGTTGAGTTTCTCAGAATCCAGATATGAGTGAAAACATATGGTATCTGTCTTTCTCTGCCGAGAGTATCCGAATTTATGCAGTGATTGTAATTTAAGAAAGTATATTAAGTATATTAAATGCACTAAGGAGGCATTCATCCTTAGTCGGTATTGGTGTCCTTTTCTGGCTGAAGCCCTTGGGCCAATAACTTAAAGTGTTATTTTGCCACTCCTAATTTTATGATCCATAAATAGCCTGTATACACTGAAAGCTTACATGCACTCAAGTCATCTCCATGCGCATGGTGAAATTCAACAATGCGATGGAGAAACTTAAATACCCCCCAACTTTTTTAAAAAATGTAAATTCATTTTGAAAAAAAATAAAGGCATTTCATTCTGCTCTCCAACTTATTTAAGCACAGACCAGGTTGCGTGATACACTCACCCATATTACTCAGCACAGCGCCACTAGTAAGTTGCAGTGGAAATGCTGAAAGTAACAACACGAAAGCCAACTACGTTTTTTTCAAGAACTTATTTTCTTCTTCCTCAGTATTTGAGGTCACTGTAAAAATAAAACTGGGGAGTTGGGATGAGAATAAAGTGTACATCAGGACGGTCTGTCTCATTTGTGTTTGAATCATCCAACCCTTTTTTTCCTAATGGAGAAAAATCACTACTCAGGCTCAGATATGGTATCATCACGTCAGTTTGGGTTTTCCCCACAATTTAATTAGAAACTGAAGGGACTTGATCATTTAAGTCATTGGCTCTTCTGCAGACCAATAATATTAGCTGTGCCAAAATAGAAAATATGTAGAATTTGTTCATTATGTGCATAATGCTGACAAAATGCCCAACCAAGAGAGGCATGCCTACTTTTCAGAAGTGGCTACATATCCCGGAGATGCCCAAAGGACTCTTTGGTGGAAGTTGCTGAAAGCAATCAGCCAAGACCGATCAGAGTATTTGTAAATGCTTCCATTTCTTTTCACACACAGCTTCCTACTTCTGCTGCATTGGGACTATGGGTCACAATAGATACGAGAAACCAGAGCACAGATTATTAAGGGAAAGGTGAGACTAAAAAAGTTCATTGAAATAGTTACGGCAGAGCTCATTAGGTGAAGAGCCAGGAGGGCATCAGGGAGTCCAGGTAAACACAGGCAAAGAGTAATAAAACTGGATGATTCAGTTACGTGCCAGATGGGCTGCTAGAGCATATCAAAATGTCTGGCCTAGCCATGAAGCTTCTTATATGCTTCCCGCTGAGACAAAAACCAATTGCAGGAACTGTCCCGCAATTGAGTGCCAGGCATCCCCCTCATGGAGGTGTTAAGAGGATTAATCAAGTTTGACTAAGGGTTGTGAGTCTAAATTTAGGTGAGAAAATTACAATCTCTCATTCCCTTTGCATGCTCTACGAAGGATGATCGGAAACAAGCTGATTTCACAAGTTAGCTCTGCAGGGCTAAGGAACAGTTTTCCAAAAGATGTTGCGGTGTGGTTACTTCTCCCATTGAATCCAAATGGCACTCCAGAACAGCTCTATCTATAGTATTCCGCACCTATGCTCCGTGTATCTTCTCTGGAGAGAAATCAGCTGAGAAAATCCCCGTGTGCAGACCACAGACCGTGCTTCTGCTGCCTGAGTCGATAGTGAGCTTTTCCTCGACAGTAGTTAGAGGCTGAGCAGAGTTAGCCGCAGTGGGAAGTCACTTAGCCAGTTTTACTGTGGCGGTCTCGATACCCTTTCCAATCTAGTTGCAAATAGGAAAAGTTGGACTTTTGCAAAATCAGCAGGAGAGAGTCCCACCTACGGGTGAGGCAAATTGAAATTTAGATTGTGAAAGAGATGCCTTGAGCATCAATCAGAAATGTTTTTAGAGAAAGTGTGAATAAGGAACACTTGAGGCTGGAGGATGCCTCATTTGTGTCCGACCCTTTTGGGCAAGAACTGTTACATGTTCCGAAATCAGGTCATGGGAGTTGGTGGTAGTGTCTAATATGGAATGGGGTTTGGGGGATACAGCGCCCTTAGAAACAGGAAGAATATTTATAGACTTAATAAGGATTCATAATTTGATCTGGGTTTTATATTACCTTTCAGCAAAGAGCTCGAATATCTATCATAATAATGATCTTTTCTTTTTTACTCACAACATCCTTTTGAAGTACAGGAAGGTCCACTAAAATTACACTGGTTTAAAAAAAAGAGAGAAATAAAAACCCAAGTCATTTAATAATTTACTCACACTGGCACAAGGGATCGGGACTTGCTGGTTGATAGTTTGGTGCTATGGGTCAGGAGGAAGGACCCCAAGTCTGAAAAAGAACAAGGGTCCCAGAGGCAAAATGGTGCCCCACTTCCTAACCTTTGTGGCTATAATCTGTGCATCCATTTGTCTTTAATGTCATTTCCTAGTAAAACCTTATGCGTAGCTCTAGCTCTCCACTTGAAAGTATCTTTTTAAAATCCACTTGTAATCAATCAGTACTTTGATTTAAAATATGATGGCACTAGAAACTCATCAATGGATGCCAAAACCAATAGGTTAAAATTTGGTGAGAGAGAAGATGTTTACATAACCTCAAGGTATCTTCTCACCAATTACTTATTAGCTACAAAGGGGGAACTAGTGATGATAAAGTTGAGGAACCTTGTGGATACCATCTTAATTAAATGATGAAAAACAAAAGCAACAGTAATGGTATAAAGCAACATCAAGTTCCTGGTACGGTGCGCTGAGAGGGACATCATAGCACATCGGTGGCGTTCCTGCCGAAACAAACCAAAACACAAAAGCGGAATTTGAAACTTAGCATGAGGAAACATCAGATAAACCCAAGTCGAGGAAAATTCTACAAAATAACTGATTTTCATTCTTCAGAAATATCAGAGCTGTGAAAGACATAGGGCTGATTCATGAGACTATGAAGTCTCATGAACCTAAGTGCAATATTTGATCCTGGAACGAATCCTATATCAGGTTTCACTGGGACGATTGAAGAATTTGAATGCAGACTGTGGGTTAGATAATAAATTGTATTAATGTGAAATTTCTTAATTTGAATAATCATACAGTGGTTATATTAGAGAGCATTCTAGTTTTTAGGAAATACGTGCTAAAGTAGTTGGGGATAAAAGGGCATGATGTCACCTTCCTCTTTCTCTTAAATGGTTCATAAAAATAAAGAAGAGATGGGGAGGGGATGTGGAGGCCAATGGGCACTAAGTGTAAATAATCAGTCAGTCTAGGTATTTATTTGTTGAATGTCTCAAGTTGAGGAAATCTGTATGAGAAAGACTTGAAACACTGTACAGTAATTCCCCACCCCCTATTGTATGTCAGAAACTTCCGGGCACAGGAGACATATCATTGAACAAACAAAAGAGCCACCCTCAGGGTTTGAAAATGTTTACTTACCTGTTTTCCAAAGGATATTCTTAATATGGAGGTCTCCATTTAAAGTGAACTATAACGTAGGGCAGAGAGCAGAGCTCTTTTTCTTGAAGGCAGTACCCTTATTTCTCAAATGCCAAAAGTAAGCAAGTAGCCGAATCAATAGAACACACGGATGTCTTTACTTTATGGCTGTTCATCTCTTGGCCCAGGTTCTCTGTGTCAAGTAACAGTTCGTGTTTTATATTTTCTCCCCTCACTAAGAAGGATTAGTTTGATTGTTAAAGTTTGTAAGTGCTGTTTGGCCATGGCTCCTATCATGTCCTCAATCTTGAGGCTATGTTGTACTCAAGCAGAGGGAAGGACCGTATAAATTTATATGCCCCTTCTTCCATCAGCACAATTTTCTCTCTCTCTCTCTCTCTCTCTCTCTCTCTCTCTCTCTCTCTCTCTGTATATAATCTGAAGTAATTTAGAGAAGTGGTGATTTCTGGATCGTTCAAAAAAGAATTGAAAAAATAATTTCTTACCACAAATAAAAGATTGTAGACATGATTTTCTGTCAAGTTCATACACTCACTGGTCATAAATGGCCTTTATTTAAGATCTAATTTTGAAACTGCTTCGTGAGATCAATGATCATGTGTTATAAGACAATAAGATGAAAGTTTAGATAATGAGTGAACTTGATATGTTCAAGTGAACTTGATATATCAAGTATGTGAACTTGATATCATCATTTTATAACTAAAATACTGTTTAGTATTCTGTAATTATTTTTAAATTGTCTAAACACACACAGGTATGTATGTATGTATGGTTTTTACCAAACGCCAGTAAAGTAGCAAGTAGCGTTCAGTGTATAATATGAGAAACCATGCGATTTTTAAACTGATCTCTCATACAAAACATTCCAAGCAATGACTGTAAACGTAGACGATGTAGGTAGAGGAGCGTTCCGGCCATACTTGCACCATTGGCATATCCCTCTGTCAAAAGATTTATAATTAGCGTCAGCAATGATATGCATAATAATTAGTGTCATCATTCAGCAAATACTCATCGAGTGTCCCGTAAATGACATGGACTTTCCTAGAGGCAGGGCATACCACAAAACATTTAAGATCTACCACTCTCACGGGCAGAATTCAGTGAAACCATTTGCTGTGTGTTTTTGTTATACAACAAATATTCTTTTTTTTTTTCAAGGTTTATTTATTTTTGGGACAGAGAGAGACAGAGCATGAACGGGGGAGGGGCAGAGAGAGAGGGGGACACAGAATCGGAAACAGGCTCCAGGCTCCGAGCCATCAGCCCAGAGCCCGACGCGGGGCTCGAACTCACGGACCGCGAGATCGTGACCTGGCTGAAGTCGGACGCTTAACCGATTGCGCCACCCAGGCGCCCCAGAAGCAGGCTCCAGGCTCTGAGCCATCTGCCCAGAGCCCGACGTCGGGCTCAAACTCACGGACCGCGAGATCGTGACGTGAGCTGAAGTCGGACGCTTAACCGACTGAGCCACCCAGGCGCCCCTACAACAAATATTCTTAAAGCGATTAATATGAACAAGGTACTATTCTAAATCTTTATCGAGTTCAAATTTGTCATCTTCAAAAAAATTCTAGGAGGCATGCCACTTTCATTTTACAGATGAATAGAGTGAGGTAAAAGGAGACTAATAACTTCTCCAAGGTCATAGAGGCTAGAAAATAGCAGAATCGGAATTCGAACCAGGCAGCCCAAGTCCAGATTTCATTCTCAAATCACCACACGATGTTGCCTTTAATGACGATGAAGATGAGGCTGACAATCACCCCGTCATTGTCATCATTAGTGTTTACTAAAAGCCAGTTTCTACACACTGTGCTGAGCACTTCATACACCTTTAGCTCATTAACACTCCCAGGACGTTTATGAAGCAGGTTTACAAATGTGAAGACTCTTATGGCAGAAAGCCTAAGTAATGAATCCAGGAACCCACAGTTTGTAAATAGTGGATCTGGAGCTGGAACCTTGGTCAGTCTTTTTCATTTTTTTAAACAAACCACCAGAGACAATGGTTCAAGGGAATGAGCCGTAGTGTGAATGAAGCACGTGACTCAGTGCCTTGCACAAAGTAGAGGCTGAAAAACAGTTGCTTCATGGATGGATACGAACGGCGTTTGACAATTTCAGAGCGATGCTGGCACACGTTAACCTCACTCTTCTCGTTCTGACCTTCTAAAGGACTCACCGTATATGCCGCATCATACAGCATCCCTTATTAGAGCATCTTATTCTTTAAATACTTCGATGGCAATGTTACATGACCAGTTTGCCTTAACTGGAGTGGTTGTCTTATGCGTCTTTTTACCTCCTAAATGCTTAGCATAGCATTAGAATTCACGCCGAGTTTAGTCTACATTGCACAAATACTCGCGGACTGATGGAACTCTGGGTTCTGGATCATAAAAGATTCTTCATTCTTGAATCCTTAATTTTTGAATTGTTCCCAGAAAGTGGTAATGTAACCATCTCCCTGCTAACCTGAAAGAGTTAACTGCCTTCTGTGAAGAAACACTGAGCTACGAGTAGAATTTTACTCACCTTGACTCACCACTGAGTCAGGCAATCAATCTTACTTGATTCCTGTTTCAGATTCTCATCACAGATAGTTCTCTCTGTCTCTCTCCCTCTCCCTCTCCCTCTCCCTCCTTCCTTTCCTCTATCCCTCCTTGCATCTTTCACATTTTGCTTGTCTTTCTCCCTGTTTTTTTTAACAGACTGAGAAAAACCTGCAGAGTTGATCATCAGACAGGTTTTATAAAAGCAGTGGCCTTTAATCCTGAATTCCAGAAAGAATTTGATCCAGCTGTGAATTCCAAAGGGGGGAAGGAGTGTTTCGGGGGACAAAATCTAAAGAGTAGAGCGAAAGTAAAAGACAGGTATGACAACTTTGCCACAAGTCCGTTATGTTAGCCCGACAGTGGGAAAAGGAGGAGAAAAATGTGCTACAAAGACAGTAAGTTTATCAAAGAAGTACACAGTGTAGTTTGGAGAAAGCATCCCTTCCTTCCTTTCCTTATCTTCATCTCTCAGGCTCTCCCCTAATTCGTGAGGTCCATCATTTGGTTTTCTATTTCCAAAACATTACGCAGACATCAAAACACTTAGGAAAAGCTGAAGAGAACGTGAATGACCCAAGGGAATTAAGTGGAAGGTCGAGAACCAATTTCTAATAATTGCACCATCAAGTTCTCTGTTTCCATAGGTAAGAGAGGGAAGACACATAAACAACTAAATTTTCTCTACACAGAGATATTATTCAGGAAAAAAAAAATAAAGAAATGGTAACCATTCAGGTCAGATGGGATACCAATATGTATCAGTGTTGAGAAAATAAGTTGAGTTGTTTGACTCTGCAAAGCTGTTGGTACTTTGGGCTAGGCTGTGGCAATAACAATAAAGCATTTGCCTTAATTTGGTAATGATGATGGTGAAGCAGCACTTTATGTTCTACTATCTCATTGAATCGTCACCTAACGGTATGGGGTAGGTACCGTATTACTCTCCTCTCACAAAAGAGAAACCTGAGGCAGAGAGATGAAATGATGCACCCAAGGTACAGCTAGTACGTGGCAGATTAGAAACTGGAATCCTAGCAGTCTGATTCTGAAATCTGTGAGCGTGCACCTTCCTAAACACACATTCCCAACTGCATGCGTCATAATCGCACATCGTATGCCATAATGACTACTCACTGAGTGCGTCACGGGGCTTTGCTGCTTTTGTTACCATTTTCATTCTTTTTTAAAAAAGTTTTCATTGTTTTTTAAAAAAACTTTTTACTGTTTATTTATTTTTGAGAGAGAGAGAGAGACAGAGCAAGAGCAGGGGAGGGGCAGAGAGAGGGGGAGACGCAGAATCCGAAGCAGGCTCCAGGCTCTGAGCTGTCAGCACAGAGCCCGTAGTGGGGCTCGAACCCACGAACGTGAGATCGTGACCTGAGCCAAAGTCAGACAACTTAACTGACTGAGCCTCCCAGGTGCCCGATGGCAATTTTCATTCTAATTAGATTTCAACAAGTCTGTTTTAATCAAGTTTGATCAAAAAGAAGATGCCAGAAGTCCACTTAACTTAAACCATCCCCCTTTGCCTCTAGCTGTCATCACGCGGGAATCACTGAGGTGTTCTAGACAGCCCTAGCTCTTTCAACTGGCTCTTCACTGCCAGTGAAGTGAATGAGGAAAACAATGAGGGGAATTTTCCAGAAAAATTACGGTCTGTGACAGGCTTTATTTTAGAGATAAATCAGGAAAGTCTAATGCACAAAAGACATTTGAGTAGTATCTCGATGCCAAACCTTTACTGAGTTCTGGAAGAATAAATATATCTCTTCAACATACTGGCTGAAGCTAATCTGTTTTGGAATTCAGTGCTGTATCCTAGAAATAGGAATTCGGTACGTCATATGTATGTATTTATTTATTCAGTCTTATAATCAATATTGCACTTACTTTTGAACGATGCTAAAGCTAGAATTATAAAGAAGTCTGAGACCCTGCCTGGACAAGGGTTATGGGTTTGTTGGGGGCAGAGATGGAGGAATTAGAGAGCAGGAAGACACAGGAGAAGAAACAAGTTACCAGACAATAAATTATGAGTGAAAAGCCCGGGGGCATCCCAAGGGTCTGTTGAATTAGGGGAGAAATTCTTAATTGTGGCAAAAACGAGGAAGGGGAGAGAAAGATCTGGGAAGATTGTACACAGGGGTAAATTCTGTGTGAAGATTTGAAAATGAGTAGGAGTTCGCCAAGATCAAGGGTGGGGAGATGCAGCTTGGCTTCTGGTTACTCAACAAATTAATTCAAAATTCCATTCATACTGTATGTGTAAGTTAATTTTTGTGCAATACTTATTTTTGAATAGTATTTGTTGAATACGTACTATCGGTAATATTAGTTGAGTAAATAATATTGATGATTTATTCTTTTTGGGGGGAGGGAGAGAGAGCGAGACAGAGCACGAGCAGGGGAGGGGCAGAGAGAGAGAGAGAGAGAGAGAGAGAGAGAGAGAGGGGGAGAGACAGAATCAGAAGTGCATTCCAGGCTCTGAGCTGTAAGCACAGAGCCCAGCGCAGGGCACAAAGTCACGAACTGTGAGATCATGACCTGAACTGAAGTCGGACGCTTAACCAACTGAGCCACCCAGGCATGCAGACAGTGTATTCTTTCTGCCTCAATTATGCCACCTCTCTGTTATCTCAGTTGGCTCTCAATCTACTTTTGACACTCTCATAACAATCAGACCAACCACCTTAAGGAAAAAAAAATATATCGTAAATACTTGTAGATTATCAGGGTGTACATCCAGTGAAATTCCTACCACCATAATAGTGGGTTATGCGCCTCATACATTGTTAATGGTTAAGTAATCATCTTATCTATCATATACAAAACAATGAATTGTTTATCAAGTCAAATCTCTCCAGCTTGGCCCCATGAACTCTGTTTCTTACCACAGGAATGAGAGGTAGACCAAGGAGAGCAACCACAACTGGATGGCAGGAAATTTTAAATCTCAAGAGAGTACGAGTACAAAGCATACTTTATTCACAAGCACTACATGCTTTATTCAACCCTACCTTCTTTTACCTTCCATTCTAATGAGTGAGTGGAAAGTTAGCTGGCAAAAGAAATAAACAATAAAATTGTGTAGCATGTTGGAAACCAATAAGTTCTATGGAAGAAAATAGAGAGGGATAATAGTGAATGGAGTGCCAGGGTAGAAAAAGGGGATACAGAGGCACCTGGGTGGCTCAGTCGGTTAAGCGTCCGACTTCGGCTCAGGTCATGATCTCACAGTTTGTGGGTTCGAGCCCCGCGTCGGGCTCTGTGCTGACAGCTCAGAGCCTGGAGCCTGCTTCGGATCCTGTGTCTCCCTTTTTCTGTGCCCCTCCCCTGTTCATGCTCTGTCTCTGTCTCAAAAATAAAAAATAAACAGTTAAAAAAAATTTTTTTAATAAAATAAAAAGTTCATTGAGGAAGAAGGAATGATCAACTGGGTAACATGCTACTGAATTGGCAGGAAAGGTGGGAGCTGAAGATGATGCTTCACTTAGAAACGTGGCAGTGACTGGCGACCTTGACTTGAACAGTTCCGTGGAGAGGTATAGGGGAAAGGCAACTTCAAGAGATAAGAGTTGCAGACCATCAGCGTAAACTGCATTTCTAGACATTTTCGCTGCAACAGGAAGCAAAGAAATAAGGTAGTGACTGGTAGGGCAAAGGAGGGACCAAAGAGCATTTTTCTTTTAATGGGAGAAATAAGTAGAGACGTTGTAAGTAGCTCTATTATAAAGTAGAACCTGCAGGCACCCGGCAGAAACTTGGATAGTAGACCAGAGGCTGGATTTCAAAATATGCCTGAGTAAACCTGACATATAGTATGTGTAACCACTTAATATTGTTCCTTTAATACCCCTCTAAATTTTTCTGCTGATTAAAATGTTTTTAGGGTTTGGGGCACCTGGGTGGCTCAGTCGGTTAAGTGTCTGACTTTGGCTTGGGTCATGATCTCATGGGTTCATGAGTTCCAGCCCCACATAGGGCTCTGTGCGGACAGCTCAGAGCCTGGATCCTGCTTCGGATTCTGTGTCTCCTTCTCTCTCTGCCCCTCTCCCACTCACGCTCTCTCTCTCTCTCTCTCTCTCTCTCTCTCTCAAAAATAAATAAACATTTTAAAATTTTTTAATGAATAAAATTAACAAAAATGTTTTTAGGGTTTAAGTAAATGATAGTCACCCTTATGTATTTTTTCCTTGATCAAATACATTTATTTGCCATTCAATAGCAAATTTCACGTGGTGGGTGATGTACAGAATGTCTGTACTGGGGATAGACAGAGACCTGAATATAATAATAATTAAAAATGCAATTTCTTATCTTCAGTATCTTATAGTTTTATTGGAGAGATCAATACACCATCCTGAAATAATATGAAGTGATAAGACTACTTTAACATTTATCGAGCACCTAAATGTGTGATAAACATTGTAAAAGCACTCCAAATCCATTATCTATATAGGACTTTCTCAACCTCAGCACTGTTGACGTTTTCAGGGGGATAATTGTCTGTTTGGGGTGGGACTGCCCTGTGGTTTGTGAGATGTGTAGGGCCGTGCATGTCTTCTACCCACTAGATGCCAAGTAGCCATCTCTCTTCTTCCCGTTGTGACCGATAAAAATGTCTCCAGACATTGCCAAATATCTCATCAGGGGTAAAACTCTCATCCTGTTTGAGGGCCACTGATCTGTGTTAAATTGCATAAACTTCTAAGGAAGATACTCTAATTACCTTCCATTTTATAGATTTAAAAACAAAAAAACTAGAGGGGCACCTGGGTGGCTCAGTGAGTTGAACATCCGACTTCGGCTCAGGTCATGATCTCATGGTTTGTGGGTTCAATCCCAGCATCGGGCTCTGTGCTGACAGCTCAGAACCTGGAGCCTGGTTCGGACTCTGTGTATTCCTCTTTCTCTGTCCCTCTCCTGCTGGCTCTCTCTCTCTCTCTCTCTCTCTCTCTCTCTCAAAAATAAATTTAAAAAAATTTTAAAAAACCTAAAAAATTCAACCTAACAACATTGGTACTCAATTATTTCATAACACCAATCAAATGTGTATATGCTGACGGGACTAAGTAAAAAGTTCAAGTCATGCTTGTATGCAGGTTCAAAGTTTCCTACCAATTTTCTCTATAACTAAAAAATTTCGAAAACACAGCTGTGTGGTCAGTAGAGATCCCTTGCATTAAATGGGAAAAGAACAAACTTACGGATCTGTAGAAGTAATAGCATTAGACACTCAGCACATTCTAATCAATAATGTATCTCTACTCCTCAACAATAAATGGATTTCATCTGGTGGTATTTAATGAATCATCTCTTTATCAAAAAATATTTATTGAACATATAGGAGCTCCTGTATGTGAATCCCTGCTCCGTGACCTACGGGGATAAGATGCATAAATTATAAGACATATTTTTAAGGAAAGGCAAATGGTGTCAGGCAAAAATAAATATGCTATCACAAGATAGCACTCGATTAATTACCATTTGAGTAATGAAGAAAACAATAGATATGAGTTTCCAAAGAAGAAATATTTGAGAGTCAGTCTGAGAAGTTTTCTCAGAAGAGCCATGGCTTGAGTTACATATTGAATCATTAAAAGACATGGGTAGGAAGAAATCTCTGGAATAGTGATTGAGTGAACAAAGAGAGTGAAGTGAGAAAATTCTAGGGTAATTTGGAGAAGAATGGGCAAAAACCTAGGGCAGAGTGGAGGATGAATACACAAGATTCATGAGAAAGAAGGTTGGGAAGATGGAGGTAGACTGCTCAGGGATAGACTGAAGAATTTTGTCTCTACCTTTCAGGAGTAATACGAGATTTGGGGGAACAAGATAACACAACGATTGTAGCTCTTCAATTAAACCGGCAACTGTTGTGTAGAACCTATCACAGTGGGGGACTCAGAAGACATGAGGGGTGATGTAAAATAAAACCCACAATTAAGATGTTTAATTTAGGCAGTGGTAACAGTGAATAAACCATGGTCACGCAAAGAGTGTGTGTAAAATTAAGTGGATTAAGGATATGTTATTTCAGCAATTATGGTGGCGTTGATTCTGATCCATACCCAGTAGAACTGATGTCGGTTACCAAATCATGAAGGTAGCCCCGGTGATCAGATTAGCAACAGCAGAGTCGTGCCATCAGATTTGCTTCTGAGTTGGCTGCCTTGATGTTACCATGCTGGCTGGCTTGCTTGTTTGCTTTCTTTTCCTTTCTTTTTTTTGTATTTCAGCGGTGTGGCCTGAGGTGCTCTGTATCTTGGTCTGCCATAGAAGATCTCCTAAAAGCAACCTCAGTGTTATCAGCTTAACTCTGCTCTAGGGGCTATGACTCTTACAGTTATTATCTATACAAGGAACAGGAAGAGGGCATACTGAAACCATTATCCGATTCAAAGAATCCACAAGCATAGTGAGGTAGCCTAAACTCACCAAATGGTACCTGTGAATCAGCCTGAGGGGTTGAGATAATGTTCTCCATTCTCTACAGTGCTGTTCCTCCTCATCTCCCTCTCAGGTTTATGTTTGTCTCTGCCCAAACTTGATTCTTCTGTTTAAGGAGGGTAGAGGAGCTAGATGAGATCAGTCAATCAGCACTGAAACATCTGAATAGCTCTGGGGAGGAGAAATGTAAGAATACGGAATATGGGAACTTGACTGGTACTCCCCAGGTCTTCATAGATGATAATGGAAAGGGAGTTTGCAGAATTTAGTAACATGTTACACTCAAAACCATGATTCAGATGCTGATGAGATTAGCAATGTCTGGAATAACTTTCTACGTGGGTTAAATGAGAGAAGACGCGCGTTATTCCAGAAGCTCAGGAAAATCCCTCAGGCCACCCAAATAAATGTCCCATCTGCTTACTGATGCCTGAAATTACACAGTAAGAGTTTCATTTCTTAGCCCCAAGCGTTTGATTCCTGTTAAAATGCAAATCTCCTGGGCATGGCAGTATTGTAAGTTGCTGCTATATCCCAGGGGGAAAAATGATTTTCAGAGACTTTCTTTAAAACAGATTTGGACAAGGAGAGAGTATGAGGCCACTGGACCCTGGAAACAGGTGGAACAGTAAAACCTTAATGGGTAGGGGCCGGGGAGGGGTGAGAAAAGGGAATGCAAAGAGGAGAAGAATGCAAAATGCAACAGGGAGCACATAAAAAGACCTTACTAACTTTTCTGGAGCTGAGAGTTGATGTTGCTACTGGAGAACGCACTTACTTTACTATTTTATAGCCTCTGTATCCAGGTGTTGTAGAACTCCGTATAGGTAGCAAATGTGTAGCTAGGGTAGGGCGAGACACTCTTCTAACCTCATAAGGATGATGGATTGTGGTATCTCTTCACCAGTTTGGGTTGTAGCGCATGGAAATCACCCTGACCCAACCCACCCCCTTATGTTATTGATTTCCAGTGTTTCTCTTTTATTTTTTTTTTCAACGTTTATTTATTTTTTGGGACAGAGAGAGACAGAGCATGAACGCGGGAGGGGCAGAGAGAGAGGGAGACACAGAATCGGAAACAGGCTCCAGGCTCCGAGCCGTCAGCCCAGAGCCTGACGCGGGGCTCGAACTCCCGGACCGCGAGATGGTGACCTGGCTGAAGTCGGACGCTTAACCGACTGCGCCACCCAGGCGCCCCCAGTGTTTCTCTTTTAAACATAGCTATGCAGATCTAGAACTTTTCTTGGTAAATATTATACATTTCTCATCAGGTATATTATACACAGAAATGTCCCAGGTTTCCCTTAACTACCCTCTGAAACAGCGTCACTGGTTCCCTCCAGGTGGAGCTGGTCATTCACATCATATCACTAAACCCTTGAAGACAGCTCTTATGTAAACTGCATAGATTGTTCATGCAAAAGTAGTTACGAACACACCCTTTGGCCACCTTTGAGTTTGTAAAAAATGCTTTCTTTTGAAAGAAATTTAGACTTGTTTAGGTCGAAATCAATGATAGAACATCTACATGGCCCTGAAGAGGGCTTAGCATGGTTTTGAAAGAAAATTATGTTTCCATCCTTAATTTAAAAGTTGGTTTCACCCAAAACTCTCTGACAAAACAAGAAACCCCTTTACGTGTAACTGAATTAAAGGAAATTCTTTTTATTGAGAAAAAATATTTTCATCATCATCTGTTTTTTTTCCATTTAGACTTACAAAGTTCAGATTTGCTTAAATTTACTAATATCAGTGTACCTTATCTATTTAGATTCAGTTCAGGCAAATCATGAGAATTGAGAAAAGAACAGCAAATATGTTTACTTTTTATTCCATATTATAGCCAAATTCTCACCGAATTGTCTCTAATTTTAAAAAATTATGATAGTTTACTGGTATTTCTTTTACACAGAAAGAAGTGACCAGTTCAGGCGGGAGTTGATATCCTGTCATACCAATTTCAACAACTTAAATTGATGTTGTATCTCAAAGCATCTGAATTCTGAAGATTTGGAGAGCCTCCAGTTTATTCTCTCTATTTAAACAGATGAAAACTGAGCCAGGGAGGTTGAGCGATGCACCCAAAGACTTCCACTGGAGCAACTCCTTGATATGGTTTCCTAATTCCCCACCCAGCAAGCATTTCTTCACAGCATTCTGCCCTATTGAAAATGGTAAATATCCTTAAGATTTTTTAGGCTTTGGTGATTTTCGAAACATCCACATACTTAAACTTTTATGAAACTCAGAGAGAAACTAGTGAAGATTCCTAGGTAGAACAATCCAGAGCGAAGAATGGAATTTCCAATTTGTATTAATTGCTCAGGAAATGAAGGTCCGAAGAGGTCAATTTCATACAGCTAGTCAGTCAATGGAAAAGTTGAAACTAGCACCGTAAACTTCTGCTTAATCACCTCAGCCGTGTGGCCTCTTCAGATGCAAAATAGGCAGAGAACAATGTGTTTATATAGAGATGGGGGATTGGTGGCACCAGGTTCCAGTCATAGGAAACCATGGCTGCGGTTCACAGGTAGGGAACTCTTGTGAGTGGGTGGGTAGCCATGAGCAGACATGTTCCCTAAAATAGCGAAAGAGTCTTGTTCAGATTCCAGCTATGCAGTTATAGTTGTTGAGTGTGAACCCATAGTAAATCCCCAAAAAAGCGGGTGGTGAAAAGACCAACCAACCAACCAAACAACAACAACAACAAAACAACCAGAAAAGCACTCAACATGCCTTGGGCATGAAATAAATCAGAGTTTCATGCAAACACCAAAAATCTTCAGACTGTTAATATGCATTTCTAAGCAGGTGGCTCTTTTGCTGTGTACAGAAGATGCAAAATCAGCACTTTGTGTGAACTCTAGTTCTATTTTAAGGGCATATAATCCTTTATCTTTTAAGTACTAGAGTATCTTTTTCCCAAGAAAACAGATTTTTTTCATGAATAAATAATCAGGTCACAATCATCTTTATATACTCTAGCCCTGTCTTATTTGTACCAGAATGCCTACGTACAGTAGATTCTTTAAAAAAAAAAAAAAAAAAACTTGTTAAATACCTAAGGAAGTGGTCACATGGCCAAGAGTAGTTCAACACAGATAATTATTTGAAAAAATGAAAATTTCTGCAAATGATGAAGACTGATGAGAGGAAAAAAGAAGACAAAAAGAGAAATAAAAAAGAAGGTTATTTGTGGATAAAATCTGTCCCAGAATTAATCAGCGCAAATGTATACCAAAAGAAGTCACCCACCTTAGACATTTCTCGATAAATATGCCTCAAGTGTCTACTTTGTGAGAGACAGATGTCAAATGACATCCTTTGTGAAGCCTCAATGAATGAGGTGGGATGATAGAAGCAGTAATAAGATGGTTTGATAAACCACAAACACAGAAATCAGAACAATCTGGATTAAAATCTTGCCCTTTCTGTTTACTATCTACATAACCTTAAGCTACTTATTTAAAGCTTCTACAGATCAGTTTAACATCTAAAAACTGAGGATGGTACTTAAGTGTAAGACTGTTGTGGGAGCTAAACAGAATACAGCACAGGAAGCAGCTAGAAAAATGCCTCGTGTGGTGAGTATTTACTACTCCCCTTTCGTCATTTTCCTCATCTGAAGTTACCTGGACAATAATTAAATTTAAGTGATAGCAGCGACAACAACATAAAACAATATTAATAAAAATGGGCAAAGGACCTGAACAGACATTTTTCCAGAGAAGACATGCAAATGGCCAACACACATATGACAAGATACTCAGCCTCACTCATCATCAGGAAGATGCAAATCAAAACCACAATGAGATACCACCTCACACCAGTTAGGATGGCTTTTTTTAAAAAAAGACAACAGAGAAATGTTTGTTGGTGAGGATGTGGAGAAAAGTGAACTCTCCTGCACTTTTGATGGAAATGTAGGTAGGAACAACCACTGTGGAAAACAGTATGGAGGTGTAGGGGCCAAGGGCAGGCTGCCCCCAAGGGGGGTTACTTTGTATGAACATCATTTTGAGTTAAAAGCAATCAAAACCCAGCAGATTCAGAAAAAATCTCTTTACCTCCCCCTCACCTGCCTGATTTTACCAGGAAGAGAGCTATTAACAGAGATTCCTCTTAAGGTCAGAAACTTATTTACATAATAAGGTGTCCTTTGTTTTCCAAACATCTCCTTTCACCTTCTTGCTAATGGTCTTTCTTTCTGTCTTTTGTATTTTCAGACCCATTCCCCTCTCCTTAGCTCATATGAGCATCATGTCAGTGGACTGTCTTTGGAATTTCCATCTCCTTGTGGATTCCCCTTACAAATGCTATTAAATTTGATTTTCATGGGGTGCCTGGGTGGTTCAGTCAGTTGAGCATCTGACTGTTGATTTTGGCTCAAGTCATGATCCCAGGGTTGTGGGATCAAGCCCTGTGTTGGACTCTGCACTGAACTTGAAGCCTGTATGAGATTCATTCTCTCTCTCTCTCTCTCTCTCTCTCTCTCTCTCTTTCTCTCCCTCTCCTTCTACCCTTCTCCCCTACTTGTATGCACTCTCTCTCTCAGAAAATAATTAAATAACAATAAAAATTTTATTTTCTCCTGTTTATCTGTGTCATGTCAATTTGATTCTTAGTCCAGCTAGAAGGGCCGTGAAGGGCAGAGAAAATTCTTAATCCTCAACAAGATTCTTCAAAAAGTTGAACATAGAACTACCATACGATCCAGCGATTCCACTTTAGATAATCTCTCCAAATGAATAAAAATCAGTTTCTTGAAGCGATATCTGCACTTTCATATTTATTGTAGCATTAATATGGAAATAACCTATTGTCTGCCAACAGATGAATGAAGAAATAAAATGATATTTGTATACATATACATATATATACACATATACATATATATATGTGTGTGTGAATATTATTCATCCATTAAAAAGGTCATCCGGCTATTTGCAGCAACATGGATAAAACTGGGAGATAATTATGTGAAGTAAAATAAGCCAGACAGAGAAAGACAAATACTGTATGGTGTCGCTTATATGTGAAATCTGGAAAAAGAAAAATGTGCAAATCACAGAGACAGAAAATAGAATGGTGGTGGTGGGTGTCAGAAGCTAGGGGTGGGGGAAATGGACAGATGTTGGTCAAATGGTCCAAACTTTCAAATTTTCAGTATGAGATGAATAAGTTCTGAGGATATAATGTAAAGCATGGTGACTGTAGTTACTAACACTCTATTGTATACTTGACATTTGCTAAGAGACTATATCTAAAAGTGTTATCAGCACCCCCCCCACACACACACACATACACAAAACACACATGACAATTATGTGAGGTGATGGATGTGTTAATTAGCTTGATCATGGTAATCATTTCATAATGTATGTGTATATCTGACCATCATGTTGTATCCTTTAAATGTACACAATTTTATTTGTCGGTTGTATTTCAGGAGAGCTGAGAAAAAAATAAACAAAGGAGACGCATGGCTGTCGTGTGTCCCAAATAGAAGAGTTTACACAGAAATGAAGGCTCTATCAGATAGATTTAGATATTCTGACTCTGCTTCTATCTCAGTTCTCTTGTTCATAGAAGGTAGTTGGATACTACAGTGCTGTTTCAGGAAAGCTCAGTCCTGTATGAGGTACACTTGCACTGCCTGAATGGAGGTGATGCCAAGCACAACCTGAAATGTTGCCAACTGGTGCCTTCTCACCAGATTACTGGGGACCTGCTTTTCCGCCCGTTGCCACCCAGCTGCTGATAGCAAATCAGTGGAGTTGGGCAGAGATGGGCTAACTGTTCATCCATCCTGTTTGTCGCTTTTCCTAGGCACTAGCTACACTATATTGCCCAGCCTCTCTTACAGCTAAATGTGGCAACACAAATGTGTGCTGACCTATTTTTAACTCATGAAGTAGTTGGGGCCCTCTAGCCCCACAGAAGCTTTCCTGAGTCTCCATGTTGTTTTTCCTTCAGCCAACTGATGCACATGAATATGGCCACTTTGAAAACCACGAGGAGAAGGAGCCTGGATCCTGAAATACTGAATAAAGAGCTAGCTGTCCAATAGTCTAGACATGAACAAGAAGTGACAGCTAGCTGTGACCCTCCACAAACTTAGAAGGGAACTATTTCCCTTGGTCATTCCTCAGAGGCATGTGGTGAACCAGCTATTTGAGCAAACAAGACCTGGCTCCTTTGATGAATTTGAGAAGGGAGACGAAGGAGCACTGCCTTAGGTTGTCTCTCACCAGTGTTCACATGGACAGGACGGGCAGCGGGCAGCAACAACACAATGATCTGAAGATGCCGGAAGTACTTCCAGTCTGTAAATACCACCTCAATTCCTACCCAGTAGACCTTTAACTTCCCATGTTGAGACTGTAAGAGAAGGAGATAAATATCTCAACAAAACTGTTCTTGCATTTTCTTCCCTGTACTTCGGAGGCACCAAATATATACTTCTTGAGTTAAAGAGATGACTAAGGAGGACTCTCCCAAAGCTGCCTCAGTGTGTACCCCCTGAAATAGAAAGCAACACTATTTTTATTCACAAATTAATACTGAGCTGCTGACATCTGTGACCTCCAGGGATAATAAAGCTTCCGTGGTGGGGGATTAACACCACGGGACATTCCGGGTGTGGCAGAGTTTAATGGGCAGTGCCGATGGTTCTGTCTATCCAAGAGGCATCAGGTTGTAGGGGAGGAAAAATAATTTTCCCTTTACCCTTCTAGGTTGTTGGCTGGACCCCCTTTAATAAAAAACAGATTAGCAAGAGACAAACGAACAGAAATTTAATAACATTTGTACATCCTGTATGCATGGGAGATACCAGGAAAACAGTAACTGCCTGAAATGGCCCAAACCACCAACCTTAAATACCATCTCCAGCTAAAGACCAAAGAAGACGGGGCGTGGGACAACCAGTTATGGGAGGCTATCAGGCAAAGCACGGTAAACAAGAGTAAGGTTGGCGTGCAGATTTCCGTCTTTGGCTTCCCCATTGATAAGAGTTTCTTAGAGATTTAGTCATTTTTCACTTCCTGGTACAGAGAGGTAGATACCCTTCCAAATGAATATTTCCTTTATGAATGTAAGTGTCTCATAAAAATGTAACTTCGACTCAGTGTTCAGAGTTTTTCTTATGTCTGTCGTCTCCTAAAAATAATCAGTCTAAAAGAATCCTTATACCTTCTATTCTGGAGTGGCGTATTCTGTTCCCCTTCATGGTACAAAGAAGATAAAATCTCAGAAGGAAGGATGCTCAAGGAACGCGCTGACAGAAGAGAGAGTTGCTAAGAGTGAAGGTGAATTCCTCTTTTAAAAATTACGTCCAAATGGTCCTACAAGCACAGTGCTGGAAGTGGTAAACATATGAAAATAAACCAGATCAAATAAGCCCCGCATTTGGATAGCACAGTACTGAATTGAGACTCTAATATATCAATTAATGCTGTTAACAATATTGCACATAATTTGTATTGAAAGCAAAAAAATGATAAAAGAATTTCCTTAGGAATGTGTGTTAGACAGAATTCTTTGATCTTACATTCTAAATCCAGGGCTTTAGAATTTAAATTTATTTCCTTCCCCATTCTAGAAAATGAGTGGAGAACACTCCAACAAATGATAATGTGGGATTGATGAACTTATAAACATCAGGTTTTCAGTTTCCTTGGAAGAACAATAGTACAAATGCAAAAGTATTGATATTCAAAGAAAATGATGAATGCTTTGCTTCCAGATACTTATTTATGGATTGGAAACATACAGTTGCTTTTTTCCCTGCATCCTTTCCAGTTAGAGCAAGTTCTCAACACACTAAATGCAATAGGTCACTCTTCAAAATTGACTCGTTTCCACATTAGCAACAAGTCCTTGAGCCAAGGAAATTCTATAAGCTGGTCAATTTGTTCTCAGAACCAATTCTAAAATGAATCGGTTGGAAGCACAGATGTGCAAGATTCAAACACTGAGCTGAATCCAAAAACGTTACAACAATCGCTTTCATTTTGCCAGATTCAGCTGACCGCTTTTGATGACTTCTATGCTTCTCCCCGGAACTTGTGACCAGCTCTGACTCTAATATGTCACGATGAAGGTCGATAATTAGCTCTCTGCTACCAAATGGCACCAAACGCCTTGAATCTCCATGATTAAATACCGTGGGTAAGGTCTGAGAGCTGCTATTCCATTCAAACATCAGCCTGATTGGATCCCTGCCTGCTTCTCCAGCGGCGTCTTTTCCTTCCTCCTGAGATCCCTTCTGTAGCCCCCATTCTCCAGGTGTCACATTGTGCTTTCCGGATAGGTCTTGCTTTCTCTGCTTTCTCTTCTGTGTCTTTGTTCCTGCTATTACCTCTGCTTACCTAGAGCACCCTTTCTTTTCCTTCATTTTGCTAATTCCTATTAGTCCTTGAACATTTCCCCAGAACGTCTTCTCGGGGAAACCTTTGAGCAGACAGCATAGAAGTTTATCGCCTGCCATAATTCTGTCACAGCAGCAATCGCAACATGTAGTAATTACTTATTGGTTTCACTGTGAACTCCTAAGGTACCGATGGGGCTCATTTAAATCTTTTTGAGTGAATGAATGAATGATGGCAGAAAGCCAAATTTTAAATTAGTCTAAAGTAGCATCGTAAACTCCGTGATAAATTGAAACGAAATTGTTGGACTGAAATATGCCTCTTCCACATTGCGGAACCCTTGAAGGACACCCACCTAGCCCAGCACCCAGAATGTAGAATGCCAAAATGTTCGGTGAATGAAATGTAATCACATATCTCATTAGATGTAGCATCACTAGTATTACCAGCAGTGGTAGAGAAGATGAGCCCATTCTCCCCGCACTCCACCCTACCCCTGTGTCTAGTACGTTAATACATCAGTTCTTCTCAGATTGCATTCCATGTCCCCTTTGGTAAATACACATCTACAAATCTTATAGCAGGGAGTGGTTTTGATTTTTGACCTGCTACCCTCATTGAAAGCTTCTTGAAGGAGAAATGTTTAATCATCCTTAAGAAGTAGAATTAGGAAGTGTTGCATCATGTTAATTTCTGTGCAGTTGTTGAATACATTCATGTATTTATCTAACCCGTTGTCTGTCGACCGTTCAGCACTAAGCTGCATAGAACTAAAATTGTAAATAAGACACACAGTGTGTTTCATCATGGAGTTTATATGTCAAAAGATCATAAAGAAAAATGATTACACCTTCCAAATACAGCTGAGAGCTATAAAGAGAAGTGAAAATGTTTACCCAAACTATGGAATCGCTCTACTTCTAATGTCTAACCAATGGTCTATCACTGAGGGGAATTTGGACAAGAATGAGGCAAGAAAACTAATCACAGAGCTATTTGAGCGTGATAGGAATGACTGGGTTCTCTATACATTCAGAAGGTAGAATAAACAGGCTTAAATAGGGATCTAAGTAAGGGAAATAAAAGTGCAAGATGACACCTACATTTCTAATTTGAGTAAACCATAGCACTAGTGGTCATTGAAATGGGGAAAAAATGAGAAGTGTAGTTAGCAGGGAGGAGAGTTGATGAGTTCAGTTTTGCATATGTTAACCTACATACCTGTGGAACATCTGTGTGGAGATAATTCAATGTGCAGCTGGGTATATGGGTGTAAAAGGGTTATAGTTGGTAGTCACCTACTTAAGGAAAACAATTGAAGCCATAAAGGTGAACGTGATCTCCTGGGGGAGCGCGAGGGAAAAAAATGGCCTGGGATATAATCTGGAAATATTTACGCATAAAATACGAACATAGAAACAGGGAACGAAGCTGTTTCATCAGAGAAGCCAGGAAGTAACAGTGGGATTAGGAGACTGTGGTGGAAAGCAAAATAAGAAAGAAACGTATTTCAAGAAGAAATGTCGTTTGAGAACTACAACCTGATAAACGCTGAAGACAGTTCATTGGTCTCAGCAACAACGAGGATGTCGACGATGTTGGCAAAAAAACTAACGGAATAGTAGAATCATTGGAGGAAAACAAATCTTGCCAGAAAGAGATTAAATCTACTGGGGAGACAAGATTTAATTTAAAGCTATTTAAAGAATTTTAAAACGGAGAGACATTAACGTAACTAGCATTAGTATGTTAGTAGGGAAAAGCATTTCTCATCATATATGGGAGTGACAACATAACCTTGTAGGTAAAGCACAGGGCTTGATTTCAAATCTTAGCTCTTTGCATACTAGCCATCTGTGTTACTTTGACACGTTGTTTTGAGAGCTTCAGCCTTCCGGTTTACAAAATAGACACACAAATGCTAGCTGTGCATGGGCTCTGGAAAAATTAAGCCCATAACATAATTCCTAGGAAAAGTAAGGCCCCTGAAGAAGGTGAATGAATACGAATTATTAACGTAAACAGGTCTCAGGCAGCAGCCTAAAAGCAGACAAGAATTAAAAAGTTGCCTGGGACATGGGGAGCCGACTGGGTAAGCAGAGGAGAAAGATGAACCATTAGAGAAATCCTGGTGGGGGCCTGGGTGGCTCAGTCGTTTAGGTGTCCAACTTCGGCTCAGTTCATGATATCGTGATTTGGGAGTTTGAGCCCCGCATTGGGCTCTGTGCTGACAGCTCAGAGCGTGGAGCCTGCTTCGGATTCTGTGTCTCCCTCTCTTTCTGCCCCTCCCCTGTTTGTTCTCTCTCTCTCTCTCTCTCTCTCTCTCTCTCTCACTCACTCTCACTCTCAAAAATAAACATTAATCCTTGCCTGGGATGAAGATTTTAGATTTTATTTAAAGAGGAAGTGAATGCACACAGACTGCTAGGATAGAAAGCTCCTTCCCACTGGTTATAAATCTCTTTGAAGGCAGGAAATTTGAAGGATGTAGCAACAAAACTATCATCTTGATCATCACCACCACTGTCATTGTCAGCACAGCTCATATTCTTCAGTGCTTTCCATGTGCCAGGCAAAGAGCCAAGACTTTGTAGCATTGTCTCATGCAATCCTCAACCCAATCCAGTGAAGAAGGTGTTACTATAGTTTATTCAGGTTTCCTTAGGTGTTGTTTTTTTTTTTTTTACTAATATTGTTTTTGTGTTCCACAGTCCCATCCAAGATACCACATAACATTTGGTTATTATTTCTCCATAACTTCATCTGGTTGTGGCACTTTCTCTAGCTTTCTCCTCATTGTGGGAGTTTTATTTTCAGCGTTGTTTTGTATTCTGAGACTATGGGATGCTCCAGGCTCACCTTGTGTATTTCATGCCCCTGTCCTGGCTTCCGTCATTTCTCCAGCAAGCCCTCGTTCTTTTTACTGGAGAATGGAATTAGAAACCCCCATCCAGGCGGTAGGTCTGCTTGTTGCGACTACAGTGTCATTGCCTTTAGGCCCTCTGAGCTCTCAGAGCAAGGAAATATATGCATCTATGGTAATCTGTGTATATACGCATATCTCATTAACACACACAATTTTTTTTCTATATGTGGTCGTCTGTATCTACACTAAGCTAAATGCATGTGCCTACTGATCCATCACCGCATGGATTATTCTAGACTTCTCCCCTTGCTAATCTGTAATCTCTCACTCCAACAGCAAGAAATTTAGCTTCCACCACATTACCCTCCCTTTACTTGATTATTCAACTGTAGTATACACATACAGTATACTGTTTCAGAAGCGTGGATCCATTGGGAAGGAAATTTATCAACTAGAGTGCAGTAGTTACCTACAGTTCCTTTGACCTTACCGTTACACACTCCACTCATTCCCAGAGTTACTTAGGTCACTACCTTCCCCTCTACCTCTTCAGTGACGTTGTTTCATGCATTTCTTTGTTTGTTTCATACATTTCTACCAGACCAGTGCTCTGTCTGTTTCATACATTTCCAACATGGCTAGAGTCATTTGTAACGTTCTGCAGCTTATCCTGCAATCTCCTGACCTTTTGAACAGTTTTTTAAATTAGTGTGCGTTCAGGCTGTCTCTTTTTGTGGTAAAGTTCTATGAGTTTCGACAAACATATTGTCATGTATTGGCCATTACAATGTCACGCAAAATGGTTTCACCACTTTAAAATATCTCCTGTGCCTCACCTCTCAATCCACCTACCCAAGAACCCCTGAAAACTGTTCATCTGTATCATCTTTACAGTTTTGCCTTTTCCAGAATATCATATAAATAGAAACACATAGCCTTTGCAGACTGGTTTCTTTCATTTAGCAACATGCATTTGCAATTCATCCAGTATGCCTCAGTTTGTTTATACAACCATATATTAAGAGCTATTTTGGTTGCTTCCAGTTTGGGGCAGCTATGAATGAAGCCGCTATAAACATTTGCAGGCATGTTTTTGCGTGGACATAAGTTTTCAAATCAGTTGGTTAAATACTTAGGAGCAGGATTCCTGGATCATATGATAAGACCATGTTTAGCTTTGTCAAAAGTTGTCAAACTCTCTTTCAATGTGGTTTTACCCCTTTGCATTCCTGTAAGCAGTGAATGAAACTTCCTGTCCCTCTGCGTCCCTGCCAGCAGTTGGTATGGACATTGTGGCCGGAGGGGTTAAGAGTTGGCTCTTCTAATAGAGGTGTAATGGTGTGTCGTTCTTGTAACATGCATTTCTCAAATGGCAAATGATGTTAAGTATCATTTCATATGCTGATTTACCATCGGTACAGATGATACAGTCTTTGGCAAGGTATTATCTGTTTCGATCTTTTTGGTTTGTTTTCTAATTGTTGAATTTTATAAGTTCTTTGTTTATTTTGGATACAAGTCCTTCATCAGATAGGAGTTTTACTGAAGTTTCTAATTTTAAAAGTCCAATTTACCGTTTTTTTTTTCTTTCACGGATTGTGCCTCTTGTATCATATGTTAAAAAACGCATTTCCCAGCCCAAGATCACATAGATTTTCTTCTACGATTTCTTCTAGAGGTTTTATAGTTTGGCATTTTACATTTAAGCCTTTGATATATTTTTATTTAAGCTTTCAAAAGTACAAGGTCTATATCTAGGTTCCTTTATTTATATATGGATACCTAATTGTTCTAGCACCATTTCCTGAAAATATTATCCTTTCTCTAGTGAATTGCATTTACTCCTTTGTCAAAGATCATTTGACAATGTTTGTGTAAGTATGTTCATGGGCTCTCCATTGATCTGTGTGTCTGTTCTTTCCCCAATACTACACTATCTTGATTAATGTTGGTTAATAGTAAGTCTTGAAGTTGGATAGTGTGAGTCCTCCAACTTTAATTTTCTTCATATTGTTTTGGCTATTCTGGCATTTTAGCCTTTTAATGTAAACTTTAGAGTCAACTTGCTGATATCTCAATAGGTTGCTAGTATTTTTAGTAGAATTACATTGAATACACAGATCACATTGGAAAGAATTAATGTCTTAACAATATTGAATCTTCCAATTCTTGAACATGGCATCTTTCCACTTATCTGGACTTTTTTACTTCTGTCATGAGTGTTTTGCAATTTCTTCCTACAGATCTTGTGTGTATTTTGTTAGATTTATACCAAGGTACTCCATTTTTTTTTAGTGCTAAATAGTATAATTTAAAATTATAATTGTTTAAAAAATAAATAAATAAAAAATAAAATTATAATTGTTTACTGCTGGTATATAGGAAATCAATTGCTTATGTATCATAACTTTACCCTGCAGCCTTTCTGTATTCACTTATTAAGTCCAACAATCTTTTGTAGATTCTTGGGGATTTCTTTCGCATAGACAATCCCGTCATCTGTGAATGAAGACATTTTATTTCTTCCTTTATATTTTGTGTACATTTCTTTTGCTTTATTTTTATTGCACTAGCTTGGGCTTCCAGTATAATGTTGTTCAGGAATGGTGAGAGAGAACATCCTTGCCTTTTTCTTTATCATAAAGGGAAATCATCTCACTATGAAGTAGGATGTTAGCTACAGGATTTTTGTAGATGTCTTTTTCAAGCTGAGAAACAAAGTTTCACTTTATTTTTAGTTTTCTGAGACTTTTTAATCATTAATATGTGTTGGATTTTGTCAAATGGTCTTTTTAGCAGCAATTGATGTAATCGTATGATTTTTGTTCTGTAACCTGTTGATATGATAGATTACATTGATTGATGTTCAAATATTTAACCAATCTTGTACATCTGGAATAAATTCTATTTGATCGCATATATACATATATGTACATACATGTATACATATATGTATACATATACATATATATTTTTACATTACTGGATTCAACTTGCTAATATTTTATTAAGGATTTGCATCTATATTCATGAGAGATATTAGTCTATTTTCTTGGTTAGTTTGGCTGAAGGTATATCGGGTTTAACAGCAATTTTTTAAAAGTCATGTTTTAAAGATCTTTTCAAAGAATCAATTTCTGGGTTCTTTGGTTTTCTTTATTTTTTTTTTTTCTGTTTTCAATTTCATTTATTTGTGCTCTAATTTTATTATATCTTTTCTTCTCCTCACTTTAGGCCTTCTTCCTCTAGTTTCCCCAGGTGAGAGATAGGGCTATTGATTTTTTAAATCTTTCTTCTTTTCTTCTATGAATATTTAATACCATAATCTCCCCCTAAGCAGTGCTGTCACTGCATTCACAAATTTTGCTGTTTTGTATTCATTTTTATTTAGTTCAAAATATTTTAAAATCTCTCTTGAGACTATTTCTTTGATCCATGGGTTCTTCAGAAGTGTGCTTTTAAAATTTTTAGATATTTAGGAGTTCCTATCTATCTTTCTGCTATTGATGACTAGCTTAACTCCATTGTAGTATGAGAACATACTTTATACAATCTTGTATTTCATTAATGTTATTAAGGAGTGCTATGTCCCAGAATATGGTCTCTCTGGGTGAATGTTCCATGTGAGCTTGAGAAGAACGTGTTTGTGATGTTTGGGGATGGAGTCATATCCATGTCAATTAGATCAAGTGATTGATCATCTACAACCTTCCTGATTTTTTGCCTTTTTGATCTGTCAGTTTTTGAAAGAGATGAGTTGAAGTCTCCAACTATAAGAATGGCTTTGTCTATTTCTTCTGGTAGTTCTTGTTAGGTGTGTGCAGACTTAAGACGGTATGTTGTCTTGAAAAATTGACACCTCAGTTAACTAAGTAATCTCCTCTTCTATCCCTGATCGTATGAAGTCAGCTTTGTTGGCAAGTGACATAGCTACTCGAGCTTCCTTTTCATTACACCGGTGTTGGCCTGATTTATCTTTCTCCTCTTTACATGTAACCTAAGTCTTTTTTAATCTCAAGTCAGTGGGTCTTAATTTTTTAACTCACTCTAATAATCTTTGTCTTGCAACTGGTATATTTAGACCATCCATATTTAAAGTTATTATTACAGTTGGATTAATAACCTGTCATGTTTGTGTCTGTTTTCTACATGTTGTATTTGTTCTTTGTTTTTTTTTTCACCCTCTTTCTCAGTCTTCCTTTGTTTAATTGAGCATTTATATGACTCTATCTCATCTCCTTTCTTATGGAATCAAATATATTTTTGAATGAATTCAGTGATTTCTCTAGAGTTTACAATTCAGCATTTTATTTAAATCAAAGTCCACCTTCGGACAGCACTACACTGTTTCATGTGTAGAGTCAGTAACTTACCACAGACTCTTCCAAGTTCGCCATTCCCATCCCTTTCAACGGCCATTTCACTTATCCACGTGCTATAATCACACAATACGTTGTCCCTAGTGTAACTTTAAGAAATTGTCATTGAGTTCAGTTAAGAATAAAAAAGGATGATGCTTTATTTTGCCTTTCTTTATCCTTTCTCTATGCTCTTCTTTTATTTATACGGATCTAAGTTTCTTACCCAAATTATTTCCTTTTGCCTAAAGAACTTTGCCTAAAGAACTTAAGTGAGAAAAATGTGTCACCATGTGATGTTGTTATCTAGTTACAATTATTATCTCTCCACCTCCAACAGACTCTAATTTCCACAAAGTAAGACCATAATTTGTGTATCTAAATCACAGTGTCAAGCACAATGTCTGACACAACTCAGTAAATATCAGTTGAACTGAATTATTCCTGCATAGGAATATTAATAAATTTATATATACAAACAAGCTTCTTAATAGCATATACTTTTAATTATCACTTTGTGCATCATAATTATTGCATTAATAGATCATTAGTATCATTTTAATTTGCTGAATGGCCCTCATGGAAAAGAAGAGCTTGTGGTATTTGTCCAGTTGGAGGGTTGGACTGGAAACTAAGAGTAAGCATGACTAGTAGTAATTCTTGACATTTGCCTATTATTTGTAATTTTGTGAATGGTTTCACACACATTATCCCATTAAGGTCCCATAGAAGCCATTTGCTTTTTCTCTCTCTCATAAGTATTTTTTATTAGATGATCTACTTCTTTTCCTCTATAAGTTTCAGCCTTTATTGCCACATGGAAAAAAAATGCAGAAGTCTCCTGATTTCATGGTAACTAGGGAATTCTTGTTATAATGGGGGGGGGCGGGGAATTAGCCCCACATACATTCTCCCTCCAAACATTAGAAATGATATGGATAATTACTGCTATCATTTTAAAATATTTAAATTAAAATTTATAATTGAATTACAAAATTTTTGATTAAAAAATTGTTATCTGTTGCATGAGAATGTTGCATGGGATTTGATATTCCCTTGCAGGGCTTACCCGTCTCTTGGTTCTCTGTGAAGTAAAAAACCTCATCCATGAACAAATTTACTAATCCATGATATAAATAAGTGCCTACAAAGCTAGTATTAAAATATATTTTGTAGCAATTTCTAAATAATGACCATGACCTAGAGATAATAATTACCTTTTTAAGTTCCTCAAGAAAATTCTGTCTTCTTCAAAATGCGCAATTGGTACTAAAAGACACCATGATTTGTTGTTGTTGTTGTTGTTGTTGTTGTTGTTGTTTTTAATCTAGTAATTTAGGTGTCATTGTAAGTTCAAAGTTTCTGGAAGGTTGAAGATTGTGCTTCTTTGGATGACAGTCATCTCTGGTGGTATCCTAGATCCAGCCAAACTTAGGCTGAATTCATCATCTTCTTTCTGAAATACAAACAAGCAAGGAGATTTTTACTTTGTTATAGCCATGAAGCATATTAATGATGCTTTAGTATTGAAAACAGTGAACACTGGTGATAACAGTCAAGAATAACCCAAAAATTAAAGGGAGATTTCAAAAGGTAACTAATCCTATGGTCAATATCTTTCTAATATGTTAACTAGAAGGAGGAAAAAAAAATCTCGAGTAAACCCAAGAGATGATTGCAAATGAGGAGATTACATACTCAAGACTGGAAAGTTAAAAACAGAAAAATGCAGATGGATCTTGAGAGTTTAAGATGTAAAAGAAAATCAAATGAATGAGATTTAATTTAGATAGACAAAATGCCTTTATTTAAGAAGAATAATGCCAACGGGATTTATAAATCAAGTGAATACCAATTAGAAGCCCAAATAGAAGAGAAAACCCACAGCAGAGTAGGGTTTTAATGTCAAAGGATGTAACTAAAGATTTATAATTTGGAAAAATTCCACTTTTTTTCTTTTTTTACGTAACAGAGCCGACCATCTTTGAAACAGGTTTTTATTCTTTATGTAAAAGGTAAAACCTTCACATTTGGAAGGAGCACACTAACCTAATATACTCACTCAGGGTCCAGAATAATTCAGTGTAGTTCAATCAACGTGCATTAAAGATTATTGCGTGCCACGCTTTGGGCTAGACACCAGGGGTTAAAGATTAATCAAATATGATCGTTTCCCTTGAGGATTTTAGAGTCTAGTTAGGAAATCTGAAAGATAATCAGATAACCCCAATATGTTTTGTAAATATCAGTTATATTACATAAACTAAGTGATGTCAGAGTTCAGAGGACATACCAAAGGTGGGGCAACAGTGATTCTAAATGTTAGATTGGCTCACCTGGATCAAATATACCTCCTTAACATTTCAAGGGTTCCCTTACTTCCAGGCTTTATGAAACAAAGATTGTTGACAAGAGTTATGAATAAATAACAAACACAAAAGCGATCAATGAAATGCATCCAAAGGCTAAGTACAGAGATATTTTAACTAGGAATAGACAACAAACTTCACAAATTGTTTTCTCTTGTGTTAGTACAAAGTCTGTTTTAAATTGCTAGGCGCATTTAGGTATGAAATAGCAAATGAAGGAAATTCCTGAATTCCTTCCTTTAAATATAAACTTAGGGCTTCTTCACGTGGCCAAGATGAAATAATTAAGACTGGATTTACCCTCAACAGAAAATAGCTTAAAAATGGAAGGGGTATATGAATAATAGTTTTCAAAGCACTGGAACTCAGGCAGTCCAAGTAACTAGAAACAAGCAAAGTAATCATAAATGGCTGCTCCAGCTCACTGCCTTGATAGTTCCCTAGATGAGCAGAAACCCAGGAGTATCCTGGTTGTCTCCTTGAGTTACAGAGAATGTTTAGGGCATATTTCACAATAATTACTTTTCCCTTCCTCTTGCTAGAGCCGTAAGCATAGATTATCATCATGAAAGCCTAGTGTGGTTCCTGGGTTTCTAGAGGTGAAACTCACAAAAGTGAGGGTCCTCTGCACCTTTTAAGATCACATCCTGAAAATCTTTCTCACTCTCAAGCTAGTAGTTTGTCAGATTATCATTTGCCATCTAGAAGTTTGTCAAAATTATCATTTTATTGTTCCTGCCATTATGTGGCTAGGTTATATGGCAAATTATCATTTGCCATCGAGGAATTTGTCAAAATTGCCATTTAATTGTTCCTACCATTATATGGCTGCAGTGGCTTCTGCAACCAGTACACAGATCCCCACTGTGATACCCTGGTTTCGCCTGACACTCCAGATTTCCAAGTGGCAGTTTGTCCAGAGACCTCAATTCTCTGATGGCTCTAAGAAAAGTCCTTGATTTGCAGTTTACTCAGTTTTTTCTTGTGTTAAGTATGGGAGTGATGCTCCCAAACTTTCTAATTATCAGAGCTAAAAACATTAAGTCAGAAATAAACATTGAAAATAAAATGTATAGGGGCACCTGGGTGGCTCAGTCGGTTGGGTGTCCGATTTCCACTTCCGCTCCTGTCATGATCTCATGGTTAGTGAATTTGAGCCCTGTGTTGGGCTCTGTGATGACAGCTCAGAGCCTGGAGCCTGCTTCCGATTGTGTGTCTCCCTCTCTGTCTCTGCCCCTCCCGCACTTGTGCTCTCTGTCTCTCAAAAATAAATAATCCCATTAAACATTTAGAAACTAAAATATAAAAATAAGTTAATAAAATTTATAAAATAAAAAATATGAAATAATTGGGGTAAATTTGACAAGTATTGACAAACTATATACTAAAAACAATAAAATGTTGCTATATAAAATTAAAGAACACTGAAATATTAGAAGAGATCATCATATTCATATGCCAGAAGATGCAGTGTTGTTTAGATTTCACTTCTCAGCAAATGGATCCAGAAATCCAATGCAATCCTAATTAAAAAAAAAAAACAGAAGGGTTTCTTGTAAAAGAAACTGACAAGCAAATTTTAAAATTTATAAGATGATTTTAGTAACTTAGAATAGCCAAAACAACAAGTTTGTAGATGAACAAAGTTGGAGGAATAGCATTACTTAATTTTAAAACGTATTTAAAAGCTACTGAAATCAAGATACTGTGCTGCTGGTGGTAACACAGACTGCTAGATCAGGGAACAGAGTATGAGGTATGGCAGAGAGCCCAGAAATAGACCCATACGTAGAGGAGAAAGTGATTTTTGACAACGACGTAAAAAGCAATTCAGTGAAGGAAGAATAGTCTCCTAATAAATGTTTTGGAATGATTGAATATCCTTGTGCAAAATAAAATCAACAAAAACACTTGAATCCATATCTTGAACCATCTATGAAAATTAACTCAAAATGGATTGTAGATCTCAATTTAAAACCAAAAACTAAAAACCTCTAGGAGAAAATGTTTGTGACTTATGTTAAGAAGCAAAGATCTCTTAGATAAGACACAAAAAAACCCTCTATTTTTGGATTGAGTGAGGAAAATTATCCCTGAACTTAGTGCCACATGGAAAACTTCTTTGTAACCTTGCGAAGAACACTTTACTACATGGTATGTGGTTACAAGAGAAAGAAAGAAGCAATCATTGGTTTCAAATACCTAACTTATAGAAAGGTCATATGTTTACGTAAACACAAACTCTCAAACACAAGAAAGCATAGTTTACAGAAAAGATGCACTATCAACTAGATCAAATGGCCATTTGAAAACAGACCTAGCACGATTTTGATGCAAAATATGAATAATTAACTTTTTGCTTTAATTCAATACCTTAACACTCCAATAAAGAGGAGAGAAATACAGAGATTACACCAGCCGTGGACTTCTTGTATCTCCTTTGCTTTAGATGATACTTATGTTGTTTGGGACGTATGATGTGCTGGTCTTCTGATACGTCAACTGACCCTGCAATGATACCCTAGTTAATTAATGAAACATTAATCTGGGTGTTGCTGTCAGGATGTTTTATAAATGCAATTGATGTTTATTGACTTTAAGTGAGGCAAATTATCTTAGATACTCTGGGTGGGCCTCGCTAAATCAGTTGGAAGCCGCAAGAGCTGTCCTGAGATTTCCCTGAAGAAGAATAAATTCCAATTGTGGCTGGCAGTTTCAGCCCCTGCCTGGGGTTCCAGCCCATCCCTCCTGACTGCCTGCCCTATGGGCTTTGGACTTACCTAGCCAACCCTACATTAGCATAAACCAATTCCTTGCAATAAACCCTGTTTTTTTTCTTAAGAAGAAAAATCATGCTTTTTTTTTTTTGTATTGTGGTAAAGGATACATAATGTGAAATTTACCATTTCAACTCGTTTCAAATGTACATTTCCATGGCGTCAAGCACATTCACAATGTTGTGTAACCATTACCACCTTCCATCTCCAGAACATTCTCGTCATCCCAAACAGAAACTCTGCATCCATTAGACACTAACTCCCCACCACCCCCTCCCCAGCCTCTGCTAACCTCTGCTCTACATTCTTCTCTCTGAAGTGTGACTACTGTAGGTATTGCATATACCCGTAATCATGTAGTATTTGTCCTTTGGTGTCTGCCTTATTTCACTTAGCATAATGAGATAAATTTAATGCGTATCTCCTACTGGTTCCACTTCTCAGATACAACCCTAACTGATTCCTGTAGAATACCCATAAATAGACTAATTTGTTGAAGACACAGCTTTCCCTGACCAGCCCATCCTATAAAGCAGTTTGTAGGAAGAATCAATGCCTCCCTGTTTGCCTCTCCATGTGCCTTATACATATTCTTTTATAACAGTTGTCAGTTGGCATATTTCTCTTCCCATTTGACTGTGAGCTTTTTGACTGATTAGTAGTCATCCTTACTCTTCCAGCATCTGGCAAATTCTTACTGAAAATGATTTAATTAATGAATTAATTAACACAAATTTATATATTAAATAAGTGACTCAACACATCAATATCTTCTCTCTCATGGGGGATTTGACTTGTATGTTTTGCAAAGACTTGTCTCTGTATACAGCCTCCAAGATAATTGTTTGTTCCTATTTGGGACAACCATAATCTGTTTAAAAAGATCACTCAAAATTCAAATCGTCTATGATACTTGGCTACAGTTACTTAACGATTCTGAGCCACAGCACATAGTGTTCTCAAAACACCTGTGTTAGTATTCACTCCAAATATACACACAACCCCACACATTGCCAAGGACTTGCTACAACATAAATTCTAGAACATTCCTGTATTGATTCCAGGTCACTGTGTAAGTCTTACTTTGCTAGTGGTAAATTCTGTCTTTGAACTCTGCCGCAACAACTCGATCTGAAGTCTTCAAAAACATTTAGACAGTAGTTTGGAAAATGGAATAGCCCAGAGGCATTTTATGCCACCCAATAAACATGCTTCTTTTTAGACTTTTTATTTAACATTTGGAAGATGACCCATAAGGCACACCATAGAGCCACAACACAGGAGCTAAACAGCAGCTTTGTTTGCTGGAGCTAAGACTGCCCATCAGTAAATGTTTGTGCTCCTGAGTCTAGCCACAGTTGAGATATTCCAGTTTGTGTATTGATTTAAACGAGAAAACCTTTGACACAGGGTACAGGCCACCTTACTTTATCAAGTTGACATCTAGAGAAAAGTAGGAGGAAAATTTTATTTGTGATTATTTTGCCTTTCTATGCCTCTTCTTTAAAAAAAAAAAAGTTTATTTATTTATTTTAGGGGAGGAAGGGCAGAGAGAGAAAGGGAGAGAATCCCAAGCAGGCTCTGAGCCGTCAGCACAGAGTCCGACACGGGGCTCGAACCCGTGAAGCCTGAGATCATGACCTGAGCCCAAATCAAGAGTAGAACGCTTTGGGGCTCCTGGGTGGCGCAGTCGGTTAAGCGTCCGACTTCAGCCAGGTCACGATCTCGGGGTCCGGGAGTTCGAGCCCTGCGTCAGGCTCTGGGCTGATGGCTCAGAGCCTGGAGCCTGTTTCTGATTCTGTGTCTCCCTCTCTCTCTGCCCCTCCCCCGTTCATGCTCTGTCTCTCTCTGTCCCAAAAATAAATAAACGTTGAAAAAAAAAATTAAAAAAAAAAAAAAGAGTAGAACGCTTCACCAGCTGAGCCGCCCAGCTGCCCCCATGCCTCTTCTTAACAACTAATAATAAGGAAAATACAAGTGTTTACTGCATGGCCTAATGGCGTTGCAAAGAAAGGCAACAGCAATGTAAACCTCTTATACTTTATTCCATTTCTCTTTCACTCAAGCCCCATTCTTTCCCTGTGTATGTGTGTGTGTGTGTGTGTGTGTGTGTGTGTGTGTGTGTGTGTGTGAGAGAGAGAGAGAGAGAGAGAGAGAGAGAGAGAGAGAGTGCATGCACGTGCGTGTGTGTGATTGCTGTGGCTTTACTGAATTGAGACACTTTCACAAATTCTCTGAAGTGAATAGCCACATGGCAATCAATAGGGATGTTTTACGTTGTATTTTGAAAAGTAAAAATCCAGCAGAGTACGTTTCTTACAGACCTTAGCTAAGAAAAGGTGGTCAAATCTCCTTTGGTCAATACTGTCACATGTGAAAATCTCTACATTACTGTAATTGCCTCCCTGCTCTTAACAGCAAAAATACCCAGAGTCATAAGCCCTGGGCATCTCAAAAGGACATCTGCACAGACCGTGTTACATTTTATAATTAAACGTGGCCCTGTTGCCTTTCAAAATAATTTACAACTTTATTTATTTGAACTCATCCTAACACACTGTTAAAAATGCTGTCCTTTTCACTTGTTCCTGTCATAATAATGACAGTTATCCCATGGAGATTCATCTGGTTTATATCCTCTTTCTTTCTTTCTTTCTTTCTTTCTTTCTTTCTTTCTTCCTATGAAGATCTACAAAAACTCAGGTTAACATTTTGGTTTTGTTTTTTGGTGCAGGGATTCCTTTGTACAACAATAGGGATTTTTTTTGGATTAACATCAGGAAAAGACTCATAGGTATCTATAATCTAAAGTTGATGATGTTATAAATGGCCAAGTCCCTAGCTTCCTGAGTGCTGTATAATTCTTAATTCTTACAGTTTCCAGAGAGGTTAGTTGCACATCCTGAATGTCCTAACATTTGTGTTCTGATCTATGAAGCAGAAATGGAAAATTATGTTTCTACTTTAAAGGGTGTGCATTGGCAGCTTGTCAGTGTTTGAACTGAGAAAATGTACACTCCAGTTACCACACCAGCCAATCCACCAAGAATCCAGGACAAGTTGGTATCATTGTGCCATTAGCGGACGGGGCCATTTTGTTCAGTGGCGAGCTGAAGAAAGGGAATGGTAAGATCTCTGTCCTCCGGCCTTATCAGTTCAAGTCAGAAAGCCATATATCAAAAGTCGAGGGTGCCTTCAAATATTTCATTATCAAAGAATGACTTTGGAACACAGAGTAAATTGACTTGCTACCGAATTCCTATCTGTAACCTTCCATTTAAATAGGTCTCCCTGTGATAGCAATGACAACAAATAGCAACAATTTGCCCTTTCTGATATCATTTCTTTTTTATTTTTTATATTTCTCTTCTCCGATCTTTCTCCCCTTTGCCCAGGCAGTTCTGCGGCACGCACACACTTCTTTTTTAGCCCTTTATCACACAGTCATTGTGATAAACACATAGCAAGTATCTCCAGTGGACATAACGCTTTCCTGAACGCTACAAATACATAACTGAAGATAGAGAGGATTTCACCCTTGACTCCTAGGAACTTGGCTCATAACTAGAGATTCCAGATAAAAATTCGTTAATAGAAGCAGAAGCAACAGGATATATTCCGAACACGGATCAGCTTCATGCTAGCATGCTTGATGGTCAGAGCACCATGATGGACAAATAATTGGAAGAACTCTCAGTGGGGAGAAAGCCCCTTCTACTTGATAAGTTGGTATCTTCCTCGACTCATTATATAACAGGCATTGACCTTGATTCTGTAAGATATGCCAAGAAGAAAAGCCCTCAACAAGCTTCCCCACTGCATCACATTAATTAGTCCTAAATTTCCAAATGATTGATAAATCCTTGGTGACTAGATATCACAACAAATATTTCTGTGGGCCGGCAAGTAACAATGTACTGAACACCTTGAAGTTGTGGGATGGGAGCTGGAGAGACTTGCCACACTGAATGAAATTTGAATAACTGTGCTCTATTCCAGTCATTTCACCTGTCATAAATTTGGCACAGCCATTTCTATGTGCGCGCGCGCACACACACACACACACACACACACACACACATATACATGTCCACAGATATATTTAAAAATAAATTGCATGTATTTGAAGAAGGTAAGGGGATTGGATATTTATAATGCGGATCATATATAACTCAGTCGGAGAAGACCCCATTGAAAATGTGAATTGTGAGCAATAGTTTAAAATGATGGATAGACCACAGTCTTCTAGAGAGGATGAGGGAAATGGTTCCAGGTACTTCTTCTTCATTTCCTTCTTTATCAGTGGAGTTTTTCAATCAACCTAATCTAGCAGAACATTTCTCCTAGGCTACTGAGATATATTTGCAGGAAACAACTTTCCCCTCACTTAAAGAAATAGGTTTAACTCCTTCATTCCTAGAATTCTCTAATTCAGGGGAGAAAGCGAGTCTTCCATAAGGTATTTAAAGGAGGAAAGAGAGATGAATCTATGTGGAAAATTCGATGAAGGGGTGGAAAATTGCATGTGCCATATAAGTCCTACTACATATAGATCTATTCCTCCATGGAAAACTGGAAATTTCATTTAAAAAAGGGTACCTGCAAAGTCAGCAGCAATTCTTAACAATGTCTTTCCTGCTGCTGACATCATAGATTTTTACTCCAATAATAAGGGATAATTTGGACCCATTCTCCTTTTCATTTAATGCTGTTCCTCTCTGATTGCCTTTCTCCACTGCTCTTCCTACATGAGAGGTGACTGCATTACTTGTGGAATATGATGAATCACTTCACCAAGAAATACGTGGCATCTGGTTGAGGCTCGTTCTAGCATATACATTAAGCTTGAATGACAGTTTGGTCAAAAATTGCCTTTGAAAGTGGTCTCTGTGTGGCAGGTAAAATCAAGTATTATCATTATATCGGCAGGGACCTTTTCCATGCTAGCTGATGTCTGTCACCTTT
The DNA here is from genome assembly GCF_016509475.1 of Prionailurus bengalensis. Lineage (NCBI taxonomy): Eukaryota > Metazoa > Chordata > Mammalia > Carnivora > Felidae > Prionailurus > Prionailurus bengalensis. The sequence continues at coordinate 7,938,362 of NC_057358.1, read as the reverse complement.
ATTAGAGAGAAGTGGGTCACTCCTCCACCCCCCTGAAAATAATTGATGGGGTGAAAAGAGAGATCTGGGCGAGGAAAAGGGAGAGGTGTATTCAAAAACTGTGCGGGAGGGAGGAATACTAAGAAAAAAGGAGTAATGGTAACGCCGAATGATTCTGCAACAAATACTTACACAGCTATGAAATCCTATCGCAAGAGACAAGCAAAATAAAGTATGGCCATTCAGTTATTTAGACAGACTGGCAAATATTTCTCCCCTCCCTACCCCAAAATTCCACAGCGGAATGAAGAGATGCTAGACAAAAGGTAATTTGCATCTCAAATTTGTGTGATTTCTTTTTTTTTTTTTTTTCCTGAGTGGGAAGATTTCTCTTTCCTTTCAATTTCTGTCTCATTAAAAAGATAGAGTCTAATCTATCAAGTTTTCACTTCCGGAAATATCTTCACTTTGTTTACTTTATGATTTTTAAACATTTATCGGTGGCAATAATAATGACTCCTCTGTCAGGAAATTCAGTGCATTTCATGGAGAAGCCTGCAAAGGAACAAAAACATCAAACAAGGGAATATTCTCCAACATTCCACATGATGGCAGAAGATCTTTTCCTTATTAAGTAGTCAAAGCTTACGATTTTGTATTATTCTATTAAATATAGCAAGATAAGTAATCTCTCCTATTCTCTAAGCCATTTTAGAGTAATTTGTTCTCAGGACAAACCAGAAGGGACGAGGTGTTTTCCTGTGTGAAAAACAAACAACCTGGGGGGAAAAATACCAGAGCCATCTTCCTAAAGTTTTCCTAAATAATGTCGAGATTACACAAAGTGTCTTTCAAAATCACATTGAAAATGGGATCTTCTCGACTACATTTTCCAAATGTCAGGATCATTTTTGTCTGTTTAGGTTGTTAAACACAAGAGACGAATCCTGTGAACGCACTTACGTGACACACTGCTTCATACCATCTTCCTTGCAGATGGAGAGCTTCGGCATTGCCCCCTTTTTCAGAGAATCTTCCCCTGATTTACAGTGTGGCTCTTGTCCACTCAGAGCCTCAGGAAAGCGGTGGGCCTCTTGCACCCAAACTGGATTTCTCGGCAGAACTAATCCAACAATTCGGTCAGCCCTAGAAGAAAGTGACGTTTCCTCTGTCACCGCAAGGATTTGGAACAGTTGGGCTATAAAGTTGAGTTTCTCTACAATTTATAAGGACGCCCCTCTCTTAGGCCTTTAAAACTACCAAGGTCATTGTCTGTGGTGATGAGGATGGTGGGTTGAAGAAATGTACAGTAGTTTCACCAGCTCTATACCTTCCTAAGCTTCTTAAGTTCAAGTTATGGTCTGTTCTAATGGAGGCATGCAATGTCTACTCTGCAAAGCACTGATCGTTACAAAAGTAATGTGTACAACGTGATCTACCTACCTAAGTGTGATAGTCACGATATATTAAATGAGCAAATCTCAGCTGGGCAATGATTTACACTGATGATTTCATTTAACTGTGGGAAGGAACCAGCCCAGGAAAATAATACCTTCCTTTTTAAATATTGCCTTTAGAGTGTTTAGAATGTATTTTTGTGTCTACTATAGCATTTTATTTCCAAATACACCTTATACAATAGCTGTTAGAGTCATTTTACAAAGTGTGTAGCATTTTACAAGTTGTGAGATCGGAAGTGAACCTTTCCTAAGATCATAGGGCTAACATATTATAAAAGGGTAGGAACTGAAATCAGGAGTTCTGGAGTGGAAGAAGATGCAAATCTTGACTGTCCGTAGTAAGTTATCTAAATGTTGATTTTAGTTTTCTAAGCATTTGGCCAAGTTTCTCTTCAGGCGACCTCACCCTGGGGATCAAGTACTCCATAGTCAGCTTGTTCCTTGGTGGCAATGCACTCTCAGAATAATAAAATCCAATGTCCATACTATCAGGAACATGGAGACCAGAGACCGTCCCCAAAGAATGGGCTCATCTCTTTCTGGCTGGTTCATTTTCTCCTTCACTCTCCTAAAACTCTACAGGATGTTTATTATCTGGATTGTCCTCATGGTAATACAAGTACATACATAGGTCCAAACTCACCAAGTTTTATACATTAACCATGTGCAGTTTTTATAGACCAATTATACCTCAATAAAGCTGGGGGGGAGCCTTTGAAACTTTTAATTTAATTTTTCAATACTTTTATTTAAATATCTAGAAAAATATGAAAATATAGACACATTAAAACATTGGAAAAAGAAGACCATACAAAGTTTGTGATATGAGACCAGTCAAAATGCATAACTCCGGGGAGAGAGTTGCTCTCTGCTCGAATATTTGTTTGACGTCACAGAGATGTCAGTGTCACCCAAACATCAATCTCGTTGTCAATCTTACTGTCGATCTTATTGAAATGACATAAAAGCATGAAACCAATCTCAGTGGGTCCTCCAGGAACTGCTGAGGGGTCCTAAATTACTGAAAAGGTGACCATTTTCAACACTTCACTATCAAATAGAATTGATGGCATGATCTTGCCGTCAGTGCACAGGATAGATAAAAAGCTCTGAAAAAGACAATACCCAGTGACTAGATGAGAACAAAGTTATGAATACTTATTAAGTGATTATTTCCTAATAGAAACCATCAGTTTATTTGGCTCGGCTACTATGTTGATCTACATTAGCAAAGTCTTAATGAAGTGCTAACATAATGAATTATATGGAGGCAGCATGATTAATATTAATGTCAATAGATCTGAATAATACTGAAATTTCAAAAAGGATACGTCTCCTGTATGTTCCTAAAAGCAGTATAAGTGGCAGGAGAGGATAATTCCACTTACTACTTTTGTATTTATACATAAAAAGAGAAGTTAAGAATTCATACAAGTAATTTGAACAAGCCCTATCTCCCCAAACACTTTCTGGTTTTGTTAACTGAATAACTCCCTATGGTGTTTCTTATATACTCCTAGACTTTTAAAGCTAGAGATCCTTTAAAGATGCTTCAATTACCAGCCCAACCAAGATTTTCTGTTGAGGAAAATATGAGAATCACTGAGACTTGCTCAGTATCTCACAGAATGTTAATAACAGAAAGGAGGCTAGCATTCAAATTTTTCTGTCCACCATTAAATTATTTTATCACTAGATTATTTCACACACATTTCCAAGTGTGTGACCTAGTGATTGTTTGTCAGTGTATCCTATTGACATACTAGATTCATGGAACTCAGAAAATTTTATGGCTAGTCAAGAAATTTTTGCCAAGAAAACAGTGCACCACTAGACCTCAGGTTTCTGTCTGCAATATTAAAATTTGGATATTTCTTCCAGACTCTAATTCTCCAGGAAAAATTAAAAAAAAAAAAATAGAAGGCAAGCAAGGTGAAAGACAGAAGTATATGGCAATTTTTCTTTTCATCCACAGTTGATGAGAAAGACAATGTATGCGTGGAAATACAGGAGACTGTTCCTCCATCATTATCCCTGAGATTATAGAATTTAATGTAAGAATTTATGGAAGGGTTTTAGTTAGGCGATAAAAAGACCTCAAGGAAGATGCTCAGGTTCATGTCTCCCAGCAGCGCATACTCCCAACAATTCTGTATAGATGTCCCGCTTTACAGGTGAAGAAGGTGAATCAGACGATCTCTCAGGTACTGGAGTTGAGTGGAAGGAAAGCCATGTGTCTAATCACACAATATCATGTTCTGTTTCCTAAACCAGCATGCGTCAGTATAAGAGTCCCTCTGATGGTGTTTTCTTGGTCTGATTTTAAGTACGATGTCATAAATATTTGAAATAGTTTTTATTTTGAGTTAATTATCTACCTCCTTAATTAAAATTAGAGATCTAGGGACGTCTGGGTTGCTCAGTCGGTTAAGCATCCAGCTTTGGCTCAGGCCACGATCTCACAGTTTGAGGGTTCGAGGCCCGCGTCAGGCTCTGTGCTGACAGCTCAGAGCCTGGAGCCTGCATTAGGTGCTGTGTCTCCTTCTCTGTCTGTCTCTCTCTCTCTCTCTTTCTCAAAATTGAATAAACATTTAATTTTTTTTAATTAGGGGTTTATACTAACACCCTGATAAATTATAAGATGTTCCTTGTGCCAATCATCTCTCCCTTTGTCTCCCACACCACCACACCATTCAAATGTTGCTGTCATATGAATTTATTATTAGAATACAGAGTGCACATAGAGGCAAATCTACAGTCCTGTGATAACTTAAACTGTGTGCTTTGGGACTTTTGCTATCTCTGCTCCTTTTCTTTAGGCCTGTTGACCCAAATTGTGTATTCTAGATACTTTGGGGTTTGATGTATGTGGGTAATAACTGGTTCTGGCTTTTTAAACATTCTTTACCCAAATCTAGTGTTTTTAAATGCGAATTTCCCTAAAGAATACAATAAGGCACTTAGTACTTCATTTTAAGTAGTTTTTAAACAGTGTTTCCAATAGGATTTATTTCCCTGTCTAGAAGACTAGAAAATTTGAGAGGGAATTTGAATTAAAAAACTTTTATCCTTCATTTCGTAGGTCTTTGCATAAAGCAAAGTACAATTGTATCATTCTTGACAGTGGTCACTACTTTTTTTTTTTTAATCTCAGATTATGGTTACAAATTTGGGTTGGTATTTCACTGTACTCTTTCTGTTGGCACCTAGATTTTTTTTATTATTCATCACTTTCATATAACACCTAGTGCTCATCCCAACAAGTGCCCTTCTTAATGCTCATCACCCATTCCCCGACCCCCCACTTCCCCACCCCCTATCAACCCTCAGTTTGTTTTCTGTATTTAAGAGTCTCTGGGGCTCCTAAGTGGCTCAGTCGGTTAAATGTCAGACTTCAGCTCAGGTCATGATCTCAAGGTTTGTGGGTTCAAGCCCTGCGTCGGGCTCTGTGCTGACAGCTCAGAGCCTGGAGCCTGCTTTGGATTCTGTGTCTCCCTCTCTCTGCCTCTCGCACTCTGTCTCTGTCTCTCTCAAAAATTAAATGTAAAACATTAAGAAAAAAATTTTTTTAAAAAGAGCCTCTTCTGGTTTGTCTCCCTCTCTGTTTTTATCTTATTTTTCCTTCCCTTCCCCTATGATCATCTGTTAAGTTTCTCAAATTCCATATATAAGTGAAATCATGTGATATTTGTCTTTCTTTGACTTATTTCGCTTAGCATAATACCCTCCAGTTCCATCCACGTTGTTGCAAATGGCAAGATTTCATTCTTTTTCATCGCCGAATAGTATCCATTGTATGTATATTCCACATCTTCTTAATCCATTCATCAGCTGATGGACATTTGGGCTCTTTCCATAATTTGGCGATTGTTGAGAGTGAGGGGGCACATGCACCTCAGTGTTTATAGCATTGCTATCAACAATGGCACGTAGATCTTTTTAATGTAATTTAAGAGATACTGATTCTGAGGTACAGTGGAATACAGAAGGAAGGTTAAGGAGGCTAAGGAAGGGGAGGGGAAGGAAGGGGAAGGAAGGAGATGGAAATGGAAGAAAGGGGAAGAAAAGGAAGGGAAAGGAAAGGAAAGGGAGGGGAGGGGAGGGAAGGGAAGGGAAGGGAAGGGAAGGGAAGAAGAGGAAAATATTTTAAGATATAGAATTTTGCTTTTAGGGTTACTTGGTATATTGTCCCTAAATACATTATATGCCAAATATCTTTCAAGAAATTTGTCAATATTTTGGTGTTTTTATTTCAAACTAAAAAAAAAAACTAAAAAAAAAGTTTATTGCCAGCATTGGAAGCAGCAGCCTTTTTAAATATTTTGAGAGTATATTTTTCCATGCCATACATCTGAACAAAACTCTTGTGCATGATCATAAAATTAATGACTTCTATAGCCCATAGGCTCTTGACCTGGAAGGGACCTTGAAATCATGCAGAACTCCTATCTTTAATACCCATATTAAAGATAATACAGCTAAGGAATCATGCATGTAAGTGCTTTTACAGTCTCCCCAAATAACTTTCTTTCAATCTAATTTGGTTTATATGAATAAAGAGATGTTCCTGTCAACAAACTATTAATTTCAGTAGAAGTCAATAGAATGTATATCTTTAGCATGAAAGGGGCATCCGATTTAACTCTCTTGACTTACAGAACTGAAATATGATATGTTAAATAACATATCCAAAATTGTATGGAATTTAAAAAAAAGGTCTCTTGATTTCCATTGGGTACTTTTCCCCTTATTCTACATATACATTGGAAATGGGATTTATAAAGTGGATGCATTTGATGGCTGTTGAGTTCTGCATCTCTGAATATAGTGACATCTTTCTTATGTCTCCAGCATATATTGTGTACTCATGAACAACCCATGTTTTTTCTCAGTTATCTTTTTATGGCTGTGTCCTGTCTTTCAAACTAGAATATGAGTCTTTCTGTGTAAGCATGGGGTATTAAATCAACTTAAATTACCTGTAGTGACTGACACAATACTTTGTACATAAAGATGCTTAAAATGAATTTTAGTGATTAAGAACTTGATAAAACGTTGTTACATATGATATTGAATTTAGAAGAAGATATTCAGTTCTCAAAACATTTAGATTTCATACCCTTTAAAAATACTAAAATGACTCTAAGGAATTGAATTTAAAAAGTGATTTCCCTTAGCAGTTGTTTTCCAAAAATAAAAAAAATTCTCTCCTGTGATTGAAATTAATAGTTGCTATATTTCTAAGTATTTTGATTAACATGTATCTGCAATAGGAAATGATGGGTTACATGAGAAGATAAATGGTATAAAGTAACTGCAATCTAGAATTCTAATAGGATACCCTTTCAGTCTAAGACTTTCCAAATGATAATTTACCCCTTGTAAGCAATATTTAAGAAAACCAATTTAATTAAAATATTTTACACTCTGGATATTCTCAGAGGAATTGTAAGTGGAATTCACCATTCTCAGTAAAAGGCCCAGAAGACTTTGTTTTTAGAAATTATTTTTGTTTTTTGTTTTTTATAATTATTTCTCTTCCCTTAAACTAAGATGGCAGCCATCACTCTCTGGTGTCGGTGTAGTTACCCGTAGACATATATTTCCCCTCTTTATTCTAAGATGCAATTAGGTAGTCACGTTTGTTAGAATTGTGTGTAGAGCTTATAGAAATAGGTCCTGAAACCTGAGGGCTTTCTGTTAAGTAGTAAATAAATTTTAATGCCTGGACTTTGTGAATTAGATTTGGCTACTCGGTAACCAGTTTTAACTAAATTTATCATTCTTCTCTGTGTTCCAGATGTCAGGGGTTGATGAATTACCAACTTTTAGAGTAACTGAACTATAACTTTATCTGATTCCCAGTGGGTTTTTTTTTAAAGATTTATTTATTTTTGAGAGAGAGAGGAGCAGAGAGAGGGGGAGACAGAGGATCTGAAGTGGGCTCTGTGCTCACAGCGGAGAACCAGACATGGTGCTTGAACTCATGAACCTTGACATCGTCACCTGAGCTGAAGGCTGACGCTTAACCGACTAAGCCACCCAGGTGTCCCCAGTTCCCAGTGTTTTAACCTAAGTAAATTCTACTACCTGCCTCATAAAATATTTGTCTCTATTATAAAAGTCTTTGTTTTATGTGTATTTCTGACGCTGGTTATGTTAGTTAAATAGAGACTTACTAACGTTGATCCCTATTCCTTCGTGAGTGTGGGTATGTCATCATGGGTCTTGGCTGATTGCCAGTGATTCCAGCCACTCTCCAGCCCAGATCGTGATCACCTTTACAAAACTGCCCTATCAGTGCTGCCCGATTTCCGGTAACACACTTTTCTTCACCTCTCCCAAACTCTCCAGATTCTCAATTCCCTTCATCCCATGAGCCCTACCTCCCTATTTTATCATAAGTTGTAGTACCGTGGCCATCAGCTTAATCATGTCCTCAACTCTACTCTTATACTGGTCAGTTGGTAAAGGGCTGATAGAATGGTTTTGTTTTTTTGGTGGGTTTTTTTTGGAGGGGGAGGATTTATACATTTATTGTCAATATATTATATATGGTGCAAGGTATGGATCAAAGTTCGCTTTTTTTGCACCTGTATGGACAAGTCTTATTCTTGGCTGTCTACTCTGCCCAGTGGTCAAGCAGTCTGTCAAAATATCAGGACCGTGGTAGTCAGGTTTCAATGATTATAACAGCATTCCCCAAGCCAAAGTAGTGATTCTCTTCTCGCGTAGGTAATCCCAATAAGCTTGTTTTGAAGTGTTGCCTTTAATTATTGGCCCCCGGGCTGGATGTTCCAAAGCTGTTTATATATTAAGTCCTTAGTAATGCTGACTCTGCAGCCTCCCCTTGGAAAGCACGAGCAACTTCTTCTCTCCTCATCATTCCTCTAGAGGCAAGTATTGAAACTTGTGTCAAGAGAAGGGAGTGTGGGAATTTGAGCTGTGGGGCAATGTGTATGTTCTTTCAATTCCTCCTGCGTTCAGGAGGAAGTAAAGGTGGATATTCAGGTGGAGTTGAGGAATGGGAAGGAAATTTGGGACAGCATCATTTACCATGTAGTAGACTGTGTTAGAATCTCAAATAGCATTTAGAGATGCGTTTGCTTTGGGAGATCACAACGAAGCTCTGAAGATCATAGTTTCTAATGAAAAGCCAATTCGATTCCGTTAATAATGTTTTTATGAATATTAATATGTGCATACGTTGCAACTTACTATTTATCTATTAATTAAGCACGCATTAGCATATATACTTAATAAGTCACTCTCAAATTTGGTTAATTAAGGGATTATTAAATAGAAAGCAAACCTAGAAAAATTTATTCAATACTAAATATAAATTCAAAACGTATGTAACAAATAATATACCAAAAATACATAGTCCCTTGCTCTGCTGCAAATTCCAGTTCCAAGGAGACCTTTAAGTGATTTGACAAAGGGTACCTACAACTAATAAGCTGCTGGGACTGATAGCCACACTTCCACACCAATTTTGTTGTCCTTCCAATTGAAGATAATTAGTAATTGTGAAAACCCAATGTGTTGGGGCACCTGGGTGGCTGAGTTGGTTAAGCGTCAGACTTCGGCTCAGGTCATGATCTCATGGTTCCTGAGTTCAAACCCCACACTGGCTCTCTGCTGAGACCTTGGAGCCTGGAACCTGCCTTGGATTCTGTGTTTCCCTTTCTCTCTTCCCCTCCCCCACTTGTGCTCTGTCTCTCTCTCTCTCTCTCTCAAAAATAAACAAACATAAAAAAAATAAGACAACATGACAACAACAACAACAAAGACACAACGTGTTGAAATGACCATACCTAATGCTTAGGATTGCAAAGATTGATAAAAATCTATCTCCATCCTTAATTAGTTCGGCAGGAGATAATAGGAGGGTACACATAAATATAGACTATACATGGTAGGGCCATAAATGGAACGAAGTCCAATGAATGGGAGGAGACGCAAAGGAAGAGAAAGAGAAAGGAGACACTAAAAGCAAGATCTCTTCTGGTTGAGGCAACCAGTAAAAACCTCTTGGGGTGGGAGTCACTTGAGGTAAGGCTTGCAAGTGGGAATTTGAAAGCTGAGGGTAGAAAAGGGAAAGGAATGAGAAAAATACCTCTGCCGGAGGGAAAAACTTGCAAAGATGAGGAGGCAAGAGAGTCAAAAGGCAAGGCGCCCCGTTTCCCTTTGCTCCCCCCCGCCCCTCGCCTCCGTCTGCAACGTTGCACTTCCAACAAGCCCTGCTCTGTTCCCTGGAAGGCTGCAGCGGATCTGTGGCACGGGGCACTTCCTCCATCCAACATCTGCACCCTGACAAAGCATCACCCTCGCAGGCACCATTCCACTGCAATCCATTTGTGGCTCACGGAGAAAAAAAAATCCAAACTTTGGTGGTTGTGTCAGCAGCATCGTGAGAGACAAGCTTTGCGTACCATTTCAATACTTTTCTTTTTTTTACTTTTCTTGAAATAAAGGTGGAGAGAGCTTTAATAAAAGTAACCCGGACCCCAACCCTCATAACATTAGCGTTACGGCCTGGCTACTTTCCAGCTTCTCCATGATAGAAAAAAAAAAAAAAACACCCTCCAATTTAATAACTAAATTAATTTTTTCCTGCCACAACAGCATGTGCAATTATTGAAGTCAGAAAGATCTTGGCAGCCTCTTCCACTGGTAAATAGAACGTTGCATTCCATCATATGATTAATTAATGTTCCTGATTCAGGGAGATATGAAATCGCTTTACATTCCTTGTGTTATTGAATAACCTATCGTGCATTACTGCTCAGGCCCTTTTTACATCCATGCAGTTAAATCGCAAGTAATAAGCCACGAAAGCCTAACTTTATGCTGAAGCGTTGTGGGAGTTATAGAAAACAGAACTTGGGGATGTGTGTGGAGAGGGGAGGTAAGAAACGGAGCCAGGAGAAAAGAAAGGAAAAGAAAGAGGAAGACAAATTTGTGTTAGTCAGGCATTTCTTTTACTTCTTGTTTGCCATCTTATTTAGTGATTTTTTTTTATGTTTATTTGTTTATTTTTGAGAGAGAGAGCACACCCAAGCAGGGGAGGGGCAGAGAGAGGGAGGGAGACACAGAATCTGAAGCAGGCTCTAGGCTCTGAACTGTTAGAACAGAGCCTGAGGCAAGGCTTGAACCCACGAACCGGGAGAGCATGATCTGAGTCGAAGTCTGATGCTTAACTGACTGAGCCACCCAGGCGCCCCTTATTTAGTGACTTTTTAATGGCCGGTTTCCTTATTCACAAGTCAGGAATGATAAAAATAAACATACTAACAGTCACGAAATCTGCCTGTGTGATCCTTGGATGTTATAACGGACTGGCCCCTGTATCGACTGTCAGGAAATGGTTGTCCTTGGGTTTCACACCGCATAAGCAGCTCTCCAGGTTCCATGGCATGCTTTGGAGGATCCAAAGGGGAGACGTTATGGAACACTGTGCCTTTGTTTCTCATTTATAGCATATTCTGCACCCAATAAGTAAGAGAGACATTGTACTTTCTAGCAAGTTGTCTCAGATATTGCCAAACAGACAAAAAAAAGACATATTTATACCACACTTCCTGCTCTGCTTTTTTTCCTTGAAGTTGAGTATTGAATTATTATAATTATTCATTTCCTCCCAAAAGGAGCAAATCTCTTGCTCACAGGTAACTAACAAAATAATCCACTCCAATAGAAAATTACCACGTTTTCTGAGAAACCTATTCTCTATATCACCGAGTTGGGATTTCATGCCTTCAAACTACCTGTGGGATTTCATGCCTTCAAACTACATGCCCAGTGAAAGCACGGACTCTTGTAACCACATGGGCTATACTGAAATATTATGTTTCTCAATTCTTGAGTACACTCTGCTTTCTGCCTAAGGGCACATCAGGACATTCACCAGCAAGATGGGGCCCCCCAGTGAAGAGCTCTTCAGGTCCAGAAACCAGCCTCATCCTGTCCACCTTTCCGTACAGAAGGTCAGCAGAGAAAGAAATTCAAGGAGAAGGACAAATCGGGCCACAAACAGAAACTGGAAAAAAAAAATCCAGAAATTGCCAGGAAATAATAACCAACATGTATAATGTTTAATAAAGAAAATGCGTTTGTGTATTTTTAAACCACTTTCCTAGTCTGTCTCCAATATAATATATATCGTGGAATCATTTTAGGTTTGCTTTTTTTTTTTTTTTTTTTTTTTTACCAAATAGAGATGCTTTTATACGGAAGGAAATACCCATATATAAGTAATATGAAAGAAATAGACACTGATACTCTGGAATAATTCAGGAATCCGCTGAAAAGATTTTGAGAATTCCACTTTGACAAAACCTCAACATTTAGACCCTTAATGTTGCTTTCCCGTTAAACTCCTGGAATACTGACGAAGGTTATTGAATTGAGCTAAGGTAATTGGTAACAGTCATGGAAGGGAAAAATGATTCTGGGGAAAAGAAAATGGCATTTTCAGTGTTTCCTCTTCAAGACTTAGCTAAGTTATGCCCAGTGAAAGCACGGACTCTTGTAACCACATGGGCTATACTGAAATATTATGTTTCTCAATTCTTGAGTACACTCTGCTTTCTGCCCTCATTTCCATGTAGTCCCTATGTATTTTGTTTGTCTTTCTCTCTAGATGCGGAGTTTAGCCCTATTTCTGTACCTTCTGAAATCTCCAGTGTATTTTTATCACTCAGGAAATGTTAATTAAAGATAGAAGTCAACATATGATCTAGAAATTAGTATTCCTTTTCTCCTACTTTTAACATTTCCATGGATTTTCAAATGTCAGTCAAAGCTGGAAATTCCTACAGCACTATCGAGGGCTGGGGCAGGAATAGGAGTTTTACTTTACATTCAAACCCAGAATTGCTGTGTGGTGTGGGCAGATCGGAAGCTCTTCTTGACTCACTTTTCTCTCTGTAAAGTAGTTTTTACTTCTCAGGAAAGCTGGAAAGGGAAACATGATGCTAGATGAGATCGGTTCATTTCTTAGAGAAATAAGGTCTTCTCAAAATTCAAGGCTCACGAAACTGTTACGATTGCAGAAAATATTGTACTTAGGACTTTCTTCCATTGCCACCAAAAAGGAATTTAAAATAAAATCATAGGCTGTCAAATAATTAAAATCCAAAATGAAGAAACTGAATAAGTCTAAGTCCACATTTGAGAAACCGTTGGTTATTTTTCTCCTCTAGAAAAATGCCCTCAATTTTAAATGTACAGCGTTGGTATTAATGAAGGGCATCAGATCATCATGCAACTTATTATGGGTCAAATGCGGTTCTGAAAATAAAGTGTCATTACACAGAATCAGTCACACTAGTAGTATGAATACTTGGGTTCGGATATAGTTCCCGATTAACGAAAAAGTTCAGTGTTCACTGAGAAAATAATAAAAAAATAAAAGCCCACCGGGGAAAATTCTGTTCGCTTTAGTATGCAGAAAGCCCATGCTCGGAGTAACTTCACCTGCCAGTTGTGATTAATTTGCTATTTCTTACAATGTCTCACTTTGATTATTAATGATAATGATTTGATTTATGAGTTCTGTTCGCTGAATATTCTCAGTTTCCAAAGATGTACTCTTTGGGGGTGGGGGGAGAAAGAGAGAAAAGAAAAAGGCTATTGGGGAGATAGTTACTCAGGTAATGGAATGTGGCATCGTTTACCTCTAGACGCTGGTTCAAATCTATCTCCCCACGTTTTCCTAAGGTGTGCAGGGAAATCGAAAGGCCAGAGCACAGATATTGTATATAATGAATGAGAGAGGGATATCATGATCCCACCTCTGTTCTGAGGTTTTGTCTCTCTCTGTGTTGTGAGAGTGGAGGACATTGGACATTCGGGACCAGGGCTTCTGGATTTTAAAGCTTTTCTCTGTGCAGAATTATGACATGGAAACCCTGCGACATGAATTGCATATTAGCATATTGTCATTCATGCATATATTAAGAAGCTGAGATTTTTAAGGCTGTATGAAAAGATGCTAGTTTCCAGAATAGAATTATAGAGAATTAAGGCAATTAGAACTCGGAGGGCCAATACGCAGTGTTGTTAGAATATCATATTCTTTCCCGGCTGACCTCGTTGATCATAGAAAAGAAAATTCAGTAGAAATTAATTTGGTGCTTTTCATAAATGCAAAAATAACTCAGGAATAATTGATTTTTAAAGGTTGGAAATTACAAAGGCTCTCATCTTCCTTGAGAAATATCTTCTAGGAAAATAAGTGTAGGGGAGAAAAATAATGTAATCGTGGTTACCCAGATCATACCCTCCACTGGGAGTCTGAGGACCTGACAAGATTTCAGAGCCTCCAGCCTCCGTGAACTACCCCCCCCCCCTAAGTTTCTTGGTACAAGTATTAATAATAGCTAATCTTGTTATTATTAAGAGCTTTCCATGGTCTCTACACCTCAGACATGAGATCGCATTTGGTCCTCACCACAAAACAATGAGACAGTTGCTATTTCCCCCATTTACAGATGAGGAAAGTAAGGTTCAGACCGAGGCAGTTTGACCCCACTGTGCTGACGTGGCATCTTCCCGCCGCTTTTTCCTTTTTACTGACACGGCTACAAGCCCCACAGGTAACACCATGCTTTGTCCTCATTGAATTCCATCTCCCGCCGACCAGAGGGAAAACCTGGAGCTCGGAATTAGCTCAGAATAAAGGCGGCAGCTCTTAGCAGTGGGTGGGAAACAGAGAGCAGCTGTGACTCCTGTGGTTTTTACCGAGTCCCCCCGCGCTTCCTAAATCCTAGACCAGGATCCTGGATGTCTAGAACCTTTCGAGAATCCCCTCTCAGACCCACAGCTGGAAGTTTGGCACCCAGAGCCAGGTTCCTTTAACAGATAAGACCTCGGGGGGGGTAAAAACTGGCAGACCAGCATTGACAACGCCTTCAATAACAGGTACCTTCAAGCGGCAGGTAGCAAATCATCCTGAGAAGGATTCACATCATCCTGAGTCTTCTGCCTGTGGGACTTGAGGTAGCTTAGCTCTCCGTGTTCATCACAGGGAAGATGATCTGGCTGAAATGTGTAACAGGGCACCTCTGTCTCTACGTAAGCTGTGTACCTAGCAGCCCCACTCTTGGTGCGGCCATGTGTGTGTCTGTGATGTAAGTGAACTAGACTTGCGATTCTCTGGACTCTTGTGATGCACGGCCAATGAGGGCTGGGGCATCTGCTGGTGTCTTTGTGTTCAGATTGACCTTTTACCAGGCACTGTCCTAACCCTCTCCTGCGTCCCTTATATTGACCCTGTCGAGTACACGGGGGCCACTTTATGAATGTTCTGCCAACAGTGAGCGAACTAGTTTCAGATACCACGGCCAATAAATACGACTTTGTTCATTTCCAGAGCGGCAGGGGAATCCAGCCCTTCTGAATCCCACATCAGGACTTCCCCACTCTGCCTCAGGGCTTTGCCAGGGGCTCATTAGTCAGCGGGGAATTCATATGCTGAGTCAAATTCTCCAAAACTAGAGACACATACAATAATTTATTATCTCTATGTGAAGAGATGAAGACTATATACCTATTATATATTTATATTCTACATATACATGTAGGTATACTTAAATTAACTTAAGCCCCAATAGACTTACTTTTTTCCTCCCATCAAAGACAAAAGTACATGTAAGTGCTTTTTAGACTCTGCCCTAGCCAGCGTTACAAATAGAGTAGATAGATATCTTCAGGGAACATTTTAAAGGACTCCAGGAACACCCCTGTTTTAGGTGCGTCTTCTCCATTTACAACACAGGTGTAGGTTACCTTGGGTCGGAGACAGTCCCTCAAATCCGGTGGCCCCGAAGTCCTTGGAGCACGCAGGCAGCATGCAGGGAAGTGCAGGAAACGTAAAGAACGCTTCGCGCCTCCAGGCTTCAAGAAGGTCTGGAACCCTGGTCGGGATACAGCAGTCATTTCGGCAGCCCGGCCGGATGGCTCCATTCATCGTAGACCTTCTCTCTCTGCCTGCTGCCAGACCCCATTACCCTGTCGTGTATGGAAGGACTGCCCTCCCCTCAGGGCCGTCGTGCTGGGCCCCGCAGAGATGAAATAAGGCAACTTGGGGGCTGGGGGCCGATCCCTGAGGGCTAAAGACTGCGGGGTCACCGGGCCCACACGCACACCCAACCGCTCCAGCCAAATTTGTTCCTCAGGGGGCTGTGTGGAACAAGCTTGCAAGCTAACAGTTTTCGCTTTCCAGTTAGAATTAGGTTCACTGACACGTCATAGGAAACCCAAAAGAAAGATTGCTCAAAGCTCCGAATATCTGGGGCGCCTGGGTGGCTCAGTCGGTTAAGCATCTGACTTCAGCTAGGGTCATGATCTCACGAACGGTGAGTTCGAGCCCCACGTCGGGCTCTGTGCTGACAGCTCAGAGCCCGGAGCCTGCTTTGGATTCTGTGTCTCCCTCTCTCTCCGCCCCTCCCAGAGTCACACTGTCTTTCTTTCTCAAGACTAAATAAACATTAAAAAAAAACCACCCTGTGAATTTCCTACTTCAGATCCCTTTTGTTTCCAGCAATAGAGTAGAGGAAGGAGTGTTTTTTGAATACATGCCCCCCACTCCTGTCCCCTCTATGGAGACATCCCTGGGTATCTTGCACACATCTGCTTATATCTCACAAGTGGCACAGAGTCATCTTGTTACAAAGGAGGCTGAGACACGTAGTCTTTTGTCGGGCCCAAAACGAGGATTCCCCACCAAGGAAAAATGTTTAGTTCTGCAGAGAGCTAGCTGACTTTGATATATCCGTATAGCCCTTACTCTCCCCTAATTCACTCCCAGTTGGCTACTCAATTTCTCATATAATTCAGAAGAAAATATTGAAGAAAATAACTTGTGCAACTCAAATTTTACTTTTCGGAGGCATTGAGCTAAGCAAACTTCAAGCACATGGACCTTAACTCAGTTTATCTGATTAGTTAGCCATTCCTTTAGCTATCTTCTGAAATAGTGGGCCACAACACAGAAAAAGTAAGGGACCGCCAAAGGTTGACAATCAAATGGAGGCTCAGAAAAGCGGTTAGCAATATCAGGGTGTCCAACAAGAGGCAACCCCCGATTGGCCTCTGAACCCTAAAATGAGGACCATTATGTCAATCGGTTTATTGGGGCGACAGTCAAAGTAGATAATACCTAAGGTAGTGAAGCACCAAACACATTCTTGGATCTGAATCTGAAACCGTAGCTGAGATACGGTTAATTGTGGATGAAGCCAATTTCGTCATCAGAATTTCGATCTTTCACACACGATTCTCTAGTTTTGTCCCCTCCTTTATCTCTTTTGTAGGTGACACATTCCAGTGCCTCTGGCCGCCCGGAAGTCCCACCCAGATCTGCCAGGGCAGTTCCATAACTCTGGGCTTCAAATTTACCACTTGCCAGTTTCCATACCAACCACTCTAGATCTCCTGCTGTAGGGAGTTTTATCAAGATGAAAGAGGGAGGGATACATTTCCTTACAGTAAAATGGCCCATTACAGAGATTTTTCTTTTTTTCCTGGAGTGGGTGCATTTCGATTTTAACTAAAACAAGTTCTTTGAGCCAGAAGAGGTATAGTTTCAGGTATAATTTCAGGCATCGATAAGACAAGGGGTATACTTGCAATAAGTACATTTTCAACACCCTTTAAATTTCCCCTTATAGGCATCCATTTTCTTTCAACTTTATTAAGGTGTGTATTTACTATAGGAAAAGTTTCAAATGTTTAACATACACATTTCGGTGAGTTTGGACCTGTGTATGCACCCGTGTTACCATTACCACAAACAAGGTAGACACATCCTTCACCTCTAAAACGTGGCTTGTGTTTCCTTTGCTTTTTTTTTTAATTTTGTCTATTATTATTTTTTTTTTTAATTTTAAAAATGCCACCCTTTGCTTTCATTTTCCTGAGTCCTCAACAGACTATGTAGGTGTTCTCTCAAAAAAAAAAAAAAAAAATCTGTTGGAAAGGATATCAAGAGAGGAAAAAGGTAGAGACTGTGCTTGGCTCCTTTTATTTTCTGGTTTTTACATCTCCAGATATATGTAGAAATAATTTTGGCAAACTCCCTAATCATGCCAGTCAAAGGAAGACAATTAAGCTTTGTAATTTAAAAATATATATGTTGCTCAAGGGCGCCTGGATGGCTCAGTAGGTTAAGTGTCTGACTCTTGATTTCGGCTCAGGTCATGATCTCATGGTTGGTGAGATGGATGGTTCATGATGGGCTTAGTGCTGACAGCACAGAGCCTGCTTGGGTTTCTCTCTCTCCTTCTCTCTGCCCCTCCCCAACATATGCTCACTCTCTCTCTCTCTCTGTCTCTCTCAAGACAAATAACATTTAAAAAAACATATTGCTCGTCTTCAAAGTTCCATTATGTCAGTTATATCATACTCTGAATCCTCCCATCATTCCCAATCCTGGGATCACTTAGTTTCATTTAGCAGCTCAAGAAGCAACAATTAACTCTAGGAACATAATCTCAGGTAGAGATATAGAGGGTTTCTGGGCTCAGCATAAGAGGACCAAGGAGGGTCCACACCTGTGCTTTTTCCTTTAGATAAAGTCCCTTACAGATTTCATTACTGTATTTGACATTTCTAACAGCCATCATAAAATTATTTTTTATAAAATTAGATGAAAGTGCCCATGTTTGAAGTCCAATTTCACAGGCATTTAGGTTTGTTGCAAAAATGCTAAGAATGAGGCTGACAGAACAATGTTCCTTCTGTAGTGAACCTCTGCCTTGCTTTGGTGGGAAGCCAGGTGCCCCCTTGCTGTGTTCCCCCATCTCCATCACTGCACCTTTGACCTCCTCACGGGAAATTAACACGATCTAGTCAGGGGGGCAGGAGGGACTGAGGACCCAGGAAGACCACTCCTAAATTGCTAAAAAAGAATGTTTGTCACATTTTTGTTCAACTCATCGTATATCTCTAAAAAAAACAATGGGTTTTGCTGTATCGGAACACGAAGTGTGGAGAAAACAACATACCAGCTACTTTATGAGACGTGGATTCTATTTCTTGTCCAATCATAAATGGAGGAAAAACCCCCACAAAGTACAGATTTTTTTTTTCTATCTGTTGAAGTGAAATCAAAGGGAGTTTTTGAAGGCAAGTTCTCATTGCTGTTTACTGGGAACCAGCCTCTCGTTATACTTAATGGATGTTCTATGCCAAGTTCCCCAACCCCTGGGGGTGAAAATTTCCCCTAAAAAACCTGGAAGGAATTCAAGGCTGCTAAAGGCTTGAATAAAACTTTACTTAATGTGTATTGTACATTTTTATTACCCTGAGATGATATGTTATAATTACCTTCTTAAATCATGTGAAAAAAACTTAAGCACATTATTAGCAAATGATGATATTCCCAAACCAAACCAGTTCGGTGCTGGCCTGTCCAGAGAAGAGAATAGTGGATAGAAAACAGGCCAACAAAGTGGTAAACATGTTAAAAGTAGGGACATATATCAGGTGCCCTGATTATACCAAAGACCACAAGACTTAAAAGAAACAAATTAACATCTGTTGAAGCTCTACAGTACAAAGACAGAAATCCTTTTGAACTGTGCAAGAAATTATACCATATGATTTTTGGATGTGCCCTAAGTAATCAGCCAAAACAGAAATACACGTTTCCTAGAATAAAGTAAATAGAGAAAAATCATCTGGGAAGAAGACTTGTATCAGCTTCTTAGAAAACAAGTGTAACCACTAACCTAGTTGAAATGGGCAGAGGCAGTTTCTTGAGATGTCTGGAAACAGTAGAGGTGGAAGTGAATTTTCATCCTTCCCTTCACCTTGCCTGAGTTCAACCACACCTAAAGATTAGAAACCACTCTAAGAAGGAACTGCCTTAAGAATTCTTATGTTCCAGGGGCGCCTGGGTGGCGCAGTCGGTTAAGCGTCCGACTTCAGCCAGGTCACGATCTCGCGGTCCGGGAGTTCGAGCCCCGCGTCGGGCTCTGGGCTGATGGCTCAGAGCCTGGAACCTGCTTCCGATTCTGTGTCTCCCTCTCTCTCTGCCCCTCCCCCGTTCATGCTCTGTCTCTCTCTGTCCCAAAAAATAAATAAATGTTGAAAAAAAAAAATTTAAAAAAAAAAATAAAAAAAAAAAAAAGAATTCTTATGTTCCAATACGCATGATGAAAATCGTGGAGCTGGAAATCAAGGTACGTAGTCTGTTGCTGCCGTTTTGGAGGAAGGCTGGAAGAACGATCAGTGTCTTCTTTCTTGCCTGGCATCCTGCAGCCTGGTAGGTACCCACGGTGCATAAGCAGGCTGAGGCAGGTTCTCCCCAGGAGTCTCCACCGGGGAGTTCTGGAAAGGGCTTGCATCCACCTGGAGGTAAGGGATCTGTAGGTGGAGGCTGGCTCCTCCATCACTTGATTGAAGATCAAAACAGATTTTGTTTTGGCAAATGTCTCTTAGAAATCAAAACCTCAGAGCATTTGAAAATTATCCTTCAGCCGTATATCAGGGGAAATGGATTGGACATCCTTTCGCAGGAACTTGCAGTATTACATTTTGGCGGGAAGAGAGGGACGTGGCTGATAATGCTAATTGGTTACCCAGGAACCTAGAGTGGAGGGGGAGACTTACATGAAGGCGGAAGAGAAAAAAAGGCTTGTGCCTTTTTGCCCTTGTTAAGGCTACCTTGGCTATAGTTATCTACCCAAGTCTAGAGGCTGTTATGCATATCTGGGTATTAGAAATAAGAATAAAATACACTAGTCATCTCCACATTTTGTTTGTTTCTCCCAACTTTTACAATCTGGTATAATGGAAGAGACACTGAAGCTAGGAACAGTGACTGATGAATGGGAATGGCATGTCCCACATGAGAAAGTATATTTTTTATTGTAAGTATGGTATAAATATTAGACATTTTCTAATGGCTCACATATAAAAGAAGTTGATATGACAATTTATGAGTCCCTTGAAAAAACATAGAAAATTGGGAAAATTGTGTTCATAAATATTCCTGCCCTATTTCAGGAGATAATAGGAAATAGTCCCTCTTCCTGATCTTTCCTTTATTCCTTGAAACTTGTGATCAATTCAGGTTGGTCACAACTAGCCCCTAAGGTCATCAAAAGAGATAATATCTGATGCTTATCTCTGCAGTAAAGTCAGTGCTTTAATCTCTCAGAAATAGGCAATAAAATATGCTATTATCATAAACTCACATCTAAACTGTCAATAATTCAGAGGCTTGAGCAATCATCTGGACAGCTAAAAAGTCAATTTAGACAATTCTACAACCACATTTTGTACTGAATTTATTAGATAACTCTGCTTTGCCAATGTAGACATGATCCAAGTTCATCTAAAAGTTCTCTAGGGAGAATGAAATACCTAAAGCCAGCCCCAAACTGTGATCATTAAGACCTTGCACAAATTCACTAAAAACCAAGTACACAAATCTCAGTTTTAGATGACATTACTAGAATAGTTGATCGGGGAATGCTATAACCTTCCTGAACTTCAAGTTTGGCAAAATTGTAGTCAATGTCTTTCAAAGTCACGAGACAATTGGATATCGGGAAAATGGAAATAAGAAAACAGGATTCTAGTCTGAGTTCTTTCTGAGATGAGACATGTAAATGGAAAAGGTCAAATCACCCGTTCTCAGATAAAGTAATAAATCAAGCAGATGTGGAAACCCTTCCCTCTGTTCTGATCACATGGAAATGCAGAATACAGTTTTAGGAATAAATACAAAATCCGTACACACCTATTTGAAACACATACTTTGGCTTGCAAGCAGAAAAGGAAATACATCAGTAAACTGGAGCCCAAGTTTTGTGCCTCGGGTATGGCTGAGATGATGGAGTGGAAGTTTTTGTAACCATAGCCGTAGGTTCAAAATGAGATATGGTATTGAACAACACGAGTCTGGGTTCCAGCAACTCACTGTGGTTGTTTGCAAACTGGAATTTAGAATATCCCCGAGCAGGATTCCTAGATCACAGCCAATACAAAGATCCTACCACTGACCAGGAGTAGAAATAGTGCCCAAACCACTTGAAAGCCAAAAATATGTGTCATTATAGTGTGAGGGGCTGAGATGCATTCTATTGAATCCGTCAAATTCTTCTTGTTATAGACCATGATTCTATGTTGAAATATAACATTAAAACTTATTTTGAGGCCTATGAATTTTGCATGTCTTAGACAGAGATAACTGTGAAACTACTCCCGAAGCAAGGCTGTACACATTGTATCCAGTGGAAAATAATTGCCATGGAAAGTGAGCTCAAAAAGAGCCATTAGAAAACATAAGAGAGCTTTTGGTTTCCTGGACCCAATTTCAATGTGTGTGGAGAAAAGGGGATTGCCCAGCCAACATGGAATGCTTTGGACACCTACTGGGTGTCCTACAATTCAACTTAATTCTGATCCTGTCTACCTGAAGATAGCATCAGATCCCACAGGGTACAGGCTCAGTCCCACAAGACTGCCCCCCACCCACCTTCAGAGGCCAACCGGCCACAAGCCTGGGTTACCTGAACTTCTGATGGACTATAAATCAATTTCCCACAACCCCTTTTCCTTGGGTTTGCTTAATTTGTTAAAGTATGTCATAGAACTCAGAAACACATTTTACATTCTAGATTACTGGTTTATTATGAAAGGCTATAGCTGAGGAACAGACACATGGAAGAAATGCATAGGACCAGGTATGGAGAAACGGCATGGAGCTTCTATTTCGTCTCCAGGGCCACTACTGTCCCCAAATCCTCAGGTGTTCAACAGTCCGGAAGCTCTCCAAATGTCTCCTTTTGGGTTTCTATAGGGGCGTCTTTACGTAGGCAAGATTGATTAAATCACTGGCCGTCAGTGATTGAACTCCATCTTCCAGCCTCTCTCCCTTGGCAGGAGGTGGGGATGGTGAGGGGATGGGGAACTGACAGTTCCAACCTTCCAGTCACAGGGTGAGCTCTCCTGAGAACCAACCCCACACTGGGCGGAGTCCAAAAGTCACCTCATTAACATAACAATAAGCATATAGCTCTCATCACTTAAGAAATTTCTGTGGCTTTAAGAGCTCCCTGCCAGGAACAATGACAAAGACAAATATACATTTATTATAAATCGCAGGAAAATCCTAGCATTTTAGGTTTGCTGAAGCTATCAGTTTCTGAGAAATATCTATACAAAATAGCTCGCTGTGACTGGTTTTCTAATTTCTCCTTTTAATTGTCCCCATCTTTACTTCATGTATATGTACTTCGTGTATATTGATACTATGTTATCAGAGTCATTAAAAGTTCTCAATTATTTTGTTATCAAAAAGGTATTTGTTTTCTAGTTAATAATTACTTAATCTTACTCAAATTATGCTTCTAATGAAAAAAATTTATTGTTACAAGTACATCACTTTTCTTTGGGTTATATTTTTGTTAATCTCTTTACCTTCACTTGTTCAGTCTCCTCATATTAGGATATTATTTACACAGACCATTCGACTGAATTTTGCTTTTTTTTTTTTAATTTTTTTTTTCAACGTTTATTTATTTTTGGGACAGAGAGAGACAGAGCATGAATGGGTGAGGGGCAGAGAGAGAGGGAGACACAGAATTGGAAACAGGCTCCAGGCTCTGAGCCATCAGCCCAGAGCCCGACGCGGGGCTCGAACTCACGGACCGCGAGATCATGACCTGGCTGAAGTCGGACGCTCAACCGACTGTGCCACCCAGGTGCCCCTGAACTTTGCTTTTTAATCCAGTGTGATATCTTTATCTCTCCACTGGAGAATTCAGTCTTATATTTACATGGATATCTATTACTAACCTACTTAGTTAATTCTACCATAATTTTATTTTGGTATTTTCGACCAGGCAGGCAGGTTTTTTTTTTCCTCCTAGCTTCCCATCTGTTGGATTAATATTTTTTTCCTCATTTTGTTTTCCTTCTTAGAAATACTCAGACTGTGTCATTTTGTTTGTTTCTTGTTGATGGTTACTCTTTGTACTTTTCTGTACTATGAAAATATCTCAAAGATATAATTAACTCACCCATCTCTCTGGTAGTTAATTTTATTGCATTTACCTGCTGGGCCAAGGGATGCCTCGATAGCTGGTAAAACATTATTTGTGGCAGTGTTTGGTGTTTCTGGAAGAGATTCACACTTGAATCAATAGACCCAGAATAGATGTGCTCTCACCAGCATGGGTGGGCATCACCCAATCCACTGAGAGAGAGAGCGCTAATAGAAAAAGGAAAAAAAAAATGCAGAAGGGAAATTTCCTTTCTCTTTGCGCCAGGCATCTGTCTTCTCGGTCCTGGAGTATCAGAGCCCCTGATACTCAGGACTTCAGACTGGGACTAAATTACACCATCAGCTTTTCTGGGTCTCCAGCTTGCAGATGGCATACGTGGGGCTTCTTGGCCTCCATTATCATGATGCGACGACTCCCATAATCTCTCTTTCTGTCTGTCCTGTTGGTGCTGTTTCTCTAAAGAACCTGACTCATTTACCATCTATCACTTTTCTCATATATGAAATTAAAAAGTTGTTCTAAAATCTCTTTCATCTCTAGATGCCTCCTTTGCAAAGAGAGGGAGAAAAAAAGGCTAGATCAGTGGTCTTTGTGTTGTTCTCTCTTGTTTCCAATGTGTATTTATTTATTTTGGGAGAGCAAGCACAAACACACAAAAGGAGGGGCAGAGAGAGAGAGAGGGAGAGAGAGAATCCCAAGCAGGCTCTGTGCTGCCCTGTAGAGCCCAACGCAGGGCTCAATCCCATAAATTGTGAGATCGTGACCTGAACTGAAATCAAGAGGCAGACGCTCAACTGAGCCAGCAGTTACCCGTGGATCAATGGTCTTAAAGTAGCTTTATCCAGAGTTTTCGAGTTTCATTATTTCCTTGAGCACTTCAGGAGATAAAGGAGAGCCCATAGAATAGGACCATGGTCTTCCCTCTGCCACTAGAGTCGTTCAACCCTCGGTCTTCATTAGTGAGGTTCTGTCCACATAGACAGCTTCTTCAAAAAATTTCAAAAAGGAAACAAAAGAAACAGAATGAAATTTGAAATCCATGAGAAAGATAAATTACAAAAAAAAATTCATTAGGAAAGTTAAGATAATTCACTGCTTGTTGCCCAACTGTATTCAAGATGGTCCAACAGTAAAATCCATAAAGTAAAATCTACAGAGCTTTCCAGGTATTTCTCACTTTTCATAACTTTTGTTATTTTTCCCAATGGAAGTATATATGGTGTACTTTTGTGGGGTTTTGTTGTTGTTGTTGTTGTTGTTTTTATGGCTGTATAAAATGTTGAGTAAAAAACAAAAACAAAACATAAAAAAGAGAGAGAGAAAAGAACCATCTTCAACAACAATTTTCGTAAATATTCAGTACTGTGGGATATTTTCTTATACATCTACCAAGAAAAAATGGAATTAATTGGAATAAAAGAAAACTCAGAAAATATGTGATAGATGTTTCCAAAAATGTGAAAGTTATGTTTATAAGGAATTAATTAGAGTGGCTTCAGAAAATAATACCGTAACAAATGAATAGCCTACTCTAGGTTGTGAATAAGAAGAACTTTCTAGCAATGATCACTGTCCAAAAATTTAATGGGTTCTCATTTACCATAGTTTTATTCATCACTAGAGCCATCTGAGCATCAGAATCGCTGGGCTCCTCTAGACAGGTATCCCATCCTCAGGGATAGGCTAAAATAGATGAAACGAAAACTCACCTCCAGTGCTGCAGTGCTATCCATTACAAATTAAACATCTGGAGACCATATGTATTGCATTAATTTGGTTCACAAATTTAAGTCATTTTAAGAATGAGGCACAAGCTTGATAAACTCTCCAGCCCCTCAAGACTCACACATAACCTTGCCCACCACAGAAGAGCTCTTATGACTTCAGAACAACTAAAATCAAATTTATTAAGCTTTCTTCTGGGAGTCTTCATGTGACAAAGTTAATATTATCTTTTATGTGGTTAGACTTCTCTTGCTTCTCTCTCCTCCATACAGCGCACCCCCCCCCCCGCCCCATTTTAACATCTGTCGTTTGGGTATATGCAAATAGATGGTAAAATTTTAAAGAAATGCAGGGGGATAAGAAGCACACCATGCAAGCCAGTGATGCTCTCAACATTGGAAGCCGCACATATCGTGGAGAAGCAGAGAGATTCCCAAGGTGCTGGCAGTATTCTAATTCTCAGTCTGGATGGTGTGCACATAGTTTTATTTTATAGTCTTTTTAAGACTTTGAACATAAGTATTATGCGCCTTTCTATATGCTCCTACATCTCTTAATTAAGTTTTTAAAAAATGACTCAAATAAGATGGTCTAAAGGCCAGATCCCCTATACAAAGCAAGTTGGGAAAGTCTCCACAATCCCAAATGATTAGACAGTTTCCAAGATTGGGAAATCAGGCTACTTTACATACTCAAATTTAATCCTTAACCTCTTGCGTCATGCCACTTTAGTGTTGTTAAAATATTGGCCAACTTATATTTTAGTAACCTGCTGTCTTGGTAATACACTAATATACAATATGGAAAGTTCCAATTTGGTGACTGAAATCCTTTTGACTTAACTGCATGGAATATGGAGAATAAAACAATTATTATTTATGGCTTATGTGTTGAAAGCAGCCAATAGCTATAGGCAGGATTAAGTAATTAGAGGTTGGAAAAGCAGCTGCAAAGATATTTTAAATATATCATAATTCAAGAATCCTTACATTATAATCGAATGTTTGGTATAATAATCTGAAATTATTTTCACGTCTGGGTAAAGAACATGCACTGGAGAGTGTAATTAGAAAAAATGCAGTGGATAGGAAGATAACAGAAACAAACCTTGGGAAAGTATAATCATGTCTTACAAATGCGTATTTAAGACGCCATCAAGAATAATGTATTAAGGATAATCAAACATGTTATAGAAATATATTTCCGTGATGATAATTTCATTTCATTTATTTTCAGATATCATACCCAAGGATTACAGTGCATTTTTCTATCGCCATTTAGCTCTGTAACAAAGCATTTCCCTTTTTTTCTGTTACGAACCTGCTAAACTGAGTCAAAGAGGAGAAGATTGTCTACCTATTTCACAGAATAGAATAGTGCTTACAACAGGAGCAGTGTATGTTAACTACACTAACACGGGGCGTGGAATGTATGCCTAGATAGCTTCCGTGAGTCCCCAAAGTAGCAACCGTGCCATTCAACTGACAGAGGCCTCGAGATGATAACAAAGGAAACTATCTAGTGTTCACAGTACAAATCACACCGTGTAGACAACCCACTGCTGCTGGAGACATCACAGGTGGCTGCAGTGAGAGTAGACATGATAATCCAAGGCCTGGCCATCAAACACAACCATCGCCAGCCCATGATGGGAGGAAAATACAGTCCTCTCTTCCCTCCCAGAGATAACCAGGAAGAACCAGAAATAAGGGAAATTAGTCACTCATAGGGACAAATATGGAAATAGGAGGTGACTGAATTACTACCATGATGACTATTTCTTTGTTTTTCTGAGCGGAAAATGAAGTTCTGTAATAGGAAACATCTGTGGCCTAAAACCATGTTTACTCATAGAAAAAAAAAAAAGACCCAAGTGTTTCTCTCTCCCCTTCTTATCAAAAATCTTGCTATTTTTTATCATGTTTTCCCTGTACGCAGTTTTATTTGCAATAATGAATCCCCTCACTCCTGCTGTTGGGTCCTCTGCATTCTCTCTCATCCACTGTAAATTAGCATTTACAAGGACAGAAAACTATCCATTTGCTATTTTCTCCAGCACTTTGTCATGGACAATAAGCACAGAGGCCCAACATTCCTCTTATAAATGGGAGATTTACAACTTCTTAAACATTATTCAACATCTTCTTGCTTATGTATAAAAAGAAGCAAAAGAATATTTTTAAAGTCTCTTGTTAAAAAAATAATCAGAAAATGCCAGAACCTACTTATGGAACAGATATAGATCTATAAACAATGATCTCCAAAACATATTCTTTCAGCTTGGGGATGGGTTCCAGTATTGAAATGAACTTAATAAAATAGACTTTGCGAAGACCAGGAATGCATAGAACTCATATAGGCCTCTTAATGTCTGAGAACAACCCGCAACTGATGATCTCTAGGTGGGTATGGGTTTGTGAGATATTAAATCATACAAATACTGTCTGGGTTTTTTTGGTTTTTTTTTTTTAATTTTTTTTTTTTTACATTTGTTTTTGATAGAGACAGAGCACAAGTGGGGGAGGGGCAGAGAGAGAAGGACACACAGAATCCGAAGCAGGCTCCGGGCTCCGAGCTGTCAGCACAGAGCCCGAGGCAAGGCTTGAACTCACAAACCGTGAGATCATGACCTGAGCCAAAGGCGGACGCTTCAACGCCTGAGCCACCCAGGCACCCCAATACTGTCTGTTTGATTAAGAAAATTTAAACCAAAAAGACTGAGAAAAAAGAAAAGATGAAACCCAGATACTTTTTTTTTAATGTTTATTTTTGTAAGACAGAGGGTGCGGGGAGAGACAGAGAGAGAGGGAGACAGAGGATCCAAAGTGGGCTCTGTGCTGACAGCAGAGAGCTGGGTTCGGACTCACAGATCACAAGACCATGACCTGAGCCGAAGTCGGATGCCTAACCGACTGAACTACTCAGGTGCCCTGAAACCCAGATACTATTAAGGATAATCAGGTATGACATAGAAAAAGGACAACCACACTGGAGAAATTACCTACTAACCTAAAGGAGAAATGCCTGGGAAGAAGTATGAAAAGAATGCCTTGTCCAGTGCTCAGAGCTCTGGCCATTAACAGAGAGACTGTGGCTACACAGGCCTTTTATCCTGTGAGCCATAGAGACTGAAATCATGATGTCAGACAGTAGACACCATCACCATCCTCTATGGTAGTTAGAAGGAAGTTCTCCAAAGGCAATAGAAAATGATGGGAAGGACATAAAGAAAATCAGTCCTGGATCCCAGCCATAACGTCCTTTGGAACCGGGAGAGGAGTTAAGGAAAGACCATATGTGAGTTTAGGGAGAGAAGAAGAATGTAAAAAACATGTGAATAGTCTAAAAGGCAAACCCAAAAGCAGATAGGACAGGATTCTAGAATCAGATATGTGGCTAGCTAACAATGCCTAGACCTAGTCTCCATTCACCATTCATTCCAGAATCTTCTAGAAATAATTTTGCAAAGGTGAAAATAAGATCATCTCATACCTTGTTTCCTACTTGGGATTATTATGAAGTTTCTAGGAAACTTGATGAGATGCCACGGAAAATAAAAAAGGAGAAATAGAGAGTCTGGTTTTAAAATATTATGCCACTTTACCTGATAATCCTAAATCGAATTTACCTTGAAATTCCATAATTAGATATAAAAAAAACAACCTTCCAAATGCATGTGTATGAGATGATACTATTTTATGTTTCCGAGTGTCTTTAGCTTTTACTAAATGGTTTTACGTGCAGCATCTCATTTTCACCAATGGTGTATAAGTTAAATAGGACAGATATTAATAGCTCTAGTTTATAGTTGAAAATGCTAAGATCAGGCAATTTAAGTTATTATCTCAAGGCTACACAGCTAGAAATGGACAGAGCTGAGACTGCACACCTTTTCCACGTACTTCAAATTTATTTTTTTCATACTATGTGTCCCTGACTTATGGCAATTCCATTACTACAAGTAGGCTATTCCTGTTCTGAAGGCAGGGACGTATCTGGGAATAGAATTTGATTCCTAATAGTGCTCCAGAAGAGAGAGAGACCTTTTGAAGGTCAACTCAAAGAACTCAGTGGATGACACCAGCATCTCTACTTATCCACTGTAGGTCTAAACATCTCCTTAGATATTTGGATTACTACCCACTGAAAATACAGATTATCACCAACAAAAAATAAATCCGAGGAGACTTCCAGGGGTGAAGACAAAGTTCTGATATGAGTGGGTTCTGTCACTTTAAGATTATAAGGCTCTACTTTGAAAGTAGTGTAGGTCTTGTGAATTTACCTATGAAATCGCCTCTTCCACTTTGGCCAAAGCCATGGGTTTATTTTGGAGCTATGCAAGGTGCTCATCTCAGACCACAGCTGTTAGCTGACCACGCCTACCCAACAACTTCCCTGGTCCTACCTGTTCTATTGAAGCAAATGGACTTCGGTTTTTCTTTTTGTGGAATCATGATATATTACTTCACACTTGGTTAAATTACTAAAAGTCCAGCTTTCATAAAGAATATAGCATCCCTAATTTCAGAAGCAGTCAGTGGGAACATTAATAAGATCCCATAAAAGACATTTGAAGAGATATCAGTGAGTGATTGTGGCTTATACAAGTTCAACAGTTGAAAGCATCAAGAGTCATACTTCAGCCAAAATTCCTGTATTTTTAAGGCCTGGTAGTATGAAGAGTAATGCAGCTAAGAATGTTCTCAATATTTATTTATTTATTTATTTATCTATTTATTTATCTATGTATTTATTTAACAACAACTTATGGTAACCGAAATAGTAAACACACACATACACATAGCTAGTATAAAAAATCAACCCCATGATATCTTCTATTCTGTTTTCTTTATTGGAAAGGAAAAGTTCTGGTTATAACTAAGTTGACTTCATGACTCACTAATGTGTCCCGAACCACACTGTTGAAAAAAATAGAAACTGAAAAGGACTGTTAATGACCAAGCTCCTTATATCTCATTTCCATATCTTATTCATCATACCTATCTCCATCGTCCTGCCCCGGACATGTGTTCACTTCTGCTACACTTGTCACATCTTTTGAAACCATGCTCACTCTGATTTGGTCTCCCTCTGTACACGTGCCACGAATCTAAGACCACTTCCTTTCATCCAAAGGCAGATAATGAGGTTAGAGTACAGGCAGGGAGAAAGAACTGAGATCTGAATTACAGGTGCACCTCTGAAAAAGAAAACCTGATGAAGGAAAAACAAAGGCACCAAACATAGCCAACTACTTGATTATTTGGCTCCTTTTCTCCTTTATGTTCTCCTCCTTCATCTTTCACAACAAATGAGCAAACTTTTATTATAAACTACTCTGTTGCCTATGACTTCTTTTTATCTACTGAGGATTTTACAAATGCCCCCTACTTAAGGTAAACTTATAACCACGAGGTCTGTCTCATATCTTCACTTCTGTAGATGTGGATACTTGGCTTCCAGGAGGTTAAATAACTTTCCAATGATGAAATAGACAGGATGTTATGGAAGCTGTTAACCTAGGATATTAATGGACAAATAAGAATTGTTTAGAAGTTCATTACATAATGCACAGTTCAAGAACATGAGCAGTCCAGATACAACATTATAAACTAGCATGTATTAAGCCAGTAAACAACAGTGAAGCATCCATCATTACTTAAAAAGCTATTAGACCCTTAATCCTTGTGCTATTGCACAATTTAATCACTGCATGACATTATTTTAACAACTCTAGGTACAAGATAAACAATCTTAAATAATCTCCTAATGAGAAACTAAAGCACATGTTTATTTTAACTATGGTACAAGAATTTGAAGTAACAACTATTTATTTTGAGCCTAGCAGTGACCAACTTAAACTTAATTTTAGTCATTCTTAAAAAGAGGAACTGAGCAGTGGGGAGAAATACTCTGTTTTACACTCCTCCCGCCCACCTTGCTCTTCCTAGGAGCTTTCAGAATGTTGAAAACATGGGCAGCAAAAACATCAAGAACTAGAAATGAATCCAAGATGATTTAAGGACTATAAAGGAATTCAAGGAATCTTAAGGCAAGGACAGAAGGGTCTATACTTTCCTAGATCTGTAGATGAGACATATTTTTTTAAAATAATCATAATGAAATATAGGATTAATGACAATTATGGGAGTCACTCAAAATAACGCCTTCAGCCCTTTTTCATGTAAAAGGACTTTCCAGATATAGTGATATTTGAGAAAATCTAATGGGTCATTGAAGTGAAAAATGGAAGTTAGAAACAGGACAATGAGAAAAGGGTCCTAGTTAGAGCTACGTTGGCAAATGAAATGAAAGCAAATGATGACTGAGAAAGTCTTTGGGTCGATTCATGTGTGCTGTAAGGAGGAGGGTGGCAATTTTTCATTTGCACTTTTTTAAATGCCTTAATTGCCTTAAAATGATGTACATTAGACATGTGTAAGGACATATGTCATACTTTGCATATGTAATACATTACGTGTGTAATGCAGTATCTTGAGCATTAGCTCAAGTGACCACATGAAGAGAAAAGCCTCTTTCAGCCACAAATTCTCAATCCGTATATAAATGTAAACTGACCTGAAGGGAAATAGGTGATATAACCAATTCCTTGGTGAAGTTTTCTTCTGGTGACGGGGCGAAAAAGCACAATTCCCTCTATTTTCTAGCATGTGATATTGCTAGAATTATGTTTTGCACACGATTGAAATTTCCCACACCATTGCGATTACAACTTATAATTTCTTATGTCATTTGTCTTCAGCTATATATATCTTGTGCCTGATACAGCCCTCAGATGAGTAAAATATCCTCAAGGACACAGAAGTTCGTTTGTTTTCAGAAACTTGGTTTTAGAATCCCCAAAGTACTGACGACTGGACCTCAGTACTGCTCCCACAGAAAGATTCTGTTACCTACTTTTGTATGCGTGTTTCACTAAGAAGCAAACAAACAAACAAAAAGAACCATTCAAACATCAAACCAAACCAGAAGAGCTGAAGAAAGGATATACTGAGACTATGGATAAACCTACCCACTGAAATAATGATAATTAAAGAAATTATGTAAAGGATTCATTTCTCAAACTAACATTTTTTTCACTCACACAAAAAGATAATGATTGCAAACTGGTTTTCTGATCATGCCATCTCATCCAGTTTCTACTTCGGGTGTTTTCTAACTCCACTTTGAAGGAACATCTGTGTTTTACATGTTGGACTGAGACAATCCGCCTAGAGTGACAGGGCCTCCCAATTATTGTTAAAAATAAAAATAAACATAAAAAATTATGATACAATTTCCAGTTGTCAGATTTTTTTCTCCTTAGTTTTTCTTCAACCTTTGGCAATACATGTGCACCAGACTCCAGTATAAATGAATCTAGCTTAACACAGTTACACATTTAGTTATTTTAAATGAATTGTGTCAATATTTCATTCTTCTCTCCCCGCAGCACCAGGATCTAGATAATATGCTTTGTGTGAAATGTAGAGCAGGCATTAAAACCCCCAAATTCAGTTCTTTTTCTAGTGTTTTGTCTTGCAGGTCCAAAAGCCTTGGTACAATTTTTGAGATACTAAGAAGAAAGTATTTCACAGTATTTCTAAAGTTATCGTTGAAAAAAATGCATAGATCTAATCAGAAATTAGGTTAAATAATGCTTTTTACCATCCAGAATATTGAAAATCTTAGGATGGAATTCTTTTTTAATATTTTGAAGTCAATTATACAAAATAAACTATAAAAAGAAATGAGTGAAGCAGTCAACAAAGATGCACAGAGCGTTTTCATTGAAGTCCTTATCTAGACCAAGCTTACTAAGCTTATTATTAAGACAGAAAAGTAGGGATGGGCTAATATAGCAAGGGAAATCAAGACACCTACAGGTTTAGAATAATCTGGTATGTCTGCAAATTAATAATTCTTAAGTAGTGATTATTTCTCTATTTTCTACCCTACTTACAAATTTTTTTAATGTTTATTTATTTTTGAGAGAGAGACAGCGTGCGAGCAGGGGAGGGGCAGAGAGAGAGAGAGAGAGACACAGAATCGGAAGCCGGCTCCAGGCCCCGAGCCGTCAGCATAGAGCCTGACGCAGGGCTCGAACTCATGAGCCTTTAAGCCATGAGATCATGACCTGACCCAAAGTTGGCCGCTTAACCAACTGAGCAGCCCAGGAACCCCTACCCTACTTTCTAACATCGAAGTTAATCTTCTTGAGTCCTTAGTCAATAACTTCCCATCACTTTCATGTGAAGACAAAAATGGAAAAGTCATAATATTCAGGGTGAATTATGAGGCAGTTTGTGACAAGAAGTGGTCACCCAGAGCCCAACCTATGTACAGAGGGGGGAATGAATCAACATCACGGGACACCTGCGAACAGGTAAGTTGCGGCACATCGTTGGGAAGATTCCCTCCTTAGACCCCTTAGTAAAGAAAATCATTCTCTTACAGATACTAATGATTGCTGGAAATAATTGTGCGTAGTACCTGCCTTGTGTTCATGGCTTCAGCCCATCCTTTAACTAAATTATGAGATAAATAGGATTATTAAACCAATTCTTTGACTAGCAAAATTACAAAACTGGAATTCAACCACAGGTCTCTCACATTGGCCTCTAAAACACTGTACTTTGCTACATCTCTTTTGAGACAGAAATCTAAAGAAACGTTTTAAGATAACATAAAGAGTGCAAGGTAAATAATCTGAGAAACCACTGTTTAAACCCTGGGAAATATGGCAGGACTAATGAAAATTCATGGATTAAAAAAAAAAAAAAAGAGGCCAGTGAAAATCTATGGGTATTTTATCAGAGAAGGAAATGTGATAAGTATTTTTTCCTATCAAACTCTCTAACACTAGAATAGTTATTTAAATATCTTTCTGGGAAAAGGCCCTTACATGGCAGACATTTTCAATTGGTACAGTTTTCCGAGTAGTATCTTCTAAGAATATCAATCCAAATAGAAGAGAACATAAGCGTCTCAACCCCTTAGCAAAACCCAAATAACTTTAAAATAAAATGAATGTAAAATATGCATATATATTTTGAAAGCCTGGATTACCTATGATTTTAGTAAGAGACTCTATGTCATCAGTGTTTCTAACTGCATTACCAAATATGTAAGAGATTATAGATAATTTCCGGCTCACAGTACAATTCTTTGAAATTAACCCACAAATTGGTTGAATCTCTTATTTATATTTTATCAAACCCATCTTTCTGACGTAGGCATTTCTTTTCTTGGGATTCTTACAAAGATAGTTATCGCGCACAGAGTACGCTCTAGCCTTTGGTGGTTTTAATCTCAGGGTAACATCTTTGTGTTCAGTACATTTCTTTTCTTTCATCTAATCATGTACGTGCTAAGATGTCAAAACTGAAGTCTTCCGACATATCAGTCATAGGGGCTAGCCAGCGTGTCAAATCCTTCAAGGTTTCGCGTTCAGCTTTCCCAAGAAAATTTAAAAATGAGGAAATATCATATCCAGTCCCAGTGAGTGAAACTTATCGTTGGGTCCATGGCAGAATATACTTTCTAAAAATTATAGGTGGAAGTGGGTGTATTGTCTACCGAGAGGCAGGAAAGAGACAGCAACTTTATTACAGATTGTCCTGTAAATTTACAGTACAATTCATACTTCATTTTAAATGCCATCCAAGTACGACATTTCTTGGATATTGGGCTCTCTCACGAAGGATTTTGGATTAACATGTCTATAAGCCATAAAATTTACTTAGAGTACAGTCTTCTGGAAAATGGCCTGGTTCATGTATTTGAGTGAGGGAAGCTAACGCGTGTATTGTATTTGCTCTCTTCATAATGCAGTTCTCTGGAGAGCTAGCAAAGTTTCCCCATATTGATGAAAATTTCACTTACCTTGAAAACAACCATCAAGGCAGCAAATGCATTTACGGAGCTAAAGCCTCAGAGGTGCTTAAAGAGAGCAACTGTGTAATTCATGGGCGATTCACCTCTTTGAAGAGACTCATGACAGTGCTCCAGACTTTCTTAACAGACAGCTCATTACTACAGGCTGTCTATGCAGATTGTAAACTTACTACAGGCCCTCAGGGGAGGGTTTTTCTGTTTTCTGTCTCTGGTACTAACCTAGTATAACTTGCCATATAACTGCCCTCTTGCCAGTAATGTTAATGATGGTGATTATTAGTAATAACTCTGAGTAATGAGGTTTTCTTCCTTGTACTCAAAATAATTGTTCCATGTAAATCCACAGCAATTTTTACAGTACGTTAAAGATTAGTAACATTAGAAACTTGGCAAATCTTACTTATAGAGGCATTTTACCTAATGATCTAATCCATCAGTTCCCAAGGCTTAAGAGTCCTGAGACTCACGTAGTTCTGAGGGATCTCCCTTCTTTTCATAGTGGTACTGAGAAACAACTTAGTCACTACACTACATGTTTAGGAGCTTTCTAAAAGAATGCCTTGGAAAGACGTAAGCTCTCGTTTAAGCAAGGAAGGCCATGAGTCCAGAAATACGTCGAATTTGCAGGAGTTTCATCCCATAGGGTCAGTGGTATCTATCTTAAGTTTCAGAAAGAAGTTTTCAGATGGTTTGATTTCTAAAGCAATTCAAGATTAATTTTAAACCACAAGGAACTTGGCAGCCAATTTATCGATCGTGGGGACTAAAGTCTGAGAGTGCCAACAAGGAGTTAGAAATACTAGCTATGCTATTCCTTTTCTCCATCTCATCACTTCTCTGTCTCAGAATCTCTGAAAGGGAGAACACAGGTAGGGAGAAAGTTACTCATTCATCGGTACTGGTCTTTATCCCGTTTTTCTCACTTGACAGTCAATCCATCCCGAGGAAGACAGAGGACCACTGTTTTCAGTGAAGAGGGAGGGAAAAGGAGAGGACAGATGTACAACTTGGTTCACTTGCCTTTCTTCTACACTGTGCTATTTGCAAATAAGGACCGGGCTGCCCAGAGATAAGAAGTCAAGTTCACCTCCTCCTAGGTTTCTTCTTTGTCCAAAAGGAAGTCTCCATCATTGTCACTCTCTCTGGAGCCTTAGATCAATCAGAGCTTTTTAAGACATAGGAAGGTGGTTTGGGTGATAGTCCATGAGTTTCCTACCTCATCAAGGAGTCTTCAGAACAAACAACAGTGTAAAGAGAGACCAGGAATCCATTGGTAATTCTACCTCTGTTGTAGATGGATTTGCCACACATCCTGAGACTTATTTCTAGGTGTTTGTGCTTGTCTATTCTTATTCCAACATTATCTCATTTTATTCATTACAGTATTATAGCAAGTCTTGATATTCAGGAGGAAAAAGGCATCCTTAATTTTTATTCCTCTTGAAGGATGTCCTAGCCATTGACCGTATGAATTCACTCACCTCATTAAATGTCGTAAAATCTCCTCTCAGTCGTTTTACTGAACTTGTAAATTAATTTGGTTGGAATACCTATCTTTGTGATTTGGAATTTTCTCATTAATGAACATGGCATGTATTTATTTCCAGTATGTAGTTAATTCAGAAAGCAGTTTGATTTGCTTGATGTATTCTAATATTGTTTTGTTATCTACTTTATGCATTTCTAGTGTTATTTTTTTTAATTCCTTTAGTCTACAGTCTATAGATTCATCTGATGATTTTCTCTAATTGACCATATTCATATTTAATCTCTTAAATCTATTTAAAGTTATATAATTGCCTTTAAGGATAACTGACTACATCCAGTAAGTTTTGTTAAATATTACTTCCTTAATCATTTAGTAAAATCTGTTTTATAAATTCCATTAAGATTTCCTTTGAACTCAAGTTACGTAGGAATGCATCGTTTGGGGCGCCTGGGTGGCGCAGTCAGTTAAGCGTCCGACTTCAGCCAGGTCACGATCTCGCGGTCCGTGAGTTCGAGCCCCGCGTCAGGCTCTGGGCTGATGGCTCGGAGCCTGGAGCCTGTTTCCGATTCTGTGTCTCCCTCTCTCTCTGCCCCTCCCCCGTTCATGCTCTGTCTCTCTCTGTCCCAAAAATAAAAAAAAATAAAAAAAAAAAAGGAATGCATCGTTTCCCTCCTAAATATCCAAGGTATTCTTCTCTTTGGATTGTTACTTTCACATTTATTTTCATTATAACCAGGTAGATTCAGTTTCTTTTTTTTTTTTAATTTTTTTTTTCAACGTTTATTTATTTTTTGGGGACAGAGAGAGACAGAGCATGAACGGGGGAGGGGCAGAGAGAGAGGGAGACACAGAATCGGAAGCAGGCTCCAGGTTGAGCCGTCAGCACAGAGCCCGACGCGGGGCTCGAACTCCCGGACCGCGAGATCGTGACCTGGCTGAAGTCGGACGCTTAACCGACTGCGCCACCCAGGCGCCCCTAGATTCAGTTTCTTGTTGTAAGGATATATCGTCTTCCTCTGTCTTCCTATACCTACAACGCTGCATACTCTGTTTATGTGGGCAGCAATGTTTTTCAGTTTCCCTAAACCAGGAAAGGCTACCTTGGCCCCCAACTTGAAACCAAAAAACTGGTTTCTGTCCTCTTTCTTCTATTGAAACCTCTTAGTTTTTATCATCCTGTTGTAGCAGTACTTAAAAATAGCACAGTCCACTAGAACAAGAAAAACCAATTTGGTAAAGTCTTGGCCTCAGCCCCACTCATCATTTTGTTTTCTAGTTCCATCTATGATCCGGGGAAATAGTTAACTTTTTAGTCACCTGGATGTGGCATTTGTCTTTTTTCTTTTAGGAAATACTTTAACTACAACCACTAGGTATTTGGAGTCTAAGTAGGTGCGTCAAATGATGAATTTAGCATATTGTCTGGAAAGCTTACCTATTGAGTCATTACTGCACCAACCATCTGAGTTAGATGTTCTTATTCCTTTGGGTAGAGAAACAATCCTACAAGAGTTATAAAACCTGCTAACCAGACGTAATTAAACCCCTTAAAGAGGACGCAGTCACTCCCAAAAACATTTTTACGTAAGTGTTTGAGATGATTTTTAATTTTGACAGGTAAAAAAATTCTTTAAAAAAATTTTTTAAATTAAAAAAAATACTTCTCGAATTTCTGAAACTCTAGCTTGGCACAGCCAGTGAAATACCGAGATTAAAAGTCTGTTCTAGCCTTCCAAACCCTTTCCTAGGCTTGCGTAAACATTTACAAACATACATATGCAACATTATTTTTTTTAAATGGCTCTTTATTTATGTAATGTACTGCAACCTGTTTTTCTTAATATATTGTGAATACTCCTTGGGGCACATTGATCTAACTTCTTTTTAATAGCTGCATGACATTCCATAGAATGGATATAAAATGTTATAAATCATTTTGTTGATGGATACGTGGGATTTTATAAGGTTTTAGGAAATTGTATTTAATATTATTAGATAATAAATAAATAATAAATCTATGTATATTAAATGAAATCTCTGTAGCCTTCTCATTGCCTGTAATTTGAACCTTGTTTGCTTTCTTTACTATGCCATGTCTAGTCTTCTTTACAGTGCATATATTCAAGAAAGATCAAGGAAAATAATAAAAAACAGCATGCCTCATAATAATGTATGATTATGTCTCAAAATCTTTCTACCTAGAATTGAAGAAGCTTTCTGAATTCTAATTTCTGCAAGAATTGCATTTTAGTTGTATTATGAATTGTGTTTCAGTACAGGAGAGTTTTCTAGGAATGATTATTTTCCATGACTGGTCAAATTTGACCATTCTGAATTTATTGGGAAATGCTGTATGGGTCTCTGGGTCATGCAGTCCAAATTTCCCATTTCATTTCACAAGGCAGTATATGCTCTGGAGGCAGGGTAGCAAAAGATTCCAACTACTGATCTGAAGAAAGGGGAAATTATCTCACTTGAACATACAATTAAAAACATCCTTCTGAAGGCTAAATGTGGTCAAAAACTGATTAGCTGAAAAATAATGTCTTAGATATGAATCCCTTGTGTCCTTGACCTTCATTACTTAATGTTACCATTTTCTTGAGTCCCTTTGTAAGAGTCGCCAAAAGTACTGCTTGTAGAAGCGTGCGCAGAAAAGGATCCCAGATTTCAAAAATAATTTTCATACAGCAATGGCAATATCTCACGAGCAGCCACCCTAAGCTTTACATGTGAGTTTTAGCTCACAATGTGAGCCAAGAAACAGAAGAGTGTCAGAAGGAAAAGATAAATCAATGCTAGACGTCCAACGTCACCAATGCAAGCAATAAGATACATCATTAATAGTGAATTGAAAAAGCAATAATATAAAATCAGAGAGGGTATCAGTTCTTTAATTTAGTTGAGCTATAATTATATAATGAGAACATTGGCTCCTTTGAAACAATTTGAAAACAGTGCTGGGCCTTCTGTCACTTGGACCAATGGATCCATTCATTCCAAGACTTGATTTCCTGTTCCGTTTAGCATACCATTAGTTACAGGTAATTGTTGAGAGGATACTCTGTTACAAAAGCTACAGAACTCTCAAGCATTTCTGTGCAGGATAGGTGCCCTGAATAAAGGATCCTGTTTCCCTGGTGTCCTTCATTATGTTTGTCTCTTCACACAATTGTGTGATTGTAATACCGCTAAATACTTATTTGGTGGTAATGGTGCATTTCAAATTAGTGACTCAAATAACAAGAACGGAGGAAGAAAAGAGGAGAGAGTATGATCTTTGCCGAGTTATCCACCTGCAAGTTTCAGCTGAGTCAATCGGGGAACAGAATCCCATGGTAATAATTTCAAGAGCTTTTGCAATGACTGGGTGAAGCAATTCTGTGAAGAAAATATTTGAAAAAAAAATTTAGAGACTCTAAAACTTAAATTCTATTTACCTAGAATAAATAGGTTGCTGGCTTCCCAGCTCTGCAACCTTGTTTCTTACTCCTTTTCTACATTCAGTTCTTTGAATTGTGAGAGCAAGCAAGAGCCTCGTAAAGTCAAGCTTTTTTACAAAGAGGAAGTGTCATCTCCTGGATTGGCATCTCTTTAAATTGTGTCTTCCAGTTTAAATAGAAACGAAAGGACGCTTTCCCACAATAATGTTGAGTAGATGCCGCAGGATTACCCCTTCCCATGTGTCAGCTTCCACGCATCATACAGATGGAGCAGTAGGAAATGTGTGCTTCTTATGTTTGCGCTTTTTTTTAATTAATACCCTGCATTTAATTATGTAGATTGTTCTATAATTAGCAGACACTATGCAATTTGGTTAAACAGCATGAATTAAATATTGCCTTAAACAAGTGGGTCTTGGGTATTGAAATATTTTTCATATCCTTTGGTGAAATTTTATCTGAAGTCTATATGAATGAATTCCTCTGAGGAAAGCAACTAAAGTTAAAAGCATGAACTATGTAGGGGCGCCTGGGTGGCTCAGTCAGTTAAACGTCCGCCTCTGGATTTTGGCTCGGGTCCTGATCTCACTGTTCGTGAGGTCAAGCTTCACATCGGGCTCTGCACTGGCAGTACAGAGCCTGCTTAGGTTTCTCTCTCTTTCTCCCTTCCTCCGCCCCTCCCTGGCTCTCTCCCTCTCCTTCCACCCCCGCCCCCGCAAAATAAATAAATAAACTACAAAAAAGCATTAGCTATGTAGTTTATAATTTACAGAGTCGCCTAGCAGCTAAATGATTGAGAACAGAACATATACTTCCTTTAGCCCTTCAATATCTTGAAAATACCAGTAGGACTGGGAGAGCCAGAAAAGAAATATATGAAACTCTAAAAGATTTTCAGACCACTCTATGAATGACATAAGTAAACATCCTGCGTGAAAATTGAAGGGTAACTATAAAAAAAAAAAAGCATGTCTTCATTTGCAGAAAGCAAGACATGAAAGTGATTTCATCGAATAGAGTTGATTGATTCATTATCTTTGACCAGCATCGTGATAAATGTGTCCGTCAGTCAAATCTCAAACCTTCCAAACCTCAGCGTATGCTCTATTCAGTTCAACTTAACAGCACTCACCTGTCTGACAGATAGTATAGCAGCATTGGCTTCACCAGCTTAAACGCTAGGAACGATTTTGTAAAGTATCGAATAGTCTATCCCTGGTAATATGTGAACACGGCGCTGCAATTATTCATTTGATTTAACCCATTCCCATTTACATCAAAGGTTGAAATGCCTTTCTGTGTATTAGCAAGCTGCTCTGCAAGAAAAGAATTACCAAAAGGCAGAGTTTTTATTTCCTCTCCTCGGTCTGTCTGCAAAGATATGGGAGTGAGTCATGCATAGGAAACTTATTTATACTTGCATGCCATACAGAGTTTCCCCAAATGTACTCATCTGCAAATGTTTTTCCCAGCATTGCGAACAATGACCTTGGCCAGAACAATGGTGCATCTGGGTCCTCAAATTCAGTCACCTGAAGAAGAAATAATGTTATAAATTGCCCGGTGATGAACTTCTTGACTGAAAATCAAGAAACTTAATAAAAAAATATCACTGTGTTTCCAGAGCAGTTGGAAAAGAGAATATTTATATGAAATCCAGACCGAAGTCAGATTTTTCTACTGGAAAATGTATTTTTGCATCAGCAAACTCAATAATTCAAACTTTAATAGTAAAGGGATAGAGAAATGGATGCGAAATTGGCAGAGAGTTGGCCTACCACCTCTCAAGTGCAATGCCGTGAACCATAATTCTCCGGGGTCAAGCATCTGTGAATAAGAATTGCATCAGAATAGCTAAATGATGGGCCCATGTCTCCTTAAAGAAGAGTGAAGGGGAAAAGATGTATCTGAAGTTGTGCTCTGCGTTAATTGTCAGTGATATGACAAAAGTGTAGACATTCCTCACATATGAGAGTAGAACACACTCTCACAACCAGAAATTGTAAATAGGACGTCAGCAAAAATAAGCCTCCGCATCTACTCTGTTACAAAGTTCCTAGGTTACTCTGGGAAAACAGCAATTTGGAGTCCTACTCGGTAAACAAAAGGGGCTGGGCTAGATGACTTCTAACACCCCTAAGACATTAAGATTGTTGTTCTGTGAATTACCAGAGTAGGATCCTAAGAAATACCAAATATTATGGATAGCAAAACTACCTTTAAAAAAAATTAAAGAATAAAATAAATTACTATTCATTAAATACTGTATGCGTTGTACCCTTTACAAAGAATGTAGCTAGTATTCTTTCTGTTAAAAAAAAACCCTGAAAATACCCTCATTTATTTTATACTTGGATTTAACTTTATTTACAACCTGTGGTCTTTAAAATAAGAGAGAGACAGAGACAGAAAGGGAGAGACAGAGGTCCTAAAGAAGAGAAACTCATGACACTGACACTCTTTAAGTAGCATCATGTCATGTAAGTTCTGGACTAATTTATAATATAGACCATAAGAAACACACACAAAGACTGGTCATTTTTTTCAGAAAAGACAGTTTTTATGACCCATCTTCCTGACACAGAGAAATTTTTCTACTGCAAGTATTAGCTAAGACCGTAGGGTTCAAGAGAACAAAAATTACTTCAGTGAAATTTTTTCCAATTGCTTTGAGGACATAGCAATATTTCATCACTTTGGAAGCAATTGTTTTTCTGAATTAGGTGATGACAAAAATATAATTTTTCTGTAGAAATGCTACATCCTATTTGCATTACTGAAAAGTGTGCAAGGTCCCCATTAACCAGCATTACGACTTCAGGTCTGGAGTGAAAGGGCTTCCTTGGTGGTCTGTGTGCTTCTAACAAGACTCCATTTTAAAGGGAAGGTTTAGACAAAAGGGCGGTTAGCTAATTGTTTTTAATTAAGAATCAAATTTATTCCTAAGAGGGGGGTATACTTTTATCGTAATTCAAGGACAGGCTAACTGTGAACCAGGTAGGAAATGCAGGATTAGAGAATCTATCTCTCAGTTCTGTGATCTGATGTTTCCAGGATTTGTCTCATCACTTCTGTACCTACGATCGATTGAGTAGAGCTGAGCTTGCACATAAACATCCATGGTTCCTGCCTTCACCCAACCCGCCATAACTAGACCACTAGTGGAATTCTCTTAAAGTGACCAAAGTCCTTTTCCGTCTTTAAGCAGATGTCCCTAAATGAAGAATATTTTTTCCAGCTGTGCAAAACTACGTGGTGCATTTTACATTCTACAAGTACAAAAAACGTGGTATATATAGGCCACTGACCGAAGGACTATCATTAGCTGTCATTTTACTTATTGCCAATGGGCCATTTAGAATTAGTCCAAACAAATCCTGGAGAAGTGATAGAAAAATAAAAATTGTCTTTCTGGTATTTTTGAAACCTTACAGCTTGAGAAGAAATTCAGAGTTAAGAGTCTTATACACAGGACCCCAGAATGAGAAATCAGTATTCCCTCCCAAACTCTAGCAGAAACTAAATTAAAATTCTGAATCCGTTTATCCAAACTAAATGGTAGCGACCAGTGCCTTTCAGAAATGTTTACAATTGGCCCTCCTTTTGGACTCTTTAGTGATTGATTTGAGATTCGACAGTAGCTAAACACTATGCTATTAGCAAACCTGGTCTGCCTTTCGACCAACCTCCGCAGGGCTGCAGTCACAGGGATATAGCATCTTTAAAAGTTAACCAGGAACTTCATGAAGCTGAGGAAATAACTCAACTCGAAAGCATTTGGTGCTGAAAGCCAGGGTCTATGAAACAGGCTCTTCCAAGGAGATACCTCAACACTGTTGATAAACTAGAAGAAGGTTTCTGGAAATTTGAGACCTCACGTACTTGTGGTAAGTTGACGGTCAAGAAGTTGCTAAATAATCAAATCTGTCACCAAAAAGATAGAAACTAAAAGTAGTTTGGTTCCATAATTGCTTGCTTTCCTGGTCGAACGCTATGATCATAATGACCGTATGATGAGTTAAGTTAGGTCTCTGCAGTTTGATTTGTACTGGATGGAATGCCCCTCCCCCAACTCTGCTGGAAAACCAGGATCATCGTTACAGTCGTCTTCACAGCAGTCCAAGCGCACATCACATGTCTGTAGCATATTGTAGTTTATTTCATTTAATCCTCATAGTAGTCCTGAGCGAGAACACAGGCAAGGCATAGTAGAAAAAGAAACAAGGTTGAGGGGAAATGCATAAGGCCTGCGTTTGAATCCATGGATTGTCTTTGTAAATTTGAGGAAATGATCTAGGCTTTGTAAGCCTCCGTATCCTAGTAGTTAAACTGTAATAAATAATATTCACCTTATGGAGTTGCTGT
Organism: Prionailurus bengalensis; assembly: GCF_016509475.1. Lineage (NCBI taxonomy): Eukaryota > Metazoa > Chordata > Mammalia > Carnivora > Felidae > Prionailurus > Prionailurus bengalensis. The sequence continues at coordinate 7,893,976 of NC_057358.1, read as the reverse complement.
GGCCACTGGCGTGTAGGATGTAGAAATTTGTCATTGTTCACATTTCATGAGTGACCAAGTTCAGATTTAGAAAATTAGGTGACTTGTGTCAGATCACACAACTAAATGACAGGACTAGACAGGAATTCAGGAATCTGAGAATTCCACCTTTTACGTTCAGTTCGCAGTAGAGCTCTCAGACCCAAATAAACCAAATAACCTCTGATAAACTCTGAATAAGAGTTACTCTTCCAGACTCTAGCAGACTCTCCTTTGTCACAAGTCCTGTAGTACAATCTGTGTACCTTTGGGGGACCTATTAGCACTTGTATAATAAGTGATAGGTGAAATGATAAATGTTTAGCTACATAGATGGATATATAGACAGTATGAAAGAGTTCTTCTTTATTTAAATATACAGCAAGTCCCTCAAAGACGAAGAATCAGACTTACATTTATAATGTGTCTGCTCAGTATTTTTGTGATGCTTTCCTTTTAATGCTTACTTTCTGGTGAGTTTTTCTATCTATAGAGGGTAATTTAAAATTAGGATTTTGACATCTTTTTTTTTAATTTTTCAGATGAGAATGATGTGGATATGGTCAACGGGTGGCATAAAATTGTCTATTCAATATCGCCAAGGAAATAGAAATTGTAGTGCATTTCACTACAAATTGTAATGACTAAGACTCCCCAATGTGGAGGGTTCCTCCCAGTGTCTGATGTGTCTTTCCATAATAACGCGCACCAAACAGGATGAATGATGGCCTCGGAAAAGAAAAGCACTCTCACTCATGAGAAACCTTTTACTGTCATGTCTTTGGATTGATTTAAATTCTTCAGGCCCAGAGACGAGTATTAACCCTAAGCATGATGTGTAGTCTGAGCGTCTTCTTGTTTTTAATTTGGCATCGGCTCTTGGTTCCCCTAAAGTTCAATCATTTGACTCATCCTAATTTTTTTTTTGACGTAAATCAATATCAAAAGACTTTAATAGACATTTGGTCCATAGGTAAATCATGCAGAGTAAATTTTACAGATGATTATGTAAGATTTCTTCACAGTCGTTCTTAACCACTCATTGCATTTTATCACTGAAGCCAAAAAATTATCCCTGAGGCTTAGTGAAAGATTATTTTTTTTTATTTTGTGTTTGCCCCAGTTCAAGTTCTGCTTGAATATCCAAAACAGCTAATTACCTTCTCCTCATAATAATTACCAAAAAATATGAAGGTAATCATTAAAGTAACCTTAAGCTGCTATATTTTAAGCTGCTGTTCAGCATCCAGTATAATTACCCCAATTCTTATTGAATTGCAACAAATATATCTGCAACCTGTTCATGCGCCTGTATAATCATCTCCAAGCTAAAAAGACTTTCTTGAGCTATAAACTTCACTCAGGTTCAACATATGTACCCAGGTTCAATGTAATTCAGAAGGGAGGGAAGTTTTCCTGTTTGCTCCTTTTTCGGGGTTCGGGGGGTGGGGTAGGGATCGTATTTAGGTTCTTATGGCTTTTGTTTTGCTGTAAGTGTTACTTTCTGAATACACTAATCGAATTTGCACTTTAAAAAAAAATAATCCCTCTCACCCATTTCTAATAAGTCGCTTTTCTGTGGATTAGTGGGATACATGTTGCCACATCAACATAAAAGTTAGGAAACGTGCACGCAATTTAGATGAAACTGAACATTTCTTGAAGTGGCTAGACTTTAACTTGTCGTGTGATTAGTAATGCCAGGATAAAACTGCCTTGATACGTGAAGGGATTTTCATTTTCACAAAGAATGTTTATTTCCTGGTTTGTTTTTTTTTCTCTTTTATTCTACCGGTCGATAAGATGCTAAATAGCTGTCTTTTTCACAAAGTATAGGGTTTTGCCTTGCCTTTAACTTTTCCATAGCTCCTTATTCCCATATTCAGATGAGCTTCTGGGGTCTCATCATTGTTCCTATGGTATGATGGTCTCACGCTTTCCTGGTCTTTGCTTCTGTTGAGTCACTACAGAGAAGACACTCTCCTGTTCACCAGGGCCCCCTTGAAATCGCTCTACTGCATTCCTTAGCACAACACAGACTTTATCGTTCCATTCTTTGATATTCCGTATTCTTTTCGTCTTTCGCATGTTTCCCTTGTCTCTCCAACTACAGCATAAGAATTTGAGGGTGAAAACTTTGTCTTTCGCTTCTTCTGTATCACTCAGATGGCCCTGGCACATGCTACACATACAATGTATGTCCAATAAATAGAGTATTTCATGCCCGAGGAGAGGATTCAACAAGAACAATAGCATGTTTATTACTTAATCTCAAGAGTATCAAGCATAACGACCTGTTTTACTTAGACACAGTGCCGCAGAAAGCCAGGTAAATCCATAAAGTTCCTGCTTTTGTCTCTTACATATGTATTTACATGAAAACATTTTTACATATGTAAAAAGACGGAAGAATTGCTGGAGTTTATTTATCTAAAAAATAAAACTGGGGGAACAATATTTGCTATCATTTTCCAGACTGCTTGCTTGTGCTTAAGGGCATTTCTACCCAGCTTTTGAAAACAAGGCATTCTATTTCTGTTAGTGACAACAGGTCTAAACACAGCAAGAAGAAAAAAAAAAAAAAAACCAAAAACTGTGTAACTCATATTAATGAATCAATTAGTATGTGTATGATGGATGCAGTCTCAATTTTACAGGCAGCTACTTGTCCCGTCCAGAACCCTATCAATCTGTTACCATTCATCATGAGTCAACGGTAACAAAACAGGGAAAGGGATATTCTAGACCATAAGTCAATTCTGACTACTGCGGTTTCACATCTGTTTGCTTCATTTTGTAGTAGTTGATACTCGTGTCCTTTTATGACTGTGTTACTTTAGAGACGGCGTGGCTGGAAGAGAAATGTGGCCACCTCCCTGCAAATCTCAGACTCTCATGTGTGGCTGGGTGTGATCAAAAGCTCAGGCCAACGTTGGCGCCTACCCCCGATACACACTTAGTAGGCAAACTGATTTGTTCACGAAGCTTTATCATCTGTGCGTTTCTTCCCCTTTCCAAAAACATGGACGAATATGCGTGGGACATAAATTCACATGGGCAGTAGTGACCCAGGATGTAGCAATATGTATCATGATTCCCATTCAGTGTTGAAAGAACTTCTAACAGCAAGGAAAAGGTTTATATGAAAGTACAAACAAGAAGGCCACTGGGGCACCTAGGTAGCCCAGTCGGTTAAGCGTCCGACTTCGGCTCAGGTTATGATTTCACGGTTCACTGGGTTCAAGCCCCTCGTCGGGCTGTGCGCTGACCACTCGAGGCCTGGAGCCTGCTTCGGATTCTGGGTCTCCCTCTCTCTCCGCCCCTCCCCCGCTGACGCTCTGCCTCCCTCTCTCTCTCAAAAATAAGAACAAAGGACTACATTTTTGAAGGGCCTTTCTCAGCTCTCACCACGTCCCTCCACAAATGATCTTTACGTCACAGTTTCTCTCTCACCTCCTCACGGCCTCCCTATGTTGCCCCAGCTTCCCAACATGGCCACCTTTCCACTTCAAGTCACCTCAACGTGGTAAACTTCCCGGTGGTAACGCTTTTCTCCTACAACCAAAATCCAGACATTTTTGTCAACTCCAGAAGAGCCAGTAGCTGTGACCTTACCCGGGCACACTCAAATCCTCTACTGTGACTGAAGCCTCCACCTCACCCCCATCCCTCCCACCACTTCACACCGTAATTGTTCCGGCACATGTGAATGCCGTGTGAATATCTGGCTCGATGGGGTAAAGCTGGTTCTCTGTCCACGGGGAAAAAGGCTTTCTACCTGCCCGCACTGAACTCAAAAGGTAGCATGAGTGTCCCTGTGTGCCCCAGGACCCCCACATCCTGAGGGGAGACTAGTGTCCCCTCTAGCTCATACTGCCTTCAAGTACTTTTAGAAAGAAGTGATTTCTGTGGAATGGGCTACTGAACCTAATATAATGAGGAGGCGTGTTTCAAACTGTAGTATCCGGTGCTCCCAGCACATGGTATCCAGAAGGATGCAATGACTATGAAGGGAACAGAAGCCTCTCGATGACAGGATGCAACCTGAATGCAGTAAGTGGGAGGGACGAGGTGTTATCTTACCACACGTGAGTTGCCCTTGATGGGAGAACTGTTAACAGCTCCCAGAACGGTGCCTGACACAAATGTGCAGTAGAATTGTCATGACCAAATCAGCGGTCTGCTATTTTTATCAGCTGGTGCCTGCCGAGGACCGGGACCGTGCTTTCCTGGAAGCCATCATGGCGAAAGAGGGGGAAATGTAGTTTGGAGTTCAGGCAGCAAGAATCCTAGTTCTTTTGGTTGATAAATACGAGCTCTTGGACAATTTACTTATTGATGCTGTTCAGCACTTACTTTTTTCTACAACTAGATAGTGGGAGTATAAGAATGTTTACATCACACAGTTGCTGTGAGAATCAAATGAGTATAGGAATGTAGAAACCACCTGGCATGATGCCCAATTAGATGTTGCTGGGGTTGCGTCCCTACCCCCTCTACTTGAGTCCGCCCTCCAAGGAAGCTGTGCTGAGCCAGGCGTTGGACTTACCTGCCTGCCTTCCTGGATTTGTCAACGAACCTCCTATTACTGTTCCTCCATTTCTTTGTGTTGTCTTTCTGCCAGTCCACCTCCACTCATTGTTTTTTTTTATCCCAAACATATTTAATACATGCCTTCTCTGCACCAAGGTCTGTACTGGGCAAAGGAATAGATTGTCCTCATGGACTATGTCACCTAATGGTCCTGGAAACCCTGAGATGAACTTCTGTCTGTTTGGCCATGTCTTCAGCTATTGTTTTTCTGGCACTACCTGCCGCTACCTGTCATCTGCCAGACCACGTCCCACTCGCCCTGTCTGTCTTTCCACCCGGGGCCTATTTGAGCCTAAGTTATGTGTGTGCCTAAAAATGGCGGCCTCTTTCTCTCCCTCCCATCCATTGCAGTGTACATGACTCCACAGCATCCGTCCCTCAGGCACTCTGTACGAGTTTTGTCACCAAACAGTCTCGAAGTAGGTATTATTTTTTTGTAATTCTCAGATGGCTCTCCAAGATTTTCTGCCTTAATCTCCAGGACTGTGAGTACAAAGAGATGCATCACTCTTATGATCATGTTACCTGATATAGCAAGAGGAAGTTTCAGATCCATTTGAGGCTGCCAATCAGCTGACTTTGAGTTGAGCAAAAGGGAAGTTACCTGGATGGGTCTAATGTAATCATAGGGACCCTTTAAAAGCGGAAAGTTTTCTCAAGCTGCTGATAGAAATCAGAGATTTTAAGTATGAGAAGAAATGCAACTGACCCCCAGGAGCAGAAAACAGGCCTGCTGGTAGCCAGCAAGAAAACAGGGACCTTAGTCCTATAACCACAAGGAATTAAATCCAACCAACAACTTGAATGGGCTTGAAAGAGAACCCTTCCTCAGAGCCTCCAGGTAAGAGATCAGGCTGACATCTTGAATTTATCCTTGTGAGGCCCTAAGCAGAGATCCCATCTAAGCTTGACTGGACTTCTGACCTATAGAACTAAGAGATCACAAGTAGGTTGAAGATATTAAGTTTGTGGTGATTGGTTACACAGCAATAGAAAACTAACACAGAAGTGTCCCCTCCTCTCCTAATTTAAGATATTCTGTTTATCACTGGTTTTCAACCATTGGATTTTGTCTCTTGGCACAGTTCTTTTTTTTTCCTGCTTATAGTTTACTGAGCTTCCTTTATTTATGGATGTATAGGTTTTTTTAATCAAATTTAACTTTTTTCCATCATTTCTTCAATATTGTTTTCTATCCCCTTATCTCTTTCTTCTCCTTTTAATACTCTAATTATACATATATTTGGCCACTTGATGCTACCCCAAAACTCACTGATGAGTTGTTTTTCAAGCTTTGTTTGTCCCTCCTGTATTACATTTAAAATAATATTTAAAATAAAACTAGATGGTATATATTACTACGTCATCAAGTCGACTACTTTCTTCTGTAGTGTCTACCCTGCTAATAATCCCATCCAGTTTTATTTTTATCCCAGACATTTAATTTTTCATCTTTAGATGTTAAATATTCATCTTTTTTATATCTTTCTTGTCTCTTTATTATACCCTTTCCTTCCTCCATCTTCCTGAACATGTGAAGTACATTTATAATTGCTGTTTTAATATCCTGGTCTACTGATTGTCCTCTCTTTTATCTTTGGCTTTGTTTCTATTCATTGTTTTTTTTTCTTCTCTTGGTTATCGGTTATATTTTCTACTTTTATGCATGCTTGTTCATTTTTTATTGGGTGCTAGAAATTGTGAATTTTACACTGTTGGATCCTGGATTTTTGCTTTTCAGTTGCTTTGGGGCTTTTTGCGGTGATACAGTTCTATTACTTGGAATTAGTTTGATTCTTTCCAAGACCGCTTTTAAACTGTACTTTTACACTGTACTGTAAAAAGTCCAACCTTTAGTCTGGGGCTACTTGGGCACCGCTACTAAGGCAGTACCCTTCTGAGGACACTATGCAATCTTCCAGCGTTTTAGGAGATCTTCTTCTTGTGTCCAGCAGGAGTACAAAATATTACCAACCCTGTCTCCAGTGATGGTCTCAACTATTTCTTTGTAGTGATTCTTTCCCTACTCCTCAACTCAGTGAGACCACCAGATGCTCTTTGGGTTTCCCTCCCTGATCTACCTGCTGGAAACTCTCCCCCTGACATGAGTTGAAATACGTATAGGGCTCATCTTGTTTATTTTCCTTTTTCTGGGGATCAGTGTTCTGTGCCGCTTATCTTCCAACAAGTGAAACTCATTGTTTCACAGATTCTTCCTGGTTTTCTACTTATGTAATGCATGAAGGTAAATTGGAACCCTGTCATCTGATCATGGCACCAAGTGGAAGTTGTTGGCACCCAGTGTTCATGAACTCAAGGACCATATACTCAAAAACCTGTAGAGGCCCAACAAGTAATTCAAATGACATAAGGGATTCCAGTGGTCAAAATCAGGGCTCTGGCCAATAATTTGCACTTAAAAAACAAAGTCTGGGGCCAAAAAATCTTATGTTCTGCAGTCTAGCAGGCCACCATTTTGTGCATTCGGTTCTGAACCCTTTCTCTTTCCATCTCATCTCTGAGTGTAAATCAAAACTATTAGAAACTCCTCTCTTGCAAACCTCTTGTAGGATATGGATGTGTAGTGTGCATTACATTCAGTACATTAACTTTTAAGGATGTTTGCATTTTCCACCACAACTATAACTATGCAGTATCTCTTTTCAGAAAAATTGAGAATTTCAGCCAAAATCTGAGGGAGGTCTTTATGGGAGATGGCTTATGTGAGTGGAATGGGGGATGAGAAGAAAACAGAGTTGAAAAATAGACAAAAACCCCACTAACAGGCTCTCAAAATGACACCTGTTCTATCCTGAACAATTGAATCAGAAGTGCAGTCGCTGAATGCTGAGCATTATGAGAACACAAGCAGTGATACTTGTAATTACTTTTCAGAAGATCACTGCAGTCTTCCAGCTGACTGGTGGATCTAATCAAGTCTCAGTGCCTAGAACATAGATGTGAATTCACAGGTTCTCAATACACGTGTATAGTTAGTGTATATTCACAAATTTGTTTAAGAACACAGTGCCTACAACATACTTTCAGTAACATGTCAAATGGTGATATAAAAACCCTGTGCCTTGAAAAAGTAGTCATTAAAAACACACACACACAAGGAAGTAGATAACTGTTGTTCACAAGCATCCTTAAAATTTGGTCTAATATTTTTATGCATACAGTAACCAAACCACAAAATGGCAGTCTGGGTGCGTATCATCTAGCTGCCTGTTCCTGCCTGAGATCACAGCAATAGCGACAACGAAGCCAGGACTGAAGGTAGGACTTCTCATTCAGTGGAGTCATCAACTCACTCAACTTCTAGAGGAATAAAAAGACACTCGGTAAAATCGTCTGCGAAACGTACCTAGACTGGTAGGTTGGATCAGTCGAATTCTGCGAACTAGAAAGGTATTTTACATCTCAGGAACTTTGCAGGGGATTTTGAGGAAATAATAATACTGTCCAGTTTCACCACCACCACCCCGGAACACGAGAAACTTGAGGTTTTGCATACTTCAACCTAAAAGAATAAATTTGTGACAGAAAGGCAGTTCTCAAATAAGAATACCTGAGAAAACATATGATCCAACAGATAAATGATCAGTAACCACTGAATTCTCACTATGAGAATCTATGTGTCTAATAAGTGCTCTACATCCCATTGTTTCCACATAAAGGTTGCTCGATGCAAATGGCAAAAAAAAAAAAATCATTCATTTCAATAGCTGTATGCAAATTATTTTTTTTAAACCACCAAGTGAAAATAAAGCCGAAGCCTTCTCAGACCTAAAACAAAGTTAATTGTAGTCCAATAGTCATGATTTTAACCCAGCCGAGACCTTCTCCAGGGCTAATCTTAGGAGAAGTTGAGAGTACTTGTTGTGACTTAAGAGCCATCAAATACACAAGGCGTTCTAACACATTCTTAACAAGCTCGTCATATAATTTCCTACAGTCCACCAATTGGGAAATCATGTTAGTTGGCCAGTATGATGTGTATTTTAAAGGTCAGGTATTTATTGAAAGTGTTAAAGACTGGATAATGACGCAGGAGTTACAATGAGTTGTTTTAATTAGATTTCAGAGATAGGGATACCCCCATTTCCTTCATCCATTCAGTAACGAAGCCCTGTTGATCCTTTCATGAATCCTTTCTTTCTTTTTGGCTTTTTTTGGCTCCACTCCCATTACAAACAGTCTAGTTTAGACCTTCATCATTTCTCATCTGGATTATTACAACAGTTTCCTAAAGCCTTACTACACCCCAATCCTTTTTTGTCCCACAAGTGTATTATGATACGATGCTTCTTCATTTAAAATCTCTTTAATGGCTGCCTAATACAAATGGATAAAGTGCAGATGTTTAATGAGGTCTCTAAGGCCCTGAGTAACAGGCAGCTGACTACCTTTCTCAACTCATCGCTCACCCCTGGCCAAACGCTCTAGCCAAAACCCAGAATCCCCAGAATAGCACCTGTCAGCTTACCTCCTTAGTTATGCACGTGCCATTTCTCTATGAAAAATTCTCCGTAGCTCCCCACATACCACACTTCCCGTGGCCCATTTGTCCTTTGACAGAGTGGTTAACTCTACTTATCCTTCAAGACCCATCATAGATCTCTCGTCTTTGATTCCTCTCTGATAATGTCCAGGGCACCCCAATGCTATGGGAAATTATCTTCCTACACCCATAGCCTTTGGCACATAATCCGGTAAGAGTAAACATAGTAATCATGTCTCACAACAGGACCCTTGAGTAGTATAAGCTATTTGAGGGTAGGATTGTGTATTTATCTTTATCTTTCCTAGGGACTCATATTGTGCCTTCTGCTCAATACATTTTTTGAGTGGATGAATGAAAATGTTGGGAGAAGTAATTTTGACAATAAAAAAATACAACACTTCTATATTTTTTAAAAAAGGTTTCTGTATTTATTTTTATTTTAGAGAGAGAGAGAAAGAGAAAGCAAGCAGGGAGAGGGGCAGAGGGAGAGAGAGAATGTTAAGCAGGTTCCACCCTTAATGTGGAGCCCAACATGGGGCTCGATCCCACGATCCTGGGATCACGACTTCAGCCCAAATCAAGAGTCAGACGCTCAACCAGATGAACCACCCAGGCACCCCTTAGATACTATGTGCTAAGTACAATGGCAAATTGTATTTGTTTTATCTTGACCACAGCTTGCCTACAGATTCATTCATTCATTCATTCATTCACTCATTCATTCATTCATTCATTCTTCAAATAGTTACTGAGAAACTATCACTATCAGGCTTTTTTCTGTATCCATCAGGATCTGGCAGGAAATTGAATGTAAACTCAAACTGAGTTTTTCTAGAGAGAATTTAATATACATAGTAATTTACCAAAGTGTGAGCACAGTGAAGATATAAACAACAAGGGGTAGTGTAGCATCTCTATTCCTATACCTTTATAATAATCCCTGTGTTCATACATTCCCTTTGAATTGTTAAGATTTGGATGTACCATCTGTCTGCTGGTGAGACAAACTGATGCAAACATATATCCAGAATTCCATCTGGGAGACTAGCCTCTGCCACCCAGGCCACCATCATCAGTCGTGGCCCCTCTCCCACCTCCCTGCTTGTTGCCCTCTCCATCTAGTGTCCCACAGAGCCACAGACAGGTGTGTTTAAATGCTGATCAGATCTTGCCACCTTTTCTGATTAAAGCTCTCCAAGAGATCGCCATCCCATTTGAAGCAAATTTCAAATGCCTTTCAATGGCTCCAGGGACCCTACAAAGTTTGGCCAGTGCAGTTTTCTCTTACTTTGTCTCTGTCACTCTCTGTCCTAGCCTTCCTGATGTTGGTGTGAAAATGCCTGCGCCCCCCACCTACTGCTTCCAGGCTTTTCATGGAATGACCCCCTTAAGATCTTGACACAATTCATTGCCTCCCTTCCTTTGGGTCTCTGCTCTGCTGTCTCACCTCCTCAGACAAGCCTTCTCTGACCACTCTCTAGAATAGCTGCCCCTCCCTCATTCTCTTTTTCCTTGACCTGTTGAGTTAGTTAGTTTATTTAATTATTTATTATCACTTGTGGCACTTAACTACTAAATAAAAAATCCTTTATTATGTATTCTTTATTTGGCTCACGTTTATTTCTAGTCTCTCTGATGGGAATACAGTCTCCCAGAGAGTAGGGTCTTTATCAGAACTATTCATGGCTGTACCCAAAATAACAAAGCTTGTGGCACATAGTAGGCATTCTGTTTGAAATACTGTTAGGGGAAAAGCACTTGTATCATTAATAAGGTATCCGGGATGCCAAGTATGTGGTTTAACGTAATAGGTATTGAATAAATGGTAACTTTTATTATTATACATAAAACTAAAGATAAAAGCAATATAATATCCTAGAACATGCTCTTCTGTAGCTCTTACTTATGTATGTTCCGAGAATAGGAGTTAATATAACTCTCAAATTCCTATTTTGAAACCCACATCTAAGATTTAAAATAAATTTTGTCAACTATAAATGAAAATCAACAGTATTTTTATCGATACATCTGTGTATGTGTCTGTCCGTACACACGCACATGTAGATGTATTCTCACAGCATTTGAAATTAATAGATGCTCAATAAATGGTAGTTACTACAATAATTTCTTTAGATGAATTTAGAGAATATTAGCAATATGACAGCAAATATAAATATTACCAGGGCAAATTTTATGGCTTAATGAAAAAGCTAAGTACTACTATTAACTGAATATTTACCACATTTTTATTCCTAGGAATAATGAGATGTTAAGCATTTTAAATTGCTAATAATAGTGGTTTCACTTTTTGTTATTTTTTGGTAAAGCACAAAGAATACTGGCTCGGCATTCCTGTTTAATTCTTATGGATTCAATACATTTGAAGTTTTAAACAACATATCTGAACTTTTTAACAGGCTCCATTTGCCAAATTTGCAATGATTTAATTTGCTTGTAATAAATACGGTATCTTATGTAAAGAAACAAAAAATACACGTTGTGTTGAAAGACTGTAGTTGGGCTTATACCTACTAGCAATGAACAGAACATAACAAAATACCTAATCATAAACTCAGTGGGCTTATATTTTTAAGTCTCTGTACAACTTACAAGAAACGCTTTCTGTCATGTGTTCAAATTAAATGTGATCATTCATTCATTCATAACCATGAGCACATTCAGTGATAAATGCACCCCTTTTTAAAAAGCATTTTCTTCTCTAAAATTTTGAAATGTAAAAAATGATCTCTCTCTTTTTTGCCAGGCAACTTAAACAAGGCAATAAATTAAAAAATCAATATAAGTCAATTTGCAACATATGCCCTTGGAAGAGTTAGGTAGGAATATAAAATCAAATAAATATAAGTCAATTAGATTCAATATTGTTAAAAGGGGGCTACAGATGTAACTATTGCACTCGTCTGCTAAGGAAATCTCTCTAAGTGCAGGGGATATTTTTATAGCCAATAAAAATGCATTCTACCAAATGGAGAAGGGATCCCTCCAGCATACACTTTCAAAATCCCATGCCTCTATTTTTGTCAATGGCCCTTTAATTGTATACTACCATTGTTGAAAAACTATGTACAGTACGCTGAAAATTCTGCCATCTGCCTTTAGAAATGCTCCAGAATATCCTTCAAAGATCAATAAATTATTCATTTCCTGAAGTTGTGCATGGGAGCTTCGCAGTCCGCAAATAGCGTGTAATAAATTATTCAGGGTACACCTTACAGACATGGCATTTGTAAAGAGACTCTGCAGGTGCTATATTCCTCATACAGAAAACGTGGTTTCACTGACGGATATGTTTTGACATCCTTCTGGGTGGTTACAAAACTCTACATGATCTAGAATTTACTTTGCATCCAAATCGATAGGTCTTATATTGGACCCAATTTCGGTACACCAAAAAACTGTCCTCTAGCACCATTTAATCTTCATTTTGGAAAAGGCCAGGATATAGAAACCATTTTGCTTTGTGTCCTTTTCAGATTGAGCCCAGTTCTACTATGTATTTATGCGTTTGATGGCAGACGCTTACCCTTTGCTTTTCATTTTTTTCCATGTAAGTTGAAATTATTTTTCGGATATGACAGGAAGGGTTGTCTTTGGATTTGATTTGACTCTAACCATGTCATGACTCCTCTGGAATATTTCAACAAAAGTGGGTCCTCTGAGGGCCACTCCACCTCTTTTTCTGTCCCCAAAGCTAGGAAGGCTTTTCCAGTTAGAGACTCCTTGGTGTCTGTCCAGGCTAAGTAAGTTACCACAGTAAAAGTATATCAATAATAGTAGTAAGACTTCAACTACCAAATATCAAATTTAGGTGCATAGAGGCTGTCTTCCAGCAACGTTTCATTGCACTGTAGATACTCGGTGACTTCAGAAAGGCAACCGGTTTTTACAATAGTGTGAGAAACACCAGGGTGCTCAGTGTGGCACAAGCGTAAGGCATAAACTCACAAGCCTGCCTTAAAGCCTAACCTCAACTTCACTTTCTAAACGTGTTTAATTCCCGCATTTGAGTCAATGTGGGATGTGCCTTTTGTCCTTCTGGATTCCAAAGAGGAAAATCACCCTGCCTGTGTCAGTATTGACTATAACAGCTCATTCATTTAACCTACGTCCCAGCAGTTCGGATCCCAAGTATGTGCCCAAACAAGACGTCTATATATTCACCAAAAGACATGTATAAGAATGTTGGCAGTGGTTTTATTAGTGATAGCCAGAAATTAAGAATGAATAACTCCGTAGAATGAATACATAAATTGTGTTATGTTCGTGCAGTGGAATATTATCCAGCAGTGGGAATTAACACAACAACACGGATTGATCACAATATTAGCCAAAGAAACCAGACACAAAAAATGCATACTATGTAACTCATTTAGATATGGATTTCAAACACAAATGTGCGGTATCAGAAATCAGGTCCTGATTATCCTGTGAAGGGAACAGTGACTGACTGGCAAGGAGAAAGAAGAGTCTTCCAGAATTCTAGTAAATTCTATTCCTTCATCTGGGTGCAGGTCCCACAGCTTGTTCACGGTTATAAAAAATTCATCGAGCTGTATGTGCCCTTATGATTCGTCCACTTTTCTGTACATAAGTCGCACCTCAATAACAGGTTCTAAAAACAAAACGTCAAAAAAAGATCCAAATGCAAACAAACCGTGTCAACTAAAAGAATGAACGTTTCCCCAAGTTCTCAGCTCACTGGCAGTGCAGGAACTAACACTCCACGAATTCGCAGACAAATAGCACGTCTACCCTTCATGTCACCAGTGTGAAACTTGATCTCATCGGAGGTCCCACGCCTTTTATTCAGAACAGATGAGAGTTCGGAACAGATTAGATGAGTCGCGTTGGTTCATACAAGGCTTGGTGCGTGGGCTTTGGACGCCTCATACCTGTGCAGGCCGTCACGCAGAGAGGGACCGAGATCGTTTGGAGGAAACTTCCTGACCCAGCTTCTGTGTGCTGCGGCCCTTGCACCCTCGTATCTCACACAAGAAGAAAAGACTCGAAGAGGCGAGAATCCCACCCTACGCTTCCTTCATTAAAGGTCACTTGACAGTGAGATCTGTGCGGTGATGAAGACTGGGCGTGGAGGGATTTCCCATTCCTGTGATCTTCGCAGACCTCGTGGCTCCTCTGCAGTGATGTTATCACCCGGACTTCGTCAGAGTGATTCACGCCAATCGGTAAGGGACGAAAGTGAATTGCCACCGAAATGCAGAGTCATTGACCTCGTGGCTTTTGGATCCGCCCTCCCCCGCTCCGCCCCCCCAAGGGAACTCAGTGATGATTCTCCTTCTGATTGAATTGGCGCCCCATAGAACTCTGGTTCTTTCATCTCCTCCCCACTGTCTACCCTCCACTCACACAGGATTTCAATTTAGAGGTGATCAAGAAAGCAACAGCTAGTTTCAGGGAATAATTGTCTCTTTTGATGTGATCTGTTTTACATAAAAATGAAGAAAGATGCACATTTATGGAGAAGCACTTGCCATTCCAAAGCATTTACAATCAGCAGGCGGTTGGCCTCCTGTGCTTCTCTGTAAGGAAAATTCGTCTTCCTCCATCACCACCTCCTTCTCCACCTCCCCCCACCCCCCTTTTTTTTTGGTATAAAAGACTAAACCCAAAGGACCTAGACAAAACTTGGCTAGCAAGTTGCTGATAGGGCTGTCTAGGATGAGGGGCCAGTTTTATGGAGCTGTTTGAGTTGGGGGGGGGGGTCCGCCTCCTGATCTTCCTTAAAAAGACGATATACTACAGCTCAGTGCGGTAATATATGTGGCTTTATCCATCCCTCTCTCCCTCTGATTTCTTTGACATACGAAATCATAACGCTTTCCCTCCAGTTATTGTGGGGGCAGACACAAAATTGCGTACCAAATTTAGTACACCTTGGTCCACCGGGCTGTATGCGCTGAACTTTACCAAAAGAAATACATTGATCTTTTCCCTCCTTTGCCATTTCCCCATACCAAGGAAATTGGGAGCAGGAAAAAGCTTGGTGCACCAAATAAAGGAAAGACATTGCATACGTAAAGGACTGTGCTTTAAATATCACACTTTATCACATGGAAAATCTACACAATGCAAATAGAGAAGGATACATTTGGAAAGTTTATGGAATACAACAAGCAACCCGGATCTTCCGGCGCTGGTATTTCTGCTCATGGCATTTAGCAACTCGGACTTTTACATGATGCTGGAGTCAAGATCAACATGCAGTGAGCTTCTATTGTGTCAAAAACTAGAAAACAACGGTAGTCACTCGTGGTGAATCCCAAACTTGAAAATAGATACGTAGCATTTGAAGACCCCAAAAATAAATAAATAAATAACTCCTCTAACTTTTGTTGGTGCTTTTTCTGCTAGGGTGGCAGCGGCCGTTGAAAATGACATGAAAGGAGAAAGTCCCACATCACAGTCCTCGTCTCTGCAGGTGGCTTTGCCTTCTGTTTCGCGTCTGTCTTTCAGTCCTTGAAAGAGCGTAAAGCCTTGAAAAATAAAATAGGAAAGAAAATCGAGATGCCTAGAAATGAAAATGAGTAACTTTTTTTTTGAGAGAGAGAGAGAGCGCAAGTGGAGGAGAGGGACAGAGAGACAGAGGGAAAATCTCAAGTAGGCTTCACATTCGGTGCATACCCGACAAGGGGCTCACTCCCACAACCCTGGGATCACATCCTGAGCCAAAATCCAGAGACAGAGGCTCAACCAACCGAGCCACCCAGGTGCCCTGAAAATGAATGACTCTTGGTTCACATAAATGGAAAACATAAATTCAGAGATTAGATCTCTTTATTCTCATCCTTTAAATATTGTGGGTTGTTTTTTTTTCTTGACTAATTTAAATCATCTTATAATTGGATTATTATTTTCTTAATTTGGGAGAGATAGCTGCCACATCTTGGTGAGTGTGTACCTGAGAACACAAGAGCCAAGAGATGCTTCTCAGTAAATGGTTTCTTGTACAAATGGGTTTGGAAGGCTCTGAACTCTATATAGTAGTCTCAGGAGTTAAGGGCACAATTGCATGATAAAGACCAAGAAATCATGCGATAAAGCTACCTGTTTAACTGTATTTAACCCAGCCTCTTTCTAATATGTCTGATTACAAAACCTATTTCTCGAGAAACACTTACATAAGAAGTGGTGTTCTTTTTTTTTTAATTTTTTTAACATTTATTTATTTTTAAGACAGAGAGAGACAGAGCATGAATGGGGGAGGGGCAGAGAGAGAGGGAGACACAGAATCGGAAGCAGGCTCCAGGCTCTGAGCCATCAGCCCAGAGCCCGACGCGGGGCTCGAACTCACGGACCGCGAGATCCTGACCTGAGCTGAAGTCGGATGCTTAACCGACTGAGCCACCCAGGCACCCCAAGAAGTGGTGTTCTTCAGAATACCCTTTGGAAACTCTAGTGTAAACATTGTGAGTCAAATGAGTAATACATTGTAATAAAAATAGAAATCATTTAATTCTATTTTATATTTCTATGAGTCAGACATCTTATACTCCTGAATGTGAAAATGATATAAATCCTTTGAAAATAAAAATTGTGTCTTAAATCCCTAGTGCCTGCCACGGGGTTTGATATTTAATAGATATTTAAGTAAGTATTTGTGGGTGGATATTTACATAATTATACCATGATAGGCCCCAAACATCTCACTACCTAGAATGCCCTGCTCCCCATCTTTCTCGGCCCATCTGGATATTAGTCAGAAATCAAATACTGTACTGAGAAGTACTTCTTCAGTGAAGTCCCCCTACTTTGGGATAGATCTCCCTTCCTGTGTTTCCCCGGCACTGTGAGGTATCTTTCATCATGCACGTTGCCATATTGTATTGCCAAGGCCCATACACCTCTTTGTCTCCACCATGACAAGCATCAGTTCCTCAAAGGCGTATTGACCTTACGCCTTTTAGTTTCCATCTGGTGCCCTCACAACCGTCCTCCATTTCCTTTGGCCTCTGCTCTGAGCCCAGGTGAGGCTCACCTTTGCAGACCGCACAGCTGGGTCCCTGGGCTAGCGCTTCGACCACGGGAGGCACAAGCAGCAAGTAAGAGAGTAAAAAGACGTTGTAGCCAGTGTATTTTTGCTCTGTTTTCACCGTACTTTGGGCCTTAGTTCTGGTAACTACAGCTCCTGCAGGGTGGTCCCTTCTCCACAGTTCTCTTTGTAAGGAGTTCGGGTAAGTATTTTCTCCCCTCGCCCCTCTAAATCTTGGGTGGTAATGCTTTCCTTGTTACTAGTCACAGGGCCCTCAACATCTTCTCTTAAACCTACTCATCAATGTAAATAGTGTTTTAAGGGATGCCTGGGTGGCTCAGTCCATTGAACGTCTGACTCTTGGCTTGGGTTCAGGTCATGATACCGTGGTTGGTGACTTTGAGCCCCACATTGGGCTCTGCACTGCCGGTGTGGACGGAGCCCGTGTGGGACTCTCTCTCTCTCTCCCTCTCCCTCTCTCTTTGCCTCTTTCCTGCTCGCTTGCTCTGTCTCTCTCAAAAGAAGCGAATAAACTTAAAAAAAAATAAGGCTTTAAGTCTCTGTGGTTGAACAATCCAAGTGAGGTTCTATTGCCTGACACAGACGGGTCTGATACACATTGTATTCACTGGAACCCAGTTTCTAGAGAAGTACTTGGCATATCATAAGTGTACTTAAAAAGAACAGGAAAAAAAACCCTATGCTGCATTAAATGAGAATGAATTCTTTATTGTTATTATTAAATAAATTAAGCCAACTAACAAAAATTAAGGGGCCAAATAAAGCTCAAAACTTTGGAGGCATTTTAAATACACAGACACACACACACACACACACACACACCACAGAATATACATTCTTCATTATTCTTTGTCTTCAGACATGAGATATATTATAAGGAGTAGTTTCATGAAGCCACCTGATGCTGGTTAAACAATTAGTATCACTGCTTTTATCTCTAAATTGTGCCAAGGATCAATATGGAAACTAATCAATACCTAAAATAAGAAAGAGGTCATAGCCACAAGCCAGAACCTAAAACAAGTTCCTTGAAGTTTCCGATTGTACTACAGGGTTTTATTAATCAAGCATCTAAGAGAAATTTGTTTAGCAGATTTTAGCAAGTTTAATATTATCTTAAGATAGGGAAGTTTAGGGGTGCCTGGGTGGCTCAGTCGGTTGAGCTTCCGACTTCAGCTCAGGTCACGATCTCGCGGTCCCTGAGTTCGAGCCCCGCGTCGGGCTCTGGGCTGATGGCTCAGAGCCTGGAGCCCGCTTCCAATTCTGTGTCTCCCTCTCTCTCTGCCCCTCCCCCGTTCATGCTCTGTCTCTCTCTGTCCCAAAAATAAATAAAACGTTAAAAAAAATTAAAAATAAATAAATAAAATAAAATAAAATAAAATAAAATAAAAAGATAGGGAAGTTTATTAGAGATTATTTACTCCGGTGAATCTCAACACTATGACTTCAATACACCTTTTAATAATAAATGTCTTGGTGTAGCTGGGTGGCTCAGTTGCTTAAGCATCAACTTAATTCAGCTCAGGTCGTGATCTCACAGTTCAGAAGTTCGAGCCCTGCATCGAGCTCTGTGCTGACAGTGCAGAGCCTGCTTGGGATTCTCTTTTTCCCTCTCTCTGCCCCTCCCTCCTCCCTCTCTCCCTCTCTTTCTCTCTCTTTGTGTGTGTTCCTCTCTCTCTCTTTGTCTCTCTCTCTCAAAAAGAAATAAATAAACATTTAAAAATTAATAGATGTGTTAAAATTCATATATAGTATAATGTATCCACATGCCAATTCCAAATATCTATATAATAATATAATAAGCTGACTATAACATTAACAGTTAAATAAAGAAAAGCAATGTGTAATAAAATATATTTCAGGGGCACCTGGGTGGAACCCCGAAGAGTCGGTTAAGTGACCGACTCTTGATCTCGGCTCAGGTCATGATACCATGATTTATGAGATTGAGGCCCCCATCAGGCTCTGTGCGGACAGCGCAGAGCCTGCCTGAGATTCTCTCTCTCCCTCTCTCTCTGTCCCTCCGCTGCTCTCACTCTCTCTCTTAAAATAAATAAACTTACAAATATATATATATATATATATATATATATATATATGTCAATGTATCAATGCTAGAGAATGACACTATAGAGGGCTACAAGTCCTTGGATCTTTGTGTAGCATCATATGCAAGACTCATGCAGATGTGCTGTGACAACACCTCAAATACATAAGTGGCATAGCCTTTGGTAATATGACCTTTTTTTCTCTGAGAAACAGAAGTTTACATTATGAATTGCATTAGCTCTGTTTTCTGCTCCTCTGACTTTTCCTTGGTGTGTGCTTTGTCCTTGAAAACAGGAATTTGAAATGTTCACCTTAGACTTAGTAAGAACCCACTGTTTCATTTTATCTTGTTTCTATGCAGCAGATTACCCACAGTGGGTGAAGGGGAGTGGAAGGTACAGGCTTTCAGTTATGGGAATAAAAGGCACAGAATAAGGAATATACTCACTGATATTGTAATCGTGATATATGGGGATAGATGGTAGGTACACTTGGGGTGAACATATCGTCATGTATAAGCTTGCCTAATCACTATGTTGTACACGTGAAACTAATGTAACATTCTATGTCAACTCTACTCAGATGAGAAAAAAATAATCAAAACATAATAAAAATGAAAAAGAAAAATTACCCCCAACCCTAGTGGCGTGAAACAACCATCTGACGTACAGAATGAGGGCTCATACAATCCTCTCCACCAAAAACAATGCTAAACTGGACAAAATTATCTGGTCCTTAGGAAATTAACCAAATTATACAACAAATTGAAAACTACTGGACCTCAGGTGAAACTAGTGAGTATCTCTAAAACCAATTTTGTCCTGTCCCTTAATTGGGTCAACATGTTATTTCTACTGGGGAGAGACAAACCCTGAAAACCAGGAGCTTTGCTGCCGGAGGAGGCCAAATTGACGTGGAGCAGAATGTGGACAGATCCAGTGCCCCTGGGCATTGTCAGAGAGGGTAATGAATGAGGAATGTCAAGGTCTCAGCAAGTGTGACGTTTAGACCTGGTTGGGGAAACTCTCAGATTGACAGGATACCTAGGAATTTAGCAGTGAAAGCTGGATAATCAAACAACAACAAAGGGCCCTGATAAGATCCCGCATATTCCTGGTGGTCTGGAAGCCTGCCCACATGCATAGGCGTTGCACGTACACTCAGGAGGGACTGGTTCCTAGACATCCACACAAATCAAGTAGAGAGAAGGAAATAATGAAGATTAAAGGGAAGGAAATAAATTGGAAGGGGAAAAACCACCCAAACAGTCCATGAAAGCAAAAGTTAATTTTTTTGAAAGATGAGAAAAATTGGCAAAGATTCAGCTTGACAGACCAGGCTTGAAAGGGAGAAGACTCAAATGAACAAAATCAGGAGCGAAAGGGAAGAAATCAGGACTAACATTACAGAAGTTGGAAGATTTATAATATAATACAATGAACAACTGTATGTGAATAAATGTATCAATTTAGGTGAGATCGATAAATTCCTAGAAATATGAAAATTAATAAAAGTGACTCAAGAAGAAACAGATAATCTCAATCACATGGTTCATGAGTTCGAGCCCCACATCGGGCTCTGCGCTGACAGTGCGGAGTTTGCTTGCGATTCTCTCCCTTTCCCTCTCTCTCTGCCCCTCCTTCTCTCCCTCTCACTCAAAATAAAAAAAAAAAACTTTTAAAAATTTTTAAAAAAGAGAAGAAACAGTTAATCTGAATAAGCTGAGAAGGGGTAAAAAAATTAAATTAGAATGGAAAACCTACCCCCAAGAAAAGCCCAGTCCTCAATGACGTCATTGGTAAAATCTACCAATTTAAAGAATAATAGCGGTATTTCAGAAACTCTTTCAGAAAAATAGAACATGTTAAAACATTTCCCACCTCATTCTATGTGGCAAGTGCTATCCTGCTACTAAAGCCAGAGAGAGAGACACACAAAAAGTAAAAACTGCAGAACAATAATCCCTCATGAACACAGATGTAAAAAATCATCAATGTAATACTAACAAACTAAATATATGTAAAGCAACATATATAAAGCATTATAGAGGTGGAATCTATCCCAGGAATCCAAAGCTAATTTAACATGCAAAAATTAATTTAGTATGTTTTACAACATTAATAGAATAAGGGACCAATATCACACAATCATTTCAACAGACAAAGAAAAGCTATTTGATGGTTTCCAACACCAATTCCAGGGAAACCAAAACACAACAGCAACACCCAAATCTAAAAAAACCAAAAAACAAAAAAAAACCCTAGGGATATAAAGGAGCTTTTTCAGTCTCCTAAAAGAAATCTATGAAAACTTATAGCTGTTTCTAAAGAAACAGAACCAATAGAACACACATACACACACAGAAAGATTTATTTTAAAGAACTGGCCAATACAGCTGGCAAGTGGAAATTCAGGACAGTTCATCAGGCTAGAAACTCAAGCAGGATTTCTGTGACAGTTTTGAGCAAGAGTTCATTCTTTGGGCCACCTCAGCGGTGGCTCTCCAGGCCTCAAGATCAAAGGAGCGCTAGTCCCATATGGGTGAACCTAAAAACATTATTTTACATGAAAGAAGCCATAGACAAAAGACTCCATGTTGTATGATTTCATTAATATGAAATGCACAGAAAATGTAAATCTATAAAGACAGAAAGTCGGTGATTGGTTGCCTTTGCCTGGGGTGGGCGGGGGGGGGTGGGGAGACAAGATTTTACTGCCAGTGGCCTGAAGGATCTTTATGAGGTGACGGAAATGTTCTAAAATAGGGGTGTGGCGATGGCTGCACAACTCTTAAATTTACTAAAATATGTTGAATTGTACATCTTAAATGGATGCGTATGGCATATAGATTCTACTACAGTAAAGCTATTTTCAGAAGCATTTTAAAAGGAAACATGTCATTCACTCATAACGTGAGTGGGTGGTTATTGATTGCTTGGGTCTCTTGGGAAGTTGTTGTCAGACGTCCCCTGGGGCCGCAGGGATCTGAAAGCCCAATGGAACCAAATGACCAAGATGGAATACTCACTCACCTGGCTGGCAGTTGATTCCAGCCGTTCACTTGGAGCTGTGACCCTGAGCATCTCCATATGGCTTGGACTTCTCAGGGTGTGGCAACTAGTTTCTGTGGAAGAATATCCCAAGGGGAAGAGGCTAAGGCAGAAGCCATCAGATAGCTTCTAACCTAACCTTGGAAGTCACACAGCATCACTTGTACCTACTCTATGGATTACAAGAGAATCCCAAGCAGAGAATCCTTCTCCTCAAGGTCAGAGTAGTCAACAATGGTATATACCTATTTATACATTCATGATTTCTTTTCCTCAGACTGCAACACTCTTGATTCTTTAAGTGCTCCTCTCAAGCTTTCTTAACCACGGTGGACTGGTTAGAGACGTGTGGAGATGAATATGTGCTAAGGAGAAACTGAAATAAAAGGGAAAAACAACTAGATGGCTTTCTCAAAATTGGTGGTGGAAAAGATGCAATTAAGCATGTGTTTCCCAAGGAGGATGCCCCGAAGTTTAAGCAATGCACCCATTTCATAATGGAAATTTTCCATTTGGAAACCGAAGGTGTGGCATTGTTAGGGTGGAAGGGTGTGGTCAGGCATTGTGGGAGTAAGTCTGAGTCTCAAAAGTATTGAGCTTCAAAGTTACAGGGCTGCCGCTGGTTCACACCCCTCTTCACCTGATCATAAAACATTTCCTCAGATGACAGAAAGAATTAGAGCAATGATTATGAGCTTCCTAAATACCGTTTTCAACACTAACTAATGTTTTACAGTCTTGGTTATGATTGACATTATTCTCGCCCTTACTGGAGTTCGTTCCCATAACCAGGTAGTGTCTCCTTACAGGTTAATGTTGTATCCGTATCCTAGACATGGAGAGGAAGGAGAGAAATAAAGAGTCATTTTGTGATGAAGTGAGTGGGTGCCCCCATACAAACGGGCTCACAATTAACACAATTTGCATGAAACAGGAATGGAGAGCGCTTGTTGAGATGAGCACTGGGTGTTGTATGGAAGCGGTGAACCACGGGAATCTACCCCCAAAACCAAGAGCACACTGTATACCGAGCACAATATACAAGGAGGAGCAATATTAGCCAAGAACACAATGTTAGCCAATTTGACAATTCACCTCGCCCATCCATTTGCTCATTCCTTTCCCTCATCCTTGAAAGAATTCTTGATAGGAGAACACGACAAAAGTGAGTACAACTAGGTTCCAGAGGTAAGAAGTAGAAAGGAATCCCTAAAATTCCCAAGAGAATCTTCCTTGAGTTATATAGACCAGCTGTAACTTTCTGAAAATTCAAGCTCTAAATATGTGTAATAATAAAGGCCATCTACAGAACGTTCGTAAGATCGCTGAGATTGGGGTGGTCCTCCACTTGACCTCTGATTACTCTATTCCTGGAATCTGTTCCACAAAGCTTTCTGTGAAAACAGTTTCTTTGGTATCTTCAACTATATAACTGAGTAAGGAAATATAGCTCACAGTTTAAAAATCGTATAACCTGGATACGTCCCAGACTAGCTTTAAGCTCAATATGGTTGTCAAAGAGTTTGTCTCCTCATGACCTTATGTAGCAGTATAGTGTTTATTAAATCACAATGAATATAATTATAATATAAAACTTCAAGCACATGAGGCCAAAAGCTTGATCTCTGGAAGAGATACCAACAGGGATTGCATTTTAAGAGAGGCTTATTTTCTCAGGACGTCTGGGCTTCAAGCGAGGGTGTGGAGGGTGGGCTTTTGCGTGGAATAACGAAGATCAAACAGCTCCTGCTTTTTGATCTGGCACTTTACAGGTGTGCCACGACATAGTCCACACCACTCTACAGCATTCCCTACAGGTATCATCATCTCAGTAAAGTAAACAGTATTTTACTCACTCTCGAGTTTATATACCGCTGAAGATTTACTGCCAGCTTGATTTATGAACTTCCTTTGCTACATTCTGATATCAGTAGAATGCGTGACCTTCATTTCTTTCCATTCAAACTTTTCCTGAACGTGAAAGTGAACTGTGTTAGATAAAAATGTATGTGATATTCTCTTCGGTTTTTTGCGTGTTGTTTAAAGGGTTTATTTATTTACTGATTTCTGAGTAACCTCCAACCCGAAATGGGGCTCGAACTCACAACCCTGACACGGAGAGTCATGCGCTCTACTGACTAAGTCAGCCAGGCGCCCCTAGGATAATCTCTTCGAATTGAAATCTAGGTTAACAGAGTTGGGGAGAGAGGATCGTCAAATGAAAAACACTGCAGTTCTGAGAAAGGAATTCTCCCTGGAACTGTATCGCTTGCTAGTTGTATTACCTTGGATAAGTCATTAAACTTTGGGAGTCCTCAGATTCCTTATGGTAATATTAGAAAAATACTGCCTGCATGACCGTGTGCACATATAGTAAATAATATATGTTAAACTGCTTTGGAAAGAACAAAACAATATACAAAAATATAGTAAACCTTGCAGAATTTTTAGTAACCTTGTCAAAGACTATAAACAAATTTCTCAAATGGATTTCCTCTTCTTAGACTTCCTGCTTACTGTCTTGCTGCATATAGAGACAACACTGAAAGAAAGATATACGTCTTTGCTTCCCTTTCTTGATCATGCCCCACATCCTATAAACACTTCCCCCCCAACTCCAAGGTTACCTATATCCTCATAATACTTCATCCCTGATTGCACAGATATTCTATTTTAAAGATCACTGACATTGAAATAAAAACTCTATGTAAGCTGGAAGCTATAATTTGAGGTCTCTGAGACAGGGATTCTCAAAGAGCCAACCATTATTATAAAGTTGTTGTGCATACTTTTATATGTTTAATTCATTCATATTCATATATAAGCATATTCATGTATAAGCTATTTTATATGTTTTAAAAATTGCTTAATTGATATCATACTCTCTGTATCATCATGGAATTTTTGCTGCTTATATTTTCTTTCTCCAGTTGAGGTATAAACTCTAGTTTAATAATTTTAACTGATACACAATTGTATGACTATGCTAATTTTTAAAATTCATTTCCCTTCTAATTGGGATTTTACTATTATAAACAATGCTGGATTAAGCACCATTGCTTATGTCTCCTTTTGCACCTGAGTGGGAGACTCTGCTAAATTTCAGGGTCAGAGTCAATTTGCACAGTCAACCACATTAAATATCAACAAATGGTTCTGAAATGGGATGACACCAACTTCCACTATAACTAGCTGAGTGTCTCTGTTCCCCATTTCCACCCAAAACTTGGTGGTTTTATACCACAATTTTATCTTTTCCCTTTACCAATATATATGTTATATACAACTGGGTGCATAAAACACATATGCAATTATAAATAAACATTTATGTGCCCACACACAAATTAAGGAACTGAACTCCACATTTCTCTCTTTTTTACCTTCTGCTGCACTATTCTGCAATCCGGCTTAATCATTCATTCTCTTACCTTTTTTTTGTTTAATTTCCCTACATATTTATAAATAATACATCGTTTAATTGGGTTGTTTTCGAACGGCATATAAATGGTAGGTAACAGTTTACATTCTTTTATAGCTGGCTTCTTTTCCTTAACATTGTATTTTAAATTTATGCATGTTGTTGAATATGGCTTTATGTTATTTATTTTCACTGCTCTATGATATCTCACTCATAAATAGTATTTAACTACAGTTTTGTTTTGTGGTTTTTTTTTTTTAATTTGAGAGAGAGAGCAAAGAGAAAGAGAGAAAGAGAGAGAGAGCATCTTAAGCAGGCTCCACATTCAGCATGGAGCCCAATGCAGCTCAATTCCATGACCATGGGATCATGACCTGAGCTGAAATCAAGAGTCAGTCACTCAACCAACTGAGCCTGTCAGGTGCCCCATTAACCACCGTATTGTTAATTGAAATTAGCTTCAGTCTAATTTTTTATGTTGATTTTTTTGCTCACTTTTTCCCTTGTAATTGGTCATTGTCGTAATGATCCTGAGGAGTTCTTTATCTTATGGAAGATAGGCTCTGAAAAAAGTCACTGCTAGTGCTATCCTAACCTGTTTTCAAATGCTGCTGTGTACATCAAGAAGTGGAGTCTGTCTTCTCTCTCCTAGAATCTAGGCTGGCCTTGTGACTTACTTTGATCAGTGGCATGCAATGGAAACTGTGCTAGTCCCAGGTCTCAGTTTTAAGAGGCCTGACAGTTTCCACTTTCCCTCTTGACTTCATTTCATGCTTCTTCTTGAAAGATAGTTTAGCTGGGTATAGAAATATAAGCTTAAATTTATTTTCTTTCAAGACTTTGAAGATACTACTTCACTATCTTTTGGCTTTATTGTTAGTATGAGAAGTAAGTTATTCCTCTAACTACCACTCCTTAATGTAATCCCTTTCCTACCCCCAGTCCTGGATTGAGTTTCACTATGTTCTGTCTAGGTGAGAATTTCTTGTATTTACTTAATTTTATGTATTTGCCACATATAAATTTATTTATGTAACTACTTATATGTGCATGTATATACATATGCTTGTATGTATGAGGATTTGCTTGACTTCTTTGAACTGTGACTCATCATTTATGGAAAATTCTTATACCATTATCTAAGAAAAAATCATCTACTTTAGTTTCTCTCTGCTCTCCTTTGAGGATTTTGATTAAATCTCTTGTAGAACTTTTCTCCTTACACTTCATATCCCATAATATCTCACTATGTCTTTTTTTCTTTGTGTCTCTCCATGCTACATTTGAATAATATCTTCTTAACGTAGATTCAAATTCATTGATTCTATCTTTGGCTATGTTTAATGGGGCATTAATCCCATCCATTGAGGTTTTCATTTCAATTATTAAATTTTTATTCTAGAAAATCTGTTTGGTTGTTTTTCAAATATGCTGTCACTTTATAGTTGCTTATTACATACAGATATTTTCAGTGTGTCTTAGAGTTTTTTAGACATAGTAAGAATAGTTGTTTTACAATCTTTATTTGATATTTCCAACATGTGACATCTTTACAGGTCAATGGAGCTCTCTGTCTTGTTTTGTTTTCTTAATTTGATGAGTCATTGTCATGGTTTCAGATGTCCTTGTATATATACTTATATTTATTGATTGTGTGCTCTCACTGTCCTTGAAAAATTACTTGGGAGGTTTCTATGAAACCTACAATGAAAGTAAATGCCTTCTTCCATAAGTGGCTTAACTTTTCTTTCGTTAGGCACATAAGAACTTTACCAATCAGGGAAAAATGTAAACTGAATTTATAGTTGAATTTTTTGTGACCACTCAGGTGAGACAAATTTGGATTGAAAATGTGCACAAGGATCAGGAAGTGTTCTTTTTTCCTTCTGTTATGTTCAATACAAAAATGACTTTCTTTGTGACCCCTGAGATTAGATATATTTCTGACTCATCTGTTATCCAAATTTGTAGCTATACGGTGGGTTCCAGCCATATGACAAGAATCTCCTAGTAGTTCTGGAGTTTAACTTATTCATTCCATACCCATAAGGTCCATCTTTTCCAAAATTATCAAATGATTTAAGGAGTGAGGCAACTTGAGGGCTCTGTTTACATCTCTGGATTCCTCTAGATTTTGACCCAGTAATTTCTTACTACATGGATTTTAAGATTAAAAAAATATTTGTATCTACCATTTGTAATTATTTTCAGTGGCGAGGTTTGTCCAAATAACCTAGTGTGCTGCATTTTAGGAAACAGAAATCCAATCATCAATTTTTTCAATTTCATTTAATATATTTTTCATATCTATATGTTCAATCTGATATCTTTTCAGATCTGTTTGGGAAAAGGTTAGATCTTTTGTTTATGATATTTTATTTTCAAACCTTTCTTTTATTTATTTATGAAGCTAAACAAAATTATTGTATATTACTATAAATATTCAAATATTCAAAATTATATATACATATATATATGTTCTCATTTCAATGTCTGAAATATTTGCAGATCTAATAGTTAAGATTTTTGTTCCTACTGACACTCACAAAATCTTATTTTGATGTGTACTTAGTAATTTTTCCAATGGGAGCTAGTTTCCTTGGAATTTTATCAGAAGTAATTTGAGGCCTAGTTTAAAATATATTTCACTGGAGAGACTTGTGTTTACTTCTTCCAGGCCCTTGGGATGATTCCAACCTGGCCATACTAAATTGAATTTTCAGCCTGCTATTTTATGGGTCACGCAAATAGTGTGAATTTCACCCACAGCTATGACTATGGGCTTACAATTGGCAAATTTCAGGGGAGAATTTTTCTGCTCTTGTCTGGGCAGTGGTTAATCCACATACCTCTTCTTTAATGGGTACATTTTTCTTGTTTACCCTATGAGCTCATCACACACTATAGGTCCTTATTTAATGGAGGGGTTTCTGATTTCAGCTCCTACCTTGTCTTGGACACAGGCTTTCTCTTCTCTCATCCACACACATGACTCCTTAAAACTCAGCGCAAAGCCCACCATAAATCAACATATCTTTCTTTTTTTTTAATTTTTTTTTTAATTTTTGAAAGAGAGAGAGTGGGAGAGGGACACAGAGAGAGAGAGAGTGAGAGAGAGAAGCCTTAGCAGGCTTCACACCCATCGCAGAGCCCTACGCGAGCTCAATCTCACAACTGTGAGATCATAGCCTGAGCTGAAATTAAGAGTCAGAGTCAGACACTTAACCAACTGAGCCACCCAGACACCCTGACGTATCTTTCAAGCCAAATCCAACTCCACATTGCTTTACTTTTGGAGGACTGTGCTTTCTCTTTTTATCTACGATTACCTCTATTACTTCCTTTTTCCTCATTCATGCTATACAAAAAGATGTTTCATAGACTTTATCTTTTATTTTTATATGTGTTATGCTAGGACGTGTTTCTCTACACACCAGGGGCATGTATTCTGGGAAAATGGAACTCATCATATATACCCTCCCTGTCCAATTACCTTCTTTACCCTGCCTGATCCTCCTCGGTGCTCTATTTATCTCCCACTCATCATGCTTGTGTAGATTCTGTACTCAATATATGTTTGCTGAAGGAAATTATTGCAGAACGGTAAAAGAAAATGCTATCTTTTTTTCAAATGGATAATACTTCACCAGGAAAAGATTAATATATGAAAAACAACTTTTTTGACTAGTTTTTCATTTTTAACTTTGTATATATTATTCATTTGCAAAATGACAACTCAGTTATGTTGTGAATTATACAACATACTCTGTTATTTTGTGTGTTTTAACATGAAGTTGCATATGACCTTAAAATTTAACTTGCAAACATTATAAATTTATATCTAGGTTCTTTAATTTATTATACTCTTTCCAGTCTAACTTTGATCAACATAATTATTAGATAGTATTATGGGTTTAAGCAAGAGCTGCTTCCAAAATCTAAATGATTTGGAGGGGGGGGGGATGAATGGTAGAAAACTGGGTGAGATACACTGACTTAACAGTATTAATCTCAGGTTAAACCCCAAATTTGCTATCTGAAGCAGCCTTTAAATATTAACTAACATGTAACTTATGCCCAGTCAACTCCATGCATTGCATTATTTTACTAAGACCTAAGTATGCATGGAGATTTTCCAATATAATACCTACATCTCAGACAAAATTCAGGGTGGTGAGAGTAATGTATAACAGCATCCCCTCTTCATTTAGAAACCTAAATGAATCATGATCAATGGCTTCAACTCCCTGGAATAAATGAGGAACAACAGAATGCCTACCTTGGGAAATTGGATGAGTTGTGTATTACAAAAGATATCATGGAATCATTACAGGGGTTTCTGAGTGCGTTATCCAGAAAATTGTGAGGATCTAAAGCAAGGGACTTGGGACGTACTGCCACAGATACCCTTTCCAAGGTTATCAAAACCCTCCAATCAGCATATCTTAATTCAGCACTCACAATCTATATTTATATAAACTCGAGAACTTTTTTCAAGTAATTAGAGTCTAAGAATAAAATATCTCAATGTAGTTGTTTGAAAAGGACAAGTTAAGTGGAATTATGTTACAATAAAAGCTTCTAAATGGAAATTAGGTGAGCCAGGGTGACTCTAGCTAATTATTATGTTTCCCTACTCTTGGTTGGGACATAGGTGCTGCCTTGCTAACCATTTTCTAAGATAAGCAACATATTACTTCCCAGAGCCCAGAGACCATATGAATATGGATTCAGTGCTAAGCAGGATATTTCAAGTTCTTACAGTTTGCATTAGTGGGGTCACTACTTGATGACATTCTAATGGGAACTAGCTCAAGATCTGGTTTGTTGTTCCCCAAAACCTTAATCTTTCAGACAGATGTGTTTGTCTCTCTGTGATCCAAAACAAAAACAAAATGAAAGCTTCTACACCATCATCTCTCCTTCAGAAGCCAAAAAAAAAAAAAAAAAAAAAGAAAAGAAAAGAAAGAGAATGAGAGAGAGCAGGCTTATAAAAACAGGGATATTTTAAGACAGTGGTATTTGACTTTTCCTGCCTAAGTGAGAATTTCCTGTCGAGAGAGTTGACAAAGTGGGTTTGAGACAGCTTTCCTGTAATTAATTTTCTTTGTGTGTGAATTTAATACTGATGCAAAGGTGTTACTCATTTGACAACTCCAAGGTTTAATGTCTAACCATCCAACGGGAAAGGAAGAACACGACTTCCCAGAATTCCTCATTAATTAGCTTCAATCCTCACTCCATGATACTCATCCACTCATCTAAAACTGCTAATTGTTATCAATTGAATGATTTTCAGAATGCAATCAATACCTCGGAAGAATACAACTCATTTTGCATTGCTTGTTGAACATCTCAGTGACAAGAAATGTTCATATTTATGACTCCGGGCCAGATCTGAACGTCTAGCTAAACAGAATGGTATCATCATGTAGTGCAGAAAGCATTGAACTTGAAATAACAATGACTGGATTCTTGTTCTACCTGATTGTGGATAAAATAAATAACCTGAGGGCTATGAGTCTTAATTTCTTCAGTGACAAAATACAGATGAAGTCAAAGTCTTTCCTAGTGAAGAAAGAAAAAGAAAGGAGAAAGAAAGAAAGAAAGAAAGAAAGAAAGAAAGAAAGAAAGAGAAAAAATTATTATTTCCAAGACACTAGTCCACCTCTATGGTTTTACTTGATAGTCTGAGATTAAAAGCTATATATTTTGGAGTATTAGAGCTATTGTGTTACAATATATCTCCAATTTAGTCTTTAAGAGTGGAAGAAAAAGTAAAAAACGTTTAACTATCTACATTTATTTTATTTTCTCCCTGTGCTCGATGCTTGGCTCTTACAGTGAAAATGAATGAGATATTTGAGAATATAAAGGGTTTTGGATGAGTGAACACTGAGTGACTGAAGCTCTCAGGAAAGAATTTAAAAAATCTCGAAGTCATGCAGCCATGTTATATAAACATTATTTTGAACCAGACCATCCTATCCATAGCACCGGCACCACGATTGCATTAAGTGAAATTTTATCCAAAAATTGAGAAGGTGTTCTGACTTTGTCTATTCTTCTGTTTTTTCTCACAAACCTTAAGGAGAAACCACAGTAGTGTAGACGAATGTGTCCAAGAGAAGCCCAGCTAGACCAAGAACACTTTCAGTCAACTTTACCGAAACTGCCACCCTGGTCTCCAGGGGATCCCTAGGGAAAACATCGCAAGTGACATGAATTTTTCTAGATGTTCATCTCTTTGAACTCCAGGGAAATTTCCTCTTCTTTCATATTTTACTTCCTTTTTAAAGAAAAGATGGTAGGTAAGACGAAAGGGGCATAGTCACATCTCTTTCTAACTTCTGAAATCCCAAAGACTCTTTCTCCACCAGCCTATTATAGTTGTCATGAAAATGCATTTACTTATCTTTTATGCGTGCCTCCCCTGCCCCCCCCCCCAAGTAAAATAAAGTTTGTATTTATTTTTCTGGAAATATCCAAAGTGGCCCTGGCTAAGCTTCAAATCTATTTTTCTATATGCTGTGGCTTTAAATTTTGCTGTCTGTACTCAGCAAAAGGAGATAACTGGAGTAAGCCCAACAATAGCTGAACTTGAAAAAAATGCAAGGGCAACTGACTGTCTAAAAGTCAAATTATGATTTTTATTCGATGAATTGTAAAACCCCTTTGATGGTGCTAGTAAGGTTTCTGGTACTTAGATTTCGCATATTTTGAAATAATTGCTCTGAATTATTTGTTCTACCCCAGCCTTAAATAAGAAAAGCAGCTCATTTCTATGTGCCTGCTGTACTACACAGAGCGTAAGAGCTCATCCTTACATGATACGTACTTCTGAAAAAGTATTGTCTCCTACTTGTTTCACGGACACAACAGTCCTTGGGTGGAGAAGTAGACATGTCTTCACCTATGTTTTAAGGAAACGATTTGTTATGAATGTTCACGATTAAACTTACCTGCCCAGAAAAGGCCTTGGAAGGTCGTCTTCTCCATTTGCCATCTTTACCATACAGACATTTAAACCACCTCAGAAAAATGTGTTTAAATCATTTTTTCTTTAAGGAACGTGGCTGCTTCCCTGAGAACTAGTCCAATCTCTCCCTCAACTCATCTTCCTATATCAAACTTGCATCCTTCCCGCCATCTTTATATTCATTTGTTCTTACATAAAAGAAAGTAATCCAAGTTTTTATTTTTATGCCTTTTAAAATTAAAGTAGTTATATATGACTATAGAGATAGAAAGAGAGAGAGAGAGAGAGATAATAGATGATAGATAGATAGATTAATACATGTCCCAGTATCTAAAGGAAAATCATGTGCCCATATCTAAAGCAAAATTGTTCAGTAAAAGCAAACACACAAACAGGGTGTACGATCACAGTATTTGACTTCTCCTTTCAGCTTTAAAACACCCTAGCAGGGTTGTTTCAGGCGAGTGTCCCTATCCCTCCGGATCTCCATTTCTTTGTCTGTGGAATGAGGAATTTCTTTCTCTGCTTACTCAGTCATTGTCCGCAACAGAGCAACGTCGCTGGGTTCCTGTGCTGCTCTACCTCTTGTCTGGAAGAGAAGCAAGCAATACTGTGCTCAAGTTGTCTAGTGAGACCTGTACTTTTTACTTTTAGACCTGGTGGGTTTTGTTACGGTTACTTTTTCTTTGGGATCCACCAAATAGAAACCGTGAGTTTGCACGGGATTTCATTTTGCTGTGACATGGAATTGAGTCTTTGTGGGGCATTTAATACAATTTGTCTTTAGGCAGTAATGGTAGATTTTCAAAAATAAATACACATTGTTCAAGAAACGTAGGAGTGGGGGGGTGCCTGGGTGGCTCAGTCAGTTGAGCGCCTGACTCTTGTTTTCAGCTCAGGTCATGATCTCACGTTTGGTTTGTCAGATCAAGCTTGGCATCAGGCTCTGCACTGACCGTGTGGAGCCTGCTTGAGATTCTCTCTCTCCCTTCCCTCTCTCACTCTGCCTCTCCTTCTGAATATAAATAAATAAACATTAAAGAAAGAAAAGAAATTGAGGAGTAGCCCTTACCATGGAAACTTAGTGTGCTTTTCTGTCTGTAACTTTAAAAAAACAGAGCCTTCTACTCTGGACACTGTTAGTGTGTTTTTCATTGAAAAGTAAAATAAAATTGTATGTTATTTTCCCCTAAGGAAGCATTCATACCTACACGGCCGAGATTTCTGGTCTTTATTTGTTTACTATCTCACAACAATTGAAAATGGGTAACCAGATTAAAAAAAAAAAAATCAAAGGATTAGGTGGTAAATTGTGGAGGAACTAGCTGGTGAAAGAGAGCAGACTTCTCGCTGGCTTTGCAAAGTCACGTTTTGGTAGGGGCGATCGGAAACATGTCATCAGAAGGGCATGGCGTAAAAGTCACTGCAGTGGACGTTTAGCCCGCTGGCAAAGGACTAGAAGAGAGTGCAAAAACAAGAAAGTGGTTTGTGTGTTGGAGTAGTAAAAAAAATGATGATTTCTATTTCTTCTGTATCCTCACTTCGTTGCTACATTCATACGCCAAATTAACAGCAAGAAAGAATGCCCTTTTAAATTTAAAGACATCTTCTAACGACAGAAACGTTTGCACATCATTTCTTTTCGCTCTTAAAAACTGGGGCTGAGTCAGCTGTTATTGGCCCCCCTGAATAAATTAAATCCGAGAACATTCTCGCAGAGTCACAAGACTGTATGCAAGGTTGCTTGGACCCCCACACACTACTTGCCAACGATCCCTGAAATGGGAACACTCATGTCTCTAACCAGCTGTACTGCCCTCCAGTTTGGATTCTTCAACCTTGGTTAGTACCATGTCCCTTTTCGCTGTGTAATTTATTAAAATACTGTCTTCACCCGTGCACGTTCATTCTTCTTGTCACCTCGACACGGTTTGAGGGTTTCAAGGAGACGTGAAACAAACACACGAAAGCCGCGACATTCCTGGTCTGTCTGTGGCTGGGAGAAAGCTCTAGGAAGTTGCTTTGACTCCGGCTGAAGTGACTTCTGTGTGTGAGAGGCCACGTGGAGGTCTGTGTGAGTCACCGGAGGGACAAAAGGGTCAGTGATTGTTGACACCTTCCCCAAGCTCGTTGCTGGCCTCAGGGCGGCCACCCGGGTCTTCACTAAAAGAACCAATCCGACCACAAAGGGGACGTTGACGTAAATGATTTTAAAATGACGTCAAATCACCGCCGCCCCACATGCCCATCCATGCCCATTTTTTCATCTGCAGGATACTCTGACCCACAAAGCCTAAACGGATTGTTGTCCTAACCTGTCCAGAAGTATTTTTGTACGGGCCTACTCTATAGAAATGTCTATTAGTAGGTAGGAATATATGTGCACAGATCTCTTCCCCTGTCCCCACTAAAATTGCCCTGGATTTCTGCTGTATCTGAAATGTGGCAACCTGGCCTCGTTTTCTTGTTGCATTTGATTTGCCCCAGAGGTGTTCTGGCAGCTGACTCTGATTTCAGAAATTAAACTCAAAATTTTCTCCTCCGTCCCAGGTCTGTTCTCACTTGGTATTACCATCCACCTTCCACAACTGTCCTGTGGTCATTGATTGCCTAGTTAAGGTTCTTCTCTTAGGGGCTTCTGTGTGTTATTTTTCAGCTTTTTGTGCTTCAAGCCCTAGGAAAGCTTTACAGAGTAGACTTTACTGAAAATCCACAGACTAGAGAGAAAGTTCGACTGTGAGTTAGCCATCAGACTGAGTTTTCTTGTTCCACTGTGGATGAAAATGTAAAGGCACCTTCATTATTAGTTTGGGGGATGACGAGTTTCAATCCAGTCAATGTTAAGCAGCTAGTGTTCTGGAAAATGAACCTTAGGAAATTTTTCTCACCATCGTGAGCTGAGCTAACCTGATACGCTGTGGGAAAGGACAGCATATTACTCTGGGCAAATGAGAAGCACACAGAAAATAAAATTGTTAGGTTTTGCTTGGAATTGAAAATTGTTGAAGGTTGAAGACTTTAATGTAGGGAGTTTATCAACAGCAGCAGAATCAGTGGTTTTATCAGACCAGCAGTAAGGTCTGCAAAAAGGCACTTCCTGCTGATGAAATTATATAGCTAGAGATTTGGGTCCAGATTTTATACTCAGGAAACCCTTAAAAACTTGTTTGCTGCTGTCATGCTGGGAGAATTAATAGATTAGACATTTACCACTAAAATTTTTGAAGGAAGCCCTCCCCTCCCAAATACAACATTTTCTAAAAGAGCAGGGCGTCCGTCAATTTCATAATAAAATATGGAACACGTCATTTTATATGAAGGCCATTTGCAGCAGCTTCTGAAACAATGTTTCACATGAGGGAGACACCTCGTAAATGTGTGGACCGCACCTTTATGTTAAACTTGACTTTTTACCTGTAAAAGGAGAAGAGAGTAAATGACTATGAGTGAAACTCAGATTGGAGACAATGGTTCCTGTTACATGTGTTTGGTGTTTATTAATACAGCATAGAATCATGTAGACTTCCATACTGATAACTGTTCAAATTGTTTTGTACATGTTAAGGAACAAATGACAGATAATTTAGAGATTTCAATTTTATCCCTTCAGAGGGTTAATTTGGTTTTTACACGTTTTGTTGACGCCCATGAAAATATATATTACATATTTAATATTACATATTAAATATTTATTGAGAAATTGCTACATATTGAAATCGGGGGGAAATAAGAGATTGCTGAAAGAGTACGAACTTTCACCTATAAGATGAATATGGTCTGAGGATCTAATGTATAGCATGGTGACTATGGTTAATAAAGAAAAGTGTATAAGGCGGGGAAAAGGAAAATGATCAGATTTGTTTTAAAGAATGCACTAAATTCAGTGGTCGACTCTTGTGCCTACTGGACATTTGTGGTGTATATTAAGCGCTTGTGAAATCACGGAGGTGAGCACATTTCCCATAGTTCAGTTAATATCAGAACTGAGTCCCAGCCCTCAAAAATATCAGAATATTCTAGAAGAGACAGAGATATAAAGCTATAATCATAATGTTGTATGCTACATTTATGTTACAAATATGCCCAAAATGTTAAGGAGTTTCCGTGGAAATGCTCAGACGAGGACGTTTAACTCAGCCAAAGGACATCCCGAAAGGACACGATTCTTAAATAGATCTTGAAGGAATCACTATAGGAAACAAGTTTATCCCAGACAAAGGGAAGGCACAGGGAACAAGACATTCAAAACGGCAAATAGAAGGGTTGGACTAGACAGTTTGTACAAGTACGATGAGAGATTTGGTTAGCATGGTGTGCTGACACCAGAATATTAAACGCTCTCTGTGAGTCTAAACTTTATGCTCAAATCAGTTAGAAACAAGTAAAGGATTTAAAACAGAAGCGCAAACGTCTAATAGAAATTTTGGCTAAAAACAGTATGGAAGATAAATTGAAGGGAAGCTAAACTGAGTCTGGAAAAATAGAGTGGGATGCTCTGTGATGCGATCCTCCGATGAATTTGATAACTTCGAACCAGTTATTCTTAGCGGTATCCAACCCCTACGAGACAAGGAAATTCACGAACTCAGAATCTGGGCCGTGTGCTAGCTTAAGACATTTGCTGGCTTGGGTAGTTGGTGTGGCTTGACCATGTGTGCAACCTACCTCAAACACCTGACTCTCCCCAGGGCTCAATCATGAATCACTGAATATATTCATTGCAGATACATCTGGGGAGATTTAAAAAAATCATCATTTATCTCTAGAAACTACTAACTGGATGGAAAATACTTCATCCTCATTAAAATACTCATTTTGGCAAGAGGAATTTGCAAATATTTCTTCCTCGCCAAGGAATATCCATTGTTCTACCTTCAGATGTTCTATAAACATCAAATTATTTACTGCGAAAGTGCTTCTGTGATTACTTAAGGTGGTTGGAATACTGCCTTATAGAACTTGTGCCAGTCACATCTCTAATGTCATCCTGTATAAAACTGTTGATTGAACTTTATGCTATCTAGTCAGGCAAAGAGATTAAAATCTGTTTTCTACACATTAGCTGTATAATCTCGGTCCAATTATTTAAACTCTCGATGCCTTAGTTTCCTTAACACGAAAATTAATGTAACAAATGCCTAGCAGATTTTATGTAAGGATTCACTGAGATACCCTATGTAAGTTACTTAGCACCGCCACCAATAAATACTCAGTAAGCACCCAATTAAGTAAGTCTTAGTTTTTATTAGCTTTGGACAGTAGAATTTTGCTTAGAAAAAATTCATTTAAAAAAAAAAAAAGCTGTTTTTATAGCGAGGAATAGACCAAGAATTAGTGCCCAGTGAGAAATACTGACTTAGAGAAAAATTAGAAATCTTACCTAAGATTAGCTTCACACGTGTTTTACCTTTGAAGAAATCACCTCATTGGAGAAAAACGACAATCAAATCCTTGAGGATGTAAATATCTGAATTCAGGTGATTCATGAATTGTTAAGAGCGTAACTATTAATCAAGAAATATGAACATCTTTAATATCTCTAATAAGTAGTAAAAGTAATGCAATTCACTCTAAGAAAGAAAGACAAAAATAAATAGGAAGAAAAAGAGAAATAATTCTCTAAGGTTCAAGTTGAGCTCTTTGACAGCAATCACTTAAAGAATTTAATTCTGCAGTCAATGATTTTTAAGTATTTCTATATTTTATTTTTCGATACCTATGATATTTCAATTAATATGTAATGAAAATGTATGTAAACCGTGAATTTGGAATACATTTAATATAAAATAGCTTACATTTTCACCATTTAAATGTGAGGGATTACTGTAAACATACGCAAATATACAAAAATGTATTTATTTCCTTTCTGTTTAATTATGAAAATTCTCAGGCAAATACAGTAGAACAAACCTAATCAACATAAATAATTTCTCTATAAGAGAAAGAGATTCTAGTTTTAAAACATTAACACCTGTTGGGCCCTCTTGGTTTTTGATTTCTAAACTATAATCATTGCACATATACAGTACACAGAATTAATAATTAATATTAATTATTATATTATATATAATAATATACATTTGTATATTATATATAATAATATACATTTGTATATTATTATATATTATTGTTTTATTATATATTAATATTATATATATTAATTACATTAATTTATTATTATATATTATATAGTATTATACATATTATATATTAATTTAATATTATATTAATTATATATAATATTAATTAATTATATATTAATATATTATATATTAATTAATATTAATTTAATTAATTAATAATTAATTTGCAAGATATGCAAATAAATAGCAGTGGCCTTGTCAGAAGCGAAGGGCAACATAGTTAACCAAGTTCCAGACTTGAAAGAAAAGCTTCCCAACAGGAAATTTAATATAATGAGGAATGGCATTTTAATAAATATGGAGAGCAGTTTTCTATGGAAGCAGATTTATTTGTGCACCTGCGCAGGATCACCTATTTACGATAATTTACAGTACGTTTGCCAAATGCTGCATCATAGGAATGCGGTTCTACTCCACGCCTCTCTATGAGGTTTCAAAGTAATATTCAAACAGGACTGTCATTCCTATTCCACATACCCACTAAATGACACCTACAACAAAAATAAACAGAAGCGACTTTCCCTAAGTTGCAGACTTCTCCAGGCTGCCCAGGAAACACAGACAACGTTAGCTCCTTCTGCCCAATAGATCGAACACAGTGGTGTCCCCGCGTCTGAGACCATCTGAGAGTCAAATGCCTATTGTTTTGCAGGCAGGGATCCAGAATTGTTCAGAAGCTGCCACTTTTGCACCCACAACTTCAATGGCAGGTACTGTTACATGGCTCTTCCAAATCTCTCCTAAGTACTGAGAATGTCTTTTGTTATCTCTAAGATGTTGCTTGTTACATAAAGCACGTCCTCTTGAAAAAAAAATTCACTTGAGCAAAGGAAAAGTTCTCCGCAATCTCTCTCTCGGGAGTTGGGTGGAGAGCAGGAATCACCAAATGAGCCTGGATACTTCCCAAGCCCAAATATCTGGGAAGAAGGCTGCTTCCGTTATTGTTCAGAGCAACCGGCATTTCAAGGACAGCTGACGGTTTAGAAACGCGTTTCCATTTTCAAGACGTGGAAATCAACTCCTCATTAGCTTGCTGTTTGTGGAGAAGTGAAATTTAGAATTATCACTTTGAATTAATGGCTCTCCCTATGTGCCGACACAGACAAAGTCTGTGTAAAAATCAAGCCTCATTCATAACAGCTTTGAGAGTTGGGCGCTGAACTGATCAGATTGGGAGAGCGTTGACAATCCGTCATTGACTTCATTAACAAAGAATCCAGCAAGATTTAATTCTTCTTTTACCTTTTAAAATTAAAAAAAAAAAAAGCCATGAGCAAATAAGTAATGCCACTTTTTTCAATGTCAGAGATTCAATTAATGTTTTGGAGAGAATTTTCACTACGTGATTATTGTGGAAGGTGCGGGAGGGAAGGAATACTTTTATGTTTTGGAAAGATCCGTGGTGCTTTGTGTTATGACCACTCCTGTCTCATCTGTTTGCACATTGTGGGTTTCTGTTCCCCAGCTACTCATCCAACATGACAATACCTAGTGGGTATAGGCAAAAATCAAAAACTCTCCTCCTTTGACCAGATAATAGTCTTTTTTTAAACAGATTATGAGAAACTCTGAATATGTTAGGATAGGCATAAAGAATTTTATAGCTGAAGAAGACCTATTTTCCGTGGTACGTACCTTTTTGTTGCAACTGAAAAACTGGAAAAGGTGAACACAGTTCTTACTCATAAATATTCATCATTATGTTTTCCCATGACTTATTCTTTCTTGTGAAATAGACATACTACTGACTACAAAATCCCATAGCCCTTGTCAGATCTATCACTTTCACAAAGTACAAATGAGAGATAGGCTTTAAAAAAAAAAAAAGGAATTATCAGATAGTGACCAAAAAATTGATTTTTTTCCCCCCTCCTGGAAACAGCTGATTTTAGAGCTATGCAGTTTCCTGTTCTGGAGCTGATGAGGTCACTATCACCTCACCAGCAAAGGAAGTGAAACTCTTTTCAGTGGTTTTGTTGCTTTGGATGCTATCCAGTGGAGCAAGAAACACATTAAATTTGATGCGGGACAGATAAGGAAAGGACAACTTTGTAAATACTCTGACCTAAAAACACGTTTCTTTACAGACACATTCTGTCATATATTTGGGGTCCAAAATACATGGTTAATCATTTGGCACATTAGGTATGATAGGGTTAAGTACTGTATGAATCTTATCATTTTCAAGGTTAAACTACACTGTATCCCTTTTTATTGACACATTGGTTATTTGGCAAGGTCTAATTTCCTAT
This sequence comes from Prionailurus bengalensis, assembly GCF_016509475.1. Classification (NCBI taxonomy): domain Eukaryota; kingdom Metazoa; phylum Chordata; class Mammalia; order Carnivora; family Felidae; genus Prionailurus; species Prionailurus bengalensis. The sequence goes on along the minus strand of NC_057358.1, from coordinate 7,852,935 downwards.
TTATAATAAATAAGAGATTTGTTTTACTATTCTTGGACTTAGCTCTGAACATATATTTTGGTCAAGCCCTAATAAATATTTTAATCAAAATACATGGTTTTTTACCCCTAACTAAAAAACATTTCTAATGAATTTGTAGCTATTGGAAGCAACATCATTGAAAAATGTAATTTACTTTAGATGTGTAGTATAATACCCAAACACCATGAAACAGGAAATTATAAGTATCTAAATAATTTTTTAATATGCGTCCACATTTATATCTGAAAGGACTGGATTGTATCTTTTATGTTGTTGAGTTTCCGATGTATCTATTTTATTTTATTTTTTTTTAACATTTTTTATTTATTTTTGGGACAGAGAGAGACAGAGCATGAATGGGGGAGGGGCAGAGAGAGAGGGAGACACAGAATCGGAAACAGGCTCCAGGCTCTGAGCCATCAGCTCAGAGCCTGACGCGGGGCTCGAACTCACGGACCGCGAGATCGTGACCTGGCTGAAGTCGGAGGCTTAACCGACTGCGCCACCCAGGCGCCCCCCGATGTATCTATTTTAAATTAAACGTGGTGTACTGAGAGGTTGGAAAAAATGCATAATTGTCCATGTTTACTATTTTGCATCATGTTTACCAGTGCTGCTTTATCAGCGGTGTGAGAATTTAGTGGCAAAGGACAGCCAGGTGAGAATATTGAGTATCATTTGGTGGTTGCCCACACCATAATTTCATTTCAACTCATGAAGCCTGTGCGACTTTGCAGTTAGTTTAAGAAGTGTTAGGAATGTGAACATCATCGTCTGTTGCATTTTAAGTACAAGACGATGTAATAAAATAAGATTAAATACTCTTAAATAAAAACTCTATGAAAGTGGAACTGTACAAGAGAAAAGGCACTTCTGGAAGTTGGGCTTTAACCGTAAGCTTTCTCTAGGTCTCTCTTTTCTGCCATCCACACTGTTAGAAATAAAGCAACATAGAAATAACATCAGTGTTATTAACCGTTAAATAGTGAACCCTCATTAGCCAGCGCTACACGGGGTCTTTAAATGTATTTCCTATTTAGAAGGGAAACCCACTGCCTTTCACACACACATAATTTGGTTCAAAGGTTTTAGGTGGAAGGAGAAACAGCCACAAGACTTGTCTAAGCGTATTCACATCACTGAGAAAAATCCACCTGACAGATTGATCTTGGAACGTCTGGACAAGTAAAACACCAAGTGATAGGAGCAGTTGATTGGTCACATTTTTACCATAAGTGTGTGGACGTGCTGACAGCCAGCCTCTTAGAGGTCTTTCTTCAATTCAGGCCTCTTCAGTTTACATGGTTGATTTTGGGGTGCCTGGGTGGCTTTGTCGGTTAAGCATCTGACTTCAGCTCAGGTCATGATCTTGTGGTTTGAGTTCGAGCCCTGTGTCGGGCTCTTTGCTGACAGCTCAGAGCCTGGAGCCTGCTTCTGATTCTGTGCCTCCCTCCCTCTCTACCCCTCCCCTGCCCATGCTCTGTGTCTTTCCATCTCTCAATAATAAATAAATGTTAAAAAAATTTTTTTTACATGGTTGATTTCTAATCTCCTGTAAACCAACCTTACGACAAAGTGCTTCCTTTATTGAAATGGATTGTTGGGGGGGGTTTTGAGCCAATCTTAGGATACACAAGTATGTGACAATAAAAGGGATATCGGAGGGCCTAGAACAAATTCACTTTGACATTTGCATTCTTTATTCTCTATGTAAGTTTTGCAATGTGGATCCTAGATATTATTCATTTTTAATTTAATTGTGAAAGTGTAATTCACATTATGGCTTATGCAAATATCTGAAGGACAGTGTCAACCTACAAGATGGGTCTTCTTTCCTTTACAGCATGTATGAAAACTTGAATGTGTGCAGATTACAGAGTCTGTTTCATGACTTATCAGATCCTTGATCAATTACAACATAACCTCATTGCTCTTCTCATTCCCGGAGATTTGCTTATGAGCAAACTGAGGTAAGGAAGCCAGTCTTTCAGGTTCATAAAGTTTCATCAAAGTAAGTGTTCTGTGTAGTTTCTTGCCAGGTGATCACAGCTTTTTATTTTCTTTTAACCTCTGTAGAAATTTAACAGTTACATTTCCTTTAGAGATTTTGTTTTTCTAAATTGAGAATTTGGGAGTTTTATTTTTAAAGCAAAAACAGCGCCTTCAGATAAATGACTTATATGAATATGTACGCTGAGGATACGTTTCGTAACATAAAAGTATGTACAAGCATTATTTGGTTAATACTTTAGATTTTGTGCAAGATCTAATGACTCCAGTAGCATAAGATGTTACCTTCATTGAAATAAATAAAAATGGGTGACATGTTAATACGTGTTTACATACTTTTGTGAATTCTTAAAAGTGTGTGAAATTTTTGTGCTGGAAACAATATATTGATTCAGATTTCCTAAATGTTGCCCATTACACCAGATCACATCTGATTTACATGACAGAATAGGCTGTTGCTCTCTAAAACCATTTTGGAAACATTTTTGTTATAGTAACTCTGTATTGCTTTCACTTAAATAGATAACAGTCTAGATTTGTGACATTGAGAAAACCCACCATATGTCCCCATCTCTCAAAAGGGAAACACCACTAGACCTTAAGGACCGCTGCATTTACTGCCTTAGTACATGCTTCTTCATTCATTTTTACATTTAAGGTAAGTAGATGGCCCCTCTCTTGCAACACCCACACGTCTGCGATGTATGAATGTGATGCTACTCTGCTTTATAAACATCAATTGTGAGCAGGAAGACTCCTAGGAGTCTTGCTGAAAGTAATAGTATGAACCTGGGCATGTCATTTTTCTCCTCTGGGCCCAGATTTCCTCACATTATGAATAATCCAGCTGGATGGGAATCCCAAGCATCAGATTGGCGGCTGGTGGACTGACTAATCAACAAAGATGCTCTCCATGGTTGAATGGGAAGAGTATTCCCTGGGCTTGAACTCCTGTTGAACCCTTCCTATTTTCTTACCTGCCAACTCCCATGTACACCTGCCAGCTTGCCTGGCATTGGCTTTGTGATCCCTCTACCAGAATGACATTTCCAGACATCCCCAGCCCGAACACTCCCAAGACTCTTAGGGCATCAAAGCTAATTTCCAGACTAGAATCTTATCCTACGTGGTTATGTGAGAAAGAGCTTCTGTGTAGACTGAACATGTGGACATTTGGCACCTTAAAAATTCATTCCCAGTATTAGGAAAGGAAGAACTCTATATCCAATTAAATGAAAGAAACTATACAAATGATGGAAACCGTCTCTAACCTTCAGTTTCCAAAAAGCTGGACTTGCTGTGGTGGTGAATCTGCTCATTAATTTGAGAAACAGGAAGCATTTGCAAATATCAACAAATATATTTGACTTTACGGGAAAACAAACCTACGGTAAGCTTAGTTCATAAGAATGTTGTCAATGATAGGAAAATTATAATGATGACTGATTTCAACCTGTAAAAAGGGGATAAGCAAATTATTCTATCACAACTTATCATAGGCTGAGTCTCATTTCAGAAAAATTGTCTTTCAGTGAACAACTTACTATGAAGAGAAATTTGAGTGAATCAACAGTACAATGGAGAAAGCAAGATAAAAGTATTCATGTTAATTTTATGACAAATAGTGGAGATGACTGATAGGTTATACTTGTTTTAAAAGCGATATAATTTATCATCAGTGAATGTTGACAAAACAGCTTCAAAATTGCATCAAATGAAGGCATGTTGTGAAGGCATTCAGCCAGGAATTTCCTGACTTTGGCCCCTAGATGACCTCATACCTTAAATGGTTAAAACAAACTAAAAAGAATTTAAATCTTACATGTTTATGGTGCCATTCCCACTTTATTTATTTTTGGTTAGCTCAGAGTAACATAATAAAAACCAGGTAATTCTACTGAGGGGCAATTGCAATACGTTGAAATGTTCACATTGGAAATACTTAGATACTCTTCAGTTTTTATTCCTTTTTCATATGCTATTGTTGTCAATTTAAAGTGTAAGAGAACTCACAAAGATAGAGCCACAGGTTAAAAACGTCATAAACTGTCTTTTTCCTAAATTCCTATGAACATTGCCAGTTGAATATCATATCATAAAAGACTTCCTTACCTTCATCTGTTAAAGAATTATTTAAAATTAGAGGGAAAAAATCAAGTGAAAATATACATATTTTTTCATTGGCTTTTGTAAGAATGGTCATGGTACTGTAGTTCTTCGTCATCAACAGTTGTCCGAGCATAGATAACACAAAAACGGGTATTCCTTGATGTATCTGGTACATAGAAAAGGAAAAAAAAAAAAAGTCTTCCATGTGATAGCTTCTCTTGCATCTGGAGGTTTATAAATCTCTTGGCAACATTCACACACATTTAGACTGACAATAAACAATAGTAGGATTCAACAGAAAAAAAAAAATTCAACATTCTATTTCCTAGTCTTTAATGAAATACTCAGTGAATTTCACACACACAAAAGGCTATGATCTTTCAACAACTTCATCTGAAACCATTTGAAAATCGAAGGTGTTGAGAAATTATTTTGTTGAAAGCATATTTATACAGTTCTAAATTCCCTTGAGCCTTATTTTAAGAAGAGATCAGATTCATCTTACCAAAGAGGAGCTATTCCAAGAATTAGGAAAGTCAAGTTTATATCATTTCAGCCTGTAATGTTGCCTTAATCTTCTCCATTTGCATTTCAAACCTTCTCAGTCTCAAAGGAAAAAAAAAAAGAAAAGTAAACATATCTTGTTTATACCTTCCTGCTGTTTTCAATTTCAGTGTATCTAGTCACAAAAAAAAAAAAAAGATCATCACTTTTAGCATTAACATTTATGGTTAAGGACCTAAGGCCATTGATCCGCATACATTGACATTCGGAAGGCCCACAGCCAATCTTTAATACATGAACAGTAACATCAGGACCAGGTCTAAAGTACTAAACAGATGAAGCCCAAGATACCACTTGCCCTACTTTCAGAGCAGCCACGATGCATTTATAAATCATTTTCAGAGAACCCTGCCGGTTTCCACCAGCTAAAGAGGAACCCCAGGCATGTCACAATGCTGCAGATTAGTGCCATAACAAAACGAAAGAAGGGCATGATTCAAATGTGGGCTACTGTTATGGCAAAGTACACTTATGTCTCTGCTTTTGCTTTAGTTTGATGCCCTACGTAGAAAGGGCAGTTTGTAAATTCTAAAGATACTACAGCTTTAAACTTTCATTTTTAATACATAATCAAAAAACAAAAAGAAAAAAAAAAGAAAGAGAGAAAGAAAAAGAGAGAGACTCCACCGCTGTCTTTCTTAGAGTTCCTAGAGTGGATACAAGGAGAATTTGACAAAATCTTTTCTATTCTGTACTCTATAGGACAGTACTTTATAAATGGCTTTCATATGTAGCCTCATGTAATTTTCTGAACTGTTCTCAGAGGTGGGCCATGGGTCTCAGTTCCAATTTGGAACAAACCAGATATTTTGGTACTAAGCTCTTTACAAAACCCAACGCAGACTTTTTGTAATAAATGGTCCTCTCTGATTAATTCTAAGTGGTTGTTTAAGCAACCTATGGAATGGGAGAACATATTTGCAAATCACATATCGGGTAAGGGGCTAGTATCCAAAATCTGTAAAGAACTTATCAAATTCAACATCCAAAAAATAAATAATCCACTTAAGAAATGAGCAGAAGATATGAACAGACATTTCTCAAAAGAAGACATCCAGATGGCTCACAGACACATGAAAAAATGCTCAACATCGCTCATCATCAGGGAAAAACAAATCAAAACAACAATGAGATACCACCTCACACCTGTCAGAATGGCTAAAATTAACAACTCAGGAAACAACAGATGTTGGTGAGGATGAAAAGAAAGGGGAACACTATTACACCAGTTTGCACTGGTGCAGCCACTCTGGAAAGCAGTATGGAGGTTCCTCAAAAAGTTAAAAATAGAACTACCCTATGACCCAGCAATTGCATCACTAGATATTTATCCAAAGAATACAAAAATACTGGTTCAAATGGACACATGCATCCCAATGTTTATAGTAGCACTATCAAAAATAGCCAAATTATGGAAGGAGCCTAAATATCCATCGACTGATGAATGGATAAAGAAGATTGTGTGTGTGTGTGTGTGTGTGTGTGTGTGCACGTGCACGCGCGCGCGCACACAGTGGAATATTACTCAGGCATCAAAAAGAATGAAATCTTGCCATTTGCAATGACAGGATGGAACTTGAGGGTATTATATGAAACGAAATAAGTCCGTCAAAGAAAGACAAATATCATATGATTTCACTTTTATATAAAACGTAAGAAACAAAACAGATTAACATAGGGAAAGGGAAGGAAAAATGAAATAAGATAAAAACAGGGAGGAGGCAAACCATACAAGACTCTTAACTATAGAGAACAAAGAAACCATCCAGAGTGTTGCTGGAGGAGTGTTGGTGGGGGATGGGCTAAATGGATGAGGGCCATGAAGGAGGGCACATGTTGGCATGACCACTGGCTGCTATAGGTAAGTGATGAATCACTAAATTCTACTCCTGAAACCAATACTACACTACATGTTAACTTGAATTTAAATAAAAACTTGGAAGAAAAAAGGTTACGTAAATAAAATACCAGACTGTTGAAAATTCTATTTGCACTGATTTGTTAAATGCCTTTTTGTACAGAAATTAATTGACCTCTGTCTATTCTCCATTTTCCTGACTGAGTAGAGTCCCATTTCTCTCATTCATTTTTAACATTCTTGAGATTTCCCAATATGTCTATGTATCTTATGTATAGATTGATTTCTCCTGAGGTTTTATTTCTCCTTTGTCAGTGATTTCCAAGTCGGTACCGTAGAGCTCTTTTCAATTCCAGTTTATCTAGTCAGACACCACAAATATTTTTCAAAATTACTTTTGTGCAGGATCAGTTGTGGGGAATTGACCAGGGACTGAATATTCCTCTGTTTCTTTTACATATTGAGATGCATACATACTACATGAGTTTAAGAAGGATTTGTGAAAAGAAAGTGAGAAAAGGAGAAAGAGATGGAGGGAGGAGTGTGGGAGGAGAAGAAGGGGGAGAAGAAGAAGAAGAGGGTGTCGAAGGAGGAGGGGGTGGAGGAGAAGGGGACAATGATGACAATGGGGCAGGAAGAGGGGAACAAGGAAGGAAGGACTGAAGGAAGGAATGAAGGAAAGCTAAAAAAAAAATCAAAACCAAAACATACTGTCCTAGACCATGAGAGTGTTACTATTAAGGAGAAATTTGAATTTGGAATCAGGAAGCAGTAGTTCTGAAGTCTTCACGAGATGACAGATGTGGTCATCTCAGACCATCTCAGACATTTTCAGTCGAAAAATGGAATAAAGTGTTCCTAGTAGTGGATCCTGTCCCATGCAGTTTTGGTGACCTGTCTGACACTTTAGGAATACAGATAAGCTCTGAATATCTTAAAGATACACTAGATAAGCTTTTCCTCCTCAGGTGACTGGGCTTTCCCAAAGGAAAAGTCTGTGCAGGACTTCAAAGACTGTCCAACTTCTTGGAAGCCTTCCAAAGCCTTCTATAATGCAAATGTTGCTAACACAAGTCTTTCCCACACCCATATCTCTGGCACGCTTATAGAAATTCCAAAGAATGTTCATTTTTAAATTATAATCTTCCACCAAGGATAGCAGTGAGAGGCATCACCTAAAAGCATGAACCATGTTCAACCATGAACAATTTTTTGCTACCCTCCACCTGCCCAGGGACATCTAACAGTGTCTGAAGATTAGTATCTCATGGGTAGAGGCCAGAAATATCGCTGATAAATATCCTACTTGCACAGAATAGTCCGCCCAAACAAAGAATCATCCCAACACAAATATCGATAGTGCTAAGATTGAGAAACTCTTAAGAGCACAGAACTGTGAACCTCAATGCGTGAGTCACTGCTTGGAGTCCTTCACATAATTCTGTGTTCTCCCACATCTGAGCTTTGCATTAAACTTATAAAAGATTTCTGCTGAGGTCGTCATTGTTTGTAGATGGAGCTATATGAGTCAGAATAAATTAGGATACGTCTATTTTCCAGGGAGAAATTAGGAAATTAAGGTGAAAGTATGGAAGCAAAATGCCATTGGTCCCGATGGCCATGTTATTAGGTTTTGCACACTTTCTAACTTGAGTGAAAATGAATATTAAAACAGGCTTTTTGACATTCTTCTTTGACATGCCTTTTTTAAAATGTTTCTGGGTTTTACCTATGTGATTAAATTGATCGAGCTTTCCTAATTTCATTGATATGCAGTATCCCGTTGTATGAATACACTCCAGTTTATTTTTCTGTGCCACTGCTGTGCATATTTGAGTTGTTTCCAGTTTTCTACTGCTGAAGAAGTTCTGCTATAAACTTTCGTTTGTGTCTTTAAGCACACTTAAGAAGAAAAATTGGGTTATATTCAAGTTTATTAATAATGTCAAAAGATTTTTCCAAAAAAATGTGCTTTACATGCCCACCAACAGATCAAGCATTCTAGTCATCCACACCTTCACCAGAATTTGATATTGTCTGACTTTTAATTTTTTTAATTTAAATAAACTGATTTTGGGTTTAATTATCATTGCTTTGACGACTAACTAGAATGAGTTTTCCTCCCTGTAGTAACTAGCCACTCTTGATTGGTTCTTTTTTTGATTCCTATGTTTACTCTTATCCTCCTGGGTTTTCACATTTCCATCTGGGATCTTTTTTCCTTTCCTGAAGAAAGATAGAGATATAGGCAGATACAAATAGAGACATATGCGCAGGCTTCCTGGAAATGATTTCTCTGATTCTCTTCTCCGTTTCTAAAGAATATTTACACTGCATATGGAATTCTGTGTTAGCAGTTATTAATTTCATCATTTTAAGCATTTATTCCATTTTCTTGTGGCTTCAGGCATTGAAATTGAAATGTCAGCTATCAGGATAAGTAGTCCTTCTCTGAAGATAGTAGGTCTTTTTCTTATTTAGGCTTTAAAGATTTCTCTTTTTGTGTTTGGTTTTGAAGCTCAGTTATCAACCAAATACATACTTAGGATTATTGTATCTTGATCCAGGAAAAGGTAGGTTACTGGGCATAAACGGAGATACTTCATGATGAAGACTACATTTTCTGTTACTGACATAGTGATTCCCGACTCTGTGTGATTGGTTTCTGCATGATATTCCTTTTTTCCACCCTTTTGCTCTTTGTGAATTTTGTTTTTATTTAAACTTTGTTTCCTGCAGGCAGGACATGATTGGGTCTTGTTTTTTGGGTTTGTTTGTTTGTTTATTGTTTTGTTTTTCATTCAGTCTGATATTCTCTGCCCTAAATTTGGAGAGTCTAGACCATTTTCTGATAATGTGATTGTGGAAATGTTTGACGTGGAAGCTACCTTTTTCTATGTGTTTTCTATTTGTCTCATTTATTCTTCACTCCTTCCCTGCCTTCTTTCAAATTGAGTGGGGTTTTTTTAGTATTTAGTTTTATCTACTATGGTGGAATGAATAAAGGCCCTCCAAAGATGCCCGCACCCCATCCCCAGGACTCACTAATATGCCACAGGACATAGTAGACATGACTTTGCAGATGCGAGTAAATGAAGGGAATTAAGATGGGGAGATGCTCCTGGACTATCCAAATGGGCCCCATAGAGTCACAAGGTTTCTTATGAGAGAGAGGCAGGAGGATTAGAGCTGGTAGTCGTAGATGTGATGCTCGAAGCAAGATGTTGGTGGGAGAAGAGGAGGGAGCCACAAGTGAGCAATGCAGTCAGTCACCGGAAGCTGAAAACTCGAGGAAACAGATTCCCCCTCCCAGAACTTCTCGAAGGAACCAGTCCTGCCAGAACCTTGACTTTATCTCAGCAATACTCATTTTGGGCTTCTGACTCCCAGACCTAAAAGAGAATACATTTGTGTTACTCTAAACCACTAAGTCTGTAGTAACGTGTTACAGGGGCAATCTGAAATGAACACAGATGTGGGTGCCTGGAAGGGGGACACAGCCATAACCCATACCTAAACATTTGGAAGTGTCTTTGGAATTGGATAACCCGCGAAGGTTGAAGGGATTTGGAGGCACATGATACAGAAGAAGCCTAGATTGACTTGAACAGAAGGTTAGTCGAAATATGGATGCTAAAGTCTGTCGGTGAGGTCTCAGAAGGAGGTGAAAACTGCTATCATCTTAGAGAACACCTAACTCATTGTAGACTGCTGATAGAAGTAAATGTTAAAGCACTGCTCCTGAGGGCTCAGAAGGAAATGAGAAACATGTCCAGGGAAACTGGAAGAAAGAGGGTGCTTGTTATACAGTGTCAGAAACCTTAGCTGAATTGTGTCCTATAGTTGTGTGGCAAGCCAACAACTAGCAAGCAATGAATTTTGAAATTTATCTGGATGATATTTCCAAACCTAATGTTGAAGGCGTAGACTGGTTTCTTCCTGCTGCCTATAGAAAAATGTGAGAGGAAAGCAAAAAAAAAAAAAATTGAGGGGAGCACCTTTAAACAAGAAGAAGCCAGAACTTGGGGTGTCTGGGTGGCTCAGTCGGTTAAGCATCCAACTTCGGCTCAGGTCATCATCTCACGGTCTGTGGGTTCGAGCCCCGCGTCGGGCTCTGGGCTGACAGGTCAGAGCCTGGAGCCTGCTTCGGATTCTGTGTCTCCCTCTCTCTCTCTCTCTCTCTGCCCCTCTCCTGTTCGCACTCTTTCTTTCAAAAATAAATAAACATAGGGGCGCCTGGGTGGCGCAGTCAGTTAGGCGTCCGACTAGAGCCAGGTCACGATCTCGCGATCCGGGAGTTCGAGCCCTGTGTCAGGCTCTGGGCTGATGGCTCAGAGCCTGGAACCTGTTTCCGATTCTGTGTCTCCCTCTCTCTCTGCCCCTCCCCCGTTCATGCTCTGTCTCTCTCTGTCCCAAAAATAAATAAACATTGAAAAAAAATTAAAAAATAAATAAATAAATAAATAAATAAATAAATAAATAAATAAACAAACATTAAAAAAAAATTTTTTTTAAAGAAGCCAGGACTTGATGATTTGGGAAATTCTCAGCCTTCCAGTTTATAAAAATTTCTAAATTAGGAGATTTGCTATAAAAAATGCATGCTATGGTGAGAAAGCCAGGAGTGTGGCTGAATAACTTTTGCTGGTGCCTTGACTCTGCTTAAAAGGTCAGAATATTCGGTCACACAAAGGCATGAGATTTAAGAGATCAGGCATGTCTGATGGAGCCCTTCAGCCATCTCAGCAGAAGCTGAGAGTAGAGATGGGATTACCCAGGAAAGATCGGTGGGGGATCCTCTTATGTATTAAGAGTGAATTTCTATGACACACACAGGAGACCCACAAGGGTTGGCAATGCATGTCACGGGACACCCTGCCAGCATACATTGAAAGAGACAGAAAGAAGACACAATGAAAACGAAAACTCAGACTCCCTAAGTTCTACAGGCGGGAAACAAGCTGATAAAACTACTCCACGTCTAACACACTGTACCTTTCATTCCGAAGTGAAGGACGGCTCCAAGAGTGGGGCTGTGGGCCTGGAGGGTAGATCCTCGGGACTACGGAAGATAATTCCCAGGTCTTGAAATCTAATGGGGTGTTCCCAGCCGGGTTTCAGAATTGCTTGAGACCAGTGAGTGACTCCCTTTCTCCCGTAATTTGCTCCCTTTTGGAATCAGAATGTCTGTAACTGTTATCCTATGCCTAGCCCAGGACTGTATTTAGGGGGCAGCCAACTCATTTTCTAGTGTCACAGGTCACAGGTGGATAGAAGCTTTGTGCTGGAATGGATGACACCCAAAGTCTTACCATCGCTAATCTAGACGATTTCGATGATGAGATTTGGGACTTTTGAGCTGATGAGACCCAGATGAGATTTAGGGCTTGAGTTAATACTGCAGTGGATTGAGAGTTTTAGGGACGTTGGATTAGGTGGCTGTATTTTGCTTGTCAGGATGGACCGAATTTGGAGGAGGAACCATAGAGATCGTGGACCGTAGTAAGCTGAATAATATAATGTATTACAGCAGCAAGAATAGTAAATGAAGGTGACTACCCTGTTGGATTATTGACTATAACTCTTTTAAAGTTGGATTATTGACTATAACTCTTTTAATGTTTTAGTGGTGGTTGTCAAATTTATAATATGTGTCTTCCAAAAATATGTTGTTACTTCACATCACACATCAGAACCTCAGGGGCCCCTGGGTGGCTCAGTCGATTAAGCATCCGACTCTTGGTTTCAGCTCAGGTCAGGATCTCACAGCTTTGTGCATTCGAGCCCCATGTCAGGTTCAGCACTGGAAGCATGGAGCCTGCTTGGGATTCTCTCTCCTTCTCTCTGCCCCTCCCCAACTCACACTGTCTCTGTCTCTCTCAAAATAAATAAATAAGCTTAAAATTTTTTTTAATTTGTTTTTTTTAATTAAAAATTTTTTTTCTAATTTATTTATCCTGAGAGAGACAGAGACCATGGGAATGGGGGACGGGCAGAGAGAAAGTCCCACACAATCTCTGGGTGCTGCCAGCCACAGAGCCCAATGTGGGCTCGAACTCACGAAGCCACGATCACGACCTGAGCCGAGACTGAGTCGGACACTTAACCGACTGGGCCACCCGGGCGCCCCTAAAACTTCGTTTTTGATAAATAATTCTTGGCTGACAGTTTCTTTCAGTTGGTTTCAGCATTTTAAAGAAGGTGTTCTAGTGCTTTCTTGCTCATGAACTTCAGGTAGCAACGCTGTAGTCATTTTCAGCTCGTTCCTCTGTGTGTATAACCTGGCCAGTTAGACATCTTCTCAATCACCTCAATCACCATCTTTACCCTCCTTTCCAAACTTTTAAACACCCACACTTTCTCCAGTTTTGAGCATTCCTTATGAATATGATAGAGCCATTGTGTATTTAGTACTTGGGTGTGTGTTATTTTTATTCCTCATGCCTCTAGTGTTGTTATTTGAAGAAGCCAGTATCTATCTAGACTTACCAGAATATATCGCTTCTCAGCCCTTTAGCTAAGATCGAGTGTAGACTTACCTGAATATTTCTCAGTTTGTTTGCTTTTTATTCCCTCTTGCATCATGGGTGCTGCATTTGGGATTATTTCCCTTCTGCTAGAAATAAATGGGAATTTTCTCTAGTGAGGTTTGTTTGTAGCAGTCTCTCTCTCTTTCTCTCTCTCTCTCTCTCTCATTTTAATGTGTTTTAAAAGTTTCAGTTTGCCCTTTTTCTTGGAATATATTCCCCGTTTTCAGTTATTTATTCTCAGAACATCGCGCATTATATTTACTTCCTTCTGTCTTTCTCTGTTTCTTTCGAGAACTCAATTGCTGTTGAAATTGTCACTTCTCTAAAGCTAATCTATCATTTGTCCCTGCTTGCTTTTAACATCTTTTTTTTCTTTGCCTTTGGTGTCCAGAATTTTACTTTGATGCATCTGGCTGTATTTTTCTTTTTTAATCCAGCCTAAGATTCAATGGTATCTTTGTCCCAGTGCCCTGGTGAGAGAACCTGAGCCTGGAACATGTATTAAATAGTCATGCTTTAATTGCGAGACAACACCCCAGAATAGAAAGACACCTGGGTGGCTCAGTCTGTTGTTCCCACCTCTTGATTTCGGCTTAGGTCACGATCTCAGGGTCATGGGATCCCACACAGCATCAGGCTCTGTGCTGATAGCGTGGAGTCTGCTTGGGATTCTCTCTCTCTGCCCATCCCCCACTCGTGCATGGACATGTTCTCTCTCTCAAAATAGATAAATAATCATTATAAATAAAAAATAAATAAATAAATAAATAAATAAGGGGAAAACATGGTGAGGCAGGGAAGGGTGGGAAGCAATACAAGATGATGGGTCACTATTCTAGAGATGAATTCATTTGACGTTGCAACATGAGACAGCCAGTCAGTCATACAGCAGGTGTGGCTGCTGAACTACTCAGGATGTCTCCAGAACAGCTCTCCCCCCACAAAAAACAGAGCCTCAGAGAAGTCCGTGGAGGGAAGTGGGGACAAAGCATAATTGTAAAGATTACTCCTGTTTCCTATATTGGATTGGTCAAAGTTTGCAAAATTCTCAACCATTATGACTTAAAATACTGCCTCTGTCTTACTTTTTTCCCCCTCTCTTCTCCTGGAATACCAATAAAAAGTTGTGTTATATCTCTCTTTCATAGTTCCCTCTTTTCCTCACTGCTGCATTCTGGATAATCTCCTTAACTCTGACTTCCTGTTCACTCTTTTTCTCTTTACTAAAATAATTTTCTATCAGATATTTTCATAAAGTTTTTTATATCAGTGACTATATTTTTCGTTCCTTGAAGTCCTGTTTGGTTCTTTGTAAGATCTGCTCGGACATTGTTCATACTCCTAATTTTTACTAATGCAGGATTGGAACTAATATAGCCAATCCCCTTTTGATTTTTTACTTACATTATATATATTTAGTTTATATTATGGAATTATGGAATTCTAATATTCTGACATCTTTCTGCATATAACTTTTCTCTTCGTTTTATTGTTGCCTCTCACATATGGTGCCTTTGAGGGAGTTGGATAGAAGGAGGTCATAAGTTTTGCCTGAAAAGTCCATGTTTCTCTGAATGTATCTATAAATTCTTTGAGGCTTGAGATGAAGTTGTGTGTTTCTGCAGAGCAGATGGCACTTTTCCAAGGAACCTGGGACACTATAAACCCAAGATCATTTGAGGCTTTTTGTTTTGGGTCTTTTTTTTTTTTTTGGATCAACAAACTATCGTATACATCTATGTTGGAAACCTGTGGTGTGGGTGGTGCCTTGTAGTCATGAATTATTATTTTTTTTAATGTTTGTTTTTGAGAGAGAGAGAGTGTGTGAGCGGGGAAGGGGAAGAGAGAGAGAGGGAGACACAGAATCCGAAGTAGGCTCCAGGCTCTGAGCTGTTAGCACAGAGTCCGACGCGGGGCTCGAACTCCCCAACCGCCTGCTTGTGACCTGAACCGAAGTCGGACGCTTAACCGACTGAGCCACCCAGGCGCCCCTTAAGAATCATGAATTCTTAAGATTTTTTTCCATCCTAGCCCACATTTCAAGACAGTGCTCTTCATTTCAAAACTAAGGGTGAAGAGAGTGTTAGGTTTATTTCTAGTTTAGTACATTGGGAGTAGACCCTTTGAGTGTTAACTTTAGGAGGATTCTTTTTAACTTTTCCCCACTGAGAGGGCCCTGAGTTTTGTCTCATGTCCCCCAACCTCCCAAACAACCATTAAAACTAAAATTTCAGTTTACCTGTGACCTCAAGTTATAAGCCATCTACAGTGTTTGTCTTTTGACTGGAGTGTTCTGTACTTTCTTGTCAAATGATTGAGATGCTTCAGAAAAATTTTAAAATATTGCTTCAGCATGTTTTCAACAAGATAAGCAAGCACATCGGGCTCCTAGAATGCTTCATCCCAGGAATTGGAACCACATATCTATAACTGGAACTACACACACACACACACACACCTCACTATATATATTGCATATATATCACTACGTGTGTGTGTGTGTGTGTGTGTGTGTGTGCATGCAGGTGAGGGTATACCATTTCAAGTGTAAGAATAAGGATATCTCTTAGATTCTGTAAGAGGAATTACTAGCCCAGTGTTTCTACCACTGAGGTCATCATGGTATTTAGAAAACTTTTGTGTCTTTCCTAAGTCAGTATAGAACAATGAGTCTTGAAACGGGCAAGTTACTCTTTTAAAGGTGAAGAAAAAGAACATGTTGGAAAAAGCCAAGGTGGTAAAATGGAAAATCCCAGCGTGACCTCCAGACACGCTCATATCCACCCAACGAGAAACCATTGTTCACCTGCAAATTACATTTTCTCAACTTGCTTAATGATTCCCCATGAACAAACTACCACAACCTAATGTTGCAATGGCCCAGCTGACTCCCGCATTGCATCCGAGTGAGTCATTCCTGCGTAATGCAGGTAAAGGGTTTGAAGTTAAAACGCCATGACCGACAACAGCTCAAAACGAGTTTAATTACTAGAATCTATTTACCCTAGAGATGCTCCCCCAATGTCTTTAATGTAAATGAAGTTGCTTTTCCAACTCTGTATGTATACCCAGGAAAATTAACAGAGTATTTGAGATGGCGCTTTATAACCAATGCTTAGCAAAGAAGCCATTGTAAAACTATCCGAATATAACCTATTAACTCTTAGTAATCTCTCTGTCTTGTATTTCATGAAAATGTGAACCCCCCCCAAAGTAATCATGTGTAAAATACCATTTAAATAATTTTATTGTCGGTACTAATGTAACAAACCTAAAATCTACTGTACGTCAGTGGATAATGAAGTTCCCCCAGATTAATTGGGTTATTTTATTATAATGTACACACCTCAAAAAGAAATGTCATGGATGCAATAAAAATCATTGCACAGAAATAGGAATCAAACACTTCCCAGGAGATATTAATGTCAGCACAGGTGTGTGGAATGTACAAGCTCACTTCGCTTGCTAAATTTAAATCTTGGGGAAACTATCGCAAACCCTTCAGAATGTGCCCCACTTTCACTACAGACTTTGTGAATTTATAGCTAGCCAGTGGCATGACTGGAGGATGAATTCAGTCTAGTCATTGCTTAGAATGTTGACGGAAAACCTCCTTAAGTACATTTTTACGTGAAGGAAACAGAACGAGAGCACTAACTCTTATCCAGAAATCACTCTTGGAAAATCACTACTTTCATGAAAATTCATGGAACCAAAGAACATTGAAAGGACTCGGAAATGATCTAACCAACCTACTTGCTTCATTTTATAGATGAGAAGACAAAAGGGCAAAAAGGTTGAAGTTCTTGCCCAGAGTCGAGCAGTTAGTTATTAACAGTACTGAAATTAAAGTTCAAATTGTCTGACTATCTGGCCACCTGTTATTAATTCTTTCCTTTTCAGAGGTAGCGAAGGCACTAAGTCATGTGACTTCACATCATCCTCAGTCGTTCTTTGGAATGCTGTGTGTTCTTTCTACTTAAAATGTGGAGATGATGGTCCTGTTGTGTTTTTTTTAATTCTAGTACCCAGTTGGCATTAGTGTTACGATTAGGGTCTCAGCCTTTTCTTTCATTTCATTTCCTTCTCTAGTGCCAATATCTATAAACAAAGACCCTCATTTATAAGATTTCAAAGCTGAAGAGTCCTCTGCTGCTAAATGATCAGGCTCCAGTCTACACATCCTTGAGAAAAGAAGCGGGGCTCTTTCTGCTTACAAACGTGAAATAAAGCACATCCGGAAATTTTCTTTATATTCATGTAAAAATGCTTGTGAAGTGTTTTCCCCTTCCTATCATGTCTGTCCTGCCTCATCTGAAATCTTTGGCTCAAATGAGCAAATTCTTATATTCTTAGATTCAGCTTGTACTAAAGTTTCACTTGCCCTATCAGAACATAATACTCTATTGACTGATTTTACACTCTGTTTTTGCACACAGTGAACCACAAAATACTGAATTTCCTTGTGAATAATGATTAGAAAAATTACCAAAATTTAAATGCACACTGACAATGACAGTAGTCACTTTCTTATAACCACGGCTGTCGTTAGTTTTCTTCTACCCAACTTCACTTCTTAAACATTATGTAAAGTCAATAAAGGTGTCTTTAAATATAACAATGTGTAATTTAATATGTAATTTGATATTGTGTGTCATCATTCAGAAACATGCTTAGCAAGGAAAGTTAAGTAAAACAATTTAGACCCAATGAATAAAAAGTCAGGATAACTGGCATTAAAAAAAAAAACTAAAGCATTACAATGATAGAAAGACCATGAAATTTTAAGGCAAAGACTATTATTTGGTCCTAGAATCTCAACTCTGGAAGCAATTGGTCAGGGGCTGAGATGAGTTTCCCAGGGCCGTCAAACCCAGCCAATGAATCTGTATTTCTAAACTTTTTACATTCTTTACTTTTAGAATTTTGATTTCATTTTGTATAGCTTTTTTTATGTTTCTATGAGAGCCTCCATCTTTCCATTCATTGTGATCGTTTTCTTTAATTCCTGTATGCTAACCCTATCATCTTGATCTTCTTGAGTCTATTTCTTTTGACTGATTTTTCTCTTGAATATGGATTGTGTTTTCCTGTTTCTCCACCTGTCTAATAATCTTAATTTCATGCTGGAAACTGCACAGGATACTTTTTAGGAACTCTGAATTCTAGAAACTCTGTCAATTCCTCAGAAAAGTGTTAATTTTTGATCTTGCATGCAATGAAATCTCTGGCTGATCACTATGTACTTGTGGAAGAGTGGCTTTGACTTTGTCCTGATGGCTCTGTATGGTTTTGTTCATCTTCTAACAGGAGTCGCTTAGTCCTGAGACAGTCTTAATTCTTCAGACATGGCTCTTTTGGCATTTCAGTGCTTCGTGAGGTATTTACTAAGCCAGTCTAAGTCGGTAAGACTCAGATTCCGAGCTCAGTCTCCCCGCGGTGGGCAAAAGCTGAATTCTCTGCTCAGTTATTTCAGTCTTCCCAGCTGTTGTAGTTCATCCGTGTCCCTGCATTCTCTTCATGGATACACAGTGCCAGCCAAAGATTTCGCTGAGGATTTTGATGCAGATTTTGGAGTGCCTGCCCCCTGTGTTTCTCTTCTATTTAAGATTTCCTCCCTTTATTTTCACACATTTATAGGTGTCTTGAACTCTACCCTCCAGACATCTCAAATCAATAAGACTGCACTTGCTGATTGAGTCCCACATGCTGCAGCTTAAGGAATGGAGGGTGCCTTCAGGAAAAAAAGCTCTATACATATGTTCTCTCTCATGGCTTTACTCTTTTAAGAGTTGAATCCCCTCCAGTTTCTGCTTGACTTGGGTCTCTTTCCAATACCTTCAAATCCATTTTTTTAAGTTTATTTTATTTATTTTGAGAGAGAGAGAGCATGAGCAGGGGATGGGCAGAGAGAGGGAGAGAAAGAATCCCAAGCAGACTCTGTGCTGTCAGTGTAGAGCCTGACATGGGGCTCGATCCCCTGAACCACGAGATTATGACCTGAGTTAAAACCAGGACACTGACCCTTAACCGACTGAGCCACCCAGGTGCCCCTCCAATACCTTCACATGGTTGTGTTTCTTCTATTTATTTTTTTAAGAGTTTTAAATTTATACCTATACACTGGTTACTTCTTTGCAAGCATTTACACCCTTATCTTTTCTGGACTTCTCTTGAATAAGAAATAAACTTTAATGTGTTTTAATCCACTATCTTTGGGTCTCTGTTAACTATGAAGCCAAACCTAATCTTAACAGACACAGCGACGATCAGAATACACTGCCTGAGAAATGGAATTATCAGTCTCGGGATGAACCTGAGACAGGAGGCAGAGTGGGTTCCACGGGAAGACAGCTGCTTCAAATGCCATTTGCCGAAACTGCAAAACGCAACCAGCAGACAGAGAAAAAATGGCAAAGTTTTGCCAGCCTTGGTAGTAAAGGTTCTTTAAAGTATCCCATAAATTGAAAACAAACAAACAAACAAATCTAAGTAGGACACTAGGGAGAGCTTCCTTTTTTTACACGTTCAATGATCATAAATTCCAAATTTAAAAGACTTCCAACACATAAAATATGAGGTCCCAAAGCCATATGATCTAGTCTGACTGTCCATGCCACCCGGTCGTCGGCTAGAAAAACATCCTCGCTATCCCTATACACCATTCAGAATGCAAGGTGACTTTTTGGTTATATTGCCTTTTTGTCCTTTCAGATTGGATTTACTTTTGTTTTCACTTCCCGTTAGTGGAATGACTACACACAGTGACTTGCTCTCAATTACGCGTGCAGATATGCTGATAGATACTGACACATAGAACATCATTGCCTAGGATTCCCATCTAAGACCAGAAACAGAAGCCCGGACATAGAAAATGATCAAAAACCATTGGCTGATGCTATGTTTCTGGCACAAGGATAGAGCTTCTTGGAGGTCTCCCCTCTTGCCTTCCTTTTCTGGCCAGACATCAGAAGATAGGGAAACAGGAGGCAACTTCGGTGAACTGGATGATGTTGTCATGGGTGGAAGCCACAGGTGGTGAGAGAGAAAACATGGCACCCAGTTGCTTTCAGCTACTCAACTGCTTCTCTAATCCATTACTAAGTAAGAAACTAATTTGAGCTGATTATATGCAATCAAGTTTGTTTGTTTTCTGAATAGGTTCAGTCCCTGCTGGAGTTCGGGAAAGCTCTCTTTATCAAATTGAAATCTCTTCATGGAAGAATAATACTATTTATTGTTGTTGTTGTTACTGTCCCCAGGGAGTTGACAGATACGGGACTATATTTCCCATTACACAATATTTTCCCTATCTTAATCTCTCTTATATGTTATTGTTCTGTGGTCCCCTAACCTTCTGCCACCATTACCACTTTGTACTCAGGAAAGCCAGCAACAGGGTTCTCTGCTGGGCAATGTTAATCGACATCTTGCTACCCACCCATAACACAGTCACCGTGGAGCCAGAACATGTCTCTCTTTCTCTCTCTCCCCACACATACACTCCACCTGCCTATACTACCTCCCCAACACACACACACACACACACACACACACACACACCCCATAACATCGGAGGGCTTTTTAAATCTTTTTATTTCTGTCCCTGGAATTGGAAAACAAAGTCCTTGGTTTATCAGGTTGTGTAAAATATTTCCCAAACCATCACAACGCGTACTTGTTACGTACTCGTTATCATCAGCTCCGTGGCTCTCCCTGTCCACACTTTCTGGAGCCTGACGGGTTAGCATCTCTGCGTGCTCTGTGCTGTAGATTCAGTTACCTCTGAATCATAAGCAGAGCCTGCAATAACCTGGCGAGGCACCCCTTCCATCCGTACGCCGGAGTTCTCTGCTCTCCCCACCCCTTGAAGTACCACCACCGTTCCCTGCTTCCCTGAAGAGCCTTTGACATCAGCTTCTGGTCTTGGAAAGATGACAATTTAGAGACTCGGGTTGCTGTCGCGAGAGCGCACAAGAACACCAGGTAGGAGAGCGACATTGCTTTCTGTGCAGGTTGTAAACGCCACTCTTCCCAATTCTCATGTTAGGTGTGCTGTAATCTAAGGAGCATGCTTGTCTCTGAAATGTAAATCTTCACTTAGACTTTCTAAGCAAGTTTTCAATCCTGGAGAATTAATGTCCTGCACATCTTCTGCAACTCACTGAGGAGGTGTGAACTTTATATATCGAGGCTATTGACTCCCCCTAACAGTAGGATATGATCTTTGAAACATTTATTTCCAAAAAAGCATCTCCTTAAATTGTTTCCTTCATACGAATGTCTGGATCGCTCCTTTGAAAAAAATGGAAGTCATCTGAGAGGGAGGTGGCTAGAGTCTGAAGAGGATATTTTTTCCCTGTCACATGTGGACACCAGACTGGCTAACTTAGGGTCTTCAGAAATCTGTCAAGTCTGAGTAAGAAATATAAGAAAATATTAAAATGCCTCCACGGGGTTGAAGTGTCTGTCTGTGCAGGTTTAAAGGAATGTAAATTCTTTAAAAAAAAAAGTTTTTTGTTTTTTGTTTTTTTTTTATTTTGAGAGAGAGAGAGAGAGAGAGAGAGAGAGCAGGCAGAGAGAGAGGAGGGGAGACAGAGAGAATCCTAAGCAGGCTCCATACCATCAGCACAGAGCCTGAGGCAGGACTTGAACTCACAAACTGTGAGATCATGACCTGGGCTGAAATTAAGAGTCAGACCCTTAACCGACGGAGCCACCCAGGCACCCCAAGAATGTAAGGGGTGCTTGGAAATTTTAATTGCTTGGAAATTTTAAGGAAAAAAAAAGACCTTTTTCTGGAACAATTCCTTTCTGGGATGGAATGGCGGGGTGGCTCAGTTGGTTAAGGGTCTGACTCTTTTTTTTTTTTTTTTTTTTAATTTTTTTTCAACGTTTTTTATTTATTTTTGGGACAGAGAGAGACAGAGCATGAACGGGGGAGGGGCAGAGAGAGAGGGAGACACAGAATCGGAAACAGGCTCCAGGCTCTGAGCCATCAGCCCAGAGCCTGACGCGGGGCTCGAACTCACGGACCGCGAGATCGTGACCTGGCTGAAGTCGGACACTTAACCGACGGCACCACCCAGGCGCCCCAAGGGTCTGACTCTTGATTTCAGCTCAGGTCATGATCTCGGGGTTGTGGGATTGAGCCCCAAACTGGGCTCTGCACTGAGCAAGCAAGGAGCCTGCTTGGGATTCAATCTCCGCTCCTCTCTCTGGCCCTTCGCCTGCTGTGCTCATTCTCTCTCTGTCAAAATAAATATTTTTACAAAAACCAAAAACTGCTTAGAATTTAAAAAAAAAAAAAACCACCCTCTCACCAGTTGACTGAGAACCAGTGATAATCATCACATTGCCTCTCTTCAAACATTAACCCCTTAACACCTCAAGGGCCTTTCAACCAGCTGAAGACAAAACAATGGAAATCACACACTTGCTTTGTTGACTTGCAGGTGTGTGTCTAACGCATTCTTTCTCACACTAGGGTATTTGGAACACCTATATTAGAATCCCCCAAGATCTTTCTTTTTTAGTGGATTACTGGGCTATTTTTCGGAGCTACTGAATCAGAATCTTTGAGTTAGGAGCTCTGAAACCTGTATTTTTAATAAGTAATCATATAGTTCTTACAAAACACCAAACTTGAAGAGGCAGGTCAAGAAATATGGCAAAAAGAGAGGCCTGCCAATATTAAGTATATATTAAATATATAATATTAAATATATATTAATATATATTAAATTATATTTATTATTACATTATTATTAAATATATTAATATATATCAAGTATCAAACGTATATGTCAGATATATATATATATATATATATATATATATATATATATGAAATGGAAGCAGAATGAAATTTAGCTGGGATGTTCCAGATAAAAGCATATGTAATAAAAATCAACTATATTATATTTTGTTTTGTTTTGTTTGTTTGTTTTAATATGAAATTTATTGTCAAATTGGTTTCCATACAACACCCAGTGCTCATCCCAACAGGTGCCCTCCTCGATACCCATCACCCACCCTTCCCTCCCTCCCACCCCCCATCAACCCTCAGTTTATTCTCAGTTTTTAAGAGTCTCTTATGATTTGCCTCCTTCCCTCTCTGTAACCTTTTTTTTTCCCCCTTCCCCTTCCCCATGGTCTTCTGTTAAGTTTCTCAGGATCCACATAAGAGTGAAAACATATGGTATCTGTCTTTCTCTGTAGGACTTATTTCACTTAGCATCACACTGTCCAGTTCCATCCACGTTGCTACCAAAGGCCAGATTTCATTCTTTCTCATCGCCAACTAGTATTCCATTGTGTATATAAACCACAATTTCTTTATCCGTTCATCAGTTGATGGACATTTAGGCTCTTTCCATCATTTGGCTATTGTTGAAAGTGCTACTATAAACATTGGGGTACAAGTGCCCCTGTGCATCAGCACTCCTGTATCCCTTGGGTAAATTCCTAGCAATGCTATTGCTGGGTCATAGGGTAGATCTCTATTATATTTTTTAAGGTACCCAAGTTCTGTCTCTCTTCGGCATGCCTGTTAAATTAATATTGAAAATAAAAAAAATAAAACAAACTTGCAAATTGAAGCACAGTAGACCCTTGCATTCTCATGTTCAAAGTTAGTTATTCGTGATTGCTTTTTTTTTTCTTAAGACCACAGAAAGCGGAAGTGGGAATGAGCCTGGAAATATCAATATTCTTTGGGATTTTATACTTCTTTTCATCTTCAAAGTGCCTTACAAAATTCTCTAATTAGGCTCACACGCTCTGGCTCCTAGTTGTATCTCTAATCATAAGACAGCATACCTGCTCTTCGTTCCTTAGCTCTGATAAATGTGCCATTCTTAATCATTACTAAATTAAAGGGGAAAAAAGTGTTTGTAATAATTTCTACTTAATTAAAACAAATCTGGACATTTCCTTAAATGTAAGTCCAATTGCCTGGACCCTAATCTATATTAGCAAAGTTTGGTCATTATTTATTCAGCACACAGATAAGTTTTAATTGTAGAATTATCTAGAATTAAACGTAGTGGTTAAAACAGTTGCATTTCTGACCAACCTAAAATATTACTCGAAAGGATTTCATTTTATTTCCTTGAAAAATTTTTAGTTTGACATATCCTTACTGTTTTAAAAAATCACTTTTTAGCTGGCTGTGCTTTTTAATACACTTTTAGGTGTATGTGAGATAGGTTAGTCTTTAAATTGAGAACTAAACATGAAGATCAGGAAGTCTATATTTTATTTCCATTTCTGGCACTAACTAGTTATACGATTTCAGATAAGTCATTTCTCATTTCTGGATGTTGGTTTCCTCCTCTGTAAATTAGAGACGGGTCTTCCAGCTCTGTGACCCTAAGAGTAACTGTATGCCTCTCAGCATGTCTAGCCACGCACGGGTGTTCAAGAAGCCTGTCTAGCATGTTCTGTTAACATCAGAAGAAGCTACCTGGTCACCAGGCATTTCATCCCTCAGCTATAATATGGCCAATTAAATAGCAGTAGAACTAGCCAAAAATAGAAGCATCTGAACCTAAGTCTTTCAAGCGTGTCTTTGGCTTGAACCCACGTTGTATGGACAAAGACTATCGAGTCACCCAAATAATGTTTGCGGAGTCACTGGAAAATGTTACCTTTACTTTCTTCCCTCCATCCCTAACCGAGGCCTTCTTCAGAATTCAAGTCCCTTTCTCTTGTTTCGTCTGCTGAGGAAAAGTATGAAAATAAATTGCCATTTGAAGCTTTATTAATTACTCACACCTTGAGTGAAGGTGATGTCGTGTCCTTTTCCGAGAGCATGTGTTGGGTTGAGATGAGGAGGAAGGTGAAAGCTTTGGTCTGGGGGGAGCGTGGGTGTTGGGGAAGGGACCTGATCTCCGTCAAACTGGAAGAAAGAATGAGAGAGTGAATGATGAGAATGGAGGATGCACACATGGTCGTCTAGGAAGCAGAAAGCCCTGCCTGCCCACGTGATGCAGCAAACAGTAGCGATGGCCTGGTCACGAGGACCTATTCTTGTAAACAGGATTCCCTGCATTTGCAACCTCCTGGGGGCATATTCCTTTCAGGTCTAGACTGTGAACCACAAATATAAAAAATAAAAGATATGGGGCACCTGGGTGGCTCAGTCAGTTGAGCGTCTGACTTTTGCTCAGGTCATGATCTCACCGTTTGTGGTTCGGCCCTGCGTCGGGCTCTGTGCTGACAGCTCAGAGTCTGGAGCCTGCTTCCAATTCTGTGTCTCCCTCTCTCTCTGGCCCTCCCCTGCTCACCCTCTGTCTCACTCTCTCTCTCAAAAATAAATAAACATTAAAAAAATTTTTTTAAATAAAAGATAAAAAGAGAGAGACAGACAGACAAAGAGAGGAAAGAAAAGAAAAATGGATTCCAACAAGTCAAAGGTCCCCATGAGTTCCATGACTATGTGAGTCCATGCATGTGTGCTGGTGGCCCGGGACCAGGAAGGGTTAACAGAAGTAAAACGGTCTCGCTTCAAAGTGGGTGGAAAGGTAAAGAACACAAGGATCACGTCTGCCTCTTAATAAACATACAGTGTGATATCTGGATAGATAATTGTGTTTTCTGTGGATGCTGTGAATTCTCCCTTTGATAGGATCTATTTCCTTGGGTACCTTGGGTTAGAGATGATCCAAAGAAATACTGGTAATAACCTCAGAAGCAAAAAAGGAATCCAAAATATTCTGATTTGATAGTTTACTCCTAGTGGACTCTTTTTTAATGTTTATTTATTTTATAAGAGAGAGACAGAGACAGCACGAGCGGGGTAGGGGCAGAGAGAGAGGAAGACACAGAATCTGAAGCGGACTCCAGGCTCTGAGCTGTCAGCACAGAGCCTGACGCAGGACTCGAACCCACAAACTACGAGATCACGACCTGAGCTGAAGTTGGATGCTTAACCGCATCAGCCACCTGGTCACCCTGTCACAGTGGACTCTTGAGAAGGAACACCACTGTGATGGATTCACATTTTAACTAAATAAAGCATGTGCCTTTTCTCTCAGCACAATGTTCTGTTAGGAATTGGTACCATTGCTTTGGTCAGACACCCCTCTACGGCAGTTCGACAATCATGAAACCCAGTCTGTAAGCAATGAGGACTTTAGGGTAAGCATATTCTTTTCTTTTTCAATATATGAAATTTATTGTCAAATTGGTTTCCATACAACACCCAGTGCTCATCCCAAAAGGTGCCCTCCTCAATACCCATCACCCACCCTCCCCTCCCTCCCACCCCCCATCAATAGGGTAAGCATATTCAACAAAGACCCAGCATGCCCACTCTAATTTGAATTTAAGATAAAGAACAAATATATTTTTTAGTATCACTATATCTCATGCACTGTTTGAGCCATACTTCTGCTTGGTTTCTCTGAAATTCAGGTTTCGCAGAGCATCTTGAATTTAATATGGCGACTTTAGGTGGTTTTCAGCAGAACTGTTTCAGCCTAATCTTGATGGTTTGAACTGAAATATGGAGACACACTTTGTTCCTTTTTCACATTATCCTGTTACCAAAAAGAACAGGAGACCGACTCATTCCCGCAGGTTTGCAATTAAAATACCGAGTGTGTGACCATGTGCGGCCATAGCCTTTGGCCCAATTTTATCATTTTAAATAACCATTTCTAAACAAGGGGAGAGTGCTTGCAAATTACGGAAGACTTGCATAATCCACATAACGTCAGGATTGAATCCAGATTAAATAAGTGAGAGTCAATGATTCACTGGTGCTTTATTAGTCACTACATGAGTGTAATTGTGTAATATGTCTCTGTATTTTTCACTCCTGCCTGTCTTTAGGAGACACAATGCATTGTTTTCCCTGTGTGACATGCTCTCTGCTCCAACACGGTTTCAGACCCAGTCACAGCCCCGGCTGGTCTCACAGGCCCTGAGAACCCCACCTGGAACCCTGAAAGTGGCCAGGTACTCGTCGCCTGAATGACAGTTGACCCTTGAACAATGCGGTTTTGAAAAACCTTGTTTGTGCACAGGTATTTTTTTCCACAGTAGAGTTCTATAAATTTATTTTGTCTCCCTTATGATCTTCTTAATAACATCTTTTCTTTTATATACTGTATGAGGCATACATACATATAACATACGGAATACATTTCACTCAACTGTTTATGTGATCAGCAAGGCTTCCGGTCAACAGTAGGCTATCAGTAGTTAAGTTCTGGGGGAGTCCAAAGTTACGGTGGATTTTCAACTGCACAGGGCTTGGTGCACCTAAAAGGTCAACTACACACTCTGTGCACCATCAGTAGGGCCTTCTGGCAGATGAGATTGACTCATTCAGTTCCACTCAAGCATCTTTGGTTTCCTACCTTCTAAGCACAATGTACAAGGAAAGAAAATAGTCAAATAGGAAATAAAAAAGCGTAAATCTTTCTGAAAGAGTCTTCACTAGTCTTCTACAGCCCCTGATTCTCATATGCCCCATCAGTCTCAGTAGATAACTCCCTTTCAGCATCAGAGAGAAGAGGCGATGCCTCTTCAGACCCTAAGCCCAGGGAAAGGGCTGATTCTGTTGAGGCGAGTCCTGTCCTTCCATACCTGCCCTTGATCTGTCTTCCTCCTCTCTCTTCGGATCTCTAGTCTTTTGTTTATCCCCGCGCTGTTTTCATCTTTAACCTCCCTCTCTTCTGTCTACTGCTCCACCACTGGTATGCATTCTCAAGTGTCTCCTCTATCAGAAAAATGGAAATAAAAATCTTGTCCTTGGCCCCTGTTGTTTCCAGCCGTCGCTCTCTTTCCCTTCCTTTAAAAGGGGTCTTCGAACACATCTTCAGTCCCACACGCTCCTTAACCTCTATGAACACCGACTTCTGCCCCTACTTCTTTCCCAGTAATCACCCAGTTGTTCAATCTAGCAGACTTTTTTGTTTCATTCCTTATTTAATAAGACCTTTCTGCAACCTTGGACACTCACTTTTTGGGGTTCATGACACTGCTTTCTCCTTAACTTTATCCCACATCTCTTGCTGTTTCTCCTCAGGTTCTTTTGTTGGCTTACCTTCCACAAAGCTTGCCTTAAATTTGTGTCATTTCCAAGTGTTTCCTTCTGAACTCCCATCTCATAGTAATGAGCACCTTATCCCTGCGTGATTTCAATTCTTCCCATTGCATCAACCACCATGTGTGTTTTAGAGCAGAAACTGGGAACTCAAGCTGAGTCAGAAGCCAAGCTCTGCTCCTCCTCCGTGGGGCTGTAGAAGGGAAATCACTAACTGTTCCTCCCCACACCAGAAACTATTGTCAGTACCCTGCAGCCACAAACCACTGGGGATAACACTACCATTCGTTACAACAACCACACAGACTACTGGGAACAGCAAGGTGTCTGAGTAAGAGGATGCTAGGAAGAACCTAATACAGGATCTGGGTATCAGTTGGGTGATTGAGGGCGGGTCTAAGGAAGAGGGCAAATGGTCTAGACAGGGTGTTGTGGACAATAACCAAGCAAACAAATAAATGTAAAAAGCCAAATGTTTGTCATTCAATTTTACTTGCACAGCATCACAAAATAGATATATATATATATATATATATATATATATATATATATATATATAAACACACACACACCATGGTTGCATATTTATATATATATGTGTATATATATGTGTATATATATATAAACACACACACACACACCATGGTTGCATATATAGTGGCAACGAAGTGGTTGGAATGACGACAAAGAACGTAATTCCCATGTACTTGCTCTGGAGAAAATCAGACAGAGGGACGGGCAAGCTGCCAAAACTTTCGGTCTTTCAGATACACGCTACAAAGTGCAGTCGCTTCTCTGAAGTTTGTCTGACTTCATCTGCACAACCCAAGTCCAGAAATGAGCTTGCCAATCTACCACAGTCATTTCTCCATCAAGAGTTCCAGTATCTCCCTGTTGAGTCTTTCCTGGAGTATCTTACTCCTCTGGCTTCCTTGTTTCCCCATAAAATGAAAAATCACAACAATTCAGTGAAGCCATATTCAATGGAAACAAACTTCAGAAAGGGTCTACAATATTAATTAGAATGTAACTTAAAACGTCCCCAGTACCCGCGCTATGCTCTATTCAAATAACATGGCTGCAGATGAGGTTAAGATGCCTCTGCCTTACATTTTTGGATCAATCATAAAATTTGGGTCAGTGATAAATCAAGTATGGAATCAGGTATCTAATTTGAATGTCAGTGTAAATATATATTTCTTAATTGAAGAATTAATACTCTGCAGAATTTAAATGTTTGCTCCTTGGTGAATATTGAATCCAAACCCTCTTTCCACAATTGAGAATATAGGATCTTAATAAAAACAGTTCATTTCTTTTCTTTTTTAATTCAAGTTAGCACATAGCGAAAAAGAGTCTGTTTCCATAACAGTCTCTTTGTAATATTTATTGGGTCTAAAATCATAAATGGTTAGTCCAATCTAGTAAAGATGATTTCACTGACAGTCTCAATCATTTGCTTATCAAACATTCAGTTATAATAGAAGTAATATTTATTTGCCCGTTTGCTAGATGCTACGTGCTATGTTAAGCATTTTACATAAATTATCACATTTAATCCCAACAGTAATCCCATGACGAGGGTAACATTATTTTTCAGGTTTTATATAGATGAGGAAACTTGATTTAGCAAGTTTAAGGAACTTGTCCAGGGACACACAGCTTGTAATCCACACTTGGTTTCCTTAGTCCAGAGTCTGAGCTATGGAAGGGAAAATTCTATCACCACAAGAACCTGTAATTCCTGAGGCCACATGGACATGAATATCTTTAAGTAGCTCTGAATTATTTCCTTAGGCGTTTCGCTCACATTCTCCATTCATTTCATCACACGTTTTTGGTGATCTGTTTTCTGAAAGACCCTGTACCAAGTGACTCCGACTAGGAACCACCCAGAGAGGTGAAATTGGGGAGCAGTTCTCAGAGTCTTAGCTCATGGCTCGAAGCTAAGGCAGGAAGGCTTCTGTGGTGTATCCTCCTTCTGGATCAGGTGTCCCGGTAACAGGGGGAAAGAATCGAAGGCAGCGTTGCACCCTATACTCTGTGTGCACGTAACCCGTAGACATCTCGGCTAACTGCTATTTGACGTTACTACAAAGAGAGAAGGGCAGAAGGAGCTTGTAGCCAGAGCTGAACGCAGTGGCCAAATATTTCAAAGAGAACTTCTCTGCTTCACAAAATAACCATCACGCTTAGTTATTTTTTGGAAGAGTGGGTCCATCAGTATGTTTTTTCCCTTCGGGCACTAGGAAAATTGGCCCTGGATTTTGCTTCCTGTTGTAATAAGGATCCAGGCTTTGTGCTCCTGGACAGTTTTTTGTTTTTTGTTTGTTGCTTTTTTTCGTTTTTTTCAAAATGGTTTCCAGACTCCATTTTCCATTTAGTACACTCTGTCCTGTTTTCCATACGCTTTCATGTTGAACAATGTTACAAACCTTTCTTTAGTCCCACATAATTGCTAAATAAATGGCCAACCGTGAATATCAGCAGCAGACTGTATTTACTTCCTTCCAAGCTGTTTTTCTTGCATTTTTTAAAAAATGGTGAAATTCAGAATAGGATCATGTTCTGTTACAGACAAGCTCCTAGATTACATCCAGATAGAGTATCCATTATTCCCAATTAAATAATTTTATTTCTGAGTACAAGAGAGGAATGGGAAAAACCACTTACCGTGCACTCAGTGTTGACAATGAGTACCGTTTATTGTCTCCCTGCCCTGTGCCAGAAATTAAGATAGAGACTTTGCTTATCTCATAACTCCTTACGACATCTCCATAAAGTGAATATTGTTCCCATTTCACAGATGATAAACTAAAGCCCAGAGATGCTACACAGAGTGAATGACAAATGTTATTCACTAATAAAAACTCAGATTACATCCCAATATTACTTTAACAAACTTAATTGGTACTGTAAATCTGAGACATCCCCATTGTTTCCAAGCCCTAAATTAAAAAAAAAAAAAAGGCATCGTAAAATTGGCCACATACAGCACTAGTCATAGAATGTAAACTTAATCATTAATTTAAGCATACACATCGTTTAGTTTTGCTAAATAGTTATTGCTCTAAAAAGAATCACAGATGCCCCAGGGGGAAAAAGAAAAGCCCCTCTTGCCACTTGTCATTTCTGCTGCCAGGATGCCAGACGGAAGTGTCTGTTAAAACTCTGACTTCGGGGGCACCTGAGTGGCTCCGTCAGTTAAGCGTCCCACTCTTGGTTTCAGTTCAGGTCACGGTCTCACGGTTTGTGATATCAAGCCCTGCATCAGGCTCTGCGCTGACAGCGAGGGCCCTGCTTGGGATTTTTCTCTCTCCCCCTCTCTTTATGCCCCTCCCCGCCTCATGCTCTCTAAATAAATAAGTAAACAAACTCTAAAAATAAACAAACAAAAACCTCTGACTTTATGGGGTGCCTGGGTAGCTCAGTCATTTAAGCATCTGACTCTTGATTTCAGCTCAGGTCATGATCTCATGGTTCATGAGTTCGAACCCTGCATCAGGATCCTTGCTAACAGTGCAGAGCCTGCTTGGGATTCTCGATCACCGTCTCTCTCTTTCCCTTCCCAGCGCCCCCCCCCTCAATAAATAATTAAAAAAAAAAACAAAAAACCTCTGACTTTGGGGTAAATTTTTACCCCTTGACTCCTATGTACCACTTCTCCTCAGTGAGACACTGCAAAGGGCAGATGCAAAAGTTACCTTTAATTTGGAGCCACTGAGAGGCAAGTTACAGGGATAGATGAGGATATCATAGGAAACAGAATCCATATCAGTCATGCGGAAATAAAATTAGATGTGTGAGCAACGTGTCATTTTCCCCCTGAGTTTACCTCTTTTTAACCTCATTCTCCCTTCTTTGACTGGCTTCTTAAGTTCCCCTGCTTCCCTCAAAATCCACCCAGAATCCCCCTTCTCAGTTCTCTTGGCAGTGAAGAAGAAAGAATTTTCCTGCCCAGGTTCCTTAGGACTTTGCCTCAAGTGAAGAATGGAAAAGAGACTTGCGTTTTGCAGGCGCCCAGTGCCTAAGGAATAATGCTCTCTGGAGATCCTTTCGGAAGCGTTTGTTAGTTCCTCCATTAACTAGCAGTTACTAGTACTCTCTGCCTGCTCCTGGCCTTAGTTCATTCAGTTAGTAAAACCGTTTGCTGATTCATTTTCTTCTCTTTTTTAGTTACTTCACGTTTCTGCCACAGGTGCCGAATTAAACCCATCCTAAACCTGAATTAAATATGTCTTATTCCACCCACCATACCTTCCTACAAGCCATGCTATGCCCACACCCAACTGATATTTAAAACACACACACACACACACACACACACACACACTTCTATTGAATATCCAGGAGATAATAACTACAGCTGTTAACTATAAAGGAAAATTCATGGTACACACGAAGTTCTTTACTTGTGTTACTTTAGAGCATTTTCCGACAGAGAATATGAGAATTCTTTCATATACTACCATGCTTCAAGAATAGATATTCATCTCCAGGAAAATGGCTCTCTTGAGTTATTTATTTGAGAATAATAATAATAGAATCCTGGAAACTTCTAGAAGCTGGAAAATGACTTGCAATAGCAGCAGAACTTCCCAAGTTGTTCTCTTTTCCTCCTTTCAAACCCTTACATATGTGTTCATTTAGTCCTGCTAAGTGAATTTTTTTATTTAAAATGAAATGCTCTAGGGCGCCTGGGTGGCTCAATCGGTTGAGCGTCTGACTTCGACTCAGGTCGTGATCTCACTGTTTGTGAGTTCAAGCCCCACGTCATGCTCTGTGCTGACAGCTCAGAGCCTGGAGCCTGCTTCAGATTCTGGGTCTCCCTCTCTCTGCCCCTCCCCACTCATGCTCTGTCGCTGTCTCTCTCTCTCTCTCTCTCTCTCTCAAAAATAAATAAACATTACAATTGTTAAAAATTTTTAAAAATGTCCTCTAATGATAATGCATAACCAAATGATTAAAATAAGGAGGTCTTCCTCCTCCCCTCCTTCTTTCTTTCCTTCCTTCCTTCCTTCGTTCCTACTTCATTTCTTTCTATTACTGAAAACTCATGATAGAAAGACATTTTAAAATTTACCAGCAAAATTGAATTGGTCATTCTAATCATCCACTCAATACCTGTGAATTCATAAAAAAATGATCATACACATTAACTGTATTCATTTGGGTAGCAATAAAAAAAGCAATTCTAGGATATTTCAAAGCTGTATCTATCAATTCCATTTACAATAAATAGAGATTTCTTTCTTCATGTTGCCTTCTTGATAAGTCAGTAAAAACTGCCCCATAATCAACTGAATGGATCGTAATGATACTTAAATTTAAGAAATTTGCTATCATTCATTTCGTTTTTTTTTTTTCTGAAATGCTGTATTCTCTGAAGAATGAAGATAGGCAATTCATCTTTACCACTGAGGTTGTCGGAATGTGTATTTTTGGAATATAAAGACATACTTTTCATGCTATGATAAAACACACATACTTTGGGGTTGCTCCAAAGCCAAAACAGTGCTGCCGACAGATAGTAAAATTCTCTGGGGATTCATCTGTGAGAAACTGAGGTCAAACTTTGAACTCGGTGTTGCGGACAAGTGACAACCAAAAAAATGTAACTCACTACACATTGTCAAGTGTGGAGCTAGAACCTTAGAAGCATATCTAGAAATGTCAACTACATATGTGGGAAATGAAATGCATGTATAGCAATTTGTAGAAATAGAAAATTATCTCTAATTATTCTTATTTAAAGCAGATTGTTCTGAAACTGTAATTGACTTTATGATTTTGCACATCTGAGCTTTATTTTCCTGCTTACCATTTAAGTAAACAATACATGTATCTTTTTAAACTACCAATTAGCATCTCAGTACATGAACAAATATCCCTCCTTTGACCAATCAACTATAGACATAAATCTTTGACACGATTTGACTGAAAGCACATCACATAGAAAGGTCTTGAAACACCCACAAATGTGTAGGAAATAGAAGTAGTATGGGTTTGGAGAGATCACAGTTTAACTATTTTCCAATAGGATGCAAACCAACCTTTTTGTCCCCTTTTGTAAGAGTGTCAAGAGGCTATTTTTCACCTCGTTGGTTTCCTCAATAATGTAAGCTTCTTGTAAATTGCCTATGAAACAATCAAATGGAGGATGTAATCTCTGTGCCCACTCCCAAGCTTGTTTACAATGATACTCACTTGCCCTTAAAACGGGGACTTGTTTTTTTTCATCTCACCATGTGTGCAGTTAGTTACTTTCAAGAAATTATAAAAAACTTAATTCATAACAGTAAAACACAAAAATTAAACAGCAAAACAAAAACGCCAATACAATCAAGAAATTTAAAAAAAAACCTTATCTTTTATTTTTAAGAATTATTCTTAAAGAGTTTTAAAATTTGAAAGCCATTGAAACAGGGCACCGGTCGGATCCAATATATTATTTTCCAAAAAGGTGTTTAATGGGCCTCTACGGGGACGTTTCCTAAATCCTAAACATAGCAATAATAGAGACGACTCTCATTAATAGATCATGACTGATGCTTTAAGCCACGC
This sequence comes from Prionailurus bengalensis, assembly GCF_016509475.1. NCBI lineage: Eukaryota > Metazoa > Chordata > Mammalia > Carnivora > Felidae > Prionailurus > Prionailurus bengalensis. The sequence goes on along the minus strand of NC_057358.1, from coordinate 7,818,221 downwards.
AAACTATTTCTGGGGTTCCCCACAGCCCTGTGAGGTGATACGATTTAGCTCCATTTTCTAGTTGAAGGAAGCAAGACCTACTGAATTTAAATGTCTGGCTCAAAATCATACAACTAGAAAAGGGCAGAGCAGTGGTCTGAAGTCTGCTCAGCACAGCTCCAATAGTCTTAACACATTCCATGTTGCTTCCGGTGGCCCTGAGGCAGAGTGTTCCTGGTCCTCACAGATCAATAATGATTATCTGCAATGAACAAGCTGGAAAAAGGGAAAACATAGATTGCTGGCTTACAAATTTGGTTGCCACCATTTAATGTCTTTCATTTCCCTATTCCAAAGACTGTGTATTATTTCCTAACAAAACTGAAAAAAAAAGGAATATATTTTGTGAGTGTATCACGCGTTTGGTTAATAAAATGCCTAACTAGAGTTGATGAATTTATCCCTCTAGGCATGTCAACATTCTATATTTGAAAAGTATAAAATGTACAACGGGGCCATTTTTTGCCATCTTTTAAAATAATCAAAACTTGCCTCACGACTTGGAATTTAAAACTCATTTTCAATCATTGGTTGACAGAGTCTTTATGTCAATTAGATACAGATGCCTAACCTCTGACTCCGTTGGAATTTATTTTACATCACAAGTTCCACCTCTCTCAAAAGAATACTCTCTTAAATTCCTTTTGCTACAAGAGATGAGACACACTGCTAAAGAAAATGAAAATAAAGGTACGTCCTTTCCAGTAAAGGACAATGAGCGTCTTTCCACAAATAACCAAAGAGGAGGTCAGACACTAAATTCCTGCCGTGGCCACCCTCTTGGTAATCCTCCAAAATTTGCAGGGGAGGCGTAGATCCTTGCTAAGGCTAGGTCCCGCTCAATAAACATTAAAGACTCGCTCCTGATTTTTCCCTCTCCCCAACACAGTCAAGTACACATCCGAATATTACATTTTGTCCTGAGACTCATGTGGACATAAACTATAAGGAAGAGAGTATGGGGAAATTTTGAGCCAGGTTCTGTATCCCTGGCAGAAGCAATACATAATTATTGAGTGGATGCTCTGAAAAGCTGTTCAAGCTCACGCTTTGGTAATAGAATGGAAGTGATGATCACTATACCTGGTAACAGTAAGAAAGAAAACGAAGATTCATAGTTATTTCTGGTCCCTGTTGTCTTCTTTGGTGAGTAAACAGTGTTTAGTCAGGTGCCAAATTCAAGCTATCCACGTATTTTAGTTGGCTAAGCTAATTTCAAAAAAATTTGAATAAGCCACCAATATTTTTAAAAAAGAACATCTTACACCAAAAAATCTGTATCCTAGTTCTTTTGAAAAATCAAACCTCTATATCCTGTCACCAGAAATTCTCCCTGGAGCAAAGTGAGACTCATTCATTTCTACAAATGTTTAAATGTGCACAGCATTCTTATAAGAGATGAGTAAAACACTTAAGAAAGGCCAAAGATAAGATCATTTTCTAATTTCCTTTTTTGTGCTTTTTTTTTTTGGCTTGTTTGTTTTTCTTTCTAAGTTGAGATTGGGGGAGGACAGGTAGGGAAAGTTGAAAAGGAGGCAGGAGACAAGTTACCAGCAAGGTTAGTTCGATTGTTCTCTCATTAATAAGAACATATTTTGAAGCAGTTACGCACATTACATTTTATGCGTCTGCCTAGTGATACTCCAGTGTATCCATTCGATAGAAAGTTCCTTACCTTCTACAGAGTCTCACTTGGTGAGAATGCAAACTTATTTCCAAACTAGAAAATAATCTTTCAGTACACCCACCAATACGTGTTGCCATACAAGTGCTCAAAACTGACAACAACAACAAAATTAATGCAGAAAGGGACAAAGAAGTGTTTTGGGTTATACAGCAGACTGTGTATGTACCTACGTCAAACTGCTTTCGCTAGTTAACGGTGCTTTAGCTTTTAGGAAATGGGTGTCATTGTTTAAATGTCCTGTAATAAATCATCTCTGTGAAATCAGACTAGGATTGTAGTTAAAGCACAACTTTCAAGTTTGTTAGATGATGGTAATTGTACCCATGCCAAAATCCCATGGTGCTCTGGGGGAAGAGACTATGTGTTAAGGTAGATTAAAATCACTACACATTGATTACTGATTTTTAAGTGATATAATAAGTGTCAAAAACTGAGTCATTAAAAATGGATCTTTATGACCAGGCAAATATGTCTGTAGGTACCTGTCTCAGAGTCGCAGGTTCAAGTTCCCCTTAACCTTTAACCGAGTGGTTTTTTTACCTGTGGTTCATGGATCCCCTAGACGTTCACAGAAGAGCTTTATGAGGTCAGACCACGAAGCCCTAAAATGGAAAACAAAACTTGGTGTGTATGAGCTTTTGATGTTTTGGTGTGTGTGTGTGTGTGCGTGTGTGTGTGTGTGTGTGTGTGTGTGTGTGTGTTAGGAAGAGGACCTATAATTTTAATCCATTGCACAAACCCCATTATAATTCACTAATAAACATTGAGAGGAAAATAACAACTATAATTTGGGTCATTTGTTTAATAAGGTTAACCAACGAGTCAGTTATAACTTGGATCATTATTCACTTACGTCAACGGGCGAAATGACAGCCAACGTTTAATCAGGCAGCTACGAGAGCACGCGCTGTCCCATCGGCAGCTTGGCATTCATGGCTCAGCTGCCTACAAAAGGAGGTGAGTTTAGAGCCGTGATGTCAGGTGACCCTTGCATTTAATAACTGTGACAGCGGACACAAGGTCTCTGTTTGCTCTTTCTGCCAACAGTTTGAGGGGCATCAGAATGGAAAGGGTGTCAGGTGGAAGGCTATTGACGAGAAAGCAGGAGGGAGTTCTGGTGGAGACATTTCACACATTATGAATGCTTTGTGAGACTTGATTTAACAGAATACATTTCTGCAACACTAAATGCATTTTGTACAGCAGCAAGCTTTCCTTAACAAATCCGTATGTTTCAAAAAAAAAAACAGATGAATTGTATACCATGCTTCAGGGAAGAAAACTTTAATGATCCAGAGCAAACAATAACTTTTCCCTTTACCCTCTAAAAGTACATTTTGTGAATTCTGTACTATCTGACATTAGATTGATCGCATATCCTGTGATGTTCTTTTTCCTCTAGAGGCGAGGAATGGAAAGAGGGGGAAAAAAACACATTCACTTTGAGGCTTTTCCTTCAAATTGTCAGTTGATAAACATAATTTCTCTGTATTTTTGCTTCACTGATCGGAAAGGCTGGTCGTTAATGGCCTTTTATTACAAACTTCCTTTAGTACGCAGCCCAGCAATTAGGCATGGGCACGCTCCGTGACCCCTCGTTGCCTCGCCACCGGCTTTGATCAGAACTTTGCTCAGTGACACACATCTAATAACCAGGAGGGACGTGAACTGAACCATCAACACCTTGATTTATTCCTCAACTCACATCCTCGGCCAAATAGGGGTGTAATTCGCTGCTATGCCAATTGCCAATATCACCTTGTGTTCGGGTTGGGGCAAAAACAAAACAAAACAAAATGGAAAAACACAACAGGCATGCCTGGCTACAAACAAAAGCATGAGGACAGCTCAGCAGGAATTGCAGCCTCCCTGACCACCTGGTGCGGTCACTTAGAAGCAAAGAAATGTTGCCATCAGTTTTGTCGCTTTGCTTTGCCTTCAGTGAAGTTTCTTTCTCTCTCTCTCTTTTTTTTTTTTTAATTTAGTACAATAGAACCAAAAAGAGAAAGGACTTTCGGGAAGAGCACCGTAACTGACAAGCAGCATTCTTCTCCGGTAACATTCCAAGCTGTATAGTCCAAAATCATGAACATTCGATTCGGCATGTTCTTAACACGGGAAAGAGTTGAGAAATGATCACCAAACTTTTTTTTTTTTTTTAATCTTCACTAATGGATAGGAGAAAACAAAATGGCCGTGACTTACAGCACCTGCCTCAACACTGCAACCCCAAGAGTAGCATAAAACAAACCAACTAAAATTCCCATAACCGAAAGTTCTGCATCAGTGGTCCCAAACTGTAAGGTTTCACGAATCACCTGGGGATCTTGTTACCATGCAGATTCCAGTTTGAAAGGGCTAAGGTGGGAGCAGAGTTTCGGCATTTCTAACAGGGACTCCCCGCCTCAATCCACCCCCCCCACTCTCCCCTCACCCTACTCCCACCCTACCTCCACCCTACCCCACCCCCCACCCCCACAGACACCTCCCCCACCCCACCCTTCCCCACCCACCCCGGCCCCCCAGGTGAGGCCAATGCCTCTGGTCCTTGAACCACTCTTTGACTGGCAAAGTGCTAAGTAACTCAGAGAGTAACCATTTTTTAGCCCGATTAATCCTCAGTGTAGTCAGTGTGTCACTTCATTTTGCATTTAAAGATATTCTGGACTCCTGCCCACCGGATTAGAAGCATAATGAAGCATTTAGAATGAGCTCTGAAGAAGGTTATCAAATACTCTTCCTTAGAGACATTTAGTAAGATTCCATGATAATTTATAAAGATGTGTTTCTGTTATTATTGTGGAAAATGTGGAAGATACAAAAACGGTAACCAGGTCAACAAAAATCACCCATAATCTCATTTTCCAGAGATGGAGTCTTAACATAATAATGTATATTTCTCATTAGAATCAAAGGTACTTACACATTTCAGACCTAATTATTTTCTTTGATTCTTTAATAACGTTTACATTTTATTAAACATTATTGCTGTTTTATTCATTTTTCTCCTGAAAAATGAGATTTAGTATTCTGGTCATTGGAGGTACTATAATTTATGAAATGATTTCCTTTCATACAACATGTATGTTGCTTCTGAAATTTCCTTATTTAAAATATCACAGAAACATAGTAATGACGTTTTTAAAATATCTGTCACTGTAACAACTTGTTACAATTTCGTGTGTTATGTGTATTATGTATTGTAGTCTTACAATAAAGTAAGCTAGGGAAAAGGTTATTAAGAAAATTATAAAGAAGAGAAAATACATTTACGATACTGTACTGTGTTTAAAAATCTCAGGGGCGCCTGGGTGGCGCAGTCGGTTAAGCGCCCGACTTCAGCCAGGTCACGATCTCGCGGTCCGGGAGTTCGAGCCCCGCATCGGGCTCTGGGCTGATGGCTCGGAGCCTGGAGCCTGTTTCCGATTCTGTGTCTCCCTCTCTCTCTGCCCCTCCCCCATTCATGCTCTGTCTCTCTCTGTCCCAAAAATAAATAAACGTTGAAAAAAAAAATTTAAAAAAAAAAAAAAAAAAATCTCAGTATAGGGGCTCCTGGGTGGCCCAGTTGGTTGAGAGTCTGACTCTTGATTTCAGCTTACATCATGATCTCACCCTTTATGAGATCGAACCCCCTGTCTGGTTCTGTACTGACAGCCCAGAGCCTGCCTGGGATTGTCTCTCTCTCTCCTTCTCTCTCTGCCCCTCTCTAACTCATGCTCTGTCTCTCTCTCGAAATAAATAAATAAACTTAAAAAAAAATCCCAGTATAAGTGGATGCACAGAGTTCAAACCTGTGCTGTTTAAGAAGTTACTGTATATCAAAATAGCTGATATTAGACAGGATTCTGTTGGCCTCGAATGATTAAAATACAATTCAGACTGGCTTTAAGAAGAGTGGTGGTGAAATTTATTGACTCCCATAACTAGGATAATAAGTGTATCATCCGTCTGAGCCACATGACTTTCACTTAGATCAAATAACTATTTTTCTAAATTACTTTTGATTGTTTTGAATTCCACAATTTCTCATACACATTCAAACATTGTGACTGCTAATATTTGGGCTCTGTTTGCAAAAAACTAAAAAGACATCTGTAAAAGTTAAACGACAAAAGTTTTGGGACGCCTGGGTGGCTCAGTCGGTTAAGCGTCTGACTCTTGATTTCAGCTCACGGTTCATGGGTTCAAGCCCCACATCCAGCTCCAAGCTGACATTGCTGAACCTTCTTGGGATTCTCTCCTCTCTCTGTCCCTCCCCTGCTCCAGCTCTGTGTGTCTCTCTCAAAATAAATAAAATTCAAAACAAAAAACGAAAAAAACCTCTATGTCAATGTCATGTGTTTTAAATAAAAGTTACTTCCAAAATTATTTTCAGTTTTCATCCCACTTATAGATGGAGGTTTGTTTTATTTATGGCACCAAATCAGATATTATAAATGATATCCTAAATTCAATGGAAAATTTCAACACTAAAGATCAAGTTTTTGTTTTTAGGGTGATACAAATAAAGATTTGGATGGAGTGTAGAATCATGGTAACAGTGATGATCTTATTAATAGGAAATCTATAGACCAATGATATTCTACCAAATGAAATGTAAGCTGTTTTTCTTAAAAATGACAAATACATTTATATCCTACGGTGGGTTTTTTTGTTTGCTTTGGTTTTTTGTTTGTTTGTTTTCTGATGAAGCTGATTTTGAACACACACACACGTACACAATTTAGGATGGGTGTGAACCCTGCATCCTTTTTGTTGCCACCATGATGGGATTCTCAGAAGGTTTACGTCTCTGAAGGACCGTTTTATAAATCAACTGAAGTGCTCCGCAATGACATTGAACCTTTGGTAAACGAGTCATCGAAATTCTCGTTGCATTTGGTTCGAAATCAGTTGGAAATCTTTAAGAAATAGAGCAACAAAATAATTCACCTTCTGAAGATTTTTGCCAACTACAATTATTGATAACAACGTTTGTAAATAGGAATATGATGATTTGAGAACAAAATTGTGTGTGCTGTTTACCTTTGAGGTGTTACAATTCTGCTTTGCAATGCCTCAACGTGAAGATGATATCTTCAGGTGATTTTCCTTTTTTGTACCGAATAAATATATATTCTATACCAAGACAGAATGAAATTGAGAAACCCTAGTATTGTGTGGCTTTTAATTTTGTGAAACATTTAAATATAAATAAGGACAACTTATTCGATGAGTTTTGATTTCTAAAAATATGATCTTATTTATGTGTGTGGTGTTTGTGTGTGTGAGAGAGAGAGAGAGAGAGAGAGAGAGAAATCTTTATTTCTTCAAGGAAAGACAAAATGTGTTAACCAGGGCTCCTTCTGGGTAGTGGAACAGAAGAGTCTGAGAAGGAACATCACTTTTTTTTAATGTTTATTTATTTGTTTTGAGATGGGGGAGCAGAGAGGGAGGGAGAGAGAGAATCCCAAGCAGGCTCCATGCCTGAAGCCCAACACGGGGCTTGATCTCACAACTGTGGGTTCATGACTTGAGCTGAAATCAAGAGTCTGACCCCTAATTGACTGAGCCACCCAGGCGCCCCAGGAACATAATTTTTATTTTGCATCTTACTATCTGCAAATTGTATCTTGAGCATGGATTGCTTTTATGATAATCAAACTTTTTGTGAATCTAAGAACATAGATAAAGGCAGTACCTTGAAACACATTAGTCCACCCCCCTTCATGGGTATTAGAAGGAACTTTAGAAATCTTTAAAACTCCAAGTTCATAATTCTAATGGTGACGATTTTGAGAACTGCGCCTGGCCAGAGAAAGAGAAGTCCAGACATTGGTTCAGGTTTTAGGTAACGTCAAAGCCACTATTCTAGTTAACAAAGACAAACACATCTTGTTCAGAGGGCTGGGGTTTTCTGTGATCATTTATTTTGTTTCCGTGTCAGCCAGACCCAGTCACAAAATCCAAGTAATTTCCCATGGAAAAAAAGGAACATATTAATCTTGGAAGTAGATAATTGACTATTTTAAGGCTGGAGAATTAATAGATGTTACCTTCGTATATTTCACCACCGGTGTAATCTCCAAGGAAAGAATGAGCAGAGTAGTTACATTTGTTGAATTTACCTTGGCAGCAAAGAGCACTTTTTCTGGCAGTGATCATGTACCTAGCTGATAAAGGAAAAAATATGTTTGAGAGACCACATGTGAGCGTTAGGAGACATTATTTTCCTGGAAATCTTCTTGGTCCCAAAGAAACTGCTAGTTGCCATCCAAACGGCAACCCAAGCTTTTTTGCAAGACATTTTAGATCTATAGATAAATACAGACATAGATGCAAATAAAGATCTCTTGCAATATTTAGGCATTCGATACTAAGTAACTAGATTATTCAACAGACAATTACCTGATTTTTTTTTCTCACACCAGATGGCTTAGCATCACGATACAACCATAATTTCTTTCAGGATCCAAAGTTTTGTGTCTGCAAGGGCATAATTCTAGATCAAGTGTTTGGTCTCAGAAGAAAGTTAAAGTTAATCTCATCTATCCATACACTCAACTCTAAGAGAATGCATTGTTTTCCCAGCTTTAAGAGGTATCAGGTCTCTCTGTGACACCATCCCAGACCATTTTAGTCAGAAACAGGTGAAGCAGAGAATGTTATAAAATAGCCATGCTGGATGAATTTCATGAGCCATTGACAACCATGACATAATCCAAAACTATTTTACAAAACATTTACATTTCTCCAGAATTAGTTTCATGAGTTCAGGGGGTTTCTACTGGGAAACTTGCTGAGGATGGGTCATGAACTTTGAATAATGTCAAGAGCTTGACCTCTAAATGTGGTTACCAGGTTGGCATTCTGACATGCTCTCCTTTGCTTCGTCACTACGGAAAGGAACAAATAAAGGTAAAATGTCATGACACCTAAACTCAAGGCAAGCATCCATGTGAAATAAAACAAGACAATATGCAAAATTATTTTAACCTCTCGTGTGCCCGGACTCAAGTCAGCTATAGTTCCTTTTTCCCTTTTGAAGTCGAAGTCAGACATTTAGCTGAATATGGTCTTTTCTCTCTTCTCAAGAACAGGTGTCCCCCAGGGCAGGCATGTACTTTCTCTCATTTTATCGCAGTTCTCTTCTATAACAGAGAACATACGTGACCAAGGGAAGACTCCGCTTAGAACGTATGTGTCCTCCAGAGGGGAGATTTTTGTACAGCTGCTTCCGCCGGGCCATGGGAAGAGTGGATACGGAGAGGAGAATGAAGTTCTGAGCTAACATGCCACCAGGAAGGATAGGACTTGGGATGGTGCGGTAAGAGGAATTCTAAGACGGCCTTCAAGATTTGTGCCCCTGATATGCCCACCCTGTGAACCTCCTGCCATGCAGCTTGGGCAGGACCTATGAGCAAGATGATAGATAAGATGATAGGTAACTCCTGCGTTAGAGCACCCAGAGAAACAGAACCAAAAAGAGAGATTATAATAGGTAAATACCGTGGATAGAGATACAGATGATTGCAATTGGCTCACGTGGCCGTGGAGGTTGAGAAGTCCCCAACCTGCCACCTGCAGGGGAAGGAGGAAAGCCAGCATCGTGCAGCCTGAGTCGGAAAGCTTCAGAATCAAGGGTGTTAATGATCTAAGTCCCAGAGTCCAAAGGCCTGAGAACCAGGAGGTCTGAGGTCTGAGGGGCAGGAGAAGATGAACATCCCAGCTCTAGAAAGAGAGAATTTCACCTTGCCTTGCCTTTTTTGTCTATTTAGGTGCTCAATGGCTTGGATGATGCCCACCCACATTGGTGAAGGCAGATCTTCTTCACTTAGTCTACCCATTCCAGTGCTATTCCAGAAATGCTCCCAAAGGCACACCCAGAAATAATGTTTTACCAGCTCTCTGGGGATCCCTTGGCCCAGCCAAATTGACACATAAAATTAACCATCATAATTTTCATGATCCGTGCGTTATATGGCAAAGGGAAAGGGTCTTTTCGGGTATAATTAAAATCCCCAAGCAGTTGATTTTGTGTTAATCAAAAGGGAGATTATCTTGGGTGGGCCTGACCTAAGCAGGGGAGACTTTTAAAAGAGGATCTATAGGGCCAGTATAGAAGGAGTCAGAAAGATCTGAAGCAGCAGAGATGCTGCCCTGAATAACCAGGAGCAGCCACACGGCAGGGATGACGGGTGAACTCTAATTGCTGAGTATCAGTCTTCAAGCCACAAGAAATTGAATTTTGCCAGCCATTAGGCATGGAAGAGGAGTCTAAGCTCCCCATATTCCACATTCCCAGGCTGCTACCCTGATTTCCCAGTCGTGGGACACTGTGGAGAGGATCCTGCTAAGCTGAACCCAGACTCCTGGCCAGTGGAAACCGTGAAACAATACCTCTGTGGTTCAAGCTGCTGCAATGGTGGTTCCATATGATGCAGCTACGAGTAGCAAACAAATCCAGAGGGAATAAATGACGAGCACTACAGGCAAAAAGTTGATCCAGCTGGGACCTGAGTCCTTCCAATCCGTACCCCTTCCCTGCCTTTCCCCCGCGGAGCCATTATATTCTTCTCTATGGAGAGGAAGGGAGTATGCATTCTACCCATTTATGTGACACAATAAATTCTGGTAGATACGATTTTAAAATACGAACCGATGTGTTTCTGGTCTCTCCATTCTGGCCAAGGCATCCTGGACTTTCTGTCGCCGGGAAGGACAGAAGGGAAGTCAGTTCTCAGCTCGTAAGTGTCAAACTGGGCGTTCAAAAACTCAGGGCAGGAACAGAAATGTGAGAGTGAGTATTTCGAATTTTAAACAATCCCAAATGTTGTTTTATTATAAAAGCTGAAGCTTGTGCTGTAAATAAGAGATGTGGGAACTATAGTTGGTGGTGGAAGAGCCAGTTTATCTGCCCTGGCCATGGTAATTATTCCATGATCTGAGGCGCTACAAAGTCAGCAAGGTGCCGTCTGGTGAACTGCCTGAGAAAGTTCTATGATCCGCCCCCTCCCGCAGTGGGTCCTCTGCCTCAGAGAAGCAAACAGTAGGCTTCTCAAGAGGTCTGGGAACAAGCTGAAATCCGGCTACCCTTCAGTTCCCAGGAGGGTCTGTGAAGGAAGCGGGTGTGGAGGGGGACACCGTCTCCCAGAGACTCTCCCCACCCGTGTGGTGTGGCCACGGAAGAACAGAGACAAGCATGGAGTCTGTGAGGCGACAGAACACAGGGGAGGGAGGAGGGGTCCTCATGCTTCCTGAAGCTCCGGGATGATGCTGGAGAGCTTTCAAACTTCTCACGAACCAAGAAAGACGGGATGGGTTGCAATAAAAGGACTTACTGACCCTTTGCTCCAGGTGACCTCCAATGCCTCTTCCAGGTCTAGTTTCTCAAAGTGTAATTAACATACACTGTTCTGTTAGTTTCAGGTGTGCCACATATCGATTCAACAATTCTGTGTATGGCTTAGTGCTCACCACAATAAGTTGTCACCTGTCACCACACAATGTTCTTGTGAGATTATCGACCGTATTCCTTTTACTGTACTTTGCATTTCCGGGACATATTTGCTTTAAAATTGTAAGTCTGTACCTCTTTTTAAAAATTTTTAAAAATATTTATTTATGTATGGGAGAGCGCAGGCAGGGGAGGGGCTGAGAGAGGGAAACAGAGGATCTGAAGCCAGCTCTGTGCTGACAGGTTGACAGCAGTGAGCCCAATGTGGGGCTCGAACTCGCCAACCGCGAGATCGTGACCTGAGCCGAAGTCGGACACTCAACTGACTGAGCCACCCAGGTATCCCAGAAGTTTGTACTTCTTAATTCCTTTATCTGTTCCATTCATTCCCCTACCCATATTCCCTCTGGCAGCTACCAGTTTGTTCTCTGTATTTAAAAGTAGCTTTTTTGTTTTTTGTTGTTGTTGTTGTTGTTGTTGCTCATTTGTTTTGTTTCTTAGATTCCACATATAAATGAAATAATATGGTGTTTGTCTTTCTCTGACTGACTTATTTCACTTAGCCATATACCCCCTAGGTCCATCCATATTGTTGCAAATGGCAAGATCTCGTTCTTTCTTACAGCTGAGTAAGACTCCATTGCATATAGAAACCACATCTTCTTTATCCATTCACCCATTGATGGACACTTGGGCTGCTTCCCTCTCTTGGCTCTTGCAAATAATGCTGCTAGAAACATCAAGGTGCATGTGTCTTTTTGGATTAGTGTTTTCGTTTTCTTTGGGTAAGTCCCTAATAGTGGGATTACTGGATCGTATAGTATGGTACTGGCACAAAAATAGATCAGTGGGATAGAATAAAGCCCAGAAACAAACCCATGTTTATAAGGTCAATTAATCTACAACAAAAGAGGCAAAAATATACAATGGGGAAAAGACAGTCTCTTCAATAAATGACACTGGGCACGCTGGACCATTCCAGATCTAATAATACTCCGTGACTTTATAATAGATGCCCTCAGCAAGGTCTAGGGATGAACCCAAAAGGTAAAGTTAGGTGACTGGGACAGATAGCAGCTCATCTTCTTCAATTATACAGCGTGTGTCACCTGCCGTGACAGTGAACAGTCTTAGCTGTTCATCCCCTGCCCTAAGCATACGGTGGAAATTTGAGACACTGGAGATTTCCTTCTTCACATGCCCTGTGTTTAGTTTTCCTTTGTACTGCCATCCACTGGATTGTGACATTTCTGAGCTGGCAGTTTGGGCCCTCGCTTCTTTCCTCCCGCACCTGACTTCTAGGAAATGGACCAGTTCCCCAACCCTTTGGCAGCGCAGGGAGCCACATGAAGATAACCTCTGGGCACAGGGTACCTTCCCGTTTTGGTAGCAGTCGCTAACGTGCATATCCTTTCAGTGGCGGCGTGGATTCGCACTCTGTGGCAGGCGTTAGCAATGCAGATTCCCTCTAAGTTGTTAACACAGTGGCCTGAATCCCAAAAGATGCGGTCGGCCTTTTGTGAAGCAATGTGCAAGCATCACATCGCACCTTTAAAACTTCCTATGCTCTGCTATTACGTGATTCGTAGAGTCCGCGGAAGCTGGAGTTTTCCCTGGATCGCATTCTTCTAGGACATCCCAAATCAGGCTTCGCAGGTGGCTCTGAAACGGTGACGGTTCCTCAATCCCCACCGGTCAGTAACCTGCCCAGTGTGGAGTGCCACAGTGCTCTGATACAGAACGCTGCCCCACGTAGTATATATAGCATGCACAAGCACCCTAGAATATGGTTTATAGCATCTTTATTGATACTATGAATGACAGATATTAACTACCTATTATAATAGAAGAATATGACAAAACTGGGCAAAGTTAGATATTTCCCTGGCTGTATTTTTCTTTTCATGTACACCATAGAATGCTGTGCTGTTTTGGACTACTTAGGAGGTTAATGTTGAACAGGCTTGAAAGATGCTTTTCCAGATTTGAGCGGTACAGTGAGGATGGGCGGAAGAAGATACGTAGGCTGAGAGTATCCTCTTTGCCCTTCAACAATGTGTTGAGAACATCTTCAGTGTAGATATTATCACTTATTTCCATATATGTCAAGCACCGCCCTCAACTTTTCCAAACCTCTTTAGCTCCTTTTTATACAGCCTTTATGGCCCTTAGAAATTCCATGTAAGTAGTGGAGATATTATTAAATTCCATCTCAGTAGTAGAGATATTATTTTCGTTACCTGATTTGCCGCAACTTAAGGGCAATGACATTGAACTTCTCATTTATGATCACTCCGCAGTGTCTAGCAAAGATATATTTGCTATATATTTCTGGCTGGATAAATAGTTTTGAATGAATGAGTGAGTGAGTGAGTGAGTGAATGAATGAATGAAGCTCAATGTAAACCAGAACTACCCAGTGGGCTTTACCCTGGCTGTCAGTATTCTTCACTAAATGTGCCTTTGGCCAGCCCCATATCTGAACGCCCGATGTCAAACACGGAATCAGATTCAAACTTACAATTATAAAACAAATATGCCCCGGAAATGAAAGGTACAGTAAAGGGAATACGGTCAATAATATCACAAGAACATTGTGTGGTGACAGACGGTGACAACTTATTGCGGTGAGCACTAAGTCATACACAGAATTGTTGAATCTGACCAAACACATTAAGGATGCTGAAGACGAATGTTCCCGGCGACTATTTGGTAGGTTAGATGTGTGTTAGGTCCTCCTCTGCCATCTTGTACATGGTCTACCAATGACCCCTTTCAGCGTGAAAGAATTACATTACATCATCTGTAGGCCCGTAAAACAAACTCTAAGGTGTGTGGTTAAAATCTTACCAGAAGCAAGTTGGTGTCATCAAAGTTAAGTCAAAAGCAGAAGACAGGTAGACATTTCTGACAGGGAGTGGCAGACCGAACTCGCAACTGACGCCTTCCCCGGCAAATTGTCGTGAGGCTGTCATCTCTGACGTATACTATGAATGCACACCCAGGTGCCTTTCAATCCCCTTCAAATTTGGGGCTGCCTCTTCCTGCTCTTTCTCTTCAATATTTGGCTTACGCCCCTAGGTCTACAGAGAAAGCCAGGATCAAATGATGGTCGTCTTGCTTTTTTATATATTGAGGCAGGCGGTCAAGGAAAATCTCGTGAGTGCCTTCTAGATGACAGACATGTGCCAGGTGCTGAGAAAACAGCGAACGGACGGATGCCATCCTTTCTTGGAGTCACTGCAGATCCACACAGGCTGAATACACAGCGAATCTCTGAGATTCTTAAAGGAAACTAGCATTCACAGTTTTGTTTGTTTGTTTGTTTGTTTTAATGAAAATTTTATTTCAGGTCCAAAAGGTGAGTGACAACATCGTAATTCCAACAGAGGATGTAAAAGGTTTGGGTGGAATCTTGAAATGGCAAATAAAAGGACTCCATTCTCTAGCACTGTTTGATGGTTATAGTTGAAATGCCCCTTACAAATTTGGTTTGAACTTTCAAAATTCATTGACATACAAGCCTTGGAAGAAACTCAGGAGCAGCGAGATCCTCAGGACAGTGAGAGTTTGGGTTTTTTTCCTTCTGAATGTACTATGTGATATTAGGACACAAAATGAGCGGTGTTTCTAACTATTAAAAACCGCTTTTATCTATCTTTTATCTGCCAATGGACGGGAAGGGTTTTTCAGTCTCACGCAATCTGTGATTCAGGAACAAATTCCACAGCAGCTTCGTTGCAGAATATTTTTAAATGAGTCGTGTTCGTGTGCTAGAACTTTTAGGAAATGGTCATTGTATTTTTTCCCCTTGTTATTGCTGCTGTTTTCATGTATTCTCGTCCCTCCTCATCGTGTTCTCTATCTTTTCCTTTGTCTCTGTTTCGAAATAATTTTCAATCCTTCTTTAGATCTTCAGCAGAATCACCAGATCTCATCATGGAGGCAACATGTGGGAAATGTGCACGGGTCTGACCCAGAAGAGGCATAATTCATTGCCTCTAACATTTGACAGTCTAGAACCGAGTCGCATGGCCTAACGGGAAGCAAAGGAGCCTCGAGCATGTTCTAAACATATGCCCGGTGCTTCCGTTTCACATCAAAATAAATGGAGGTAAAATGGATTTTGGTAGGCAACTGTAGTCCCCAACTCAAGCACCATGCTTACGGTTTCTTATGATATTTCCGGTATCTTACTAAGAAGACCAGTTAAGAAGATAAAAACAAAGAGAAACTATTTTTTAAGTGATAACATAATAAAATAGATTCTACATGACAAATATATTTCATTAACCTACTGGAAATTGTAATCTTACATGGGATTAGGTTGAGACACACACCCAAAACTGAATTACTTAAGCTTCCCCTCGATGTTGGTTATGAAAAACCTTGAACGTTTCTCCCAAACCAATAGCTATATGATCTAAAATTGAGGGCAAGAAAAGTATGCAAACCTCTAGTGTCTCATTTTGTCTGTTCTTCAATGCAGATTTTTATGCTCACAAGTAATATTACATCACTGAGCTCAACAATTCTGGGAAAGGAGTCAACTTCCTTTATTGCTGTAACTTTCTCCTTCCGGCCACCTTCACCAAATCTACAAAGTGGTATGAGCTCAGAGAAATGACGGTGTCATTTTCAAGGCACTGGACATCAATTTTGCTTTCCAGATAAGCACTATATGAACCTACCGGAACAGGGCGGTGTTTTCAATGCCCATGTGTGGCAGAAGCCACAAGGTTTTAAAGCAAACACACAAACGTGTCATCTAATAGTCCATCAGCCAGCCCTTGCCACACCGATAAACCTTTTATCTCTCTTTCCCAGATTTTAATCAGCAGCTTGGTTTGCATGTTTCTTGTGTCACTGCAGCAACGAACCTAACGGGGATTCTTTATGCCCTGAGAAATCAACTCATTTGAGCCTAAATGAAACATTTCACTGTCTTGTTTTATCTCCCTCTCTATTCACATTAACATAATAGCTTTTAATTGGATTGTATTTGTGATTAGAGTCAGCAAAGGTGGCATTCTCTCAGAGGAAATTGACCGCGAGGCAAATGTCTGAGACTCCATCTGGGGGACCGTTCTCAGCTCTTGCCCAGGGAAAGATGCTGCAGGAAACCCAGCCTCGGGAGTCACCGGACAACTCGCTTTCCCTGACAACTCCTGGTGCAAGTCTGCTCTGCTTCTCATAAAGACTTACAGACTCAAGTATCTGAAATACTCTATTAGTATTCAAATGCGCATTCTCAAAAATAGCGTATTGACAAAAGGATGCTATAAGTGAGTGAATTGTGATACAACCCCAGGTGGAGGGGGCCTCACCAGGTCTGACACCCGAAGCTGAATCTGAAAATCAAATGACTGGCATGTATGATATATAGATACATAGGAAATACACTTTTGTATCAGAAAAACATTATAAATGAAATTACAACTAACCGAGTAAATACATTTGTAATTTATGTCACCACTCCAGGGCTATTATCCTTAATATACAAATTCCAACAAATTAATTGAAAAAAATACCAATGGCACATATGGATAAATGATACAAAAGGGAATTTGCTAAAGAGGTACAAATGTCCACTTAGCATATGAAAACAAATACTCTTCAGGACTGGAAGACATTTAAATTAAGACAACATTTCTTACCTTGCAAATAAACGAACAAATAAATCAGGTGTTTAATGCTTCCAGAGAACAAAGTATAAATACTTTTCAACATCCAACATACTTCCAAAAATTCTAGCAATTGGCCCAAACCAGGAAACGCGAGGGATGCACATTGGAAAGGAAGTGGTAAAATTGTGTGCACATTTCTGTATATATTTATGTATGTAGAGAATTCTGAAGAATCCACCCAAAACTATTAGAGCTAATAAATCAGTGAGGTTATAATGCAAGATCAATGTACAGAAATCAACTGTATTTCTATGTACTATCAATGAACAATCTGAAAACAAAAAGAAAACAGCTCGATTTATAATAGCAACAACAAGAATTAGGTACTTGGAAATAGATTTAACAAAAGAAGTGCAAGATTTTCATATCGTAAACTATAAAATACTGCTGAAAGAAACTTAAAAAGACCTATGTAAGTTGAAAGACACCCTGTTTTCACAGATTTGAAAATGTACTATTGTTGAAGTGGCCGTGCTCCTCCAAATGGATGTACAGATTCAGTGGAATCCATGTCAAAATTTGAGATATTGTAGAAGTTGACACGCCGATTCTAAAATTCATATGGAAATTCAAGGAACCCAGATGCCCAAAATAAATCATTTTAAAAGAAAAATACAATGGGGAACTCACACTTCCTTATTCCCAACTTTACCACACTGCTAAAATTTTCAAGACAGTGTTGTACTGGCGTAAAAGATTAGCATATAGATCAATGGAGTAGACTTGGGAGTCCAGAAATAAGCCCTTACTTTGATACTCGATTTATTTTTGACAAGAGAATGCACACAAGGCCAGATGGTATATCACATTTTAAGAGTACTATTTCTAGGTTATTCCCCAATGTCAGTGCAAAATGCTCTTCCCTTTGAT
This sequence comes from Prionailurus bengalensis, assembly GCF_016509475.1. Lineage (NCBI taxonomy): Eukaryota > Metazoa > Chordata > Mammalia > Carnivora > Felidae > Prionailurus > Prionailurus bengalensis. Next base: position 7,800,502 of record NC_057358.1, on the reverse strand, counting down.
CTGAGTAACAACAATAAAACCCATCTCAGAAATCAACTCAAGCATATAGATACCTATTGCCCACCCCCCCCCAACCCCAGCATCACATCAGACACACATAGAATAATCCCTTGGAGACAATCATCACAAAAGGAAAAACTAGGAACAGCTAAATCACTTCCGTCCCGTTGAAAGATTCAAAGCCAACCTGTAACAAATTTAGAAGCCCAATAGTTGCCAAAGGTAGACAAGTTCAATGCATCACTTTTATTTTTTGAATGTATTCACTTGCTTATTTCACACAAATGCACATTCTAGACCTACTATATATCAGATGTTATGCTAGACACTGGGAATGGAAAGAATATTTCACACAAATGCACATTCTAGATCTCCAGCAAACCCATAGTTTAGTCAGGGCCAGGAAATTCATTCACCTGCTGGTTTCCACCTAGATCAAGAACCAGATGTTGTGCTTATTTTTTAGGATCTGAAAACATTTAGAACATAGTCCTGCATATAAGGAATACACAGCCCTCTGTAAGAGGGGATGAACAGATAGGTAGAAAAATTAGGTAAATTGAAAGATGATAGATGATAGATAGATAGAAAATAAGTAAAATAAAACTGTACACATGCAATATAAAACATCTTTACGGGGTTTGGTATAGTCACAAAGGTTGGCATGGTGAATTCTAGGGAGGCAGAAGAGGTTCAAGGAGTCTGAACTTAATTCCATAGGCAATAGTAAGTCTCCAACCCAGAAAGGGCAATTTCATTTTGCTCTGGCCCCTGGTCCAGAGAAAATAAATACCATTGACTTGATGTCACTACAAGTGTAAGCGACATTATTTCTATCCTGTAAAAAAATAATAGCAGCTATTAGAAAGATTTTTCCTAAGCTTTATTTGCAGTTGTAAACTGAACAGATACTTGTAAAAAATGGCCACTTAAAATGTTAATTTTATGAATGTTTACAATAATCAAAGTCAAAGGATTAACAAGCCTAAGGGGAAGGTGATGGAGAAAGAATGGAAAATTAATTCAGTGTCTTACAAAGTATGAACGAATCCTATGTATTTACAAAATAATAACAATAGTTAAGCCCATGAATATAAGATACTTGTGTTTTTATTACATTTTTCAAAAAAAATTGCAAGTTAGGAAGTGTACTATAAAAAGGCAAGAGTCAGACTATGAATCAATGTCTCCAACTTAGCCAAAGCCAGATGGGAGTTTTCCACTGGGGGTCCCCTCTTTCTGCTTTCTCACCAAAGGCTCTCTAGATTTCCCTGGATGATTTTCGCCGCATAAGACAATATCCCTGCGGTTTCAAAAGAATGCCATTTCAACTTGTTTCTGGCAGAATCTAGTCTCCCTATACGTTATTTGCGATTTGAGGATTCTCCAAAAAGCCTAATTTGTGATTCTCAGGTCTTCTGATCCTGCGTGTTGAATTCACAGAAGTCCTTCCCTTACCTACTGCGCAGGTAGGTTCAGTAACCATAGCAGTGGCTGCGTCCTTACCAAACACCATGCATCCATTTCCTGAGGATGCCATGCCCAGCCAGCCCCACAAAGAGCAGCTTCTACAAAAGCAAATTCTTCATGCCTGAAACGTAGAAAAATGGACGCAGGTTCTGATGGTCATGATAGGATTTCCTAAATAGTCTAAAGACGACACCCCATTTCCTAAAAACTTGATATAATTAAAGAAACAAGAACATGTCTGCTGAGACCCACACCTCAAGGGCCCGTCTACATTGAGAAAAGACCACTGTTACAGAGATGGCGGTAATTGCCGCCATCTTCCTGAACGTCCATTACTTCCTTGGCGCTCAGGGAAGCACATTCCATGCGTCTCGGGTAATTTCACTCACTCCTTACAACAACTCTTCAGGAATCCATCGCTCTCTTCGTTTTACAGAAAAGGGAACAGGTTCGCAGCCTTACGTGACCTGCCTAAAGTTGCCCAGTTGGATGGCAGAGAAGAGGCTCAAGCCTCCACCCATCAGACTCCAAAACAAGTTTTCAGAGAGTTCAGATGAGTTCTGTGTGAGTTGTTTTTTGGTATCCTTACACTTGCCTCACTCGGCCTGAACTTTATCCTCCGAAAGAATAGCTGAAGAGCAGAATCACTACACTCCGGTTCTTCTAAGAAGCACCAAGGAAACTTCAGTGTCCTTCCGCTGTATTGTCACTACATGGTGGCAGAGTCTGGACCCACAATACTTGCCACGGCCGCTCTCAATATTCTAGTATCTAGAACTTTAAACTTGGTCATAAACTGAAAGAGAGGGGCTGCCTGCGAGCTCAGTAAGACCATGCAGTATGTTCTAGGTAATGTTTTCTGCATGCTTATGGAATGACACTAACTCCAGAGCCAAGGCTAGTGACGCGTGCCTGTCACCACTGCTGTTTCCCAAGAGCCTTGAGATCCAGGCCCACAAGTGTGAAAAGTCTCTGGTAAGTTCGGCATACGTGTGTGTCATTGGGAGTCTTCTCCCTACTGGTCTTAGCTCCACCTCCCAGACCAGTTTCCTTTTCTACCTGACAGTGTAGCAACAATTTCAAAACTGGTTTAACTGTCGTGTCACATTGGTGTTTTATTTTTCTATAAAGATTTCTCCTTCAAGAAAACAGCCTTCATCAACAACAACCGGCCTGTCTGTAAAAACAAACAAACAAACAAACAAAAAACAGCAAGCTTAAATTTTTCCTGCCATTTGGCTTTCTCTTCTCTCAGGTAAACGTTGTTCCCAACACATGGCCACTCTGTCCCTGACAAACTGGGGTTTGCCTTTACGATGCTACCTTTCACAGAAGAAGAAAAAAGAAAGAAAAGCAAGAAGAATGGAGGAAGTAAGGGTATTGCTGGAAAGGTGACACCCTCCTAAGGCTGCATCTCAGAGACCCATTGGGCTTTCTTCCCTCAGGTGGTCAGCCACTCCCTAAATCTCCCAATCTGTGAGTCTTAGAGGTTTTTTTTTATTTTTTTTAATGTTTATTCATTTTTGAGAGAACATGAGCAGGGGAGTGGCAAAGAGAGAGGGACAGAGAGAGAATCCCAAGCACCCTCCATGCTGTCAGCACAGAGCCTGACGTGGGGCTCGAACTCACGAGCCATGAGATCATGACCTGAGCTGAAGTCGGACGTTCAACCGACTGAGCCACCCAGGTGCCCCTCTTAGATGCTCCATCACATTGAAAATTGGACACATGTCTACCCCTTCTGCCCATTCACGAATTTTCCACTGGAAAATAACTACTTGAAACTAATAGGAAAACTCAAGCCCGTGGAAGCTTTTTCTAGGTCAGGTTTTTGTTCTTGCTGTAAAGCAAAATATAAAAATGTAAAATCCAAGGTTTGACCTCTGAATCTTTTTCATCACATGGATCTTAAATTTTAACAACTTACCCTTGAGATGCTGTCCTTGTTTTTCTGTCCCTTGTTTCCTATCATTTTTGATGCCAAAGCTTTTTGTAGCCTTTTCTGAAAATTACTTTTTTGTGATTAAAATACAATTTTCAAAGACTTCCAAACCACCACTTGTTTTATTTTGCAAAAAAAAAAAAAAAAAAAACCCTCCCACCTCCCGAATATTGCTGATAAATCAACAAGACTGGAATTAGAGCTCTTTCCCTATAAGAGTACGTGGCTTTCCAGGTAATGTCTTGGGTTTCTGTAACTCGGGCGGCAATAAAAGTCAGACAGGGATCCAGGCTAAATGAGCTTTTTAAAAAGTGTTTCTTGAGTGGTAGTACACTTTGACAACAAATGCCAAGAAAATAGGCTTCTTGTGTCTAATCAATCTTTCCCAAATGCTTCATCAAAAGGGATCTTGGCGAATAGGTTTAAGCAATGAATATCACCGGAATTCTAAGTGAGTAAATATGCTCTTACCAATGGTTTTAAAAAGAAAGCCAGGTGAATTTCCAACAAGATGTCTCCCCCACCCTGCCCCGAAGTGAGGGAGTGTTTACAAGTCTCCATCCAGGTTTGTGTCCAGGCAGGTGCTCTGATTGGAGGTGTACATCCAGAGTCGCTTCCAGAACTTAACAGAAAACACTATCCTGGTTGCTGTTTGTTTGTTTGTTTGTATGTTTGCTTGTTTTCGTTTTTCTGACTAAAGATTGCTACTGAGGCACTTGAGAGAAGCATAGAGTAGAGTGTCATTGGTGGTACTGCACATCTTGGAGGTAAGAACGTGAGTACCCCGAGACGTTGTATCACTCTCGTCCCATTTGGTTCTTTGATCCTTACAGGACACCACTCGCTGATACCACACATCATATTTCCAGTTCACTGAGTGGCGCAATATTCTCCAAAATGATGTCTGCACACTTCCAGGCAAGCACAAGATGATAACAGAACCAAAATGTATTGAGCACCTAATATATGCCCGGCTGTGTGTCAAGCGCATACATACATTTTCCCATTTAATCCTTATAATATCCGTGAGAGAGAAATATCATTAATCCCATTGACAATTGAGGAGACCGGGAGCTAAGTCACTCAAACAGAATCCGAGTCATCAGGTGTTAGAGCCTTATCATGTGTGTTCTCCATCCATGCAGTTTCCATCTTCCGTGACTCTGCAGTCTTGCTGAAGAAATAGGACATTGCTACCCAAAATGCTTGCCAAAACGTCCCCCAACACACACACACACACACACACACACACACAGAATAGCACAACTAAATAATATATTGAAAGGGAAATATAGCATTACCATTATTACTAAGAGTTTTGAGCAATTCAAGAGGAGAAATTTTTAAAACCTAATGAAGAACATTTTTAAAAGGGGAGAAGAAATGGAATTGGTTTGGTCTGGCAGGTGGGATTGGAAGATCAGGAGGGTTTCCAGGGTCGTACAGAGGACCTTGAGGTCATGTTGACATTATACAATGTGGACGCTTCCATTTAATCAACAGCTTCAGTAGCAAGAAGTCATGCTTTCTATGGATGCAAATGGCGAGGTGAAAGGCAGTTCCCCGTGTGGAATCTCATTGAAGTGTATTCACTTTGACCCTGGAGTTCCATTTCTAGAAACCTTTACCCAAGACAAAAGAAGAGATTCAGGAAAAAAAATGAACTCATTCAAAACATGTGTGTTGATTGAGCATCCCTGTGTGCTGGCTTTCCAGGTAATGTCTTGGACCCTATGACATAGCAGCAAACCGCACCAGGAAGTTGCCCTCGGACTTTCGAAGAGTCTTTCCTGAAGCATTACTTACAAGACCACCACCACCACCAGCTTGTTCCAAACTACATGTCCGACAACAGGGGGGTGTTTAAATAAACCGTACCATGTCCATAGGACTAAACCCTAAGCAGCCATGAAAAATCATGTTTTCAAGTATATTTAAGAGCACCAAGAGATATTCCCAGTAATGCATCACAAACAAACAAACAAACAGATCTTTCCCCCTGGGGCTAAGTAGCTTGCCAGGTCAAATTTTAGACTTCTCTAATTCCGCTGGGAATAAAAATCTAAGAGAGATTCAGGCCAAGTAGGTTTTTCAGTCGGTCCTGCTTGCATTATGATCCCCAATTTTCAAAATACGTATGATAGTATTCCAATTCTAAATGCCTATTTATAGTGATAGCTAAATGAGCGTAGTTATTCCTGGTGGCAGCATTACATTTAATTTTTATTTTCTTATTTACATGTCTATGTTTTCTTAAAAAATGTGCAATGTTTTCTGACCAAAAAAATTTTTTTTAAATAAAAGAACAGGGATGAGTACTGAGTAATGTATGGAATTGTTTAATCATTGTATTGCACGCCTGAAATTAACCTAACACTGTTAATTACACTTAAAAAAAAAGAGGAAGGAAAAAGAACAGGAATTAAGACAATCTCACCCACATAATTTGTTGCCCTTCCTTCAAATGGCATCAGAATAACTAATTGTGATATTTCCTTACACTGGAGGTCTCTCCCAAGTGTCTCCCAAGCGTCTTCAGAGGTACAGCTCCTGTTTGTGGAATAAATGCCTTTACCATAGAAGTACAACGGAATTATTTTAAATGGTAAGATTCAGTTAATTCCATTTCTCGCTCAGTTGGTCTCCTATCCAGAAACTGGATCTGCCAGTTGTACCTCTCAGAGAGCCTGAAGTGAATCAGCCCATCCAGGTTTTATGGTTCCACGTCCATCATGTCTGGGCAGTTCCATCTTGAGAGACAAACAGCCTTTCAGCGAATTTACAATGTGGATTGCAAGAACCTTGCAAAGTTCAGGAAACCACAAGTCACATAAGAAATAAGACTAAGGTTGCCGGCTTCCTAAAATTTCTTCTGAAAAACAAAGTGACTAATAGTGAAGATATTTCTGTAAAGACACTCAACACAAAGTAAGCATTTAATAACATTCGTTTCTATCCCCCTTCCTTATCTGTTTTAATCATATCTTAAGACAACATGCACTCACAAACTTTCATAACTAAGATTGTCAGAAACGTTGCCACTGTGATAATATGGTTGCGGAAAGTTTAGGCCATGAAAGGTTGGGATTTTTTTTTTTCCTTTTTAATGACCTAATAGTCAACACTCTTGGAATACATCACATATATGGAAGGACACGATAATTGGTAAGAGTTTGTATTTATAGTTGACAAATGATTTCTTTTTCCATTAAAAGAAGAAAATCTACGCTAAGGATGTGTGGGGGCAGGCATGAGTCAGGTTACTCATTCCAATGAGGGTGAGAAGTCTTGCTTCAAAAGGAATTTCATTATGCCTTGTCCCCTTTTCATATTCAAACATGGGAGTCAGGATTGAAACCCTGGATTTTTCGGATGTCTGCATTCTAAAAGATTTTGTTTACGTTAAGGCTTAGGTCACTTTAATAGGTATGTTTTAAGGAAAACATTACCTTTGTATGACCTCTGGGATTTGAAGGTGAAAACTCAGTCACTGGAAAAAAAGTTGTCCTGGATGAAATCTCCAACCTTAAAGACAGTCATCCTATGACTGTCTTCCTACAGCAATAAAAAACATTGAACCACAGCTGGGGCAAAGTAGGTTCTGATGGATCATGATTCTTAACTAGAGAAACACAGACTGGCTAAAACAAAACAAAACAAAACAAAACAAAACACCCATGGTAAAGGAAAATAAACTAGCAGAATTTTCTAGAAGCAGCAAAACATTTTCAGGAAGCAGGTTCTAACCTCCCCCCACCCCATTCTTAAATTGTTATTATAAGCTAAGCATTTTACCTCCAGAGGGAAGAATAAATTTCTGCTGGTTATCATATATCAGAATTACACAGGACATCATCTGTTAATGATCATTTATTCCTAGCTACTTGAAGAATAATACCCAGTAATTATAGCAAATGTAAGTCAAATAGTAATAGCATACTTTACATAGTATAGTAATTATAAGTTATGTCCATGCATCTGGGACAAGGGTCTTTTATGCTCGGTATTAAATCTGAACTGCAATTTATTCATAATACCACGGCTAGGATTGAAGAAAGGAAGCTTGCCTGTAGAAAGGAGACCTGTCCCCCGTTTACATTTCCAATAAGTCATTTGAAGAAAACTGCTCTTTGCATGCCTTGCTAAACCCAATTACCACCAAGACATCATAAACAAATATTCATTGCATTTACAGCTGGTTCTTTATTGCACAATGCAAAATGTATTGTTAAAATTTAAACCATTTAAAGGGAGTAAGCGCCCAGATTTCTGCATTCATTTAAAATTTAATTGAAAAAAAACTCAAGCATGTGTTGCAATATTTTCTTATTTGGAGACTGCTGCTAAATGAACAATCATATAATACTCTCAAGTCTAGCAAAAGTCAGATAGAAATGTGGGCATCTCTGGCTTTGATATTTCATAATGCAGGAACCTATCAGTTCACTTAAGTGAAGCGAGATTAAATAAAAGTTTCATAAAAAATTCTAAGATAAGATGGAACCATTACATATAACAATAACTTAGGGTGCCCGGGTGGCTGAGTCGGTTGGGCCTCCGACCTCGGCTCAGGTCATGATCTCTCACACTCCGTGAGTTCGAGCCCTATGTCAGTCTCTGTCCTGACCGCTCAGAGCCTAGAGCCCGTTTTGGATTCTGTGTCTCCCTCTCCCTATGCCCCTCCCCCACGCATACACGCGCACGGTCTCTGGCTCTCAAAAAATAAGTAAACATTTCAAAAATTAAAAAATATAACAATAACTTGATTCATTAAAAGAAAATAAAAGATTTTTCATGGCTCTGCCTTAGGCTTATCCAACAGCTCCAGCCACGCTGAAAGAATCCCCCTCTAGGCCTTCTGTCCTACAATGAAATTGCTCTTTGGTGACAGAAACCCAGCACTCAGGTTTTACGTTAAATCCTCTTCCTTAATTCTTCCTCCAAGAAGCCTTCCATGCCCCCTCTCCAATCATCTTATGTTACGCCCCACTGATGGCCTCCATTAACATCCTTTGCCTTTCTCTGATTGTCATTTGTATCGTATTTCATTGCAACTGCTTGTTTATTTCTCTACTAATCTCTTCTCATGGGGGGCGCGGACAGGAGCATTGTTCCAGCTCAAGGCCAAAACGCCAAACGTCTGGTACCTACCACAGTGACTGGCACAGAGCATGAGCCCAGTAGACATTTGTTTTGTTAACGAATGACCCTAGGTCTGCAGTCTCCTGTTGCTGTCCAGAGAAAAGCTTTGGAGATGGGGTGGGGAGGGCAAGGTTGCCGGCAGGGGCCAGGGAATATCAGGCAGTGTGCTGGGAAGAAGTCTACCCAGGTCCCATTAAGTTTGATCGTTTAATCCGTAAGCAGGTTTCTTTTTTACCCTGTCTCCATTCCCTGTCCTTTGCTTGCCTGATTTTATGTATCAGAGCTTCTCACATGCTAATGTTTATTAATGAAATTCCATGAAGGGCATTTGCCATGCTTATTTGCTCACAGAAACTTTTGTTCTGAGAGCGCCTACTAAGATATATGTGGTGCCCAGGAAACGTAATGGGAGAGCTGTCCTGAGTAACTCTTTCTGTGGTGTTATATTTAGCTCTGCATCTATAACATGAGAATAAAACTTGTCTGCAATGATCTGATAGGAACAATACAGATGTTATTATGAATCAAAGCATCTACTGATCTCGCTGATCTATTGCATGATAAGGACTTGCGTGACACCGCACAGGAGGGAGGGATTTCTTGACTGAAAAAGGAAAAGGCTCCACATAGAAACATCTCCGTGCATCATGAATTTTAATTCTTCTACAGATTTCCAGACTCCCATTTGTTTATCATCCAATAGTATTTATTAAGCAAGTGCTTCATATATCTGTGTTTAATATTAAATAGTCTTCAAATGAATACTTAAATCAATACATGATGATGATCTTTAACAATTCATGTCTTTCTCATTGTGTTTAAGACCAAACCTCCCAGGGGCGCCTGGGTGGCTCAGTCTGTTAAGCGTTCGACTACGGCTCAGGCCATGATCTCATGGTTCGTGAGTTTGAGCCCTACATTGGGCTCTGTGCTGACAGCTCAGAGCCTGGAGCCTGCTTCAGATTCTGTCTCCCTCTCTCTCTGCCTGTCCCCTACATGTGTTCTCTCTCTCTTTCAAAAATAAGTAAAAACATTTTAAAAATTAAAAAAAAAAAGACCACCTCCCAACAGAAGGTGCAACCAAATGCAGAATGCACTTGAGAAGACTTCCATACTCCATTATTCCCAGTTTTAAGCCTACCTTACTGATGTGCTCTATGCAATACAAGTCAGGATGAGATTTCATCGATTTGTTTCTTTGTTTTCCATTAAGATTTGTCTTTCTAGAGTAACTTTGATATTAGGACAACTGAACCAATATCACTGTCAGAAGCCAACTTCTAGCATTTCGGGCAGAAGGGAGACAACAAAGGGCCAGCTGAGCAATGCCATTATGTCCAGGAATGAAAGGAATAACAACCATAAAATTAACTACAAGCCTATAATATTATTAAGTAATTTCGTAGAGTCGAACAAAACTCTCATAGTTTACGTTAATATGATGACTTTGCATTTCACAATATTTCTGTTACCCTCTGTGTATGAGGAGACTGGGAAAGACATTTAGGAATTTTTTAACCAAAGAACTGTTGCTATTTACTGATGGCAAGGACATAAGCATTTTGACAGTTGAGGTGAACTATAGTCAGACTAAAATTTTGGAAAACAGATCTGAAAAAAAAGAAAGAAAAGAGACTAGGGGCTTCCCATGAGTCCTCCACTTCAATGACCCAAACTCCTAAGATGAAACAACATTAAGTCAAAAGGGTAGAGCCAATGATTTTTATATGGTTACTTTTAAACTTAGCCTGAACTTGACATGGAAACATCACGTTTTCCCTGAAACTAGGGAAAGATTCTAATATACCTACCTACATCGGTACCCTTGCGAGTAGCCAACTTCTAGCGTGCTAGGCAGCCCAAGATGGACTCATATCGTTAGTATAATCTCGAGAGTGGCATCCATCGTCTTTACCTTACTCCGTGTGTTAGCAGCGAGTCACAGATCCTTCTCACACTCAATGGTAGAGGATCGTATGAGCACATGAACACCAGGACCAGGGCGGGTGGGGCCACTATAAAGTCTGTCCACTACAGCCACTAGCAACCTGTGAATTGTACACCATTTAGCAGCTACTACTAGCAAAGAATGGATTCTTTTCATCGGCCCCAGCTGGGAAAACCCGAAGGAAAGACTCAGACTGGCCCAGCTGACGTCAGAGGTCCATCACTGGACCATCAACTGCAGCCAAAGATGCACGGCTCCTAAGTTATTGAGTAAGACAAGTAGGAAAAAAGGTGGATCCAAGAAATGGGGGTTAGGGTTAGGGTTAGGGTTAGGCCTACGCGAAGAGTGGCCCATCCAGCTTTCCAAATCCTAGCTATTCCAAATTGGGTGGCCACTGTTCTATAAAACCTGATCCATGATATTGCTTTGTAGTCTTTCATACTTGGAAGTCTGGCTTTTCTCCCAATTTCAGTCAGACTGAGGGAAGAAATAAAGAAATACCCTTTTTGGGTGGCCCTGGGTGGCTCAGTCGGTTAAGCATCCCACTCTTTGATTTCAGCTCAGCTCATGATCTCACGGTTTATAAGTTTGAGCCCCACATTGGGCTCTGTGCTGACAGTGCAGCCTGCTTGGGATTCTCTCTCTCCCCCTCTCTCTCTGCCCCTCCCCTGCCCCCTCTCTCTCTTTCTCTCCCTCTCTTTCTCTCAAGATAAATAAATAAACATTTTTTTAAAAAGAAAGAACTACCCCTTTACTCACAAGGACTGCCAGATACATCACAGTTTTTAGCCTTGAGATATGGAGGTAAATATTTTAAATCTAACAACATCTGAAATAATTCTTCTGTAGCCAAATAAAATAAAATACCTTAGAGAGGAAGCTCAGGGTATATTCCTTCTACTATTTGCGATAGTTCCACAATGTCTATTTGCTCTCTTCTTAACAACCTATTAAGGCTTATCCATACTACAATGAAATCATGCGACGGAGGTAAAAACTCGAATTAAGAAACACTGCTTAAATTACTCACATTTTCAACATGTCAGATGCAAATTGCGAGACTAAAATTCAGAAATGTTTTAGTAACATATTTTACCTGCCTGCCTTAACTGAGCCTGTATAGAAGTAGATAAATAATACCGTACGCTTAATAAATAGGGGTCAGGAGAAGGTACTCATAAGTATAATTAAAATAGAAACCCACCACTGAGAAACCAGTCTAGAACTTCCTTCTATATTTGAAAACAATACCATAGTCTCGAGCTCTTAATGATTTTTAGTTCATAGTATTTATTTTTAGAAGACTAAGGCTACAGAAGCCTCTCTTCCTAATCTCAATATTTTCAATTTCCACATCTAACACATGAAAAGCACTAACACGCAATCTGAGCTTTTACCGATGACCGAAAATGCTCCCACTGTGGCACATTCAAAATTAAAAAGGCGTTGGCTCGTTTGATAAAGAAGTACGAAATATTTAGCCATGTGATGCAGACTTTAAGAGACAATAACAAAATAAGGATAGTGAAGAATTTCCAGAAACGCTCTTTTTGTGTGTTTGGGATGTTAAAGCAGGAAAGCAAATTGCCAAAGAAGAACAGAAACATAAATTAGTTCAAGAGACAGCTAAGACATCTTTATGGAAAGAGAAAATGGATGGATCCAGCCTTCGAGCATGGAGGTGGAGTTAAAGGGCATGAGTTTGTCTTCTATCAGGCAATCCTTAAGGCCAGTGAATGGTAATGCCTCTAAAAAATGTCACTTTTCAGGATATCCTTTTTTATATGCATTTCCCAAGCAGAGGTGAAGTGGGAGGGCAGCCCTTTATTGGGGCATCCAGTCTATCAGCTAAAACTAGACGTCCCGGAGCCAGGATCTCAAATATTACATGACTGACCTAACCCCTAAGGTTTCCGTATTGACAGTGGCATAGAGTTAACACTGTTATTTGGCGGCCTTTTTTTGTTTGTTTTGTTTTGTTGGGGGGTGTGTGTGTGTTGTTTGTTTGTTTTGGTTTTGGTTTTGGTTTCTGATGGGATCATAAAAACAAGTCATGTTCTGAATGTAGTTAATTCCAAGGAACATTTTACCTTTATTGATTGAAGCACATTCTTTTTTTTCTTTTAATTTTTTTTTCAACGTTTATTTATTTTTGGGGACAGAGAGAGACAGAGCATGAACGGGGGAGGGGAAGAGAGAGAGGGAGACACAGAATCGGAAACAGGCTCCAGGCTCTGAGCCATCAGCCCAGAGCCCGACGTGGGGCTCGAACTCACGGACCGCGAGATCGTGACCTGTCTGAAGTCAGACGCTTAACCGACTGCACCACCCAGGCGCCCTGATTGAAGCACATCCTAAACATCTTTATGATGCACACAGGCATAAATTCTTAGGTTATGTATGGAGTTAGCAGGCAGTTTAGAAAACAGTACTTTGGGGAAAAACAAAGCAATCCTCTGATTTGCGTATCGGGAACATACGGTTCTTGTTGACTTCCTGAAGGCTATGTCATCCCTGAGAGATCTTGACAAACTTTTGGTTAATGACGACTTCAGACACTTCCCAATCCCCAGTCTCCCAAATGCTGTGAAACTGATTACGGTCCTCTTTTAAACCAAGAATCAGCGTGCTCAACTGTTTCATAAATAAGATACCGAAAAACTGTGGCACGGAAGGTGGCACGGAAAAATAGTGATGGGCTGAGACTTTGCAGTCCAATTACAGAAATCTGGCTGGCAAATAACTGCTCCTTAAGTCTTTGTTTTTCTCTGTAGAGTGAATTTAAAGATAGTACCTACCATCTGTGGGCGTTCTCTGAAATGATGTGTATTGAGTGCCTAACCCAAAGGAAACCTCCATAAGACTGTTACAGTGATGACTGTGTCCCACGTATTATTTGACTAGAAGTGTTCCATTTTTTGTCTCTTTTAGTCCCCAGAGCAATCCGTTCTCTTCACAGACCTAGGAGACAGGCTCTGCAAGGGTCAGACATTTGCAGAAGGTCCCAGGGATAAGCAGCAGAACCAAAATTGAAGCTCCAATCTGTGTGCCTTCAGCCTGTTGTCTCTCCCTCAGCAAGATGGGAGGACTGGAGTCTTCTTGTCTCCCCAAAGACCGAAGATATAGTATTCCAAAGAAAAGGAGGAAAAGAATCCTCCAGTATCTTCTGATAGACCGTCTTAAAGCTAAATTTGGTGCTTGCATGGAGCAGAGAAAATTCTGACCAGCAAAATAACGTCCTTTCCAGGTCTTTAACATGACCTGCTTTTTTTGTGTGTGTGTGGGAAATTTAATCATGCATCTGTTCATTCATTCATTTAACAATTGTTAAGTATCTATTATGTACTCAACCTGGGCAACACTCCATGTGGGTGCCAGCCACCTAATGGAGGAGGGTGGCTGGCTTGTATATTAACCAGAGGCATAAATCCCCAAGTGATGTGAGAAACAGAGAAGCTTTGAAAGAGATGTAATTCAATCAAATTAGGAAGCAGAGTAGCAGTTCCATTAGAGAGGTGGGTGCCATCTGATAAATTCTTTGGACAAGTCAGTCCAATTCAAGACCCATGAGAGAAAGCACGATAGAAATTCAAACAGAGTTTCTCAACCAGGATCATCAGCGTGTTGATATTAGAAATACAAAGAGAAGAGTGATGGATTATTTAAAGAAATAGCTCCTTCTTCAAGTCTTATGCAACAACAGTTTACCAGTCAATAAATTGGCAAGACCATCCCCTAAAAAAAAATGGGTGTTTCCACATTGCTTTACCAGATGGAAAAAGATTATAGTTAGAGAATCAGAAGTCTGTTCCTAAAATCTTTAGTGTATATACGTCCTTTGTATTTTGAGAAGAGGAGTGAATTTCTCTCAGCACGTGAAGTGCTATATATTTTAGCCATTGGACAATCCTCAGTGTGTACCTTGAATTATACTGATTTATAATCTTTAGCTCTATTTTGCTGTAGCACATTTTCCCCACAGATTTTCATGGTGACCGGCTGTGCAAGAGTCATCGAGTAATCATGATAACAAAATACAAGGTCATACACAAAAATCTGGCTCTCTCCTTTACCTTCTCATTTTCCAGCAGCTCTGGTTGCTGAAGTCTCTCAACTCATTCCTCAAGCCAGGACATCTGTGGGCTTTCCACTGAATTGTAACAGCGGAGCATGATGTAGACTGGAGACTGCCAACGGTCTCAAAACCATAAGAAAAGGAAATTCATACCACGCAGTTCCCTTCTCCCTGTGTCAACCTGCCTCCTGGATCTGCCTGCTTTGGGTTTCCTTCCATTGCCCTCACATAGTTATTTCTTTATGTTTTATCCAGAATATATAGTTATCAGCAAGAAAAGTTAATCCAACTGGAGCTTGACTATAAACAAAAACAAAATTCCAGACTTGAAGGTCCAAAAGTCAAAGTTGCACTTACTAATACCATGTTTTAAGAAGCACTTTGAGCCTATCGAAGTGAAGACTCCCCCGATATCTTCTTTTGTAATGAAATTGAAAAATCTTTGTCTACTACAGAGAATTTCCATACAAAGTCCACAGATCTTCCACACTGGAGAATCATTTTGCAATTTCAACTGATTTGTTTTACAAACCCGATCCCTAACAACTTTGGGTGACCATAGCTTTGGCTAATTCAGGCATTGTGAGAGAGTCTTAAACCGCATCTGTTACAAATATCTTGCAAGGATAAACCAGAATTCAGGGAGTTCCGATCATCTCATTTGCCAAAGACGCTTCCCAGTAAAGGTTAAGAAGTTGAGTATACAGAAATATCTATCATCCAGAGGAGGTCTTGAGATAGTGAAACATGCTTCTACATGTGTACTTCATAGAGTTGGCGATCTAAGATGGACACGATTGAGTTCGGGATTAAGAATTGGATGGGGCGCCTGGGTGGCGCAGTCGGTTAAGCGTCCGACTTCAGCCAGGTCACGATCTCGCGGTCCATGGGTTCGAGCCCTGCATCGGGCTCTGGGCTGATGGCTCAGAGCCTGGAGCCTGTTTCCGATTCTGTGTCTCCCTCTCTCTCTGCCCCTCCCCCGTTCATGCTCTGTCTCTCTCTGTCCCAAAAACAAATAAACGTTGAAAAAAAAAATTAAAAAAAAAAAAAAGAAGATAGATGTTGGAAAGCAGATGACAGAGGAAGAAACAATTAAGTCTATTGGTCAGGCCATCCCTTTGTTGCTAGTTTAAGAGACTTCAACCAGTCTCAGTTTAGACTTCTTTTAGTTATTATAGCATGTAGTATAGGATTATAGTATCTAGACATTTGTCATTTCTCTTATCAGAAATATGACCCATACATAAAATTGTATCTCTTTTTCTGAAACAAACCTCCCTTTAATTCCTCATCATTCATAAAGCCCTAGTACAACAGTACACATTATTTCTGCCGTTAGACTCAAGTATCCTATTTATTGCTACAAATAGATCTATGATCTAATAAAGACAGATGCACTAATATTTTTTTGCATGCAGGAGATATGTTGAAACACCTATTTCTCCCTCTTAAGTAATAGAAACGGGCATTTGAGAAACTTTAAAATTAAAACTTAATGAATCCAATTAAAGTACTCAAGGTCATCTTAAAAAGATAAAAGGAATTCCAAGCCAGCACGACTAGACAGTAAAAGGATTGCATCTCTGAGTACACTCATGAGGAGAATGTGTAGACACAAGGGCTCGGCTCCTGAACCAGAGGAAAAGGAATCCCAGAAGCAAAGCTTAGCAATGTCCATGCAAACAGGACGAAGCTTTAGGCAAAGAGAAGTTAGGATTTAATTTCAGGAAAGACTATATTTTAGAAAGCTCACTTGGTCAGCCCAAGGCCATACCGAGTAAGATCACCCTGACGTCAAGTACATCTCTACTGCAAAGATGGGTATATCAGAAAACCTCATTCATTCATTCACTCATTCATTTGTTTAACCAGCTTCTACTGAGTGCCCACAAAATGCTGACACTGAACAGGAGTCGGATAAAATGATGGCGAGCGAAACAGACAGGACTCACACTCATTTGCTTTCACTGTGATAGGAATGATAAGCAATGATTGAATAAGCTAGAACATAATCACAAGTAGTGATAAGCTCTATAAAGAAAATGTTTAGGAGATTGTAAAAAATAGTAGTAAGAAATGGGATCGGGGAGGTTTGGACACATACCCGAAGATCATACTATTCTAATTTTTTTTTTAATGTTTACGTATGTTTGAGGTGGGGGAGGGGCAGAGAGGAAGGCAGAGAATCGGAAGCAGGCTCCAGGCTCTGAGCTGTCAACACAGAGCCCGATGCAGGGCTCAAACTCACGAATCACGAGATCATGGTCTGAGCTGAAGTGGGACACCTAACCGACGGAGCCCCCCAGGCGCCCCAAGATCATAGCGTTCTGAATTGATGGGCAGGCATGTGATCCCATGCATTCTGATCCCAGAGCCTATCTTTCTAAATCACATAACATGTCAGCAGAACAAACATGCAGAGAATACAACTCTAACCTGTTTTTAGTTAGATCTTTTATTTTCAAATTGATCCTTGCTATCAGGCCGGCTCTTACAGAGTGGCCCAGTCTCTGCTCCTGTGCCATCACCATTGACCCTCATCATTCATTTAAATGTTCTTTCCCACAAGCAAATCTTGAAATCCAGGATCAGAATCTTCTGCTATGGCCATGCCCGTTCTTGACCCAGGGGCTCGACACCAGAATATGAAAGTCCATATTGAAGGGCTCAGAGTCAAAGCGTTTTTTCAATAGCGCATTTATCTCTGTGTTCTGATACCAACATTATAAAGGCTGGGGGAAGGCCCGTTTACACGGGAAACAAGTGAAAACAGTGTATTCCAACAACAACAAAAAAACCCGCAACGGAATCCATTGCTTCTTCCACGTGTAGAATTTTGATCCTAGGGGCGCCTGGGTGGCGCAGTCGGTTAAGCGTCGGACTTCAGCCAGGTCACGATCTTGCGGTCCGCGAGTTCGAGCCCCGCGTCGGGCTCTGGGCTGATGGCTCGGAGCCTGGAGCCTGTTTCCGATTCTGTGTCTCCCTCTCTCTCTGCCCCTCCCCCGTTCATGCTCTGTCTCTCTCTGTCCCAAAATAAATAAAAAACGTTGAAAAAAATTAAAAAAAAAAAAGAATTTTGATCCTAAAATAATTCTTTGAAAAACTCAAAGGGAACGAAGCCCATTACGTTTCTAAAAAAAGGACAATCCTTTCTAGATTCACTGAAGTCTGATGTATGACAAGCCTCATTTCAAACACGCTTTTAAAAACATGATGTAAGTCTGACAAGTCAGACTTTGTAACTTGGCAAAGGCAAAGTTTCTGAAATGTATTTATGTATGTGTTGGGTGTAAACTGTTATTGTACTGGAAAGTTCTTGAAAGGGATTTTTATAAGTCTCATCTTGTCTCTCTCAAGTGGCTGTTAAAAATAGAGAGTTTATTGGCAACTATTTTTCCTTGTGTTAGAGAAGGATTAGCTTAATCCTGGTGAAATATCTTAACACTTCACTATATCCAATTTTATACAACTAAACTTTCATTATGCATAATACTAAAATAACTGCCCGTCTCCTAAGTGATTCAGAAGTTATACATTTGCCAGGTTTGTTTTTATAGACCTGTGAAACTTAAACACTATTCTCTAAATGAGGCCATGTTTTGCTTTCCTACCTACACCTGAATTATTTGAATTTTGGAGTAATGTTTATCTTTTTTTATTTTTTTCTACAAAATGTTAGAAGCTTCCTCTGTGTATTGCATCCGGCATGATAGGATTAGTCAAGCAAATGTTGGGATCTTCACTATGGTGCACAGTTTACAAAGCTATTTGAGCTCGTCCTTTTAAAACAGCCCCATTCAGATGTAGGACATTTGTGTATATGACCCGATAGCTCTTCTCCTTTCCAATTATAAAAAGTCCAGTTAGGACATTTTTCCCCTCTCACCCCCACATTCGGAGCCAGTCCAAAGCTAAGTTAAACAGGCAATATGTGTCCTAATTCCCCATCAACACACCAAATGTCTCTTTTGTTTTTCTTCTCTGGTGTTTCCTCTACTTTTTCCTCCTCATTTAAAAACATCTACTGTCCTTTCAGGAACAAAACCTGGTATCAAGAAATAATCTGACTTTGTTTCTGATAGAAAAATTTGCATTCCCTCTCATAGGTGTATTTGTCTTCTAAATCTTATCTCTACTCTTCAAATGAAAGAATGTGCCCCTTGTTAAAGAATTTCAGAGGGTTGTTTGTCACTCATGTAAAGGCATGCACCTTGTAGCTGCATGATCTGGACCATGGAGCATCCAAGGTCAGTGACGGAGAAAGAGAGAAATGGAGGAGTCACGCCGGCTCTTTCTTGCCTTAGAGTCATTTCTTCCTTTGCCAGTCCGTTGGCCAGGACAAGTCAGGTGCCTCAACCCAATTACCAGGGAAGTGATGAAATGTGGCTCTTTGGCTGAGCAAAAAACGATCTTGGCTTCTTTCCTTACCCTTTGCTCTCCTCTTCCTGCACAGAAAGCACACCCGTCTCCCCACAATAGATAATCCCAACTCCTGGCCGGTCCCTGCACATGACGCAAAGTCTAGATGGTGCTCAGTGGTGTCTTCATCAAAATTAGATATGACTCTTTGTGATCCGGAGATGCATGAACTCAAACGGACACATTTTCCCCACATACTCACCCCCAAAAAGCTACAGTGCAATGATGACAGGATAACCTCGATGGACATTCCCATTCAGAAGGGGGAAGACCAGAAGACAGGAAGCAGCCATGATCCCGTGGCACTTCTGAAATGCTGATGGTGGCAGTCCTGCCCTGTGAGAGCTGAATACGTCTCAGTTCTGTCCCTTGCTGCACCCCAGCCACCCTCGGGGGCTTCCTTCTCGTCCATTTTCCAACTTGGCCACGTATGAAGTGACCTTTAGAGGACAGGCCCTCTTTGAGGGCTGTTCAGCTTTTCAGCTCAGTTCCAACGTCAGGGATTTTGATGACACAGAGTTATTTTAAATTTATTTATTTTTTCCATGTTCAGTTACCTTGGTACTTCATTTCCCTCCAGGACCAAGTTGGTTCCTGATCTTAGTCTGGAAGCATTTGGCTTCTAGAAAAAGATAGTGGGTGGGCACGGATGATCTGCCACAGTTAGGTATAAATTAGATCCTCCCAGGAGTCCTGAGATGGAAGTATTGCCACTTTGACTTTTGACAGATGGAGAATTGGGAAGATACTTCGGGAAGCAAAGCATCCTTCCTAGAATGCCTCCAAATAGGCACAGAGGTAATGCTCGCGTTGCCAGTATGACATTACGTGGGCATATTGATGTGTCCAAGTGGTCTGACTGGGCCAACCCTGGAGACAATGGAACATAAAATTTGGAAATTGGACTCCTTCCAAACAATTCAAGACTTGCAGTCACTACATGTAGGTCGTGTATACTATTTTTGTATCTTTCACGCCACAGGCATTAGGCTTTGGGTTAGTTGTGTGCTTTTAAACCAACCACTAAGATGTTCTGTTGGATCGGATGGGTGCCTGTCTCCACATTCACCAGGAGAGGCCGGACACAACTTATTTGTTATAACGCTGAGTCTCGCATTGTGCAATCAAAACTTAGGAAGTACCTTTTGCTGATTATGAGAAACATAACATTAAAAAAAACCAACAACTTCATTTCTTTTTTGTCCCTATGGCTTAATTCTGCAAGGGCACAATTGGATGTGGCAACTATCTACTTGTTCTGATTTCTCATCATGAGTTTTAAACAGCTCATGCTGTGGGGACTGACATTTCCAGGTCACAGTCAAAAGGCATAGCCAAGGCTTTCGGTCATGTCTAATTCTACTTTGTACATGTGCTACCTTTCCTCAGAGCATAATTTTGTTTTAGAAATGAATTACATTAAAGACACCTCAGAAGCACCGATTTAAATCCTGCCCTGCCAACCATCTTGGGGGGATTTGGTTACATCACTGAATTGCTTAACTAAAACCTCCACTTGATTCCAGCGAATTTTAAAGTAATACAACTCTTTGAAAAGTTCCCCCTTCCTCTCCTTCTCTCCCTCCTCTTTCCCTCCCTCTTCTTCTTCCTCCTCCTTATTAACATTTTTTTTAAGAGACAGAGAGCAAGCAGGGGAGAAGGACAGAGGGAGAGAGAGACAGACAGAATTTAAGCAGACTCCACGCTCAGCACAGAGCCCAACATGGGGCTTGATCCCGTGACCCTGGGATCATGACCTGAGCTGAAATCAAGAGTCAGACGCTCAACCGACAGAGCCACCGAGGCACCCCAGACCTCCTCCTTATTATTTTTTTTTTTTAATGAGATTGATACCCAAGATCTCAGAACATTTCCGGATGTAGACTGTCTCTGACTTGGGCCCACATAAATTGTGGCGGGGCTGGGATTAGGACAAGACGAGCCCAGAACTCCCCTGAGGCCCATGACTAAAAAGGATGCCCAAAATAGTCATCAAGATTAGCAATATTTAAATGCAATATATTAAAAAACATAAATGAATGCAAATTATCCCCGATGAATAAAATGTCACATTTTAGAACGAAGACGCATTGTTGTTTGTTTTATTCTCCTGCGTTCTTGTGGGAAGGGAACAACCATTTCCGATCGGCCTGGGCCCACAGTCAGAGAGGCCACAGTGATCCTAGCCGTGGGATGATAAGGCGTGACAGATGGCAGAGAGATGGGGCAACACGAGGCTTTCTATAGTCATGATTTTGTACGGGAGAGCTTATGTTCCCGTTTCTACTGGGTTCACAATATGACAGGGGGGTTCACAATACGAGAGGGTGTTTTCATAAAGGCATGTGGGGTGTGCCTATTTCCCCTCCTCCTCAGACTGCAGCCCTGAGCAGTGACCTTGGCAGAGCCTCAGCTGGTGCCTTTAGTCCTCGTCCTGTCTTCAGCTTCTCCAGCTTCCAAAGAGCTGTTCCCCTAATCGAGTCTGTGGCTCCTTTCAGCCAAGGTTCAGATGATTCCACGCTGTGCAGGCAGATGCTTAGCAAGGACTCCTAGGAATCTAGAACCTGGGGCCAGAGGAATTCACAGCTAAAGCCGGATCAAAATTAGTGAGTATCGTGAAACTCGACATGACCGAATTTCCATTTTCTCGCTGAGCACATCACATTCTAAACTGCCGTGGGCCACACTGGAGAGCTGCCTCCCACGGACCACATCGCTTCCCTGGGACAGTGTGTTCTCGGGGCTGAGTGCCCATCGACTTACAATGAGCTTCCGGGGGGCAGCTCTGTACCTTGAAGGCAGGCTGTGCTGATCTGGGCAAACTGTTCGATGCCAACAGAATCTGGAAAAATGCAAATAAACAAGTAAATAAATAAAAAAATCAATCAAATAGATAGCTGGTTTACTGTAGAAAATTTTTTAAAAAAACAGACGTTTTTGCATGTGGATCAGCTATTTGGATATTTCCATTATGAGTATCCTTTAACAGAATGTATAAAGTGATGTGTAACAATGCTTCAGAGCTGTTACTTTTGAATTTTTTTCTTTGGTACATTTCATTTGCAGTCTTGTAAAATTCTCTGACTTGGTCCTCTTTTGGAGCATTCTACTTTGCTAGGTTCCATAAATGATTTTTTTGAATGTTTATTCATTTATTTTAAGAGAGAGAGAGAGTCAGCAGGGGAGGAGCAGAGAGAGAGAGGGGGGAGAGAGGATCCCCAGCAGGCTCCATGCTGTCAGTGCAGAGCCCGATGCGGGGCCTGAACCCACGAACCGTGAGATCATAACCTGAGCCAAAATCAAGCCAAAATCAGACGCTTCACTGACTGAGCCCCCCAGGCGCCCCAATGATTTCTTTTAACTTTGGAGAGAAAGGCGGGTGTGTGCCCAGTGGTCTTGTTCATTCTTCCCATTTCACTTAATGTGTATCTCTCAAAATAAAGGAACGCGACTTGAAATATACCTGTACAGAGAGAAATGCTCATAGTAAACATCCACCTTGTTTCATGCGTCAGTTGGATGGCAGTTGGTGAAGATAACTATTTAGTAGTAACATATGTTACTACCAGCGACTGGTTCAAGAGTTGCTTCACCAGAACCAGCCCCCCCCCCCCCCCCAGTTTCCGGAGTACACCCTTTCCTCAAGGAGGAGGCTGTGAGCCAGTAAAGAATCCCAGTAATTGACCTCGGTCTATACATCAAGTCTAAATAGACACGGAGTAAATTGCATAGCATTTGGTAAAACAAGTTACTCACTGTTCCTCTTTCAACCCATAATGACTGTAATTCAATTAGGCTTATTGGCTGTTATTCAATATGATGCTACTGTAAAATTGTTCCTTTGCAATACAAACTTTAGAGTTAAAGAGCCTGCTTTTCTTCTGAAAGCGCATAAGCTCTCTTGCACTGGAACAGGATTTCATTATATTTAAAAACTTTTTCCACTGTTTACTTTATCACTGGGGTCAGATAAAGGAGCCAGAGTCAAAATTAGTCTCTTGCTCTGGGATGGGGGAGAGAAACCCCAGTGGAAATCAACGGTGGATTTATTTGTATTTCCATAGTGCAGAAATTACAGGAACATTAGCAATGTTGGAAGAAAAAGCATGGGAGAAGGGGAATGTCCATAATCTTATTATTGTGATTATTATTATTCCTAAAAGACGCTACAAATAATCTGGGATATTCTGTACAGGGTATTTAAAATAGTCTACGGATCATGAATATTTTCAATTAATTTCAAAATTTTTCACCATACGACAGAATACTGCCCGTGCTAAGCCTACCATAAGGAATATATGAATACTTTTCCTTATCTACCCACAAAAAAAAATGCCTGGATATACAGCTGACTTTTAAATTTAAAAAAATGTTTTACAGGTTTGAGGAATTTTCATGCTGAAAGGGCGGGCCTACGCCAGCCGACTCCATCTTGTTCTGTGTCCTTCACCTAGACCACGCTTCCTCCCTTTGAGTGACCTCCCGCTCACCCATTCAAGCTTCCTGATCAAAACACATCACTTCCCCAGCCAATCGGCTGCCCCTAGACCCCTATAAAACCTTTGTGCTTTTGAAACTCGCTCTCTTTCCCTGGTATCTCACCGCTGCGTCGGTGCAGGTAGGGGATTGAGCTCGAGCTAGCTCAAATAAAGGCTCTTTGCTTTTGCATCGGACTCGGCTCCCTAGTGGTCTTTGGGGATCACGAATTCTGGGCATAACACATGCAACTTAAAAAAGAATCCGATCTGAGTAGATATGAACCAGAGGATGGGCTTGAGTTATTATCTCTGTGATGAGTTACTAAAACTCTCTCTGTCTTGTGTGTCAAGAGGGCTTTTTGTGAGGAGTAAATGAGTTTGTACATACAGTACTTGGAAGAGTCCCTGGGGCATCATTGCAAGTCTCAAAACAAAAACATAGCTACTTTACTCAGACCAACGCCACTCTCGTCGTCATCATGTGAAATAATATAGAACTCATGACTGCCACTCCTTCCACCAACCAGTTGATGCTCTGAGAATACCATTTGGTCTTCCCTACATTAGAGTTATACCCCTTTGGACCCCCCCCCCACACACACACCTAATTTACATAATCTGGGGAAGTAAGGATGATGACTATACCATTTGTGACCCTTACTGTGCATAGCACCCATGAGAAGTTGAAGAAATACTTTATGAAGTTTTGATGTGACAACATTGGGGCCAACCCTCATGATTCATACCACTATAGGACCTAAACATTCATATCTAGACCTAAATTAATATAAGATATTTGGAATACTAAAAAATATAAGTCATTGTGTGTCTTCTGAAATTGCTTAGAAAATGTCCAAATGCCTCCCGTGTTACTCTTATTCCTGACCAGCGGAAGCTGGAACTTGTTATTTCCGTTCAAGTGTTCTGATATTCATATTACTTGGATTTCTCTAATATTATCTGGTTGACTTAGCTCAAGGTCACTTATTCTGAAATCACCATGAAGTCATATGGAATGGAATTTGACACTGAACAAAAGAGGCCAGTTTAACTTTCCCTTGACATTTGCACTTTGTATACAAGCATCTTTCAGATTTACCATCATGGAGAAAATCAGTCAACTTCATATTGTCAGGTTTCTTAGTATGTCAGACATCTTGTTAAAAGTGATAAATTCAATTAGTTTGTTGAATTTACAGAACGTCAATCAACTTGACATGTTTCTTTTCCCTCACCACAGTAAATAAACTAACCAGTTTTCTTTCCCCCCTCTTCCCTTCTGCTCCCCACCAACCAATATCACCGGCGTAGTATGAGCTTTGGAAAAACTTATTCATTACCAACGATTTACCAATTCATTTATCATATCAAATATTTTCAAAGTTGTGTATTTCATAGTACACTAACTATTGAAACAATGGTAATCCACAATACTGTCCCAAAAGGCTACTACTGCATTTATATGTAAAAGAATATTTATCCATGGAAATTACAAAGAATATATCTGAAAGTGAAGTTCAATAGCAAAGTTAAATGAAATATTACACAATATTCCTTGAATATGCATATCTTATAAAGTGATCTGCCTTAAGAAGTGATATATGGGGGGTACCTGGGTGGCTCAGTCCATTGGGCATCCAACTCTTGACCTCAGCTCAGGTGTTGATCTCAGGGTCTTGGGTTCAAGCCCCACTTTGGGCTCTGTGCTGGGAAGGAGCCTTCTTAGAGAGAGAGAGAGAGAGAGAGAGAGAGAGAGAGAGAAGGGGAGCCTGGATGGCTGGTTGGTTAAGTGGCCGACTTAAGCTCAGGTCATGATCTCATGGTTCATGAGTTCGAGCCCTGCATCAGGCTCTGTGCTGAGAGCTCGGAACCTGGAGCCTGCTTCAGATTCTGTGTCTCCCTCTCTCTCTGCCCCTCCCCTGCTCACACTCTATCTCTCTCTCTCAAAAATAAACATTAAAAAAATATTTTAAAGAAATGGTATAAGGAAAATATCGTTACAACCGATGTATAAAGTATTTTTAAAGTTGTGTATTTCAAAGTTGCGTATTTCACGAACTATTGAAACCATGGTAACCCACAATACTGCCACAAAACAGACGATGCAAGTATTAGGGGAGGGAAACGAGACCTTTATTTGAGGTCATCTGCCAGTTCTCTCATGGCTATATGGTCCTTTAAGGGTGGTTCCGGAGCTCTAAATCTCTTCCGGGCACTTTGGATCAACTCTTAAGTTTATCCAAGGATGGACTGAAGTTGGGGAAAGGGATGACGTGCTCTCAAAATAAGCCCCTAACTGACCCTTGACTGGCCTGTGTAAGGAACAACTGTGGGTCAGACCCTCCGCTTGTCAGGGCTCTTTGTTGCGACTATTTGGAAGGCGGGCCCCACTGTGCTCTCCACCCAGAGCAGGAAACACGGGCACACCACCGGCTGGATGTACGAATGCCCATGCACTGCCTAGAAAATCAGATGATTCTTTAGTTAACCGATGCAAAACCGTTCCCTTTTGTGACAGCTGACAGGCTTACATACCCCCAGATACCAGCCAAATCCTACGCCTCACTGTTTTATAAGGGGTGCTGTGCTGTCACAGACCTCAGGGGAGTCCAGCATTTCTGAGTGTTCACCCCCCCCGGACCCCGACCCCCAGCCCCAGGCCACTTGCCACCCCTCATGTCTTACTCATCCATCTGCCTCCTGCGGGGGAGGGGGAGGTGTTTCTCTTCCCATCAGTGGGTGGTCCTTCCCCGTCTGCCCTGCGTCAGTGTAATGGGGCACCTCGTTTGACTCCTGTGATACAGGAAGACAGTTCGCAGACTATTTTCTCCCCAGAAAGGTGTTAACCTCCAAGGTGCTTTCGTTGTGCTCTCTTTCTGCCCAAGTAATAGGGAATTGTTGGGCTTCACATCTTGGGTGGCTCAGTAAGTGTGAGATGAGGCTTAGGAATTGGCGTGAAATGCTGCTGCCGGCTGTGGGAACCACAGTTTGAGAACCGCTATCTAAGCCTACTGAAACTGACTTACCTCCTGGGGCTGGGTAGGGATCCTGCCTTCCCTGATATATATGGTGACCTGAGACTTGAACAGAATTGAGGTTCCGTTATGAAGGAAGAAGAGAGGGAGGGGCTTTTTGGCATTTACTCCTGCATTAAAGTATGACAGACAGGTGAATGGCCCCAGGAGATCTTGATCAAAAGACACAACTCTCCATGAATGAAGTAGACTGGACCACAAAAAATCCACGCCCAAATCTCTAACAAGAATTTCTGGGATATTTAGATATTCAAGCAGGCACCCACATTGCCTTGGAGTAGAGAGTTCTCTCCTCCTCATGCTGACTCTGAGACTACTGGGGGCCCTAGGCCACTTAATTTAAACTCCCAGCTGCTTAGGGTCTATGGGATATGTACTGAGGCCATACAAAATTTGTTTCTACCTCAAGTGCTATTGTCAGGCTTGAGGGTGTGATTCTCCTAATCTCTGATCCCATCCTGGGGGCCCATGAGAATTCAGACCACTCTATGTAAAACACACTAAACACAGTTCTGTTTCATTCTGGGGTCCTCCTGGTCTCCTGGTCCTCATCCAAAAAGGTTACAAAGATCCTTTCTGCTTTCTGATCCTCAAACTTATCATGGCGTGACAGTTAATTTTTGTGTCAAGTTGACTGGGCTTAAGGACGCCCAAACTGCTGGTAAAACATTATTTCTGGGCATTTCTGTGAGGGTTTCCAGAGAAGATGAGTGTTTGAAGTGGCGAACTAAGGAAGGAAGATCTGTCCTTGCCAATGTGGGTGGACATCGTCATCCCGTCCACTGAGGGCCCAAATAGAACAAAAAAGGCAGAGGAGGGGCAAATTCACTTTCTCTTTTCTTGAGGTGGAGTATCCGTCTTTCCTGTCCTGGGACACCAGAGCTCCTGGTTCTTGGAGAATTATACCATTGGCATATATCAGCCTCTATAGTCATGTGAGAACCAATTCTCATAATCTACTCTTATCTATCTATCTATATATCTATCTATCTTTCTATCTATCTTATTGATTCTGTTTCTCTGGAGGACCCTAACACACATGGAATTCTAGTATTTACTCCTTTGCCCATCATGAACTTGGCTGAGCAGAGAGGTACAGTCACAAAAGCCCATATGAAAAGCCAGGCATCTATCTCAATCCTTTTCCCTCTGGACAGACTCCCCTTCTTCCCTACCTGGGAAATCTTTAACCATTCTGAAAGAAGAAAAACTACTCTTCTAATTATTTTCCTTTTGTGGCCAGATTTCCATTTTGAAACTTGTAATACAATAATTTCCATTTTTTTATTCTCTGATGTTCTGTGTGGGAAAATTTCCTATAGGCAATAGGATACAGAGGAAAATAGCACAAACATAAAATAGATTTATTAAAAATAAAGAAACTATGCCACAATAATAAAATTGAAAATCATAACCTATGCCCTGTCCCCAATCAACTATCCTTTGAATATGGCATACTTTGTCTTATATATTTGAGAGAGCATTGAGCATAGAATTATGTATTCACCGGGGCGCCTGGGTGGCTTAGTCGGTTGAGCGTCTGACTTCAGCTCAGGTCATGATCTCACGGCTGTGAGTTCAAGCCCCATGTCGGGCTCTGTGCTGACAGCTCAGAGCCTAGAGCTTGCTTTGGATTCTGGGTCTCCCTCTCTCTCTGCCCCTAATCCACTCTCATTCTGTCTTTGTCTCTCTCAAAAATAAATAAATATTAAACAAAAAGAATTATGTATTCACCAGTGGACAAATTATGTTAAGGAGAAACTTGACTGATCTTTACAAAATTACCACTGTTTTCTACCATAACAATGTTTTTTTCCAACATATCCTGATCCTTCAGCTTTCGGAAAGACTCCTAGAGCCCAGAGATAGAGCGCTTTTTCTCCTTGAGTAGCGGTAATTCACAGTGAAGAGGAAGATTTGGGTGTTTCGCCGAATGAGTTGTATTATAGGTTCTGATAGAGGGTACTGGCGATGGATGGGATTTTAGAAGGAATTTTTATGAATTTTGATGAAGTGAAGCCAGGGACCTTTGTAGCAGCTTAGCATATGTTTTAGTTTTAGGTGGTCATTTCCTTGATTGATTAATGATGATAATGATTTAAATATGCCAGGAGCATACACACTTGTCATCCACAGCATTCTATAAAAATTTTTATAGTTCTAAGTAATAACATCAGTAATTGATTAGAACATTTAGACTGTGAGCTAACTGGACTGGTTATACAGGTAAGTTAAATGAGATAATATACATTAAAATACACTGCAAATATGTAAATATAAACTATATTTATATAGTTTATATATTTTTATATATATTATATACATTTAATTATATGTTAATATAAACTATTAACAACGCCATAGCCCATGAAACCTGTTCTCATTTCTCCAATTTAAGATTAGAAATTGGGACCTTCTAGTTCAAATGAAAATTCAGGTTAGTGAATAAATATGGCCAACAGACACATGGAAAGATGCTCGACACCACTAATACAAATCTAAACCACAATGATATACCAACTCTCACCAGTCAGAATGGCTGTATCATACCAGGAAACACTAAGCGTTGGCAAAGATGTACAGAAGAGAGAACACTCATGCACTGTTGGTGGGAATGCAAACGGGTACAGCCACTTTGAAAAACAGTTTGGAGTTTCCTCAAAAAATTCAAAATAGAACAATATATGATCCAACAATTTCATTTCTGGGTAGTTATCCAAAGAAAAAAAAACACTAATTAAAAAAAAAAATATATATATATAGCACTATGTTTATATTGCAGCATTATTTACAATAGCCAACAGATGGAAGCAACCCAAGTGTCCATTCACAGATGAATGGATAAAGTTGTACACACACACACACACACGCACACACACACACACACACGCCCACACCAAATGGAATATTACTCAGCCATAAAAAATAACAAAATCTTGTCATTTGCAACAACATGCATGAACCAAGAGATTATGCTAGTTGAAATAAATCTGAGGAAAAAAACCGTATATTTCCACCTATCTGTGGAATCCTAACAACAAAACAAATGAACAAAGAAAAGCAGACACAGATTCATAAATACAGAGAACAAACAGGTGATTTCTAGAAGGTGGGCTGTGGGTGAAATAGGTAAACAGGATTAAGAGGTAACAACTTTCAGTTACAAAATAGATAAGACACAGGGGATGAAAAGTACAGCACAAGATATGTACTCATTAATGCTGCAATAGCTTGGTACGGTGACAGATGGTAACTACACTTACTCTGGTGAGTATTGCATAGTGAATAGAATTGCCAAACCACTATGTTGGACACCTGAAACTAATAGGACATTGTATGTCAACTCATTTACAAAAGAAAGAAAATGTAGGTAAGGGGCATTGCCTCAAACTGTATTCTGGATTACCATTGTTTAAACAGCGTACTGTGAATTATACAACTTTAAAAATCTTCTGTACAACAGTTGAAAAGATATTTTCCATATACCATTTCTTTTCTCTTTTCTTTTCTTTTCTTTTCTTCTTTTCTTTAAGTAGGCTTCATGCCCATGAAGAGCCCAGTGTGGGGCTTGAACCCAAGACCCTGAGATCAGACCTGAGCTGAGATCAAGAGTCGAATGCCTGACGAACTGAGCCCCCCGGGCTCCCCCTGTATACCATTTCTTAAGGAGGATCACTTTATAAGAGATGCACACTCATGGAATATTGCGTAATACTTCATTTCACTTTGCTATTGAACTTCACTTTCAGATACATTCTTTGTAATTGCCATTAATAAATATCCTTTTACATATAAATGCTACTAACTGCTTCATAACTAAGTAAAGGCAGAGGAAACTATGTAGGTTGTTCTTTAAAGTCACATGAACTTGGGGCACCTGGGGGCTCAGTTGGTTGAGTGTCCAACTTCTGCTCAGGTCCTGATCTCACGGTTCGTGAGCTCAAGCCCCATGTTGGGCTCGCTGCTGGCACCACAGAGACCACATCGGACCCTCTCTCTGCCCCTCCCCTGTTTGCACTCTCCCAAAAATAAACATTAAGTAAATAAACATTAAAAATTAAAAATTAAAAAAAAACAAGGTCCATAAACTTGGACTTTAATAACTACCATAGGCCATGAGTCATTAGAAAAATGTCTCTACTCACGTCATTTAGAGAACGGTTTTGTGCAACGGACAGTTTCAGACATCAGCAAGCATCACAGGTACAAGGTTTACACATCTCTTTCAATGTCAATGCTTCATCAAGAGCTCTCCACTTTCACTGCAATTCAGGTGTAGGGCAGCAAAGTGGAGACCCAAGGCAATTAACGAAATCACTGTCACTTCCACACAAATAATTGTCCATCAAAATGCCAAAATTTTCAAAAGCCAAAAAAATGATAACCCTGACTCAACTATATGGACAATTGTGACAATTCTTAACCCGATTTTCTTGTGTGCTCTTAATTTTTATTTTTACATTGAGACATAAAAATACTTAAGCCAAAGTACTTTTTTGGGTTGACACTTCATTTTTTTATTTTTATTTTTAAATTTACATCCAAGTTAGTTAGCATATAGTGCTATAATGATTTCAGGAGTAGATTCCAGTGATTCATCCCCTATGTATAACACCCAGTGCTCATCCCAACAAGTGACCTCCCTGATGCCCCTTACCCATTTAACCCATCCCCCCCCCCAACAACCCCTCCAGCGACCCTCAGTTTGTTATCTATATTTAAGGGTCTTTTGTGCTTTGTACCCTTCCCTGTTTTTGTATTATTTTTGTTTCCCTTCCCTTAGGTTCATTCTGCTTTGTATCTTTAATTCCTTATATGAATGAAGTCATATGATATTTGTCTTTCTCTGACTGGCTAATTCCGCTTAGCATAATACCCTCTAGTTCCATCCGTGTAGTTGCAAATTTTTAACATAAAAGATGCTGGGTGATGCTAAACAAGTCATCAGGAGTTATTGAATGACAGTGTTTGAAAACAGAAGATCCCCGAGTACCTTCGTTAACCCATCAAAAATGTCCAGGTTTTCCACAACCAAAAGACATGTGGGAAAATGTTTCAAAACACAAAACAGAAGAAGGAGAAGGAGAAGAAGAAGGAGGAGGAGGAGGAGGAAGAGGAGGAGGGGGATGGAGGGGGAGGGGAGGAGGAGTGGGAGGAAGAAGAAGGCAAGTATAGTAAAACCTTGGCTTGCGAGCGTAATTTGTTCTGGAAACGTGCTTGTAACCCAAAGCACTTGCATATAAAAGCAGATTTCTCGGGGCGCCTGGGTGGCGCAGTCGGTTAAGCGTCCGACTTCAGCCAGGTCACTATCTCGCGGTCCGTGAGTTCGAGCTCCGCGTCAGGCTCTGGGCTGATGGCTCAGAGCCTGGAGCCCGTTTCCGATTCTGTGTCTCCCTCCCTCTCTGCCCCTCCCCCGTTCATGCTCTGTGTCTCGCTGTCCCCAAAATAAATAAACGTTGAAAAAAAAAATTAAAAAAAAAAAGCAGATTTCTCCATAAGAAATAGTGGAAACTTAGGTGATCTGTTCCACAACCCAAACATATTCATATAAAAGTGGTTACAGTACTGTCATATAATCCAAAATAAGGAGGAAAAGGCAAACTATAAAGAAAAATAAACAAATGAACCTGCACTTACCTATGAAAACCTGATGGCTGAGGTGAGGGAGACAAAAGAGAGGAGGGTTATTATGTAGGACAGCTTTCACTCTCACTCACAGAATCACTGCTATCGATTGGCTCAATGGAAGCTTTTTCTGCGTGGGGGCCATTGTATCCACTCACATGGATGTTGACTACAGTCCAGTGTTCATAAACTCTTGTCATGTACCGTATTTAATGTAACTGGCAATAAGGCAGCAGAGGAAAGGGTCTCTATGGGCAGGCCTACCTAGAAGGAGGGATAAGCTTACTCTTGTATGGAAAAAGAAAGGACTGACCGCAGGTTCCTTTGAAGTGACAAAAAATACCCTAGTACCAGTTGTGGGAACCTTCCAAAATTCTGAAAAATCACTGATTTCTGCCAAACTCCGTGGTCTGAGACCAGCATCCAAGCATGGGAGATGATCATCCACAATCCCACACTGAGAGAGAGAGAGTGAGAGAGAGAGAGAGGGAGGGAGGGAGAACCATTGGCTCAGTTGTGATCATGTGAAGTTCATTGCCACATACTACTCATATTGCAAGACACTGCTCATTTGTCAAGTTAAAATTTATTAGAAATGTTGGGTCATCTTTGCTCAACTCTCAGAACAAGTTACTTGCAATCCAAGGTTTTACTGTGTATGTATTTACAACCTTCCTTCCACTACTCCTTTTAAAATACCGTTCCCCACCCCTATAAATTCACTACAGAAGGGCCAAGTGATTATTTTATTTATTTCTGGACCTGAAAGATCCAATGTGATTTCAAACAATGTATTCATTAAAAAAAAACTACATTACGGCAAATGTTTAACAATGCTTTGCTATATCCGTTACCAAAAGTGATAGATCACTCTTGCTGTATTTGGGCACAGGCTCAGAGTTATTTCTTTTCATTCCAGAGGTTTGGCATTTGAAGTCATTGTAATATATTTTTAAAATAACATAAAGGCCAAAGATAAAGAAAATTTAACTAGCCATAAAGGCCAAAATCACTTAGAAATATAAAAAAAATAGATGCTAAAATTTTCTTTGGTTTAAAAAACTGGTTTTATACCAAGAGCTTTCTTTTAATATTTTGTTTTTGGGATAAACTTTCAAGTTGTTTTAGACACCTAAATATTGGAAAATCCTATCAACATACTCTAGCAACTGCCCCTACGTTTGTAGAAAATAATTCACTGAACGGAATTTGTGAACATTCTTCTAAATGGAATGTTTTCTGTGACCGCTAGTAAAACAGAAAAGAAAGAAAGAAATCTCACAGTCGTGAGATCGAGCCCTGTGTCAGGGTCTGCAATGGGGGAGAAGCCTGCTTAGTATTCTCTCTCTCCCTCCCTCTCTGCCCCCTCCACAGCTCTCGTTTTTTCTCTCTCTTTCAAGAAAGAAAGAAAAAACATATCTGATGGACAGGTACTGCGTTTTTTTGCGGCCTCAAGACACTCCATTACAATAACATAGTTTCGCAAACAAGCTTTATCCCCAACACACCCTCTTCTAAACATAATCTTTTGTTTCAACCCTACCCTACCTTTAACATTCCCATGCATTATCCTTCTTAAACAGCTATCCTCTATTATAACTGTTCAGTCATCGCTGAATCTCTCTAGCCTACCACTCCCCTCCATAAATGCTCACCATCTGATCATCTAGAAATGCAGAAATACAATGCAGGCCGCATAGGTAATTTCAAATTTCTAGTAGCCACTTAGATTCCAACTCGATTTGGAAGCTGAATTATCACTGGAAATCTTTTTAAGTTTACTTATTTATTTTGAGAGAGAGAGGGAGAGGGGAGGTGCAGAGAAGGAGGGAGAGAGAAAATCCCAACCAACCTCCACACTGCCAGTGCAGTGTGGCTTAATCTCACAAACACAAGGCTTAATGTGTTTGTGGCCCTAAGACACAGGGCTTAATCTCATAAACTTTGAGATCGTGATGTCAGCCGAGATCAAGAGTTGGACACTTAACTGGCTGAGCCACCCAGGTGCCCCTCATTGGAAATCTTTGATGTGGGTCTAGATGCCATGAAATTTATGGATCCAAAAACTGAATCATACATACTCTAAGAAGTCCCAATAACTAAAAAGCAGAAGTTTTAAATGTAAATTTCAATTTGTAAAAATTAAAATTAAAGATTCCGTTTCTCCCACAGGCCACATGCGGGGAGTGATATCCAGGACTATAACGTACACACTATTCACATATTACCACCCACTGTGCATGCAGGAGTGAGGGGAATAGACACATGTGCTGTTAAACTTGAGCACAGACACACACATATATGTGCATGCAGCACGTGTGATGGTCAGTGATAACAACCGTCTATGCTGAAGTTAAAGAGCTCTACACAGCAGATTGCCTGAGCCGGCAACCAACAATCCCTAACACGCCTGCCTGTAGGCACCTGTAGGTTCCCACCAAGAACCTAGCCTACGTGTCTTCTTTTGAATCCGGGCTAAGCCTGTGGTGGCTCCCATCATGAGAATGTAGCAGATAGGATTCTATACGACTTTTTAGCCTCATCTTTAAAAGCACCTTTCATTTTTGTTTTCTCGGAAACCAGCCACCACGTGAAGAATCTCACATTAGACTAGTTGATGATGAACGACCACAGAGAGAAAGAAGCCACATGAAGAACGAAGGAAAACTCACCGATGACCAGCACCATATGAGTCCACGTTGGGTCCCGTGGTCCCATCTGATCTCTTCCGGGAGACTAAGAGAGGAAAGGGCTAACCATCTTAGCCAGACTGCAGATGGCACGCCCTCCTAGTGGATGCCTCGAGCACTGTGGGACACTCAAGCCACCCTGGCTGGGCCTTTTTCAAAAGCTTACCTCAAAAAATCATTGGCAAATTAAATAGGTGTCATTTTAAGCCAGTCATGTAGTCCTGTTTGTATAGAACAAAGAACTCATGCGGAAATTGACACATACAAGCAACATGTTACTGTAACAAAACCTAAAACCTGTGTGTAGAAAGAGTCTGGAAAAACAGCAAGGAGACTATTCAGTGGAACCTGGAAAGGTAGTAAGGAGACTGCTTTGGAAGCTGGAGAAAAACCCAGAAGCCAGCTAAGTAGTGGCAGAAAACTTAGCGAAACTGCTACCTGTAGTAACTCACAAGGTGGAAAAAAGCACCTCAAAACGTGAAGATCTGGCTGAGGAGATTCCAGGAAGAAATGTGGAAGGTCCCAGTTGTCTCCTTTTAACAACGTGTAAGGTCTTGCAAGAGAGAAATAAGCAAAAAAAAAAAGAATCTGTCTAGTTTTTTTCATCAAAATTTAATGGAAATATAGAGTGCCCGGGGTCGTCTCTCCAGTTAGCCAAAAATCTTCAAAGTAACAAGTGGCTTTAAGGAAACAAACAAATACAAGACTGCCAGGAGCACTTGGCTTCAGGGTCAACACTAATTCAAGGATGCAGCTGGAAGGCCTTTGGTAAAGACCAGATTGACACAAGTCAGCAAGTCAAAGATTCTCTGATCTGGACAAAAAGGCGTCTAAGATTCTTAAGGGTAGTATCTCACACCATCTCACTCAAAGGCCAAAGTAGAGAAGGGCCGGTCTTGAAGAGGTTTGTAATAACGGCTTTTCCCTAATGGATTTGACTATAATCTGTTACATAGGAAATCCACAATATTTTAGAGGATATTTTAGCAGATAAACTAGGTAATTCCAAGGTTCAATAAAAGAAGACTAGCAAAGAATTGAGATTTGTGTGCGTGACTATTTTCAAGTACCAAATTATCATAGAACATAAAATCACACGACCAAATGTAGAAGCATAGTACAAATGTGTTTTTCCTTCTGGTTCTTATAAGTAATTCAACTTAATATGAGCAATCGATGCATGCAGACTCAGCGTCTGACTTCAGCTCAGGTCATTAGCTCATGGCTCATGAGTTCAAGCCCCACGTGGGGCTCTGTGCTGACAGCTCGGAGCCTGGAGCCTGCTTCGGATTCTGTGTCTCCCTCTCTCTCTCTCTCTGCCCCTCCCCTGCTCATATTCTGTCTCTCTCTCCCTCTCAAGAATAAACATTTAAAAAATGAACACTTATTTTATCCAAAGCAACTGTTTTAGTAATCCCATACTAACAAGTTCATTCCCCTGTTTCTCCCTCTGACTGCCATAACTTGCCCTGGAAGAGACAAATCATCATTTAGATCAGTAAAGATTTATACCGAGGAAACAGAAAGTGAAAAGTTGATAGAAAGGTCAGCCATTATGAACATTACCCATTGAACTACCTGTGGTTTACACTCGACAGTGTCCAAACAGGGCTGGAATGTTAACGCCTGTATCACGATCCCCTATCTGTCATCCATTTGACTTAAGCATACTGACTTTAAATTATATCGTCAGCTTTACTAAAAAATAAATAAGCCAAAAATGCCAATGACGGTGTCTAAGAAAGAATGGCATTTTTATTTCTGTGACAATTCTTTTTCACGTAATCTCATCACTGCAGCTACGAAACGGCATTCCAAAGTTTCCGAGGTATAGACATGCCTTCTCTGCTTTCACTTGCTTGTATACTCGCACCCACGTTAAACGACTTACAAGGTGTTTCCTTTCAATTCTTGGTATCCGCAAATAAACACGGCAGGCGGGGAAATAAACACGGTGGAAGCATTGAATGCTCTTTTGGATTCAGTAACTGGAGGCCCCACTTTCTATCCCACTTTTAGACATCCTCCCCCAACTGTCAGTTCGGTGCAGCCTACGTAAACGTAGGAAAGTTTGTGTATCGGGGAGGAGTGTGCGTTTGTGTGCGTGCAGGCCCATGCACACATGTGTAGAAAGAGAAAAGTGGCTGGGGGGAATGAAGAAGAAACAGTTTCTATTCTGATGGCCGCTGTGCTTTACTTCTTATTTTTCAGCGTTTCCACACCATATCGGAACCAAATCAGCCCCAATTCTAGCAATTCTTCTCCACTAACAATGTCCTTAGGGCACATTAAAGTGCCAAGATTGGTTACATTCCTTTCTGTGCGAGGCCACTCTTGTTCCCTTATTAGAATCTGTTGCTTGTCAGCAGGCATTTAGTAACCTAATTGGAACACCCTCTCCTTCTAAATCAACTAAAAATTCTCAGCTTATATTTCAATTCCATTTCTAGGCAAGCCTCCACTAGCCCCTGGTTTCCTCCTCTTCTAGGAATACATGATTGTTTTCTTTCCGAAGCATGAGGCCGACATTATAGCTTGCCCCTCGGGGAAGGATAATTTGCTCATTGTGGATTAGTTGCCTTCAGCAGGTAAGTCTCACCTGGGTCACATCCTTTAAGGGTATATCCATGGACAGAGCTGCCTGAAAACTTTCACTGGAATGTACAAAACTCTGCCCTGGCTTGTCTCGCTCTATGATGCATTTTCTTTCCTGGGCTAATTTTCTCTCAAAAAGCTAATGCCATTATAACTGGATCAGTAACTTGTTGCATTTTATTCCATGCTGTTTTGGTTTTCTGTGCTGCCCATCAGACAAGCTGTACCTAGAGGAATGTAGACTGGCATTCTGGAAATTTCTGACTCCACTGTTGCACAAAACCTCTAAAAGAAGTTTCGCTTAACCTGCCCAGCCTCATTTCTACGTTAAACTGGATAATTAGTAAATATATGTGTATGGTGCTGTATGTAAGAGGAGTGCTCTCAATGCCACATGCATAGTGTGCCCCAAAAATAAGAAATTTGGGCTGTCTGGCCAAAAAACATAAAATGTTTCATATCCTACAATCTGCCCAGTTTACTATCCTAGGAGAAGCTTGTAAAGAATCGTGTTATGTCTTAGCACATTTTGGCCCTGAAAAATAATGTCTCCCAACCATACTATCAGCAGGAAACCGGTGTTACCATAAATGAGCCTCTTCGTGCAATTCACGGATTGCACGAATTACGTACGTGTGCATTTTGGCGGGGGGTGGGGAAGCAGTCATAGCTTTTATCATTTTCTCAAATGAGACAGACTCTTCAAAAACATAGTAATAACTGGTGCTCTAGGTTAACTGATATTTTGGAAGCTATTGAAAATACAGACGGTAGTTTAAATAATTAAAGGGGCACCTGAGTGGCTCAGTCGGTTGAGCGTCCGACTTCAGCTCAGGTCATGATCTCACAGTTCGTGAGTTCAAGCCCCACATCAGGCTCACTGTGGTCAGCACAGAGCCCACTTCAGATCCTCTGTCCCCCTCTCTCACTGCCTCTTCCCCATGTGCGCTCTCTCAAAATAAAAATTAAAAATTAAAAAAAAAATTATTTAATGGTACCGGTTTTCATTTTCTTTTTCTTTTTTTTAATTATCTCACATGACTATCTTTGGCTTTTCCTTTATATTAATTTCCCATATACATCCATCACTCCATTACTCGTGATTCTATAGCATCCATTATTCAAATGAATCTGATGTGCTGTGCTCTTTAAAGCTCACTAAATGTGATGGTCCCTACCTGCTAGGTAGTGAAAAGGAACATAGAAGTGAAAAATAGTCTACAACTACAGACTCTTTGCTGCTTGAATTAGGAGTAGTTTGTGAATGATAGGGGAATACAAATAGAGTAGTTTCTGGCAGGAAAGTATTTTGCGATAAATTAAAACTAAGTATGTGAAGAAGCAAACCTTGAAAATGCACAGGCCAATAAATTAGAAGTAATTCAGTAGGTTCGCCTAAATTAGTCAGATTAACTAAACTAATTCCTAAATTCGTTAATACTTTTCATAAAAGTTTTATTTCATAATGTGTTTATAACCCCTAACATCACAACATGTCTTTTTTGTGCTTGGATGTATCATCATGTTTATTGGGTAGTTATGAAAATCCCATTATAAATCATGTAACCAAGCTATTTATTTTTCAAACGAGGAAGCAAACTCATTTCAACTGTAATTTTGTGATTGCTGTTTCCTTAGAGGAATATTTACAATTCTTTAAAGGAATAATAACCAGAAAAATATTCTTTTCCAAGAGTTACCATCCAAGATGTCCTCCAATGACCTCCGTCTCCTTGAATACAAACAGTTGCAGAAGGAAGTCACAGTGGGAGAAGAGCTTCATGGGTTGTTGCTGACTTTGAAGACAGAAGAAGAGGAACAAGAGGCAAAGAGTTTGGGTGGCTGTAGAATCGGGGAGGGGTCACCCACCAGTGAACAAGAAATAGGGAACATTAGTCCTGTGAGTGCAAGAAACCGAATTTGCCAACAAATTGCCAACTGTTGTCCCCTCCAGTCTTCAAAAAGGAAGACATGATTCCTACTGACACCTTGATCTTAGGGACCCAGGTGAGACTTCTGACCTACAGAGCTGTAAAGATAAATTTGTGTTGTCTTCGGCGACTGGATCTGTGGCAATTTATTGTAACAGTAATAAGAAACTGATGCAGGTGTGTTTTGCATATGGAAGGGATGTGAATTATGGAGTACTAGATGGGAGACTGGTTGGTGACCAGCCTCCAAGATGGTCCCCAGCGATTGCTGCCTCCTGGTATTCATACCCTTGTGTAAGCCCCTTCCCAAGTGGACCAGAGATCGTCTGTGTGGCCAACAAAGTGATGGTACGGTACTGTAGTATTGATTTATTGCTTCTCAACTCCAAAGTCCCTTTTTTGTTGTTGTTTTTTGTGCCTGTTTGATGAAATGCATACCGCTCTTGAGACATTCTTCCTTTGCCACCTGGCACTATGTTAAGCTTTGTCAATAGAGGGCACTGTAGAGACTTTTTGGGAGGAAAGATTTTCTCTCCCTGGTTATGTGGGGCTCACCTGGCAGGTTCCTGAAGCCCCTGGGGTTCTCTAGCTGCCATCTCCTACAGTAAGGCCACCTCCTCTAGCATCAATTTTCTCAAGAGCAGGCGACTTCTGACTGTCTCTAGTGAGACATAGCCCAGTAAGAGCATTACCCAGAAACTTTGGGGGTAGATTTGCACGGCTTTGCAGATCTCTCTGACATTCAGTGAGCCTTGGTCACACCTTCTGCAGCTAGGTGTATATCTCAGCCCTGAGGAAGGGTCTTTTCCTTGAGGGTTTTCTTTGTCCCAGAGGGAATGGTTGTTCCTTATTTCATGTATTCCTATATTCTTTAGAGTTTTTACTTCGTAGCTAATCCCCTTATTAACCTGGTCCGGTATCATGGTTAGTGGATTCTCTACATTAAACTTTCCCTATTCAAGGTCCTGTGTATTTCCTCTTTCCTGGTTGGACCCCGACCCAATCACTTCTGCATTTGGTTGTAAAAGTCACTGTAGCTTCTGTCTTGTCACGCATTCTCTGATCGTATGCTTTGGGGAAAGCCGACTGCCACGATCTGAGCAGCAATTGGAGAGGCCCATGTAGTGGAGAGCTGAAGCTTCTGGCCAACAGCCATTCTGAGGGGGCTTCAACCTGGGTGCGCCAGCCCAGTCGAGCCTTCAGATGGGACTGCAGCCCTGGCTGACAGAACTGCAACTACTTGAGAAACCCTGACAGAGAGCCCCCCAGCTAACTGCTTGCAGATTCCTGGCTTCAGATACTAAGACAGATAATAAAAGTTTGTGGTCTTAAGTCACTAAGTTTGGGGATAATATGTAGCAATAGACACCTAATACACTTGTCTTAAGGCTTATTTTATAGTTTTTAATGTTTATTTATTTATTTTTGAGAGAAAGAGAGAGAGAGTCCCAAGCAGGCTCCACACTGTCAGCACAGAGCCGAGAGTGAGGCTCGAACTTGTGAACTGTGACATCATGACCTGAGCCGAAGTCAAGAGTTGGACACTTAACTGAGCCACCCACGTGTTCCAAGCTTATTTTATTTTTTTTTTAATTTTTTTTTTCAACGTTTATTTATTTTTGGGACAGAGAGAGACAGAGCATGAACGGGGGAGGGGCAGAGAGAGAGAGGGAGACACAGTATCGGAAACAGGCTCCAGGCTCTGAGCCATCAGCCCAGAGCCCGACGCGGGGCTCGAACTCACGGACCGCGAGATCGTGACCTGGCTGAAGTCGGACGCTTAACCGACTGCGCCGCCCAGGCGCCCCTCCAAGCTTATTTTAAATATAAAGAAAATTATTTTTCATCAAAATATAATGAAATATCTTTGTAATCAAGAAATTTTTTTTAATTTTTTTTTTGAGAGAGGGAGAAAGAGAGCATGAGCAGGGAAGGGGCAGAGAGAGGGAGACACAGAATCCAAAGCAGTCTCCAGGCTCTGAGCTGTCATCACAGAACCTGATGTGGGGCTCAAGCCAATGAGCCATGAGATCATGACCTGAGCCAAAGTCGGAGGCTTAACCACCTGAGCCACTCAGGCACCCCTGTAATCAAGGATTTTGATCAGTCCATAGACTGATCATTCCACCACATGCTGGAAGTGACTCGGGGAGTATATGTAACATCCGTTCTGTCAGAAAGCTCCCGAAGGGTGACCAGAGGCAGCCATTTCACGCCGCTCAGCTTCAGTCTCTCAAAATATGACCAATACCATCTACTTCAAACTGAATTAAGTGGGTGAATCGATGCAAAGGATTTATAGTAAGTGCTGGGCAAACGGCAGACGCTATTAGAATTAATAAAACTCTAATCCACATAGAGTACTGGAACCATTCACAACGGTTTGTTTAAAACTAATTTAATCTGAAGCATGTATTTTTATGGACTCATCTTCTAAGCATGCTATGTCAGAACCTCTTGGCTATATTGCATTAACTGCTCCTTTATTTCTTTATAATTTTCACCAGACTATAAGCTTCAGGAAGGCAGATATTATGTTCCTCCTACTCATAATTATAGCCTCAACGGCTAGAATAATATCTGAAATATAACAAAGAATAATACCTGCTAAATAAATGATGACTCTAACTCATACAATAATATCCCCGCAGAAATTTTTGTTAAAACCATCTTTGCGAGTGTTGAACTACACTTAAAATATCCTAACTTTTTAAATAGTATCGATATTAAGTATTTGAGATACCATCAGACTATTCAATTAATACCAAACAGGGCTCCAAGTAAACTTTAGAAACTTCATGGAAATAAAATGCAAGAACACTACATCCTTTACCAAAATTTCAGATATCTTCCCTGCTTATATTTTATCATTCTTCACCCCTTAATAACAAGCCTGGGCCTTTTTTTTTTTGCCAATAATTTTCATTGCAACAATTACTAGTATTCTAGGACAATACTCCTTTTTTGGTTGACAATCTCTCTCTTCACTGCTGGTTGTACAACGGGTGGCTCATGATGTCACCTCTTTCATCCTATGAAGTGAGTACATTCAGAGTCAAGGACAACGTGTTCCATATTTACAATAAAATTATGTTTTCCTCATTAAAAGGCAAATCCTTCATTTCAAAAACGTGAAGAATTCTTAAAATAGTATGCCAGATGGCTAAATTTACGTGCTGAAGAAAGCCTAATTCAGGAATACTTTCTGGCACCAGTCCCGAAGCATTTTCATTTGATTATGGGTTGAACATATTTTCATTCATCTGAAACTCTTGCCTCTCTGTATGTTGTTCTGAGATAGGCAAACTCATGTTGGTAGACAAATTGGCCTCAAAAAACAGGGCACTCTGTTTAAATGATCTATTTTTGTTGACCTGTTGGAAAGGTGGCCTCACGCTGGATGACACGTGTCCAGGTAGCAAGGTCACA
Organism: Prionailurus bengalensis; assembly: GCF_016509475.1. Lineage (NCBI taxonomy): Eukaryota > Metazoa > Chordata > Mammalia > Carnivora > Felidae > Prionailurus > Prionailurus bengalensis. Next base: position 7,757,723 of record NC_057358.1, on the reverse strand, counting down.
TACGTCCATAGTAAAATGCACAGAGGTAGTGTTCTGCTTCACACTGAATGGTGATCATTGAACTACAACAGGAAGCTATCATCTACAAGGGGCTGTAAAGGTAAGGACCAATCGCGTACAACTCGGCTATGCCTTGATACATTTCACTGCTCTTTGCTTTTCTGTTTTGTTTGGGCCGTGTTTCTTTTTCTTGTTTTCTTTTTTCTAATCTTTCAATGGTGCATTTCCTCCTAGCTTTAGGTTGAAAATAATTGCTAAAGGAAGTTTCTCTTTTCACTAGTCATTACCATAGGTTCGTGAATTATTTCAGATCATGCTTGGGCTTTTTTAAAAAGTCATTTTCCTTCCCCTCCCCCCTGGTCTTCTGTTAAGTTTCTCAGGATCCACATAAGAGTGAAAACATATGGTATCTGTCTTTCTCTGTATGACTTATTTCACTTAGCATAACACTCTCCAGTTCCATCCACGTTGCTACAAAAAGTGAGAGAGAGAGGGAACCAAACCATAAGAGACTCTTAAAAACTGAGAACAAACTGAGGGTGGATGGGGGGGTGGGAGGGAGGGAAGGGTGGGTGATGGGCATCGAGGAGGTCACCTGTTGGGATGAGCACTGGGTGTTGTACGGAAACCAATTGGACCATAAATTTCATATTAATAAAAAAATAATTTAAAAATTTTTAAAAAGCCATTTCCCACGCCCCCCCATTTTTGTGTGTGTGAATTGGGGCTTCTTCAGCTCTTCCACTGGCTGGCGCTCTTCCCATGTAAGCCCCTCCACTCTGGTGTTCCTCACGCGACACCTTCGCTATTGCAGTAAGCCGGAAAGTGTCAAGTGTGTGTGTTTGAGACTCATCTCGAGCTGAACTACAGTTTGCACACCTGTACACCTGTGTAATAGCAAGTATCCCACCTTATTTCACCGGGCTGCACTAAGAATTACATGAGATGCCGCGCGTGACAAGGTTCCATGAGCTGCAATGCGTTCTAAAGCTATGCGGTGTAATTGTGCTCCGCTAACCTACTTTGTTGTCTTTCCTAGAATTGCATCTTTATGCACAAAGATCCTCTACCCAGCCGGTTGCAGTAGATTCCTCTTTAAAGACCCACTCAGACTTGACTTTCTCCCAGAACTCTTCTATGAAGACCGTTTGCTGGGTCTTCGAGCTTGGAACTTCTAACTCCGAACTTCTGTAACTTACCTCTCCCTTGACATCACTGCTGATCATCCTCTCTCCCGCCTTCCCCTCCAAGCCTCTTGTCCTGGGATGCTCCTTTGTGGTACATGAAAATACTGAAAACTGACTTCAGTAACTTAAGTCTTTTACACGTAAAGTTTATATTAAAATATTTACATTAAAACCTTCACTTGGGATTTTTTAAGTTAAAATTTAAGTGTTTGTTTCTCAGACTTTCTCTATTTCGACTCAAAATGAATACCTCCCTCTAGCCTCTGTGACCAGAAAAGAATGAAATTTGTCATACAACTGATTAACTGAATTATCTCTCTAAAAAAATAGTTCTCGGGGCACCTGGGTGGCGCAGTCGGTTAAGCGTCCGACTTCAGCCAGGTCACCATCTCGCGGTCCGTGAGTTCGAGCCCCGCATGGGGCTCTGGGCTGATGGCTCAGAGCCTGGAGCCTGTTTCTGATTCTGTGTCTCCCTCTCTCTCTGCCCCTCCCCCGTTCATGCTCTCTCTCTGTCCCAAAAATAAATAAACGTTGAAAAAAAAATTTTTTTAATAAATAAATAAATAAATAAATAGTTCTCAGCAAAACTCAAGCGACAAACCCCAGGTCAACTTTGGATGCAGATTCTGTTTAAAACAATGCTTGTCGATTAATTTTTTCCCCCGGGTACTTGGGGATATTTTTCAAGCCTAACATTTGGCTTAACAGTAAGAGGGTGTCTGGCTTACTCTGCCCAATTTCAGCATCATCTCATCTAGAGGTCCACTGAGACAAAGTGTAAAGAGAGATGGAGGAAAGCACAGTTTGCTAAAGTGTGATAATATCTTCCCAAGACTCGTGTGTTTATCAGCTTTAAAAATTATGTGAGAATGGATGTAGGTATAACAACATTAAAACATCAAGACATGGCTGCTGAAATATTCACTGTCCTCCAAGAAGCTATTTTGTAGCCAAGGAAAAATACGTTAGAATTTTTTTTTATGTCCTTCATAACCATCTTATGAAAAAATATATTGATTTTGACATTCCAGAATTGAATGGGCGTGGTGCCTGGGCGGCTCAGTCGGTTAAGCTTTGGACTTTGGCTCAGGTCATGATCTCATGGCTCGTGAGTTCCAGCCCCGCACTGGGCTCTGTGCTGACAGCTCGGAGCTGGGAGCCTGCTTCAGATTCTGTGTGTGTGTTTCTCTCTCTCTCTCTCTCTCTCTCACTCTCTCTCTCTCTCTCTCTCTCAAAAATAAATAAACATTAAAAAAAAAGAATAGGCAACCTGTATCTCACATTCTTGGAATACAGCTTTTGCTAAGCAAAATATTATGCAAGGAAATTTTTTCATGGTAATTTACCTATCTGCTTCCCAAGTTGTATGTCCTCAAAATACTTCATTAAACATAAGTTTTAATAAAGTACCTTGTCTAAGTTTGCACAATCCAAGCAAACTTCATAAAACACTTTGCAAAACTTTGTTTAATTAAACACAGTACCACACCTTCGCTTTAAACGTAATGATCATAATTTCTTACAGACAGTTTTTAATGAGTTTGCACTTCGCTATACCCCTCATATATTTTCCTCTCCTTCCAGGCACAGGTGATGAAATTGTGATCAACATTATGAAACTGGATCACAATTATTTCTTTAATCAAAACAAACCAAGCCTTATGCCATAGGTGTGGAAATCCATATTGCCGTGCTTTCCAATTGCAGTCATATTTTGCAATCGGCACTTTCGGCCAAACACAAGGTGTAAATAATATGGAAAAAGGAGAAGGCATGTTCTGTCTCATGCCGTTGCCAGGTATGTTTCATATTTAGATACAAACAATGAGAGAAATTCAAATTTCACAACAGTTGAGTCATTTCTGCCGCTGTCAATGCTTGTAGTTTATTTGTAGTTTCTCATGATTTTATGAACCGTAAAGCCGTTCTCTTGTTTGCGATTCTTTCTCCCCGTAAGTGATTACCCTTCTGCCATGTTACCCATGCTCATTTCATTTGATACTAAGCAGTAATTCAATAGAAGTCTCTCGCAGAGAAAAACTCAAACCTCATGTACTTATCAAATGCCGTCAATGCCCAAAGCAGGGAATCACTGGGGAAAAATACAACAGAAGACATGATGGCAAAGTTGCTAATATCTCATGCACTTTGCATCTAAAATCTGGGACTCCTGAGCCTGAATGCCCATAAAGCATCAGAGTCCGAGATCCTAAGTGGCCCCAGCAGAAACATCATTCTAACAGCCTTGTTTCAGAGGTGACTATGAACAAATTACAAGTAAGCCAAATTGGTTCTCTTTGCTGTACCATCACATTAAGGGCTTGAGGTCCTTACGATGACATCTGGCTGAGTGGAAGAATTGCCCAACAGCCCCGTGGGATTTTCAAACTCCTGCATTAAATACTAGAACATGCTCGAGAGAAATCTCCACTTCTGTATGAGGAAGACAATATGGAGGGAATGTGTTAAGAATATGTTCACCTTGGCCATTCCCATTTCTGAAGCCTTTGTTTCCCACGCCGATTTATTGCTCTCTAAGTACTTGAGGAAGAGGTAGGAGGTGCTGTGAAAAGATTAAATAGCCATAAAGTCATTATCAATATTTGTATTCATTTCCAACTGAAGTTCTTCTGTGAATAAATATTCTAAACAGCAGGATGGCCATTCCATGGTGCTGATATAAAAGATTGACATTTTTATATGGATTTTCCTCTTGCCTTATTCTCCAGCTCTTTTCTAGTCTGGAAAATATATCTATTAATGTGCAATCTTTCAAATTCCATTCTTATTTTAATAATAATCACAAATTAATGATGTGTAGTCACATGTCCATTTTCTTGGAGGAAAATAACCATATGCTTCAATAACTAAAACTTCTATTTCCACAAACTAATTAAAAGGCCTTGTGGTACAGTAATCAGAAAAACAGGTGTTTCATTTAGTTTCTCTCCCTTCAAGGTTGAAGAGTTGCAATTCAAACTTCCCCGTGATTCCTTTAAAGTCAAGGAAAGTCACATCGCTCTACGCTGCCTATCACACGACAATGCCCTTCTGTACCACCCCAGGATTACGACAGAATATAAATTAAGAAAAGGAAGTACACTCTTTTTATAGTGCAATATGCTAAATTGCGACTGGGATTTTTCACAATAGATTTGGGAGATTTTAGCTCTGCAAAAGAAAAAAGGCTCGAATCCTGTTTACTTTTCTCTTCGATAGACTGAGTATAATATATATGGATACGTATATATAAATTTAATCTTCCAAGAGATGTGGCCTGCTTTGGAGATATAGGAGATATATTCCATTTCTTCTTTCCCCAAATGTAATCATCTTATCAAAACCACATCTCTAGGACATGTTCTTGTGAGTACAGGGTGCATTACATACAATTTCATAATACGCGCCGTAAGTCTGGAAGACTTCGACCCTATCCCCGCTGTTGATTATTTAGACTCTGACATATTGCAATAAAACATTTCATCAAGCACTCCAGTCCAGGGAACGATAGGCATCAAAACTGTATTGGTAATGCAAAATAAATGGATCGGGGTTGAAAATAATGAGTTTGGTGGATTGTATCTGTCACTGTGAATTATTATTGTTGAACATGATAGGGCAAAGCACTACAAAAATAAAGCTTGTCTTCTCTAGTTAAAGGTGAGACAACTACCTCTAATGAGGTATAGAAACTCAAGTGTGAATTATGCACACTTTATTAATTATTAATTATACACACAAAAGGTTTATCTGCAGGCCCAACCTTGCATTTTTGTGTGTATATAACCATAGAACAAAAAAGTCCCCCTTGCTAAAGCTGGTGGTAGTTCACAGTGGCTCTCGCCAGAAACCGAAGGAGACATTCTATTTGGCCACATCTGACCACGCAGAGAAAAAAAAAACCACACACAAAAACACAAAAACCAAAAACTTGAACATGTGACAAGGCACCAGCAAGGTGCTGTGCTGATTCTTCTACCAATTTGCTCTGTGACAACCTGACTTACCTCCGGAACTCAGATTCAGTATCTGTAAATTAAATTGTCTTAAAATTCAACTCTAGCTTCAAAACATGCCTTGATCCTTTACATAAAGAATTTTTTTTTAACTGAGGGAAACTGGGTTTTTTTTCTTTCTACAGGCAGAAAGCTTGGTGGAGGATGTCCCTGAAGGGTAAACTTAGGTTGCTTCTCTTAAGGAACGCAAACATGAGGGAAATGGATGCCCATTATTGGGGAGAAAAAGGATAATAGAATATTCTTCTTCACTAGGCAATGTTGACCAATCAGAGCAAGGGGAGAGGAGAGTTGGGGTTGGGTCAACTTGCACAAAGAAGCTTCTAGAAAAGGAAGAGCAACAACCCACATGTTTTCAATTGGCGCAGACTTTGAAGTTCACACAATCTGGTTGAGTAGATCTTGAGGACGCCTTCTCCTAAGTTCCCCTGACAGAAAAGGACACTAACATCCCTGAAGGGAGGGAGAATCTGGGCTGTTGATGAGGGCTCAACACGGGGTATAAATCTGTGGGAAGGCTAGTATCATCTACACCGTACTTGTATAAACGTATCTAATTGTATTTATGGCTTCAAATTGTATTCTAAAGGATAATCATAAGTAGACATTACGTTTACATTAACACTGCTTGTATTAAGTTATTTAAACAACGTTGGAGTTTATAACTGGAAAACAATACTGTTTTCCAGTCCGACAAAAAGGCGTATCTAACTGAGGCCTTGCTCCTGGGCCCATGACATCGTATCTTATGGTCCTACCGTGGAGATGTATGTGGGAAAAGTAACAATGTATTGTCAAAAAATCAAATCAACTGCATGTAAATATTCAACATTTTTTTTACAAAAGAAAATTGCCCATTGGAATAGAGGAAACGAAAATACTGGGTGGGAATATGAAGCCAATGTGGCAATGTACGACTCCAGTCTCCCCGTGTCCCTCGATAACATGGCCACAAATCTCTCATTTGGCACTGACCTCAACATGCACTATTTTTTGCTTGCACAGAAGAATTGAAGATAAGGAAGTCATAGGAGAAGACTCTCCTCTGGAATAACCTTGAGGTCACTCGGTTTGAGAAAAAAAAATCAGGGGCTCCTGGGTGGCTCAGTCGGTTAGGCATCTGACTCTTGATTTCAGCTCAGGTCATGATCTCGTGGTTCACGAGTTCGAGCCCCACCTCAGGCTCTGTGTTCACAGTACAGAGTCTGCGTGGGATTCTCTCTCTCTCCCTCTCTCTCTCAAAATAAATAAATAAATAAAATTTAAAATTTAATTAAAAAAAGTAAGCTAAACATTGTTCCTCCCCCCCACCCAAAAAAGAAATCCTTAAAACTGCATGGATGCTATGAATTTACACCACAAAAGCTAGATTAATTCTCCTTGTCCACCCTAAATCTACTTGTAAAAACTTTTTTTTTTTTTTTTTGCCAATGTACCCATTTCTCCCTAACCCCTTCCCACATAGAAACTTTCATAGCCAGAAAGTACCATCATCCCAGGTAACTTGCAAAACTTGCCTGGAAAGAAAAGGCAAATCCCCACAAGATTTGAATGTTAATGGAAGGAGGGATAAAGGAATCAGGAGAGATCAGATTCCTTTCCTACCTTTCCTGCCTTGTTCAGTGCTCAGTGCGTAAGACAATGAAGCAGCACCTGCGGGTCCTGAGGGCAAAAGAGGGTGAGGGCAGGGGACCGAATGGAAGCAAACAGGCTCTCAAATCTAATGGTAATGCAGATATGCGCAAATGTAAATGAGTGTATAAGTATTTTTGAGCCCTTTTGGACAGAAAAAAAACCAACTTGGTGAAACACTGCTTAACAAAAACAACCAATCAAACGAGGAACCCAAGAAACAGGAAATGAAATTTGACAGTTTAAAACAAAAACAACAAAAAAAGAAATGCTTCATAATTAAACACCTGGGGACATTGTTACTGCAGAGCAAAATACAAATATATGTATATTTGCATATATACATAATAGCACTCGAGGCCTTCGAAGTCACATAAGCAATACGGTTGTGCAAGCTTTTAGGGAAGATGGTCAGGTGATATGCTTCAAAATTGAAACAGATAATTTCAGAATATCACAGCTCTTCACTTTTTGTTGTATTTATTTTTAGTCAATATTTTCATATCTTAAATGACAGTTGAGGCAGTAATATCCCTTGGGAAACAAATTTGACTTTTAGGAAATTCTTTCTCCAATTCAATTAAAGTAAAATTAAAGGCTGTTTTGACAAGAGCAGACAGATTATGATCCCATGAGTATAAAACTATTTTTAACTATCTGTTGATCTACGCATCTCCCTTTGCCAAGGTGTAACATTTATACTCTGTTCTGCAGCAGCCCTTTCTGCTGCTTGCAAAGGGATGTCTGAAATAATGTGCGTTAAAAGCGAATGCTGCTTGGGGCGCCTGGGTGGGTCCAGAGTAAGCGTCCAGCTCTTGATTTCCACTCAGGGCATGATCTCACGGTTCCTGGGTTTGAGCCCCACATTGGGCTATGTGCTGACAGCGTAGAGCCTGCTTGGGACTCTCTCTCACTCTCTGTCTGCCCCTCCCTAGCTCATGCATGCATGCACATGCTCTCTCTCTCTCTCTCTCTCTCTCTCTCAAAATAAATAAATAACCTTTAAAAGTCAATGCTGCTTGATTCAGGGTGGTGGGATTTGCAGTGATTTGTTGTTGTGATTTTCCACTACTGGAATTTTTTTTTTAATATGAAATTTGTTGTCAAATTGGTTTCCATACAAGACCCAGTGCTCATCCCAACAGGTACCCTCCTCGATGCCCATCACCCACTTTCCCCTCCCTCCCACCCCCATCAACCCTCAGTTTATTCTCAGTTTTTAAAAGTGTCTTATGGTTTGGCTCCCTCCCTCTCTAACTTTTTTTTCCCTCCCCCTCTCCCATGGTCTTAAGTTTCTCAGGATCCACATAAGAGTGAAAACATATGGTATCTGTCCTTCTCTGTAGGACTTATTTCACTTAACATAACACTCTCCAGTTCCATCCATGGTGCTACAAAGGGCCATATTTCATTCTTTCTCATTGCCACGTAGTATTCCATTGTGTATATAAACCACAATTTCTTTATCCATTCATCAGTGGATGGACATTTAGGCTCTTTCCATAATTTGGCTATTGTTGAAAGTGCTGCTATGAACATTGGGGTACAAGTGCCCCTAGGCATCAGCACTCCTGGATCCCTTGGGTAAATTCCTAGCAGTGCTATTGCTGGGTCATAAGGTAGATCTATTTTTAATTTTTTGAGGAACCTCCACACTGTTTTCCAGAGTGACTGCACCAATTTGCATTCCCACCAACAGTGCAAGAGGGTTCCCGTTTCTCCACATCCTTTCCAGCATCTATAGTCTCCTGATTTGTTCATTTTGGCCACTCTGACTGACATGAGGTGGTATCTGAGTGTGGTTTTGATTTGTGTTTCCCTGATGAGGAACGACATTGAGCATCTTTTCATGTGCCTGTTGGCCATCTGGATGTCTTCTTTAGAGAAGTGTCTATTCATGTCTTCTGCCCATTTCTTCACTGGATTATTTGTTTTGGGGTGTTGAGTTTGGTGAGTTCTTTATAGATTTTGGATACTAGCCCTTTATCCAATATGTCATTTGCACATCTTTTCCCATTCCGTTTGTTGCCTTTTAGTTTTGTTGATTGTTTCCTTTGCAGTGCAGAAGCTTATCTTCATGAGGTCCCAATAGTTCATTTTTGCTTTTAATTCCCTTGCCTTTGGAGATGTGTCAAGTGAGAAAGTGCTGCGGCTGAGGTCAGAGAGGTTTTTTCCTGCTTTCTTCTCTAGGGTTTTGATGGTTTCCTGTCTCACGTTCAGGTCCTTTATCCATTTTGAGTTTATTTTTGTGAATGGTGTAAGAAAGGGGTCTAGTTCCATTCTTCTGCATGTTGCTGTCCAGCTCTCCCAGCACCATTTGTTAAAGGGACTGTCTTGCATCCTTTCTTAATAAAAACCCTCGAGAAAGTCGGGATAGAAGGAACATACTTAAACATTATAAACGCCATTTATGAAAAGCCTACAGCTAATATTATCCTTAATGGGGAAAAACTGAGAGCTTTCCCCTGAGATCAGGAACACGACAGGGATGTCCACTCTCACCACTGTTGTTTAACATACTGTTGGAAGTTCTAACATCAGCAGTCAGACAACAAAAGGAACTCAAAGGCATCAAAATTGGCAAAGATGAAGTCAAGTTTTCACTTTTTGCAGATGACATGATATTATACGTGGAAAACCCAATAGACTCCACCAAAAGTCTGCTAGAACTGATATGTGAATTCAGCAAAGTCGCAGGATACAAAATCAATGTAGAGAAATCAGTTGCATTCTTAAACTTTTTTTTAACGTTTATTTATTTTTGAGACAGAGAGAGACAGAGCATGAACGGGGGAGGGGCAGAGAGAGAGGGAGACACAGAATCGGAAACAGGCTCCAGGCTCTGAGCCATTAGCCCAGAGCCCGATGCGGGGCTCGAGCCCACGGACTGCGAGATCGTGACCCGAGCTGAAGTCGGACGCTTAACCGACTGAGCCACCCAGGTGCCCCGAGTTGCATTCTTATACACTAACAATGAAGCAACAGAAAGACAAATAAAGAAACTAATCCCATTCACAATTGCACCAAGAAGCATAAAATACCTAGGAATAAATCTAACCAAAGATTTAAAAGATCTGTATGCTGAAAACTATAGAAAGCTTATGAAGGAAATTGAAGAAGATATAAAGAAATGGAAAAACATTCCATGCTCATGGGATGGAAGAATAAATATTGTCAAAATGTCAATACTACCTAAAGTTATCTACACATTCAATGCAATCCCAATCAAAATTGCACCAGCATTCTTCTCGAAGCTAGAACAAGCAATCCTAAAATTTGTATGGAACTAGAAAAGGCCCCGAATAGCCAAAGTAATTTTGAAGAAGACCAAAGCGGGAAGCATCACAATCCCAGACTTAAGCCTCTACCACAAGGCTGTAATCATCAAGACAGCATTGGCACAAAAACAGACACATAGACCAATGGAATAGAATAGAAACCCCAGAACTAGACCCACAAAAGTATGGAATTTTTAAAATAATGAACAAATATATATTTTTATTTATAAAACAAAGGAGGTAATCACTCTTTTAAAAAATAAATGATTAATATCTCCAGAGTGTCTGGGTGGCTCAGACCCTTGGTTACAGCTCAGGTCATGATCTCACCATTTGTGAGATTGAGTCTGGCAGTGGGGTCCACGCTTATGGCACGGAGCCTGCTTGGGATTCTCTCTCTCCCTCTCTCTCTCTCTGCCCCTGCGCTTCTCATGCTCTCTCCCTCTCTCTCCAAGTAAATACACTTTAAAAAAAATAATAATAAATAGAAAAAATAGAAGACTAATATCTCAATAGCAAGTTCTAGAAAATCTATTCAGGTGAGCTCTTCACATTCTTAATTATAATCCACTTCTATACGTATTATAATAGAGGGAGGCACAGACAAACACAGAGGGGTTTAGAAGACATAGAAGAAACCACTAATCCAGCTTTGAGATACAGTAGGTGTTGAAGATGGGTTCTAACGACTGAATAGGAGTTTTCTGGATGGGGACTGAGAGGGAGGAGAAGTGCAGGACAGTATTACTGGTCCAGTGAACTGTATGTGCCAACAGCAAGCAGTTAAGCAGCATGAGTTCACAGAACTGCAAATGGGTCAGTGGTGCTGGCATGAAGCAGGGCAAACAGGACTCAGAATGGTAAGAGAGGAGCAAAGACTGTGTCCTCTGATATCATGAAGTTTCCGGTCTAGTGAGTGCTACTAAAGCAACAGACGAGAACTGACAACGGGATAAGCGCCCTGATGGGGAAAAATGCAGACTTTTCTACCCCTTCTATTTTGAGCCTCTTTATCCTGTGATAAAGGACCTGAAAGAAAGGGACAACCATTTTCTTTACTGTTTCTCCCAGAAGACATGCGTAGACTATTTTCCCCTTCCCTACCCCCCAAACCAAGAGCACACGGCACACACAATATGGTAGCCAATTTGACAATATATTAGATTTCGAAAAAAAGAAGACATGTTAGAGTCTCCAGTGGCCTGATCTAATTTCCCAGGAGGGGCATGCAGATGAGCACCCCAGCACGAAATTAATTATAACCCTTGCCATATTTTGTTTTACATGTCTTTATATGTCTTATTTCCCCCCACTCCCTAAACCAAATTACTTGAGGACATGGGTATTTTCTTATACATAGGACCTATGTCTCCTTGGGCTCTAAATAAATATTTGCTTCTTGACATTCAAGAGAGACACAAACAAAAAGATTAAATATATCTGCATTTCACCATGAGGAATATATATATATATATATATATATATATATTCCATTGTAGCTATCATACATCGTTATATTAGTTGCAGGTGTACAATACAGTGATTCAACACTTCCCTACATCACCCGGTGTGCCTCACGACAAGTGCATCCTTGATCCCCATCTCCTAGTTCACCCATCCTCCCGCCCCCACCCTCTGGTAACCAGCAGTTTATTTTCTATAGTTAAGAGCCTATTTCTTGGCTTGTCTCTCTCTCTTTTTTTTAATCCTTTGCTCGTTTGTTTTATTCCTTAAGTTCCACATGAGTGAAATCATATGGTATTTGTCTTTCTCTGCCTGACTTATTTCACTTAGCATTATACTTTCTTTTTTTTTAATGTTTATTTATTTTTGAGACAGAGAGAGACAAAGCATGAATGGGGGAGGGTCAGAGAGAGAGGGAGGCACAGAATCTGAAGCAGGCTCCAGGCTCTGAGCTGTCAGCACAGAGCCCGATGTGGGGCTCGAACTCACGGACCGTGAGATCATGACCTGAGACAAAGTCAGACGCTTAACCGACTGACCCACCCAGGCGCCCCTATACTTTCTAGTTTCATCCATGTCATTGCAAATGGCAAGATTTCATTCTTTATGACTGAATAATATTTCTGCGTGTGTGTGTGTGTGTGTGTGTGTGTGTGTGTCTATCGATGGATACAGGCTGCTTCCATATTTTGGTTATTGTAAATAATGCTGTTATAAACATAGGGGTGCATGTATCCCTTTGAATTAGTGTTTTTGTATTCTTTGGGTAAATACCCAGAAATGCGATTGCTGGATCATAGAGTAGTTCTATTTTCAACTTTTTAAGGAACCTCCACACTCTTTTCTCAGTGGCTGCACCAGTTTGCATTCCCACCAACAGTGTGTAGGGGTTCCTTTTTCACCACTTCTTCACCAACACTTGTTTCTTATGTTTTTGATTTTAGCCATTCTAACAAGTGTGAGGTGAAATCTCATCATGGTTTTTGATTTGCATTTATTTCCCTGATGATGAGTGACGTTGAGCATCTTTTCACGTACCTGTTGGCCATCTATACCTCTTTGGAAAAATGTCTGTTCGTGTCTTCTGCCCATCTTTTAAATGGGTTATCTGTTTTGGGGGTGTTTAGTTGTAGAATTTCTTTATGTTTTTTGGATACTAACCCTTTATCAGATATGTCATTTGCAAATATCCTCTCCCATTTTGTAGGCTGCCTCTTAGTTTTGTTGGGTGTTTCCTATGCTGTGCAGAAGCTTTTTATTTTGAGGTAGTCCCAACAGTTTACTTTTGCCTTTGTTTCCTTTGCTTCAGGAGACGTATCTAGAAAACCGTGGCTACGGCTGATGTCAGAGACATTAGTGCCTGTGCTCTCTTCTAGGATTTTTATGGTTTTAGGTCTCATATTTAGGTCTTTAATCCATTTTGAGGAATTTATATATTTTTTGATGTTCATACTTGCAGCACCAATCGAATTTTTTCAACTCTGCTTATTTCAACACAAACATAATGTTATTTCTTTGTGGTAAATGTCCTTAAGTGTTGACGTCATTATGAACTAAAGAACAGCGGTAGGATTTTTCATCATAGACATTTTTTTCTCTTGAATAATAGACTTTGCTGATCTTCTTTCTACAGCTGTAGACACAGAACTACATGGACTCATATGAAGCAAGGCTGAGCTTCTTGGTTTCATCCAGTGCTAGGACGCAGTGGCATCTGGAATTATATCTCATTACATTTGGAGGAAGTATATTTGATTGTCAGGAATAGGTCTCCCCTAAGGCATTTCTCATTTGTAGGGGCAAGGCAGGTGCCTTCTCTTAGAATTATGCCATCTAAAAAGGCATGTCTTATTTCAATATTAATTTAGTAACAAGCTAGCCACAGTAATTACCTCTTTAGTTCTGCTAAAGTACGTTTCCTTGTCTAGACTTGGGCCAATGATTGCATTAAATTGGCTACAAAGACAATCTACTCAACGTATGACTAAAGACAAAAGGAACGAAGAAGCCAATGCTTTTCCAGATAGATTTATCATGAAAAAGATCAGCTCAGGGGGCTGAAATGGGGAATGTGCTGTACTCTGTAGTGGGAAAGTTATGATAATGAGAAATGCCACACATATCCTTAGAACTGCACACTTATCAAAGGGGCTTTCACATACATGATTTCCTTCCATTAATTTATCAAAAGGCCAAACGGAGCCCAAATAACTCCCTGGCTACGTGCATCTCACTCACATCTTGTACATTCTGCATATGAACGAAGTAGCTTTTATGAGACTTGTCTGCCTAAAAAGGGAAGTCAACTGACAAGTGGAAAACACAAGATCAACCTTGGGCCAATTTCTCCATGATGACATCGTTTTTCTCAGTTATTATGCAAAGTACCATAAAGAGGTCATTCAACCCCATTATTCCCTTGGGGTAGAGAAATAAGTTATTGATAAATAAAGGTGTCATTTACCTTAACTACAAGGTGTTTGAGCTAAAGAATCTACAGAAATATTCCCCTTGGAATATAATATTCTCCTTGGAATATTCTTGGAATATTCTCTCCTTGGAAATTTTCTCCTTGGAATATAATAAATTATTCCTCAACTCCACCAATGAATTTAACATTTTTAAAAAATCTTTATCAGGTCATGTTTATTGAGGAGATATAATATTTCATGAAAACAAGGCCAACAAGGGACTGAGCTGCTGTGGTTCTCAGAATAAACCTCTTTATTTCTTACCAAAACATCTAATCGTATATTTGAAAAGGGGGACACCATTTAGATTTATTTTACCTGCTAACTCCTAGGACTTCAGGTAAAGTTTCGCAGATGACAATATCTTTTTCAAAAAGTATTCATCTGCACTCTTTCTTGGATGGTTAAGTTCCATAGCAAGAAATGCCACAAGGAATGTTCAAGCCAGTTATTTAGGTGATGCAAGAACACTATTTAGCTTCCTGAGTATTTGCAGAGAACAGTCCTTCACTGGTGATGTACAGACTGGATTGCAAAACTGACCCCAGGTGTTGGGTTCAGGCTTCAGGTCTAATCTAGGGGGAAGATTATCAGTCAAATCCCTGTACTGTGAAGCCACAGATATTTGGCCCAGTGGAGGTATTCTTTGAAAGTAAAACAAAACAACAAAATGAACATCAAGTCCCCTGACACCTGGCCAGTCTTCAGGTGCACCGTGCTCCTCGCCTGGGTGTGAACCTCGGGCTTGGTTCCTTCCTCAGGTATGTCTTGATCTCTAGCTCACCTTTCAGCACTGCCCGGCAATGGAATATCACGATTCCAGACTGAGAAAACAATTCTTCTGGAGTTAGGGAAATGAAGAACGTTTCTGGTCATGGAAATCCCCTTGGCTTTACACCAATATTGTATTCATGTTTGGAAAATACCACTTTGTTGGTCTTTCCATTTTAATCTGCTTCAGTAGTTCCTGTCTTAATTCAGAAACCAAATGTGTGGCATACCAGGGAAGTCTTGGGCCAACTCCAGATCAATAAAACCAGAAAATAGCCATCAACCAGCTAACCAAAGTTGCTGTCCTTGCCAGATTTTATGCAAAAAAATTTGAAAAGTGCTTACAAATTACATAACATAATCACACTGACAGTTTCAGATATGACTGGACTGAAGGTCAAGCAGAGAGAGTTGACGCCTTTCTGTCCTGGTCATCCACATTTATAAGTAATCTGAAGGAAATACGTGAGTATGCCAGAGGAAAATATTTTGTTCGTTACATCACGAAAGAGAGAATGAATTTGCCTTCTTGACTTAACACACCTGATTTTTCTTTTCTGGTTTCTTTCCCCTGGACTTTGCAATGGAGGAAACATTGATCAATGTTGAATCCATGAACCCAACAATTCATTCTCTTCCTCAGATTTTGATCTCAATAATCATGATCATAATAATCTATGAATTATAATAATCATATGATAATAATAATCATAGACTTAGGGACATTTAGAGACAGAAGGAAGCTGTATGCAACATTCATTCATTCAGCACCTATTCTGAGTAAGGCCCTCGTGCAACTCTATTTTCAAACACATGAAGCCAGCATGTTTAATGATTGCTTTGGGGTCAGTCAATCAGTATAGAGCCAGGCCTCCAGACATCCAGGACTCTTGAGTCCAAGGCACTTCTGTTCCCTTTTGACTACGCTCATTTCTCTCCCACAATCAATTATGTCTCCCATATTAGACCCTAGGTCAACGTGCTGACAAGACCAAAAATTGTCTTCACTGAACATACCATTTGACATTTATTTGGGGTAAGTTCATAAATAAATGGACAAATTGCCTAATGGCTAGCCTGCACTAAGGGCCAAACTAAAAATTTTAAAGGAAGTTATGAACCACAAATAATAAACATTCTATTAAAATTGAAACCAGGAAACACGACCCGTTGAACGGTTAACCAAAAAAACAATCAGATCAAGAGGCAAGATCTTTGTCTGCAGGCCATGGTAAAAGGCTGGGAGAAAAACTGGTAAGTTTGTGTTCTCCATAAGGCAATTGATAACTAGGCCTTCAAATGATGAGAACTGTCAAAGGCTCTTTAAGAGAAATAGAATGCCCCCATCCATACCCTTCTATAGATTACTAATGACCACTGCCTTCTGATGAAGAATCTTCATATCAATGGTAATGCATCAAATGTATTTCCTCACAATGAATGTATTAATAATTATACTTAACTTTTGGGATGTCTGGGTGGTTCACTCGGTTGAGCATCCGACTTCGGATCAGGTCATGATCCCATAGTTCATGGGTTCAAGCCCCACCCTGGGCTCTGCGCTGATAGCTCGGAGCCTGGAGCATGCTTTGGATTCTGTGTCTCCCCCTGCCCTCTGCTCCTCCCCCATTTGCGCTCTATCTCTCTCACTCCCTCAAAAATAAGCACTTAAAAATTTTTTAATTAAAAAAATAATTATATTTAACTTTCCAGAAGAGATACTGAATTTTGCTATTAAACATGTTTAGCATTTCACATGTTTCCCATTTATAAATTATTTTCCCGAGTAATATATATTTCCCTTAAGATTTTTTTTTTACATTCAGCATCACCATCTCATTTTTTCTCATTTTCAGACATTAAACAGAAATGAATCAGTGGCAGAGGTTCTGCAATTTATGGCATCCCACACAGCAGCCTGTGGACATGAACTGCCCCTACTATCCTGGAGTGCCAGGCAAGAAAAATTGAGTCAATGTATGCCTCCCACAATGGCTTAAGTAATTTATCCATTATTAGTTATCTAAACGTTAGTTTCTAATCTTAACCTTATCTCCTAACATGCCAAGTTTCCTTCTGTCAGTTATATCTATACAAAAATGCAAACTCATTTTGATCTGTCCCTGGTTAGGAACGGTAAATGAGTTCTTAAAGTCATCATAAAATGCTTAAAATCTAAGTAGTCTTTCTTTTTAAATATCCACAACAATAGTCCATCCATAGCTACTGAAGAATTTATCAAAACATATGAATACTCAGAACAAATTTATGGAACGTAACACAGATTACAGCAATTTAGAAAAACACAGAGTTATATCCAGATTTCACCAATATAGATTTTTTTTAATGTTTTTTTATTTATTTTGAGAGAGAGAGAGAGAGAGGGAGAGAACAGGAGAGGGACAGAAAGAGAAATCCCAAGCAGGCTCCACACTGTAAGCACACAGCCCAGCTCGGGGCTCAATCCCATGAACCATGAGATCATGACCTGAGCCAAAATCAAGAGTCAGATGTTTCACCAACTGAGCCACTTGGGTGCCCCTCGTCAGTGTAGATTTATTGTGGGGTTTAGACATCTAAGTCTAAAGGTAGAGCAAGTTTCCTTATATAGTTTTGGGCCATACAAATGGGGAGAGAGGGGTGATGGTAATTAAATTATTCATATGACTTCTTTCAGTCTGTCTTTGTCTTTAACTGGTCTTCAAACCTTCAAGCTGGTGATTGGAACATCCATTCTGGACTCCCGGACACTACTGTTGATGACCCTACCACATCCCTGGATTATGCCATTTCGTTTCCCACTTGCAGAGCATACCCCATCCATTAAGCACCATAAAAATTCTATTCTGTCTATAACTTTAGTAAAGTTAATTAATTCATTTTTAATAAAAATGCCTTGGCAAACCCAGATGAAAGTCTTATATTGAGGCAATCAACTACTTTTCTCCAGATAATTGCCACCTGGGCTGAGAAATTGAAAGCACGCCAACCTAAAATGCTTTTAAAGACTTCAATCAACATTCTCTCCAAAAATGAAGAAATAAAAAGCCACAGGGCAGGATCATGGATCTCACACTCCATTCTTAACACTGAACAGCATTGCATATTTATATTACAGGGACTTGTCCTCCAAATTTGACCCGGGGCTGGCCTCTGAATTTGTACAGGGAACGGAAGGGAAGGGAGAGGGGCTGGATGGTCCAGAAAAACTAGACACAAACTGTCTTATTAAATTACCTGTATTTGTAAGCAAGCTGAAAAAAATACACATCTGCCAGCCTCCAGCCCTAAGCTCTGCAGTTTAACTTTCAGACGTCATAAAACAACCTTGTGGTGTCTGCCTCATTTCTTTGATTTCTTTGACTCTTCGTGAACTTGCAGACAAACTGATACAAGGACTTAGTCCCTCTCTTCATTTGCTATAAAATCTTGCTTTAAAGCAAATGTACTCTTCCCAGAGAACAAAAAGGAAAGGTTTTCTTTTTAAAGAAGTCGTATTTCGTTCTCCTAACTCACAGAAGCATTTGTAGTTACTTAAAAACAAAACAAAACAAAACAGAGCATGCATTTATTGAGGCATTTTTGAGTCATTAGGGTTTTAAAATACAAAAGAGGTGTGGAGAGGTAAAGATACTTGAAATAAGATTTAAGTTTTCTGTATTTTCACCGTAACTGGCTTTAGTTTCTGTTACGTTACTGCATTGCTCAAAAGCTGGGAACATCAGTAGTCTAGCTGAATTGGATGAGTTGGTTAATCAATGTACATATAGTCCGGCCAATCTGGTCATTCCACGTCCATGTATCTTTAATATGATTATTTTTGTGGAATCCATTACATTGATCTAGTTAATATCTCTTATTAACAAGAAGGGTGACATTAAGACTACATAACACTGACGGCTTTATATTATCCTGTCCTGGCTGAATGGCGAGGGACACCTCAGGTGGTGACGAGTACATTTAATGACATCATTTTTTGTACTCAAGAACTAAATCCATTTGGATGGAGTCCAAGGGAGACGAACCTGAAGACAAGTTCCACTTTGTAAAAAGTGTAATAAAAAGTATATTAGAAAAAAAAACCAAAAACTTGGGCTAAAAATGTTGTGTAATAAAATGCTATCTAATAAAATCTTTTTACTGAATCACTTCATCGCAAATCATCTTAATTACCTTGTAATAATTGAATATCCAATAGAACTAAATATTTCAAATTGTGATGATGCTATTTGGCTCATATGCAGAAAATCACCATTGAGTTAAAAATATCAGCCCCAAACTGTGTGCATAGCAAGATTTATGAAGACTCTTTGGGTTTACAAAAAACATGCCCTCCTCCTAAAAAGCCAGCGCAGGAGGATTTTTCCCATTTTACAACCGCTGTGTTTAAGTCAACTTCTCAAGCTCACACAGCTAATAAGAAATTCTTTCCCAAGCTGTATCTGCATCTCCATACTTTTGCGATCTGTTCCCGTAATTACTTTAAAGTTTAGAGATTACTTTTAATGATCCTAAACATTTCCCAGTTCCATCTTCAGACACCCAAACACTTTGGGGATACATACTCATCAGATGTTTCATCAACCACCCCACTCTTCAGCTCCCCAACTGACTTGCCTGGGGAAATTACCTGTGTTTCTGGTTTCCCCTCTATAAATTAAAGATAATAATAAAACCTACCTCCTATGGTAGATGTGAAAGCTAAATGGGCCATCATATTTGTGATGAGCATAACATAACATATAGAAAAGATGAATCGCTCTGCCGCCCACCAGACACTAACGTAGCACTGTGTGTCGACTACAGGCAAATACAGACTTTTTAAAAAGAGTAGCTCAATGAGGATTTTCTGCATTAGCAATGGAGGGAAGAGAAAACCACAGTGAATCATCTCCCTTGAATCCTTCCAACTTCCTCAAATTTGTTCCCGGGCTAAGCAGGCCCCTTACAAAATCTACTATGCCTATAGCACAATTGCTAAGAGAAGTAACCCCAGGTCGGCATGGAGCAAGGGGTAACCATTGATCCAGAAGGGATACCCTTATGTGGGAACAGCCAGTCCTTGAAGTTGGTTGGTATCCACTGGTGTGGTTTTGCATAATCATAATGATATAATATTTAGATCAATTCAACTCTGCAAATGTAATGAGGAAACAGGGGGTGATTGCTACAGTTAATGGGGGAGTGGACTGATGGGGATAAAAGCATGGGTTTCAAGTTGAGAGACCTGGGATCAAATCTGGTTCTCCCTTGCTGGGTCCTTTGGGAAGTCGCTTCAGCTTCCTCTTGTATTCCTAAGGCCCCACCCCAGTTCAAGCCACTCATTGCCCACCTAACTGGTTTCCTTGCCTACAAACCCATCATCCACACTGTCACCAGAATGGGGTTATAAACTAAAATGATGGAAGCCCAACTAAATTTGAATTTCAAATAAAGAACAAACAATGTTTTAGAATAAGTATGTTGTGTGCCGAAGTATTATTCCTTGTTATCTGAAGTTCAGAATTAACTAAGGTTCCTGTTTCGTGGGTTTCTTTTTTTTTTCTCTTTTTTCTTGAGTCTGGCAATGGTACACCATAGTTACCTACCAAAAACGTAGATCTGATCGGATATTCCCATCTTTAAATCATCAAGTAGCATCTTGTAAGTGAAGTGTTTGGTTACAATTTCAATCCATTGACATACACAACTACTTTCTATCTTTTTCAACATCATCTTCCACCACTTCTCATCTTCCCGTTTTCCTAACGATTTGACTTTGTGCCTACTTTCAAGTTTTCAATTCTTCCAGAAATTCCAATTCATATCAGGCATATCTTTCCTCTCTCTCACTTCCACACACACTCCTACGCATCTGTGCACCTGGGTGGCCTAAGTGCTTCTTTTGTATTCTTTTAAATTTATGATAGACAATAGAAAGATCGATAGATAGATAGATTGATTGATACATTGATAGATACATAGATACACAGATACATAGATACACAGATAGATAAGGAAATGGAATTTTCCAGAAAAGATTTTAGCAACAGTCAACAATGGTCACCCAGTGCTAATGCATAAGAGTCCTTCTGCACTTAGAGATCTCTTTATGTTATTCATTATTCCATTCAACAGTCGTTTCTTCAGTGGCTAGTCAAGTAATGCATATATAAAATGTGTAGGGGGACAGAGCGTGCATGATATAGGAGATGAAGCCATTTCCATGTTCAAGAGGCCAACAGTCAGAGTAGCTAGAGCCCCTACCTTCTCTGCCCAATTTCCTTTTTTTCAAGTACATGAGGTACTTTGCCTCCAAAGCACAGTACTACATTACTCTCCATTACTCATAGGAATGCCACAAGAGTGCACTGTAGAAGATTGTCACTGAGCTGCAACTATTGTTCAGCATTAGAAAGTTACGGGACACCTGGGTGGCTCAGTCGATTTAGTGTCTGACTCTTGATCCCGGCTCAGGTCATGATGTCACAGTTCATGGGTTTGAGCCCCAGGTCTGGCTCCATGCTGACAGCGTGGGGTCCGCTTAGGATTCTCTTTCCCTCTCTCTGCCCTTCCCCACTCATGTGCTCTCTCTCTCTCTCTCTCTCTCAAAATAAATAAATAAACTCTAAAGAAAAACAAAACAAAAGAAAGTTATCAAAAAAGGAGCACCTTGAAGAAAGTTCTTGTTGAATTGGAACCCATGCTCAGTGGGAAAGGATGGCAGAGAAGCACCAGTAAAAAATTCTTTAAGCTTTTAATTCACACGAGGGACTGAGCCCCAGGGAACAGATGTACACAGACCTATAGGGAAAATGGTGGAGACAGCAAGAGGTATTGGTGGGCTCTTATTTCAGACTCTCGAAAGATTCCTGCAGTTCCAAAGCAGACAGAATGAGCGTTAGGGTTGCGTGATCCCATCCTTGAACGTAATATGTGTACCTAGAGAATGGATCAGCCCTGAACCCGAGTGTCAACGACATTTGCTCTCAGAAGAAATGGAACAGTCTGTGCTTGAAGGGACTCCTCCTCTTGAATCCCATTCGAAAGTACACTTTCCTAGAGCAGTCTGTCAGGAGACGTCATTATTCCTAGACACTTTGCAGATTGACTAGGACAGCTTCCTCTTCCACAGAGAGGTGCACGGTGACCTGGACACTTCGGACAAATCAAGAGAACTGGTAACGGCCGTGGGTTTAGATTTATTTTAAGTGAACTTGCAGTAAACGCACGATGTTTTTCAAATAGTCACCCGCCCCCGCCCCAGCCTATTTATGATATAATTATAAATTCACTGAGGTCATTCATCCCACATTACTGCATCTTTGCTCCTCATCTTTCAATGCTACTGCCTGTTTCCGTTGTCCTCCGGCAGACATCGCTGTCACTAGGGCCAATTATGGCATCTATTTAGCTTTGCCTTCTGACCGAATGGACGCCTTGTTCTCCGACCGATGACAGTCTTAGAAGGCTACAGCCAAACTGGCCGTTAGCTTCTGACCTCTCCGTAGCCGATCTTATTATGGTAATTGCAAGGCTGGAAAGAGCAGACACCAGCCCAATTACACC
This sequence comes from Prionailurus bengalensis, assembly GCF_016509475.1. Taxonomy (NCBI): domain Eukaryota; kingdom Metazoa; phylum Chordata; class Mammalia; order Carnivora; family Felidae; genus Prionailurus; species Prionailurus bengalensis. Next base: position 7,735,356 of record NC_057358.1, on the reverse strand, counting down.
TGTCCCTGTCCCAATTCAGCCTGGGCTTAAATTACTCCATGGGGTAGCATGACGTGGTTCAGCCGAACAACTTTTTCTCTATTCTTGTGAAATTTGGAGACAGACATTCCTAATTATGCTTGTCATTAGGCTATAATGACCCAGTATTTCTTTAAATGGCGTCATTCTTTATCAAGGAAACCAAGGCACTATAGTAATTGATAACGTTCCCGAGGATTTCAAAGCAAACAAATCTTTAAAATGGGACTCCTCGATTTATAACAGCGCATAAACAGAAAACAAGACATCTAATGTTTTCTTTCGCAGTCATTTCAATATTAATGCTATACACAGATGTGTTTAATATTCATAAGTCTTTATAAATATTATATTTGTATTACCTAAATCTGTAAAACTATACATAATTAATTCTATAAATGGATAGCTGTGTGGCATATACACACAATTATGTTAAAGAATATATATGCGCACGTTATGGCTAAATGAATTAGTTTTTTTTAAACTGCTTTATATAAAACATTGGGGAGGGGAAGCTTTTAAATTCGTTTGAAAATTAAATGTTCTTGCTGAGCATCCTAGAACACCAATGTATAATAATATGCCCCTATGAATCTAAATTGACATTAACTACACATAGTCCTTTTTATTTTAGTTAACTCTTACTAGAATGTTCTATTTACTTTCTTACCTTCTCCCAGAGAATTGCCCTCGAAACACGAGAAGCAAAAATATCAGAGTCCCCAGTTGGTTCAGTCACTTATAAGTCATTATAGAGGTCTCGAGATGCTTCTAGTTTGAAGCCAAGTCCCTTCCAGGAATAGGAGTTCTTGAGACCCTAAGTCCAGAAGCTCTTCTATATTCAATCCTAGTACGATGGTGGGGTCTTCTGCCCCTCTTCTCTTTATTGGAAGAGCTATTTTGGTGATTCTGGAGAGAGCAGCCTGGGCTCTATTAACACCCTGCTGCCTTGAATGGAAGAGCTTATTCTCCATGTTATTCTCTTCACCACCATCCCCATGGGACACTGAAGGCAGGGTCGTTCTCTGGACTCCAGAAACTGAATTAGAATAACATAAGATCTCCCCCCAAAAGAGTCAGAGCATGGCCTGAGACTGATACCAGAGACTGTCTTCACTCACATCCACGGGGTTCCCCCATTACTGAGATCTATCGTTGCTTTTACATCGACCAGAGGTCTGACTTCCCCACCAGACCAGAGTGCACGGTGGGAACTACCGGGCTGTGTTCCAGGAACCTCATTCCTGATAATGAAACTGCTTCCTTTCTCCCTCAGCCCGTTTCCTACATTGGGGGTGACAGTCACTACGAGAAAGAGGGCCATCTTGAGATTTAGCGAAGAAAGAATTCACAGGTCTTGACTCAGGGCTCCACACGCAGTGGGGATTTCATCCATGTTAGTATTCTACAAGGTACGCAGTCAAACAGAGCTGAGCTTGAGTCTTGGCTCCCATGTTTACAAAACTGTAGGGAACTTGAGCCAAACACTTAATTTCTCTAAATGTGAGTGTTACATGAGATGATGTATGCAAAGTTGTTGGCACTCTCTTGACCTGCCCCCCAAATATCTCACTGGCCCTTGCACTCTCTTTCTTTGGATGACTGGGTCCTACACTCACACAGTGTATATGACCACACATCATCATACGATTGCATTTCCTTTTCACCGGAGGAATGTTAGGCTCTTCCTACTTCTCCTGACTGGTCTTGCTTACCTGCTGCCTCTGTCATCTCTGCTTCTTCTGAGGCGGAGACCTCCAATTTTGTGATTCTTGCCACCGGGTACTGGCTGGCCTTCCTTTCCTCCCTCTGAGATCACTTTCATTAACAGTGTCTTCATCGATGGATGGATATCATCAGTCACTGGGGATAATACACCTGCAGTGGCTCTTACACTTCATGAAGTCCCTGTCAGAAGCCAAAAAGACACTGTCATGACGAGCAGAGCCTTCTGCCCCTGTGTTTACCCGTAGACTCTTCAGAAGCACTCTGAGCCCACGTCAGGAACAAGTCCTTTCAGAAAGCCTGTTTGGCCTCTCTCTTTCTCTTTCTCTCTCTCCTCCAATTTCTCCAGTCATTCCTTCTTAAAGTCTTAAGTCCTATTTATCTTGAAATTATGGTGACATCTTTTCAACTCCAGTCAGACATCAGTCTAGGGGTGTCTCTGCTTTTGGGTTTTTATATCAGTTGGCAACAAATAGGGGTAGCAACAAAACTGTCTCAAAACCACTGTGATCACTGAGTATACAAAGCAGAGATTCTCCTAAAACACAAGTGGGTATTTGTTAACCCCTGTTCATCGTTCTGTTTCTCGGCTGACCCTCCCTACTTCCTTGGTGAACCAGAACATATCAAAGGCCTTTTAAAAAATCATATTTGGGGCACCTGGGTGTTCCATTGGTTGAGTGTCTGACTCTTGATTTCAGCTCAGATCATGATCCCACGATTGCAGGACTGAACCCCTCATCGGGCTCCATGCTGTGCATTGGGCTCCTGCTTAAGATTCTCTCTCTTTCCCTCTGCCCCTCTCCCTCTCTTGTGCTCGCTCTCTCTCTCTCTCTCTATCTCTCTAAAATAAGCAAACAAAAAACCCCAAAGACAAACAAACAGCAAAACATATCAAAGGCCCTAAATGTTGTTGCTTCTAAAGAGGCTATTCCTTGGAGATTACCTGTGCCTGCCTCACCCAGCGTTGACTGATGCCTGAAGAAGAAGAAGAGAAAGAGGGAGAAGACAAGAAAAATGATGATGTGTGTCTATGATTTAATCATTCCTGGATAAGACCTCATCGATATCAACATTTACCCAAATCGAAGTGAGTTTCCTAAACTCGGGTCAAAATAAACGCAAAGGATAGAAACAGAAGAAGTGGGGAGGGTCATCTTTTTAACCAAATAAAGTGCACCAGGTTTTCTCTCTCTCTCCCTCTCTCTCTCTTAGGTGGACAATATGTGGTTGCCTGGCTAGAGCTTGTCATCTGTGTTATCTCATCTGGTCATCTGTAATTAGATTGCAAGCCCCTATGGGCAGTGGCTGTGGAGTTGTAATCCAATTTTGCACACCGTGTCTGGCACATTCTCTTAACCATAAAGAGGGTGCTCAATAAATATTTATTGATGATGGTTATCTTTAATTCCTCAGGAAGCTTAGGCAACTCTAGGCCACTCTACTTAGCTGAATGATAATGGAATTGATAAACTATCATGGGGGAAAACACGTGTGGTAGGTTTTTAAAAACCAACGCACCATCAAATATTCAAAATGGGAGGTTGCATTTGGTACCCGAGGGACGTGAAAGGTCTAATGCATTACTTTGTGCCAAACCTGTAACAGTGATCTGAGCGCTGGAAGAGACAAAACATCATAAACCAGGGCTTTACATGTGACTCTTCCGGCACTTTCTTTAAGTGATGCTGAAGTTTATAATATTGGAGGTTTTCTCTTCACCTACCAAATTTTCTGATAAGTCAAATAAATGGGTCCATGAAGCCAATGTTATTTTAATTATTGGCAAACATATTCATCAACCCCAGATGGTTTTTCTTTGTTAAAAATCACGGAACTGACATCACTGGGAACATGATACACATTTGGCTGATTACAGTCTCTTCCAACTACAAAACGTTTCTAACCCTTGCAAACGAAGCCTTACACAAGAAGTGAACTAATCGGGGCTGTTTCTTTATCTACATTTGAAAGAAAAAAAAAAGTTTAACTGCTCCTGAAATGCCTCCAAATACACAGGTCTAATTAGAAACACACGTAAAGCCAGTAAGAGAACAGGTGCTTTTTTTGGTCGCTTCTAAAAAGTGACACAGTGAGGCAAGAAATTCCAGAACACAGGAAAACCTGGGGACACTCTTTAAAGGCTTGTTTAGATGCGAAGAGAAGGCTGTGCCTGCACGGGGTACTCAGGAAATACAACTGCTGCATTAAGCAATGCCCACTGGCTGGGATGCCCAGCCAGTGGGAATATTTGGCCATCCTTCTGACACTCTAGTGGCAAGAGTTTTGAGCCATACATTTTGTGGGCCTTTCCCCTACTCTTCAATGCAAGTATGAGGTTAAAGAAATATGTTGTGTAAGAGGTAAAAGGGTGAGACACAGAGACAGAGAACAAGGAGTTCAAGAAGAAAGCAGTGAGATTGCCCAACATGGGCTTGCCCATTCGGAACATTGGAGAAGACAGAATCCATTGTTTCTTGCAGATGATTCCTTTGGAATTCTTTTCTTGGCTTCTGAGACTGGTTCACCTTGTGACCTTAAATTTTTCCCTTACTGCCTGGTTCCTTTGCCTTTGTGTCTTACTCTGCTCTTCAATACGAGGAGCTTCTGTTGATTGAAAAATGGATAGAAAATAGAAGAATTCCATAGTCACGCAGATAATGAAGACCCTTCACCCAGATCTCTCTCACCAGAGCTAAGGTTAAAGTGCTTGCTGTCTTTTATCTAGTTATCGCTAAAAAAAGGTTTCCTCCTCATGGTTAGGGATGTGGTTTTCAGGCCAGTTTCTCTTGTAGTTGATACGTTCCTGCCCATGCCCAGTATGTTAGCATTCGCAACTGGACAGTCAGGAGTCCATCTCGTGACTCATGTGGGATTGGAGTTTTGGCTTTCAGATGCTGCCTTCAGTTTCTCAGAATTGGATCTTATCGTCGCCGAGTCTAGAACTGCACTCTTCCTGGGTGAATTGTTACCACGTGAAAAAAGTAAGTGAAATAGCAGAATGTTTGTGTGCGTCATCCAGGATGACCAGAGAAAATGATATAGGGGATGATGTTTAGGGACTAGTATAAAATAGTGCCCCTGAAAGAAACTGCCCAGTGGTCAGAAACACCCTTCCCCCAGCTGGAACCCACCTCAATCCCGTGAATACCATGCTGTGGCCAGGATGCCAGGGCACTGACCATGCGCATTAACTGATTCTATTTCCTTCAGCCAATTGTTCCATAGCTCTGATTCTCGATTGTCCCTTCCATGAAATAAACACTTGTGAAAAGGTGACTGCTGAGATCCCTTCCAGCTCCAGGAGCTCAGGAAAGCAGTAAATGATCGTCAAGGTTCCCAAGAGTAAAGAGGCTGGTCAAAGGTCTGTTTTTGTCCCTGCTTCCCTGATCAGTAGCTGCGTAAACTCGATTTTGAGCAAGCGTGCCCCCTCTCTAAGCCCCAGCACCCTTATCTTAAAAGTGGGGCTGACGACACTATGTACCTGCAAGACTTGTCGTGGGGTTGACGAAGTTGACACACGTAGCATGCCTGGCCCAGGGTAAGAGCTCAGTAAATCTAAAGCATCATTATAACTTTGATATTAGCATTATGATTGCTCTCGGTTCTCACAACACATGTGTCGGAGATTATTGCCAGTAGCAAGGGATTGAGAGCACAGCTGTGTGGCCAGGCTGCATGGACTGGCACCTCCTCTTGGTCACCGAGATGACCACATGACCCCTGACCTTAAGTTCACAATTCCTACCGCTAAAGTTTCTATTGCCTTCAGGGCAGGCGTTGGGGGTTTGCATCTTTTTATTTTTGTCCTTATGGTTTTCTGTGCATTCCAAATTCTCTACATGTAATAGCAATTACTTTTAAGACAGAAAAAAAGAAAAGCCCGTTTTGTGTGTTTTAAATTCAATCTTCCCTAGATCACGCACTAACCCTTGATGAATGCATAAACTGCTATTTATTTTATGGACACGAATCATTTCTTTGTTCAGAGTAAAAGTTTGCCCTGTCCTCATTCAAGTCACAAAGGGGAACACGTTTGCTTTATGAATCGGTGCGACAGGTATTCGTGGACACATCCCGAGGCCTCCAGCAACCTGAAATTTCTCCCCAGAGCTTCGTTGCTATGGGATAAGACAAATAAGATTCCAGGAGTGTCCTTGGGCATTCCTCAAAACCGGTGACTTCAGGGGTGCCTGGCTGGTGCAGTCAGTAGAGAATGTGACTCTTGATCTCAGAGTCGCGCCTTCACGCCCCACATTGGGCATGGAGCCTACTTAGAAAAGAATCGTGAGTTCAGTTAGGACACAAACAGAGACGCTGGGGACCCATGCAGTGGTCTGCAGAGACAGGGAATGTCCTGCATTTTCTGCCTGAGGTGATCAAACAATTCTATTTATTACGAGCTCATCTTCTGCTAAACGGGGCAGGTAGGTAAAAGGCCTCAAATAGTGCCTTTCATCACTCCAGATTATTAACTACAATGAAGGCTTCTTAGACAAGAGGGGGAACAAATCCTAGAAAGAAGGCCAGAAGGCAACCATTTTCAAGGGGACAAGCAAGGAGTGCCAGTAGGTAGGGGTGCAGGAGAATCTATGACACAGCCAGAAGGAAGAAAAAAACTATTTCCTGTGATTAATATGAATGATGAAGACTTTCAGATAAATGTATATACATACAACTTTACAGTTGATAAAACATTTTACATACATCAACGCTTAGCAAACATTCCTACTAATGTGTGGCTCGGGGCAAAGGAACACGTGTGTGCCCTGTGTGTGTTTAGGAGGACGCAGAAAGACAAAGAATGGGCATAGCCTGTGGTAGAAGAACCCAGAAAGCCTGAAGTTTCTTTCAAGACTTGAGATCGTATCTGAAAATGATACAGATTTCTCATTTCTCTACAGTAAAAGAATGGAACCAAACCCTGGTTGTCTGATCCTTTGCCCATGACCTTCCTAAAGTGCCATGCTATCTGTCTCTCTCTCTCTCTCTTTTAATGTTTATTTACCTATTTCGAGAGAGAGAGAGAGCAAGTGGTGCAGAGAGAGAGGGAGAGAGAAGTGCAAGCAGGGTCTCGCTGTCAGCTCAAGAGCCTGACGCAGGGCTCAAACCCATAAACCCTGAGATCATGACCTGAGCAGAAACCAAGAGTCGGATGCTTAACCGACTGAGCCAGAGCCCCCATCCTGTCTCTTCTTCCGGGTAATAGGACACACTGAAGAAATGCCATTCAGTCCCTGTTCCATTGAACACTCAGCTCCATAGGTGCCAGCAGTTATGAAAAAGGATGTTAGTATCCCAGGGAGGGGGGGGAAGCGAAACCACAGGTGGGAACTCCCTGCTCCGTAGGTAGGGAGGCGAATAGGTAGAGTCTGATGAAGCAAAGTGGGCGCTTTGCCGTCTTCCTGGAGCACGTCTGCAAGCTGAGACTGAAAGCCTGCCAGCAGTCATCAGACGTGATCACGACCCACTTTGACTGACTCATGTAGGAACAAATGATACAGTCATTAAAGATCTACGGTACAGCTCCTGAGACTTTGAAGTGCAGGTCAGGAAACCGAGACCTGAGGGCACAGGTAGTATCTTTATTTCTCTTTCGTCGTACAGCCCGACTTCAGAAAAGAAGATGAAGTTTTTAACGATTCGTTTAGTCAATGGTAGAGGAACAACCAACATTTTCTATCTGAATTAAGCCCTTCTTTTCTTTTTTTAAATTTATTTTTAACGTGTATTTATTTGGGAGAAGGAAAGAGACAGAAGGCAAGCTGGGGAGAGGCAGAGAGAGAGGGAGACCCAGACTCCGAAGCAGGCTCCAGGCCCTGAGCTGTCAGCACAGAGCCGGACGCAGGGCTCGAACTCACAGACCGTGAGATCATGACCTGAGCCAAAGTCGGACGCTTAACCGACTGAACCACGCAGGCACCCCTAAATGAAGCCCTTCTCACTCATACTTGCTGGAAAAAAATCCAGTATGTATAGTAAGAGGGTCTTTTTCCTTGTCAAAGTTATGATTTCTAACAGCATGCTGACCGGCAGGTGAAGTTTATTTTACAAAGAACAGGTGGGAAATACTGCTTCTAGCTTCTCTCCTTTTTCACAAGCGTCTATTCGCCCTTTTATTTAATTTTATTTTTAGCCACCTGAAATCAGACATTATGGTTGGTATTGCTGCTGTCACTGTTGCTTTCTGGTGGTGTTATTGTTATCGGTATTGCTTTTATCATCAATGCTTACATTTACCCGGATGACGACCATTTTCTCTGATCGAAATTACTTCTTGCAGGACAGTTCGTAACAATTCTCTCAGTTACATTTCTTCACAAAATAATTCTTAATGGGTCTTGCAGGCGAGGCATGCAAATAGTCTCTTGGTCTAGCAAAGTCTTCATTTTCCTCTACTCTTGAACGGTGGAGGAACCGGACAGGGACTTTGCAACTGGCCGTGATTTTCCCTCGGCATGGAGAGGTCACTCGGCTGTTTCCTGGGCTGTTATTTTTGAGATGTCTGCTGTCAGTATAATTGTTCCTTTTTCTAGATAAGCCTGTTCCCCAAAATTGCTTTTAAGTTTTTTTGGTTTTTCTGGTTTTGGTTTATTTTATTTTATTTATTTTTTGGGGGGGTGTTCTGCAGCTTAACCATGAGATGGCCAGGGGGCATTTTATGTCTCCTACTGGGACTTGATGTGTGTCTTCATTCTAAATATTTGTACCTCGCATCACTTTTGAAAAGTTATCAACCATTATCTTTTTTTTAATATCTCCTCTTCCCCTTCTCTGCGCTTTCCTTAGAACTCCGATTCTTCCAGACCTACACCAGAGTTTTTTTCTGTTCTCGTGTCTCTTCACTTCTTCAGATTTCCTAACCCTCTCTGTTATATTCTGGGTTATTCATTCATAATTTATTCCCTTCCAGTTAATTTCTTTCTTCAGCTGCGTCTAAGTCACAGTCGATTTGCCTATTGGGTATTAACTTCCACAATTATATATATATTTTCACTGCGAAAGTTCTATTGTGTTCTTTTTCAAGCCCGCATCTCTTCTTGGGGACTTGTCTTTCCTTTTGCTTCTTTGTCTTCTTTTCTCTCTCCAAGCGGGAAGAGCAGAGAAAAGCTACTCCTTCAGAGGCATCTCCAGCAGGACAGCCAGTACGGCCTCTGCAATGTCACATCCAGGGTGCAGGCCACCCAGAAAGGGAGGGTGACTTAGGATGAGACAGCCGTCTTCTGGCAATGCAACTCCCCAAGGGGGCCGACAGCTGAGGGCTGTCCAGCAGCTTCAAGTCCTTGAAGCCACTGCCAGGGCCAAGGCATAGGGCAGGTGCTACGTGCTTTCTCCACACTCCTATGAGGTAGGTACTATGACCAAGCGTCACTCAGAAGTGGGGAAACTGAGGCACGTGGGGAATAAGTAAGCCGCCCAGCCAACCATGACCCAATCAATGAGGTGGCAGCACCAATATGTAAATAGAGGGCATCTGGTTCTCCAGCCTGTGTGAGAGTCCTGTTGCGCTGGAGTACCTGAGGTCGTGGCTGCTGTCCTCCCCCATCCTTATAGGAGCACATTACTATTCTATTTTGCTATTTTTGTATCCCAATTCCCACACCCATTCTTCCCTTCTACATGTAAATGGTATTGTGCTAGAGAGATCACATTCGTCTTGTGTGTGTGTGTGTGTGTGTGTGTGTGTTTAATTCAGCACTTGTTTTTAAGACCTATCTATGTTAACACATATGCTTCTATTTTATGTCATTGACATATCCAATAACTCATCTCTTTAACTTCTTGTATTTTTTAGTTTCTTTCAGATTTGATTTTACTTTGTCAAGTTCTGGGGGTGAAGAGGTCTTGGTTGTTGAATGTACAGATTGTTGATTGCACTGAGTTTGTTCTTTGTGTCTGTTTCAGCATTTGATTACGAGCTCATCTTCCATAGGATTTTCGGTCCCAAGCGCCTGGACTGGGGAAGGCCTCCCTAGAGGGGCTTTGACTCTGATTCTCGCCGATGTCCCAGGAACAGCACGGACCTTGGACTGATTTTATGTTAATTTCTCAGCTAGCAATTTAACTTCCAACCTTACCTAAGGAACAAGACTGGCATTCTGATTTGTTATAAGAAGACTTGGCTCTGCCTTGAGACCAACACGAAATATGATTGTTTTTGTCTCCTTACATTTGTGAGCAGGTTTTTTTCCAGTCCCCTTTTGCTCTGTGCATAGCCCTTCAGACATCTGGATCCAAGCTGGGCTTCCATTATAGCGCCTTCTTCACTCGATCTTATCTGCCATTTAGGCATCAGTGGTAAAACCCAGCCCTGCGGCTAGTGTTGGTACCACCCTCCTCTTCTCCCAGTCTCTCACCTGCTCAAAGAGCACTTGTAGTTCTAATATCTAGGCCATCCCTGTCTTTCTGGTGAGTTCAGCCGACATCTTCAAAAAAGGTTTGCTGTATTTTATTTGGCATTTCCAGATATTGTTGCTGGAAGGTCGGTCGATGGGCTTAGTGTGTCATGTTGCCCGCACCGGAACCATGTGTTCTGCGGTCCAGCGGGAGAAGAACTCACCTACCTGGACAGCGACAGCCTTTTGTTTTCAATTGCTCTACTGAGATCTAATCCATGCCGTGAAATTCACACTTTAAAGCACTCAACGTAGTGGATTTTAGGCTCTTCACAGAGTCGTGCAACCAGCACCACAGTCCATTTTGGGGCATTTTTAACATCACCAAAAACGTGTACCCTCGTAGCAGTCACTTTCCATTTCCTCCGCCCACCCCACCCCCCTCAACACCTGGTAACCACTAATCTGCTTTCTGTCCTATGGATTTGCCTGTTCTGGACATTTCACGTAAGTGGAATAATATCGTATCTGCCTTTCGTTTCTTGGCTTCTTTCCTGCAGTGTAAGGTTTCCAGGGTCCGTCCATATTGTAGCCTTCATGACTACTTCATTCCCCTTTCCTGCTGAATAAAATTCTCTTGTATGGATACAAGGGAATAGATACAAATTTTGCTTGTTCATATTAACGGAAATTTGGGTTGTGGCCACTTTTTTCACTATTATCAGTTATGCTGCTGTGACCATTCAGGTATAAGATTCTGCATGAACGTGTGTTTATTTATTTCATGAATATATTTCCTTTCACAACACGTAGGAGAGGAATTTCTGGGTCACCTGGCAACTCTATGTCTAACATTTTTCAAACGTTTTTCCAAAACAGTTGCACCATTTTACGTTCCCACCAGCAGTGTGTGAAGGTTTCAGGCATCTCTTATCATGCTAAATGCAATGGATCCGATGGGGTGTTGAGTGGTAGGTGACTAGACATTCCGACATCTCTCTTATTCACTCTTGTACTAGATTGGCATCCCTGGCTGTCCTACAAGCACCTCAAGCCCAACAAGTTCCCGATGGAAACCATCATCCCTCTGCCCTCCTGTAAATGTGCTTCTCTTGTATCCACCAACGTGCCCAATACAGAAATCTCAGAGTCATTCTGGCTTCCTGATCTCACTAATGCCCCATTTTAAGCACCCCTCAAGACCTGAGTTTTCTGCTTTCAGAAGAGCTCACAAAGCTCTGTATTCATTCTCTGTATCTCAAAACTGTCATACTCTCCATTCATTTTCTCACTTCACTCATTGCAATGTCCAGTTGATGGATTTCCTACCTACCTGCCACCTATCAACCATCCCGTGGGCACGTGGCCATTGTAAACTGCAAACTGCAAATCCAATCACATCCTTCCTCTGCTTAATTTTCTGGTGGCTTCCCCATACTAACAGGACAATCCCCAAATTCTATAGCTTCTGGACCCCTTCAGGATGTAGACCACACTCACCTCCACAAAGTCTATCTTGCCGTTTGCCACTACACAATCTCTGTCCCTGCCAACTGAACTCAATCTCCAGCTCCTCTGCCTGTAACACTCTCTCCATTTTCTTGATCACATCATCTGATTTTTACCACCCAAGTTTATATTTAATGACATGCTATCTTGTACTTTTTAGTAGCTTTACGCTGTGACTCCCCCACTAGATGAGGACTGCCCACGATTTTTGCCCAGTGCCAGGCCACGGTAGGAATTCAGTTTAATCGTGTGGTTGCACGTCAGCTCTCCCCCTGGCTGTCTTGCAGGATTTACCCGTAAGAATTCCATGGAAAGCACAAACACGGTGTATCATCTTCTGTCGGCAACATTTCTCTAGTCTCTATTCTGGCCATATTACAATATGCCGGGATCGTGTGTTACTGGATAGATTGGGATTTGGGGTCTTGAAACATACCTATCATTATTGTTGATGTATTTATATTTGCAAATTAACTACCTTGCATATCATCTGGGGGAAGGACAAGGATGGTTCTTTGTCAACTAATTCTAGTGAAATTGAAGTAGATTACCTACTCTCTAAGCTCTCTCAGAATTTTACCAACTCAGAGGCAGAGAGTTATGGACTCTCTTTAAGAAACTCCCTTGCTTGTCATCCACTGACCATAACTCACATCTCACTGGAGCATTAACCAGAGGTGGAAACTTCTCATTTCATCAGACGCTGCTTTTCTGCTGGTTTATATAGAATTTTATTTGTGCCAAGCGCTTTGATATTTGGGGGCTTTATTAGTTCTCCTTCCCCAAAGTCCCAGGAACTAGATAAGAGAGTTTACCAACCTTTCACAGGTAAGAGAACCAAACTGCTCACCTACCATCAAACTGCAATTAGAACTTACAACTGCCAAAGCCTGTGTCTTGTTCAGTTTGTTATACTTTTATGCTGCATATGTTTTCTCCTTTTTGCTTGTCTTTTTGCTATGTGTTACTTTAAGGTTTTAAGCGCCTCCAGAACAGTCAACAAAACTTGCATTTAAAACATGCAGAGGAGTTTTGAAAAACGGTCACTATTCAAACTCTACAACAGGTACAGGGCAAAAATTGTTTTGGAGTGTTTGTAATGAACACTTTGGGTGTTTATAATTACAAACTTCCTGAAGTTCTATGGGATGTAATTGAGCTGTGTGACACAGCTCATGGCATTTCATGAGCATTTCAAATGATGCGGAACATAAGGTCTTAGCTAGTTTGTTCCCTGCTTTAGAACATGCAAAGAATCTTGAACAATGAAGTCTAAAATCACCTAAAATTGCCATCGTATCTGACACATTCTTGCTCATCGTATGGACCAACCATCATCAGCTTGATTGGCATTCCAAATATAGGCAATACATATTAATTGTACCAAATTTAAAAAGATGGTTCTCGTCAGTTGCTCAACTTCTGTTCAATACTGACAACCAAATGTTAATTTAAAAAATATAAAATTATATATATATAAAAAATATAAGAATTATATATATATAGAATTATATATTATATATATAATATGTATATATATGTGTGTGTGTATATATATATATATATATATTATATATATAATGCAACCTATGCAGATGGCAGGCTAATTTACATTACCCGACCACTGATTCTTAACTTTCAAATGCGTCCTTAGTTATCCCATTTTGTGTCACTTTTCAAAATCCCTTTTACCACTAACACCTTAGTGGAGAAATCCCCTGATTTTTTGATTTGTGGAAGATTTACAAGAAATGCCCACAAATGCCTATGTTCACCCCCCCCCACACACACACACAGCCTCAATTCAAGTTGTCTAATGATTGCCCCTAATTCTCTTACCGGAGAACTGATGGCATTGTGTGTGTCAGATACAACTCCTATCTTCACAAGACAGAACTATGTTGCCTCCAGAATTTCAATTTAAAAAAAAACCAAAACAGTCTTTGGGATTATGTGCATATTCCACAGGTGACATCTGGAAAACGTGAAGCACTTTCACCGAGGAAGTCCTTGGAGTAAGTCCTCTTGTTCCTCTCGAGCTACAAGAATACAAATAATGTTCTGACGTGCCGTTGCGTCAAGAAGTGCCCTTTAGCACTTGTTCAGTGTTCTAAGATCGCTAACTGAAAACACTAAGCTGCTGAATCAGGTGGCTTGGTGGAGAGCAGCACTGCCCAGTAGAAACATAACGTAAGTCACCAATGTGGACAACGTGTATAATTTTGAATTTTCTAAGTCGTCACAGTTAAAAAGTAAAAAAAATATATATATATGGCATTAGTTTTCATAGCACATTTCATTTAACATAATACAGTATCATTTCAAGATGCAATAAATATAAAAGTAATTGAGCCGTAACTGAGCCAATATGAAGTCTACAAGATCTCGGGCAAAGTACACCCACCCAACACGTGTCCATTCTGACTGACCACGTAGCACTAGCCACCCGGGCTGTACCGTGCTGTCCTGGACAGTGTATGTCTAGAGTGTCTCTTGCCATCCTTTGTGGTAGCACCAAAATATCAAGGCTGGCTTTGCCTTTAACGTGCCCACAGTTCTCATCACAAAGAGATGCCCTGGTTCACGTGAGCTAACAACCTCAATAACAAACCAAAGAGGAAAAAAAAAAATCTATTCTCTGAGTTCGATCCCAGGAATGGGATTCGGTCTTCCCTACAAGCAAAAATATGGCCAAAGACTGGCCACCCACTCACTAACTCCATCCTCCACTTCCCTCTTAAGCAAGCAAACAAAAGAACAACGGCCATCGAACCTGTCTGAGTCTCCTCGTAACCACAGCCTGGGTGTCTCCATATTGTCCTGCTGTTACAGGGACACACGTCAACTTCTTTGATGACAGCTACACAGGAGGAACAGGAAAGGACGGGGTGTGATCCGCCAGCCTCAGGCCCGAGGGCAGACATTGAAAACCCACGATATGAACTAAGACAGAAGTCGTCATTGGAAGGTTGACTGAATTCATTGTAGTTTGAGCACTCTCCTTTCCATCTTTTCCTCCCGTGCAGAAGCACTGCTCCCAAAATACACCTGTGTGTGCAATACAATATTCTGTGGAGGGAAAAATACTCCCTGATCCCGTGCCCCACCGCATTAAGATCGATAGGCCTGCAATTTAACCCAAAGCGGAGCGGCCACAAACGCTCTTCTCTTTCACACGTAAATATTTAATCCCTGTTGGGAACACGCTATTCGACGTGCCGGAGTCATGCCTTCCCATCGTGGGTTTCACAGATTAATTACAAACTGCTAAACAGGCAGGACCTCAGTGGCCCCATTCATTGGGTCATGGACACGAGACTTTACCCGGAAAACCTGTTTCCTGCACTCCTGAGCGAGGAGAGAAAGGTAAACTTGGGGATGGAAGCGTTCCAGGGGTTGGGACTAGATATACATTTGGGGTGTGGACCAGGTTTTGTGGAAGCAGGCAGCTTGATGCGATCTGAGTTAAAACGTTAGACAAGTAATTCATCATTGCTCATCTCCTCTCTCTACATGCGCATGAAAGAGAGGCACAGGAGAAATAAACTGCAAGGGAAACTCTCAGGTTAAAGAAATTGTACTCAGGTTGAGATCTAACAAAACGACACAGTGGAATCTGGCTTGTCCCTGTTCCTCTCTCTCTCTTTCTTTCTTTCTTTCTTTCTTCTTTCTTTCTTTTGTGTTGTACTAGCTTTAACTCTTGTAACAGCTCTCTGATGTAGATACTCTTTGTTCTTCTCTTTTAGAGATGAGAAAGTGCGCACAGAGAGGCTAAATAATTTGTTCAAGCTTACTCAGCTTGTAAGACGGAGCTGGGCTACAAAACCCAGGCAGTCTAGATCTGGAGGCAGACCTTCAACTGTCTGTGTAACATATGGTCATCCTGCACATGGGTGGGCAGAAAGAAGAGTGTTTCTCTAGAAACACTAGGTTGGAAGTCCTATTAGTCTTTAAAATAATAACTTCCTCAATGTGTCCCAAACTGCTACCAGTAGGGTCCCTCTTTCTGATGAACATAACTTCCAAGGGGCCCTAATGAAGCGTGAATATTATCAGCATTGTTTATACACTAGCACAAAATGTTTACCAGCTTTGATGATAATAACAATTAAAGAAAATCATTTCACTGTTAGGAATAGAATCCTGAGGAAATTGAACACAGGATGAGTTTCTTAGGACAGGAGGAGGGATCCAGAAAAATATGGAATCGGCATGAAGCTATCAGAGAGGAAAAGGATAAAGGAAAACCAATGCAAATAAGCAAAGATTAATACAGGACGCTGTTGTCTATATATTTAGCCAAAAGTTCACTCTGTCCAAAACCCAGCAAAGCATTAAAAACTCTAACCCAGTGAAGATTCAACAAAAAGTAAAAGGCAACGAACTCTTGCCCAAGCATCTCATTTTTGCATTTCTCAATAGTTACATTCAACAGGTATTGTAATATAAGCATAGCACACATATTTTGAACATAAACAGACCGAACTCTGTTCTGAACATGTGCTTGGATTTTTTTTCTTGCATCCTCACGTAAATCCTGTACCAAAAAAAGGGTCTCGTTATCCCCCTGATATAGGCGACAGACCTGAAGCCCTTGATTGTATCCCAATCTAAGTTCTGTAGGACACACAAGGTGGCTTTCTTGGGGCAAAACTTAGAAGACGCAGCTGGTCCCTAATAATGAAAACAAAATGTGAAGGTATCCTTAAGACCCCCTGTTTCTCTCCAGTGTCCATTTGAAATCCGATGCCTTTACACAAGAGCCATTAACTTGCCCTTTTGACTCTAGCATTGTTTTTAGAATAAAGAATCCTTGTATCAGAAAGCCTTACAGAGTAAGAGAGGGATGGGGTAACTAACTTCTTATGTATTGTATCTTTTTACCTTCCACTTTCTCTTCTCCTACCCTTAAAAACTGATCAATCGCCAGAATGTGCTTAAAAAGTTATACTTGAAAATTGAGCGTGAGAGGTAATTACAATTAAACACCCTACAACTGGTTCATGTGGATGATCACAGGCCACTTCACAGAATCTAATTCAGAGGTGATGGCCCCTTAGGCTCTTGATGGGTGGAGATCATCTTGCAGTTTTCCTAAAATAAGAGGTTTCCTCAAGAGGAAGAGCACTTCCTTTTAAGTTTGGCTACCTATGGAAATAAACGAGGTCCCCTTGAAAAATAACCACTGTTGCAACTCGGGATTAATTTTTTGTAGGGCAACATGTTGGGCCATTACGTCAGTGGTTCTTTCTCTTTTGGTGCCCCACGCTCCACAGAGAAACCTCTTGAAATTTTAAAAATAATGCCTCTGAGAAAGACACATATACACCTACCCAAATCTGGGGAATTGTATAGACCTCACTAAGCCTATACATGCGATGCCCTCTGTGAGATATCGTATACACGGATTAAGACCAGTTGAGCGAAACCAAGGGCTAGACTAGCAGATACTGTCAGGGGGCTGGGGCTGTATGTTTGAAACATCTAAATTCATGAAACAAGGGCATTCCCAGCTCCTATGTTGAGCTATATCATGAGACACATTCATTTTAAAAGCCTCCTAGAACAATAGAGAGAAATTACCTCTCCAGAACCTGACCACTGGCTTCCTCTTAATTTTACAGTGATGCGTCTTTTTTCAGTGCGTCTCTCTCTTAGGAATATATACAAGAGAATAAATCATGTTCACCTGTAATATCAGGGGAAAGCGATGTTGCTAATTAAGAGCAGGGCAATTCGAACTTCTTCTTAGCCCTGGGGAGGAATACCCAGGTGTGCTGAGACAGATACGCTCGGAGGAAGAAAAAGAGACGCTCTATAGTCAAACACACAGCACTAGGCTTCTTTCGTGAATTGATTTTCCCACTGGGTGACATCCTGGCAATTTCTGTTACCCAACCAATGATGTAACTAACTACATGGAGCTGAGAGCTGGGTCAGATTAAAAAAAAAAAATGTTTAATCTAACAAAAGCAGCGTCAGTCTTTGCCGCGAAGGGAAGCTGATTTAACAGGCAATAGCAGATTAAATAGGAAGCTGAAACAGGGAGAAAAAATCATATTAAACCGTTAAAAAATGAAGATAGAAGAACATCACAATGCCAATTATTGGGAGAAAAAGCACAACGTTACCATAGAACTTTCAACAATAAGATAAATGATATCTGCTTTAGATGTACAAAAATAGGTCTTTTGTTCTCAGTATATATTTTAAATTAAATGCTATTGTTTAATTAATAGACTGTCGTTTCATGCATTAAGGAAAAGCATAAGGTCACATGACGATCTTAGACCACAGAGTTACTTTTGAATCTCAAAAACAAGGACAGCCAATGTGGTTCAAAGTTTGGAGCATAAGCCACCTATGTTTTAATTACCCGTGGTATTTAAAAAATCAGATTCTTAGGCCCCACTCACCTGTTGAATCAAGAACGGAAGAGTAAAGTCTGGGAATTTGCATTTTAACAAAGGTGATCGGGCGTCAACCTACTAAAATTTGAGAACTGCTGATTCTCGTACCCTCACTTGGAACTCTCCAGAAAATGTCATCATAAAAAAGTGGTTCTCCCTAGAAACACCCCTTTGTCCCCCTTTGCTACAGACTGAGATTTTTCTCCCCTGTTCACTCTCCCTCCTCCCCATCACTAAAACCCCTTTTTCGCTTTTTGGGAGATCCCGCACTCACCCTGTTTTTCGCCCCCACGACAGCCCAGTATTGTTTATGCAGGCTGAGTACAAGTGAGGGAGGAGAGAGGTCTATATTCCCAGATCTCACTGTTGCTATTTCCTGTTGATGAGGCTCCCACCCTGTGACCCCATCCTGGCTCTCACACTGTATCCCACCGCTATGGTGGAACACCTAGATAAAGGACGGTGACACAAAAGGAACCTTTTCTGTTCCAAGACCCACCCGTCCCTCCTCACGTACAACGGTGAGGTGGAAAAAGAGCGGGGGGAGGCAAGGTCATACAAGTGAATCTCTAAAGTCCCTTTTTGTCTCATCATTATTAAGGCTATCGTCAAACAGATTCATTCCCAAGGGAGGAATTCCCAAGGGAGAGGAAAAAAGAATGGAAGCAACAGGACATAAGAAAATGAAGGACGGGTAAGAAATCCAATTCTTGTACCATTCAGAATAAAGAGGCGGCCAGAGAGTCCAGACCGAAACTGCCAGCAGGGTTGTGGTGGCCGGGAAGAGGGCCCTCACCTCCATCCCCACCCCCAAGGTCTTGCTTCATAGTTCTGGTCCTCAGTTCCTGCTGATCGTATCACCCCATCCAACCCGTTGCCCAGTAGGGAGCAGCAAGACAAGAGTGGGCACAAGCCTCTCCTCCCAGGATGGAAGTATTCTGCTGTCTCAAGAGGAGTTGTGGACCTTTTCCTGCAAGGACCCCTCGTCGAGACTCTAGAATTCCATTATCTGTTAGCGTCTCACAGATCAGAGTCAATACAAGTTTTAGAGTCTTCTGTTAATCTGCCTGAAACAGAGCCATCAGTTACTCATTCACTCATCCCGATTACATACGTGAAATTAATACCCGTTTTCTGAATAACTGAACTGTTTTATCATGACCGATCTTTACGCGTTTGGCAGCCTCTCAACCAATGAGCTTTGGATGCAAAGAAACCTCAGTTGAAGCCAAGCTCTGCCACGTACTAACTGCATGATTTGAAACAACGGCTTTAGTCTAACAGAGCTCGGGTTTCCACATCTGTGAAATGAAGATGATAATTCTCTACCTGGAATGAGTTCTTGTGAGGTTTTAATGAACCAATGTGTATTGACCTCTTCGACATGGACCGTGTGTCTTGGGGACTTTTACACGTGCTAACTTCTCTGGTGGAGGCTGGGGTGTCAATAAAGAACTTCAGAAGGTGGTGAGGAGGTTAGGGGTGGGCGAAACAGGTGGAGGTGATCAAAAGGTACTAACCTCTGGTTATAAGTCCTAGTGATCTCATGGACCACACGGTGACTATAGCTCACAAAGCGAACTCTTTGAACGTCGCAAAGAGTAAATCTCCAAAGCTCTCGTCACAAGAAAAAAAGATTTGTAACTGTATTCGGTGATGGATGTTAACTAAACTTATTCTGGCAACCATTTTTGCAATATGTACGTATCCAGTAAAACCTTGGATTGCAGGCAACTTGTTCTGCGAGTGTCCCGCAAGACGAGCAAACATTTCTGATAAATTTTAACTTGATACACGAGCGACGTCTTGCGAGACGAGTCGAACGTGATGCTGAACGCCACATGATCACAACAGAGCCAATGGCCCGCAGTGAAGGGACGCCCTCCAATTTTGAGTTCAGGAAGATCACTCTAACCACAGTGAGGACTAGCTGTCCTGTAAAGAATCTGGGACTTGCAGTTTCCAGTAAGTGATAGCTGGTATTATTTATTAAATCATTTGCCTCTTGCAGATTAGAATAACCCTCGTGTCGTCTAGGGAATATTTTTCGCGTGCCTCTTTCCTTACTGAGGCATTGTGTCTGTTGCTTAACTCGTCATAAATTATGTTATTGGCATTCTACTCATCAGCAAGAATAGCGAAAGCAGTTCTAGATAATATAACAACTTAACGCCTGAAAGACAGCTGCCTACCTATTGATGTTGTTCAAAACACACCCAGGATTTAATGCACAGGGGCTTCTGGTTCTTTGGAAGTCTCTCATTATAAGAAGCCCTACAATTCAGATCGGTGTTTCAAATACTTGACTGTTTGCAGTAATAACCAGTCTCAGCTGATTGATCACTCTCATTACTCATTTTTGTAACCCAAACTTGTCACCTTTCTCCTGCCACTCTCAGAAGTAAAACCTCAGGCGTAAGCCTCAAGCAGCACAAACCCACACAGTCCCAAATGCAGGTGGAGGCTGAATGCCTAGAAAATTCCAAAGCTATTTTCTTGTCTTCTTGTGATGCTAGGCAGCTATGCTCTAGTGTCAATAGAACAGAATTGCTCTTGGCTGTAACTTTTTTTAAACTCTGAGGCTGAAAATGAATCCCATCCACCAGGGCACCACTTAACGTACATGCAGGAGAAAGGGGGTGAGATCACTTATTTTCTTCCGTAAAATTTCGTAAGAGAGGGGCTCGCGTCATCGAGCATCTTGATTCTTTGGAAAATGTTTCAGAATCATCTATTAGCTTGGAACATTAGTCACAGACAATAAGCACCCCAAGAGACATATATGTGAGTCGCTGGCCATCTCCAACAGACAAGCGAGAAAGTCAACTGAGTCCCACCGGCCTCCCCATGAGTCACTCCACAGTGAAGGAACGCTGCTCCTGTAAAAAGAGCCCAGCACTCAACAACCCCATCTGTTATCGTTAAGTTGACTTCTTTGCATAGGTCTGCCTACATTTTTAACTCCGTCACTGCTCCTATACCAACCACAGCATTGTTTTGAAAGTTTGCATTTTCCGGTTCCCCCCCTTCTTTTGTTACTGTCTGAACACGACCACATTTATTCATAGGCATTTTGAAATGTGTGTCAAGTGCTTTTTATTTTTTTACTTCTTTTAGTTTAAATTTTAGTTAGTTAACATACAGTGCAACGTCCGTTTCAGGAGGAGAATTCAGGGATTCATCACGTGCGTGCAACATCCAGTGCCTATCACAGGAAGTGCCCTCCTGAGAGCCCATCACCCATCTAGCCCATCCCCCACGCACCTCCCTCCACCCACCCTCAGTTTACTCTCTATCCTGAGGAGTCTCTGTGGTTGGTTTCCCTCTCTCCTCTCCCCGCCCGCCCCCATATGTTCATCTGTTTTGTTTCCGAAATTCCACATACGAGTGAAATCATATGGTATTTGTCTTTCTCTGATTCAAGTGCTTTCTAAACATTTAGCACTGGGTTAAGTAATATAAATGTAACACATAAATGTCTATTATTTTTTGCATTAAGAAAAGAAAAGAAAAGATAGCTATGGGGGCGCCTGGGTGGCGCAGTCGGTTAAGCTTCCGACGTCGGCCAGGTCACGATCTCGCAGTCTGTGAGTTTGAGCCCCGCGTCAGGCTCTGGGCTGATGGCTCGGAGCCTAGAGCCTGTTTCCGATTCTGTGTCTCCCTCTCTCTCTGCCCCTCCCCCGTTCATGCTCTGTCTCTCTCTGTCCCAAAAATAAATAAACGTTGAAAAAAAAATTAAAAAAAAAAAAAAAAAAAAAGAAAAGATAGCTATGCATGCGGAAAAGATCTAAAGAGATGTGAAAAACTCTTCTGGGGTTATTTTAAACGTTTTTTTTTTTTTTACTCTCTTATTATTACATAGTTTCCTGTGCTAATTTTTTATTAATAAGAGTATTGCTGCTAATGATAATAATAATTACTGGGTGCTTTCAACGTGTCATGAACATACCAATACTTGCTGTCCCTGTATTAATACTAACTCTAGGAAGTAGTTAGTATTATTAACACAGTTTGCAGATGAGGAAACTAGGAGTCACAAACATTAACTCACGTGTTCAAGGCCCAACAGTGAGAAAGTGGTACAGCCACTGGGGTCATGACTCCAGGTTCTGTTCTCTTAACCATTATGCGATGCCACGGTCGATGCCAAAACAAAATACGTATGCCTGACCTCGAGAAAATTCGAGCTGTGGTGAAAGTCCGTAACATATTGCATGATGATACGAAAATATATAAGAGCTGACAAAAAGCAGATACCCGATGAATAGCAGGGTCGATAAAAACTCAAAGGTCGGCATGTTTCCAGCACACTGAAGACGTCCGGGGAATGTTTACGTCTGTGAAGGCTTTGAGTTGGCTGTACGAGGATGCACGAGCCGAGGACCCTGCAGGGAAAGTGGCTGAGTAGGAAGTCCCTGGAGAGCCTGGGGAGGAGGAGGGAGGTAAGATGGTGAGGCAGGGCTGGTCTGTAAAAGGCCTTTACTGTCAGGGCGCTTGCCTTTGGCCAAGGCACAGACCCACTGGAAACGGGAAGAGGCTCTCTGACATTGAAAGATCACGGGCTTCAGAGTCCAAAGTCCTACGCTCAACCCCATACGCTCACCCCACGTGTGACCTCGGGCAACTTACTTCATCTTTCTACCCTCCGGTTTCTGGAAAAATGGCTTTTGAAATTAAAAATATGCACCTTGCAGGGTATTTCCTGGGTGGGAGATCATTTGCACAGAACGCTGTGCTCCATACCTTGTAGCTTTTCAGTAAACAGCAGCCATCTTTCTCTTAATTTGAAGGCTTTTGTTGCAAGGATGGTTCCATGGCTTAAAATAGTTTTGATCTTCCTGCATATAATTTCCCTCAGGCAGGAGACTGTGTATTCATTGCAAAAGAAAATCTGCTTCGTTATTTTTTTCTAAATAAGGATTTATTTTGTTCTACTATGAATGTGAAAAAAAAAAAAAAAACAATGTCGATAATCCAAACTCTCTAATATTAACATTTTGGTGTATTTTCTCATTTAGTTTCCCCTGGGTATGATATTCTTTTATTCGCCATGATCACTGGATACGTATCATTATTGACCTCCATTTTTCAATTTACGTGTTGCTTTTGCTAAACGGTATTACAGAGATTGGTGATTTACCAGATTCCGTTCTAATTGTCTTCAGCAGCTTTCAAAAATAAAAATTCACTCAAAAGTTGGAGATTCGCCATACTAACGCGAGAAATATTAAAAAAAAAATTGAACCAAATACAGCTTATTGTTCTATTCCTCAAAGGAAGTTTCTAGACTAAGATACAATCCCTGCCCTCACCCTCCAGGAGCTTCCTAGGGCAGACAAAATAAGGTTACAAATGACACGGAATGAAGCATCACGGGATGCGAGTACAATTTCAGTGTGTCTCCAAAGCTGTTCCTGGACCGTGCTGCACATCGTTGAGTATCTTGTGGAAAGCATCGCTGAGGTGCTTATACTCGATCGGACGGATCCTCAAGTGGACGCGTTAAAAATCTGTCACATTGGTTTGCACTGTTTCCTCCCCGACGCCTGCTCGGAAGGCAGGGGCCCTTCCCCACTCCTCTGCTCTGCCTGTCAATTTCTGGCCCCTCAGGGAACATTTTGCAATTTGTGAAAGAAAGGAAAGCTTTGAAAACAGAACCCCGTTCTTTTTTTTTTTTAGTGATATACAATGTCGACAGAAATATACTCCAGAGGAATTTGATGCAGCTTTTTTTGGTTCCTGGCACCGCTCCTTTAGTGCATCAGTGAGTGAAAAATGAGCTCGGAAACTCCTGACAACGGAGCAGGAGCAGGAGAGCCTTCCCCTCAAAGCCAACGATCAGATTCTACTGTACAAACAGGGAAATGCCTCTGAACTCCTCACCTCTGAAAGGTAAACACTGAGAAGGAAATACTCCTCCCACGTGCTTTGAAGCATTCACCTTGTAAAAGAAAAAAGAAAAAAAAAAAAGGACTTCTTGAAAGAGTTCTTGATGCAGAGAGAAGAGGAAGTTCTTGGAAGTCCAGGATGATTTGGGGGGACCACGAAACCAACCACGCTTCTATCTACAAGCAATCCTGACCTTTTGGACCAAAAGCAAGAGAACCACAACCGGGTTATTCGTCAGTGTGAGCAAAAACAGAAAATGAAAATCTCCAGGAAAAGTTACAAAAATTATAACCACCCAAGAAACAGCTGCCTTTATACTCTCTCCCAGCTCCCTGTCATTCCATAGGGAAAGAGAGAGAAATAAATCCATTGAGATTTTTTTTCTCCTATAAAAGTAGCATTACGTGATAGAAAAGATATATCTTTGTGAAGAGATCCAGATAGAGTCATGCGTCTTTCCTTTTAATTAATTCAGTACCCCAAGCCAGGACCCAAGGGTTAAGTACCCCTCTGATTTAAATTTAAATGGTAAATTAAATAGCTTATTGAAGGATGTTTAGAAAGCGTTCCACAAAGACAGCTGGAAAATTCCCAGGAGGATGGGCCGCTTGGGCAATGTCCTATTGATTCTTCTATTTGTCCACATGGTTCTCGCCCAAACCCCAACAGCCTATGCAGCTAATTCAATCCTTCATCTTATGTCTCCCTCGGAGATTCTGAGCCACAATTGATGGTCACCATTCTTTTGCACAGTCACAGTGAGAAGAATGTCTTAAGTCATCTCAGAGACCTCTGTACGGGTTTGGATGTTTTACACCAGAAACTTTGACACAGAAGTTTTAGAGGCATGGAAGGGCCAAATATTTTTGTTTTATTATACATAGTTGTAAAACTACTGCTCTTCTAGAAAAGATACGTTTTATTTTATTAAAACAAAAAGTATGTGTGTGGCTTCCAGTCTTCTACTTCTAAATGTCTACAGCACAGCCTGTTGGCTTGGCTGGCCTGACGCTAAGGAGGACAAGGCAGCAGAACTGTTTGCCCCACGGGCCAGACAGCTTTGACCCCTGTGAAATGACTGTCCACCCACCCCGTCCATCATGGGCGGGAGTCCCTCGATGTCACAGGGATGGTGATGAATCTGGGCAAACAGAATAAAAAGTGATTTTTTAATAATTTCATAGAGGCTTAGGACCTTATAAAGTCTATGGTAGGTCGTCATCTCTGTTTTTTAAAAATACCAAACACTGTATGTAAATAAGTCAATAGATACATGTCGTCTTATGCTTCGAGACTTCAAAGAAAAATTCTCAAAACCTTCTTCAGTGTTCAGTAATGGCTCCAAATGATATGGGTTCCCTTTCTTCTATCCTAAATCTAGGGAGAATACCCTCAATCCACACACTATAGTCGCAGGACAAATGAAAGTACCCACTTTACATAGCACATAGGGCATAGGCAGACTATGCCATGCATGCATAGCCATGGCAAGATGTGGTTCGAATTGTACATATAAAGAGGTTCAAGGTAAGTTTTAAATTCAGTAAATTTTAATGGTCGATTATATGCCGGGCACTATCTTTTACACATTAAGAGTCCCGATGAAAATACGGATGATCCATTCATAAAGGTTTACGTAAGGTAAGGAAGAAATACTCCATGGATATTTTCTGAGCCTCTGAGAATAATACGGAGGGATTCAATTATGAGGCAGCTGCTCAAAATACTAACAAGGTGAGAGACAGAATGCCAGCTAAACGGAGCAATGATGTAGTCCTACACGGCATTCTTATTAGTCTAGTTTATCTCTTACATGCAATTTTATTCCTAACTGCTGGGAATCGAAGTCTTTATTTCTCACACTTATATAGTGTTTTATGTCATTCGAGCCCCATAGCATCTTTTGAGGATAGGTATTTTTACTCACATTTTGCAAGTGAGGGAACTGAGCCTCATGAAGGCCTAATAATTTTCTCACAGTAAAGTAGCTAATAATTAGTTAGACCCAAAACTTGGGCCCAGTTAATCCAGATCTAAATCCTATCAATACTCCTTCATATCATGTTAGTCACTGTGCAGGCCTTCTCCAGTGACAAACAGGCCATATTCCAATACTTTGTTTGGGAACCTCAATCTGAATTTAGTCTCTGTAGAAACTACTCTATAAATGGCAGTAAAATCCCAGTCTTGTACAAGAAAAACAGTTCAACCCGTAGGAAAATGAACCATGTAGACTTGTTCGACAGAATTCTGGGATCTTGCGATGACAGCCCCTCACTACCCAAGGTATTTGCATTTTTGCAAAAAATACTTCGTATGCCAGCATGAAGCTATAATTGGTGAAACTGCACGTACTATTTCAGGCAGAAGCGAAAGCAAAAGGCTAGTGTAGGAAGAAGAGAGGTTAGGGCTTACTTAGAAATCAAGCACAGAGGTCGCTTCCGCTTAAGATACCCTTGATTTCCATAGCTTTTTTTCTTCTTCACTTAAAAAAAAAAATTCCAGGGGCGCCTAGGTGGCTCGGTCAATTAAGTGTCTGACTTCGGCTCAGGTCATGATCTCAAGGTTGGTGAGTTCAAGCTCCGCATTGGGCTCTGGATGGTGCAGTGCCTGCCTGGGATTTTCTCTCTCTCTCTCTCTCTCTCTCTCTGCCCCTCCCCACTCTAAATAAGTAAATAAATAAATAAACTTAAAAAATTGCAAAACATACCAGAAATATACAAAAGTACACAAATATAAATATACCTCAATGAATTACCATAAATTAAAAGCCCGTGTAAAATCCTTGGAAGTTCAAGAAGGAAGACGTTGCTAGAACTTTGGAGTGGCTTTCTACTGTCTCCAGCTCAAAACACTTGCTGTCCCCTGATGGAAACAATGTTACTTTTATAGCAATCCCTTGCCCTTACTAACTATGCATTCATCCTTAAATCTTTTACTCAAATTTTGCCTATTTGTTGAACTTTATACATACAGGATCATACAATAAGCATTTTTTAGAGTCTAGCTCCTTCTATTTATTTTTTTTTTAATTTTTTAATGTTTATTTATTTTGGAGAGAGACAGAGATAGCATGTGAGTGGGTTAGGGATAGAGAGAGAAGGAGACACAGAATCTGAAGCAGGCTCCAGGCTCCAAGGTGTCAGCACAGAGCCTGATTCAGGGCTCGAACTCATGAGCTGTGAGATCATGACCTGAGCTGAAGTCGGACGCTCAACTGACTGAGCCACCTAGGCGCCCCTAGCTCCTTTTAATCAACATTATGTTTATCACATTCAACTGTTTTTGAGCAGTTTTAATTCATTTCTTTTCATAAGCTTTATAAATTCCACTGGACATATGTCAGTTCTGAAATTGGTTTTGGTTTTTAACAAGTAAACAAAATCCGGAAACGAGCATTCTTGTGCATGATTATTCACACTTTTCTGTTAGTATATACCGACAAGTAGAATTTCAGGTTGTAGTAAATGTAAATGCTTAATTTTAATAGATAATGCCAAAATGTCTCTAAGATGGTACCAATTTTCACTCTCACACGCAATGTGTTAGAGTTCCAGTCTTTGCCAACACTTGGTAATGTCAGGTTTTTTTAATATTAGCCATTCTGGTGAATGAATCACGTTATATAAATGTGGTTTCAGTGAACATTTTCCTGATTACTAATGAGATTGAACAGCTTTTATAAATTTACTGGACAGTTGGATGTCCTTTTTTAAGAAGTGCCAGTTAAAGTCTTTTACCTATTTTGTATGGATTATATGTCTTTTATATACTTGATTTGTTGGAGTTCATTAGACATTGAATATTTGTTAGTTACACATGCTGCAAAATCTCTTCCTGTTCTGTGGCTTGCATTTTTACTGTCTTGTGTCTTCTGATGAAGAGAAGTTATTAAATTTAGTGCAATTTAAATTTCCAATTGTTTCCTTTACGGCCAGTAGTTTTTATATACTGTTTAGAAAATCTTTATATGTTCATGAAAATATGTCCCTATATGATCTCCCAGATGTCATAGCTCAGTACGATCCACCTGGAATAACTTTTTGCACATGGTAACAGATAGGAATCAAAAGTAATTGTTTTGCCCCATTACTAATCAATTGGCCCAGTACCACTTGTTGAAAAAAAAAACCAAACAACACCTTTCGGGACGCACGGGTGGCTCAGTTGGTTAAGCATCTGACTCTTGATTTTGGCTCAGGTCATGGTCTCGTGGTTTGTGAATTGAAGCTCCATGTCAGGCTCCGAGCTGACAGTGTGGAGCCTGCTTGGGATTCTCTCTCTCTTCCCTTTCTCTGTCCCTCCCCAATTCTCTCTCTCAAAATAAATAAATAAACTTAAAAAAATGCCTTTCCCCCACTGCTCTACAGTTCAACATTGTCAAAAACAAGCGTACAATCATGTATCTATCTCTGAGCTCTCTAATTTCATTCCCATGCCCTTGTGACAAATTAGACTCTTAATGCCTATGTGTTTATTAATATGTCTTGATATTTGTTATGGCAAGTCCTCTCATCTACTTCTTTCAATAATTCTACTATTGGTCTGTCTTTTATTTTCATAATTTTTTCAGAATCACACACACAGAGTTTGTGGCTGATTGGAATTGGAGAAAGTCGACATTTTTTTACAGTATTTAGTCTTCCAGTGATACGTCCCTCCGTTTATGTAGGCCTTTAATTTTTCTGAATACTGTTTTGAAGTTTCCAGTGAGGGAAACTTACGCATATTTTGCCAGATTCATGTTGATATATTTCATGTTATTAATGCTATTATAAATTATATATTTTTAAAATTCTACATTATTTCTTATATAGAGAAACACAAATTGATTTTAATAGCTTTAAGTCACATATGCTAAAATGTACATATTTTAAGTGTACAATTTGATAAGTATTGACATTTGTATACAGCTAAGAGACACCATCACAGATGGAGAGTGAGCATATCCATCACTCCCAAAAGTTACCTTATTCTTTTTTGCCTCCTACTGTTTCTTTTCTTTTTTTTAACATGTATTTATTTCTGAGAGACAGAGAGAGACAGAGCACGAGTGGGGGAGGAGCAGAGAGAGAGGGAGACACAGAATCTGAAACAGGCTCCAGGCTCTGAGCTGTCAGCACAGAGCCCTAAGCAGGGCTCGAACTCACGAACCGCGAGATCATGACCTGAGCTGAAGTTGGCCACATAACCGACTGAGCCACCCAGGCGCCCCAACTTGTTCTTTTTTGTAACTGTCCTACCCCCTCCATGACCTCCAGTCCCTATTTGAGCCCAGATTTGCTTTTTGCACTTTAGTTTGCATTTTCTAGAATTTTATTATTTTTTTATAATTTTTATTTAAATTCCAGTTAGTTAACATGCAGTGTAATACTAGTTTCGGGTATAGAATGTAGTGATTCAACACTTCCATACAACAGCCGGTGCTCATCACAACAAGCTCACTCCTTGATCTCCATCACCTATTTAACCCATCGCCCTGCCCACCTCCCCTCTGGTAACCATCAGTCATCAGTTTGTTCTCTGTAGTTAAGATTATGTTTCTTGGTTTGCCTCTCTCTGTCTCTTTTTTTTCCCTCTGCTCATTTGTTTTGTGTCTCAAATTCCACATATTAGTGAAATCATATGGTATTTGTCCTTCTGTAACTGACTTATTTCACTTAACACTGTCTAGTTCTACCCACATCATTGCAAAAGGCAAGACATCATTCTTTTTTATCACTGACTAATATTTCATTGTGTATATATACCATATCTTCTTTATCCATTCATCACTCGATGGTCATGCGGGTTGTTTCCATAATTTGGCTATTGTAGATAATGCTGCTATAAACATCAGGGTGCATGTATCCCTTTGAATTAGTATTTTTGTATTCTTTGAGTAAATACCCCGTAGTGCAATTGCTGGATCATAGAGTAGTTCCATTTTTAACTTTTTGAGGAATCTCCATACTGTTTTCCACAGTGGCTGCACCAGTTTGCATTCCACCAAACAGTTCAAGAGGGTTCCCCTTTCTCCACATCCTTACACATCCTCCACATCCCCTTCCTCCAACATCTGCTGTTTCCTGTGTTGTTAATTTTAGTCATTCTGACAGGTGTGAGGTGGTATCTCATCATGGTTTTGATTTGTATTTCCCTGATGGTAAGTGATATTGAGCATCTTCTCATGTGTCTGTTGGCCATCTGGATGTCTTCTTTTCAGAAATGTCTGTTCATATCTTCTGCCCATTTTTAATGGGATTGTTTGTTTTTTGGGTGCTGAGTTTAATAAGTTCTTTACTTATTTTGGACACTAACCCTTTCTATGTCATTTGCAAATACCTTCTCCCATTCCATAGTCTGCCTTTTAGTTTTGTTGATTGTTCCCTTCACTATGCAGAAGACTTTCGTTTTGATGAAGTCCCAATAGTTTATTTCTGCTTTTGTTTCCCTTGCCTCAGGAGACATATCTGGAAAGAAGTTTCTATGGCTGATGTGAAAGAGGTTACTACCTGTGTTCTTCTGTAGGATTTGTATGGTTTCAGGTCTCACATTTAGGTCTTTAAACCAGTTGGAATTTATTTTTGTGTATGGGATAAGAAAGTGATCCAGTTTCATTCTTTTGCATGTTGCTGTCCAGTTTTCCAAACACCATTTATTGAAGAGACTAGAGTGTCTTTTTCCATTGAATATTCTCTCCTGCTTTGTCAAAGATTAATTGACCATATATTTGTAGGCTCATTTCTGGGTTTTCTTAGAATTTTACTATTAATGAATTCATATCGTATGTACTTTTTAAAATCTGGCTTCATTCCCTCACCATTTTTGTTTTGATATTCATTCGTGTTGTTTCATGTGTGAATAATCATCCATTATATTGTTGAGGAATATTGCATGTATGGATATACCACAATTTCTTTATCTATTTACCGGTTGATGGGCATTTGAGTTACTAAGAACATTTGTGCGCAAGTCTTTGTGTGGGCATATGCTTTCATTTTTCACGCAGAGTTACCTGTAAGTGAAATGGATGGAGTGTATGGTAGGCATATGAAAATCATTAAGCCAGTTTTCATATCAGAATCATTTTGTATTATTCTACAAGCAATGCATGAGACCTCCAATTGTTCCACAGCCACACCAGTCTTTTTAATCTTAGCCATTCTAGTAAGTGTGTAGTCTTATCTAATTGAGGTTTTAATTTGCAATTCCTTAATAATTAATGATGTAGAACATCTTTTCATATATCTGTTTCCGATTTTCATATCCTCTTTGAGAAGTGTCTATTCAGGTCGTTTGCCCATTTCTTTTTTGTTGGATGGCTTCCTTTCTTATTATTGAATTGTGAAAGTTCTTTATCTGTTCTGAATATAAACCCTTAAAAGATACATGATTTGAAAATTCTTCTGCTCCATGGCTTGTTTTCCATTTTCTTAATAGTATTTTTCAAAGAGCACAAAGTTTTAATTTTGATGGATTATAATTTATCAACTTTTTTTCTTTTATGAATCATACTTTTGGCATTATGTCTAAGAAATCTTTGCTTAACCCCAGATGCTATGGACTTAATTATGCCCCACTCTGTTCATATATTGAATCTCTAATACCCAACATAACTATATTTGGAGATAGGGATTATAAGGAGGTAATTAAGGTCAAATGTGAGCTTAAGAGTAGGGGCCCTGATCCAAGATGATTAGTTTCCTTATGAGAAAAGATACCAAAGAACCTGCAAACTCTTTACCATGTGAAGATACAATAAGAAGGTGGCACCTACAGGCCAGAAAGAGAGCTCTTGCCAGAAACTGAGTCAGCCATCACCTTGATCTTGGACCTGCCAGTCTTCAGAAACGTGGGAAATAAATTTCTGTTGTTTAAGCCACCTAGTCTACGGTATTTTTTTATAGCAGTCCATGCAAACTAATACACTAGATGATAAAAAAAATTGTTCTATATTTTCTTTTAGAATTTTTATAGTTTTAGATTTTTACATTTAGGTCTATGATTCATTTTGAATTATCATTGATCTTTAATTTATTTCAGCAATATTTTCTGGTTTTTAGTATCCTTAAGTGTTTCATTTCTTATATTTTTCATATTGTTGTAAACAGTATTTTTATTTCAATTTCTAGTTGATCATCACCAGTATTGAGTAATGTAATTGATTTTTATGCATTGATCATATATTATGCAACCTTACTAAATGCACCAATTATTTCTAGTAGCTTTTTTATAAACAGGATTTTCTACACATATGCAAATAAACTCAGTTTTACTTCTTTCTTCCCAATCTGGATGCATTTTCCTTTCCTTGCCTATTACATTGTCTAGAATCTTCAGTACAATCAATGTTAAGTCAGAGTGGTCAAAGTGAAAGTCCTTATTTTGTTTTTAATCTTTAAGAGAATAAACATGGAGCGTTCTATAATAAGTATGATGTTTTCTATAGGATGTTTAAAGATAAAGGTCTTTTGGGGCACCTGGGTGGTTCAGTCAGTTAAGTGTCCGACTTCAGCTCGGGTCATGATCTTGCGGTTCATGAGTTCAAGCCCCGAGTCGGGCTCTGGGCTGACATCACAGAGCCTGGAGCCTGTTTCGGATTCTGTGTCTCCCCCTCTCTCTCTGCCCCTCCCTTGCTTGTGCTCTTTCTCTCTCTCTCAAAAAGAAATAAACATTAACAAAATTTTTTTAAAAAGATAAAGGTTTTTTAATTGCAACTTAATTCCTTTAATTGATAAAAACATATGCAGATTATACGTTTCTTCCTCAGTGAGCTTTGGTAGTTTATGTCTTTCAAGAATTTGTCCCATACTTCTAAGTTTTCAAATTCAATACCTTAAGATGCTTCATAATGCTCTCATATTTTTCTTTTAATACATGCAGAAACTAAAAAGATGTCATTTTTCTCATTTCTGATATTGGTAATTTGTATTTTCTTTTATTTCCTAACTGATATGAATAAAGGCTTTTATAAGTATTATTGATCTTCTCCAAGAACTTGCTTTTGGTTTTACTGATTTTTCTCTATTGTTTTTCTATTTCGTTTCTTTGATTTATTTCTTATCTTGGGCTTACTTTGAGTTTCATTTGCCCTTTCTCTTCTCATTTCTTAATTTAGAAGCCAAGGCCATTGACTTATGATCTTTCCTCTTTTCTAATTTGTGCTCATTGCTATACATTTTCTTCTAAGTTCTGCTTTGACTGTGTCACACAAGTTTTTAAATCTTGTGTTTTCATTTTAATTCAATTCAAAATATTTTCTACTTATTTTTATTTCTTATTCAACCCATGAGTTATTTAAGAATATATTCTTTCATTTCCAAATACCTAAGACTTTTCCAAAACTCTTTGTTGCTTTTTTATTTAGTTTCAGTGTAGTCATAGAATACTGTTTATATAACTTTAATCATTTTACACTTTTTGAAATTTATTTTATCCTCATAACATGGTCTATCTGGAAAATGTTCTGTGATTCCTGGGGAGTTGGTGGGGAACCATGTGTGTTCTTTTGTTCTTGGTGGAGTTTTCTGAAACTGTTAACTAGGTTGATTGAAAGTATTTCTGTAAATATAAATTAAATTGGTTGATAGTGTTGTTCAAGTCAAATATAATTTTTAGTGATTTTCTGTCTACTTTCTATCTATCATTGAAACCTCTGACTATATTTGTGAATTTATCTATTTCTCTTTGCAAGCCTAGTAATTTTTACCTTATATAATTTGAAGCCCTGTCAATAAGTGCACAAATATTTAAAATTTTATGTCCTCATGATTAATTGGCCCCTTTACCATTAAGAATTGACCTTTTAAGTTTTTATTCTTTCCTCTGAAAATTACTTTTTCTGATATTTATATAATTATTCTGACTTTTTTCTGATTCATTTTAGCATTGAATTCCTGCTTCCATTATTTTACTTTTAACCTATTTGTGTCTTTATATTAAAAATTGTCTTCTTATAGGAAGAATATAGTTGGGGTCTGCTTTTTCATTCCAGTTTTATCATCTTTGTCTTTTGATTAAGGGATTTATGCCATTTACATTTAATGTGTTTATTGTTATATTGGGATTAAGTTTCATTTTTTTTTACTTGTTTTGTTTGTCTTAAGTATTCTTTGTTCTCACTTTGCCTTCTTTTGAATTAATTTGGTTTTTTTTTTAATTTTGTTTTCTCTCTTTTTTTTCCTTCATGTTTTTGTAATTGGAGTTTCTTGTACCTCCTTCTATTTCTGGGTTTACTATTTTCATAAAATTAGAAAAAAATTTTAGCCATTATTTTTTCAAATATTTTTCTGCCCTTCCCTCTTCTCCTTTACACGAGACTTAAACTACATATATATTAGCCTCTTTTAACTTTTCGATTGACTATTGATCTTCCATTTACTTTTTCCCCGGGCTTTGTTCTCTGTGTTTTATTTTTTATAGTTTCTATTGCTATGCCTTTAGGTTCACCTAGTTATACTCTCTTTTATATATTTTCTAGTAGTTATATCAGAGATTCTACTTTGCACAGTTGACTTAGCTAACTCTAATATAACTGGCATTTTTACAATTCTTTCTAGACAATGCAATTATCTTGAAACATTTTTAACTCAATCACCTCTACAACTAATATGACATTACTATCATGTGTCTTCATTCTACACATACTTTAACATTCACAGGACATTATTATGATTTTAATCAACCAATATAGGATATATCCTCACATTTGTCATTTTTTTTAATTCTTTTATTTCTTGCCAAATTTCTGACCTTCATTCTAGAATAATTTTCCACCTACTTGGAGAATAATCTTTAGTATATCCATACTGCTGTTCTACTGATGATGAATTATCTCTGTTTTTGTCTGAAAAATACGTTTTATTCCTGAAGGATGTTTTCACTGAATATATATGTTTGGGTTGCCAGTTACTTCCCCCCATTTTAAATATGTTATTCTATTGTCTTCTGATTTATTTTCCTATTGAGAACTCAGTTTCCAGTAGAATAGTTATTCCTTTAAATGCAATCTGTTTCTTTTTCCCCTCCTCTGGCTGAGGTGTGAGTTTTCTTAGTGTGATTTTCTTCTTAGTAATTCTGCATGGAGTTTATAAGGCTTATTGAATTTGCATCATGATCCTTTATCTTTTTTTCAGCTGTATCTTATCCACTATATAACTAAAATATGATATGCTATTAAAATCACATATGAAAACTTTCTAGAGCCTTTATTTGAATT
The DNA here is from genome assembly GCF_016509475.1 of Prionailurus bengalensis. Taxonomy (NCBI): domain Eukaryota; kingdom Metazoa; phylum Chordata; class Mammalia; order Carnivora; family Felidae; genus Prionailurus; species Prionailurus bengalensis. The sequence goes on along the minus strand of NC_057358.1, from coordinate 7,700,269 downwards.
CTTGTTACCCTTCCCAGTTCTCTAACAAAATTCTCAATTATCTTTTATCTCTTTAAAATAATTATTGTCATTTTTTATTTTATTTTGTTTTATTTTTAGACAGAGAGAGCACAAGTGGGGTGGAGGGGCAGAGGGAAAGAGAGAGAGAGAATCCAAGCAGGCTCCATGACCAGCATGGAGCCTGTCCCAGGGCTCTATCCCACAACCCTGGGATAATGACCTGAACCAAAATCAAGGGTCAGATACTCAACCAACTGAGCCACCCAGGAACCCCATCCATTATCTTTTATCTCTTTAAACATAAAAAGTAGAACTCCTTTAAGATCTATGTTTAAATATTCCAATATCTGGAGCTCCTATGGGTGCATTTCGGTGATCCGAAACTTCTGCTGGTTTCCCTTCATGTTGTTTTGTCCTTTCACATTCAATTTATTCTAGAAATGATTGAAGACCAAAATCAATGTTATCTTTTTGCAGACAGAATCTACATGTTTGAGTCTGAAAGGTATCTGGAAGTAGAAATACTCCAGGAAAGTCAACCCAATGCTAGAGATTAAGATGGTACAAATCTGGGCTTTTCTGTTTGTAGGACGTACCATGGATTCATCCATATTCCCAGGATGCAACCCTCAGAGTCTTAAGCAAAGCAAGAGTTGTTCACAGGTGTTCATAGCTTGAGTCAGTCTTGTTCATCACTACCTCATCCTTAGCTCTGCAAGACTGTCAAAGATGGGACTTACTGTTTCCATATTTGGATTATCAAAAGGGAAAAACAGTATGATTCAAAACAGCCCCAAATGTTGAGGTTATTACCCTAAACCTGCATCCTCTCCTAAATCCTGGTTCAATTACTTATCTCTTATTTGTCTTCCCTCCAGCACATTTGAATAGACTTTTAAGACTTTTCTTTTTCCAACTAATCTGTTTTTTCTCAGCAGGGAAGTGGTTTGAAATATTTAATTTATCATTATCAAAAAGGGTAACTCTTTTTCCACTTGCCTTTGTTTTGTTTTGTTTTGTTTTGTTTTCAATTGTTACTATGGCAGGGGGGACTAAGAATACGGGCAAACTAAGCTTGTGGGTGGTAGTGAACAATTGTAGGAATATAAGTATTATTTATAATTTGAGTGCATGTTGTTTGTAATCTTCCCAAATAATTGAGGCCAGAGATGCTTCTCACTTCATCCTTGATTTAAATAAGATAGATAAATGCAATCTCAACATTGCTCTCTCTGAACTCCCCGTAGCTCTCCTCTGAGATATTTAGGTGGCCCTTACTTAAACTACCTATATTGTAATTTAATTGTTTTGTGTTTTAAGTCCGCACCCTTGGAGTAGTTTGCAAGGTACTTTAGGAGTAAGATTTTATCCTAAATTTTTTTCTACCTCCTTTTGGTACTTAAGACAATCCACATTATTAAAATGATGGGAATTCAGGGGCGTCTGGGTGGTTCAGTTAGTTAAGCATACGACTTCAGCTCAGGTCATGATCTCACGGTTCGTGAGTTTGAGCCCCGCATCGGGCTCTGTGCTGGCAGCTCAGAGCCTGGAACCTGCTCCGGATCCTCTGTCTCCCTCTGTCTCTGCCCCTCTCCCATGCATGCGTGCTCTCTCTCACACACACAAAAATAAATAAATCAATAAATGAATGAATGAATGAATGAATAAATAAAACGAGGGAAATTCGAGAAAAAAATAGCTGAATCAGGTTCTTGTGCCCTTGGCTGCACTCCAGAAGAATCCCAAGGTTATTTTGTTGCCATCAGGATCTTCATAGCCTGCCGATGCCATCCTCTCCAACTGTCTTACAATCCTGCTTCCCCAATGCCTAGACCCAGAAAATCAATGCTCTCGTGGCTTACATGTCACGCACCCCCACAGTCACTGCATCCTCAGAGCTGTAGCTTGTAAATTCTAGTCCTTCTGCCCAGACTCCCTTCCTCTCTACTATACTGTCTCATCCCATCACTCTCCCTATCTAACACCCACAAACTCCTGCTCAGGTATGAGAACTCAGTTTAGACATCACCTCCTCCAGGAAGCTTCCCTAATTTAAATGCTGACTGTAGCATTACATCTTACCTGCCCCCATCACAGTGCTTTCAAGATTATATTTTAATCATCTCTTTACCTGTATGTCTCCTGCGCTTGACGATAAATTTCTCAAGAGGCTTCTGAATTCATTGTCTGCATACTTATTGCTTTTTCAGGTCCTAGATTCTCAATAAACACTAAGTGACTAAATACAGAGTTAGAGGGAATGAATGACTATATCCTGAATTAACAGTCCACTGTTGAAAATTACACAAATGATGGATTGTAACAATACGTAAATGAATGCTTTAGAATATGTTGTCAGACTTCCATCAGCCATGCTAAAACAATCAAACGTGTCTTCTTAAAGAAGAGAAAAGGGCACGTGTAATGTCCATCTTTAAAAGAAGGAAAAAGAAATACTGGTCAGCCGAAAACACAGTGCCTGGAAAGTTGCTAAGATAAATCATCAAAATGATCAATTTGCAATCACCTAGAAGAGCATAACAGACTGGGTAGCAACCGACATGGCTTTTAGAGGAACAAATCATGCCAGACCAATTTAATTTCCTTCTATGATAGAGTGACAGGCCTTGTAGATAAAAAGGAAGCAATAGATGTAATCTCTCTAGACTTCTGTAAGCCTTTGATTCTGTCCTACCTGACATTCTCATCAACAAACTGGGGAGATCTAATCTAAACCACACAAGTATTCAGTGGGTGCACAGCTGACTGGGCAGAGGCGTCCGGAGAGCGGTTGTCAGTGGCTCAACATCAGCCCAGGAGAACAGAACTGGCAAGAAGCCTTGTTGTGGGGCGTAGGATCATTTGGAATTTTTACAGTTAAAACATAAGATAAATTATTGTCTTTAAAAAAGATACATGTGTAATGAAGGATACATTTGCAGAGGAACTGCTACAAACATATTTGGAGTCAAAAGAGCATCTCTGCATAGGATTACTTGGCATAAAACAAATGGACCAGCCAACAAATAAATACTTGGTAAGCTCCCCATCGTGGTACTGAAGAGGTTGCATTACATATGGATTAAAATCCCAAGTCTAGGGGCGCCTGGGTGGCACAGTCGGTTAAGCGTCCGACTTCAGCCAGGTCACGATCTCGCGGTCCGTGAGTTCGAGCCCCGCGTCAGGCTCTGGGCTGATGGCTCGGAGCCTGGAGCCTGTTTCCAATTCTGTGTCTCCCTCTCTCTCTGCCCCTCCCCCGTTCATGCTCTGTCTCTCTCTGTCCCAAAAATAAATTAAAAAAAAAGTTGAAAAAAAATTTTTTTCAAAAAAAAATCCCAAGTCTATACCAGTACCCCCAGAAGTGTTAGAGCCCCCCCACCCACCCACCATCACTGCCCATATTGTTTCCCAAGAGAAATCTCAGCTAATCAATACCCTGACCCTGACAACTGTTTGGTCTGTGTCACGTGGACTGTTAGCTGCATCCCTACTATCCCTTGTCCCACCTTCTTCAGCTGGCGACACTATCATTTCAGCCCAAACTTCCCTCTTTTTGTTCTGTCTCATAACGTCTATTTGCACTCACAATATCCGCCCACCTGTTCTAATCTGTGTTTTCTTCCCTTGCTCGATATCTGGAAGGTGTAGGTGAATGAGATAGATTGAATGGAAACTCAAGGTAATAAGAAGTTTTGGGAGCAATATTTAGAGATGAGGTGATCAACAGGGCCATCTAGGATTTTCTTCTTAAGGACAATTTCAGTAGGTTCGGGAGTAGGGTCTGGAAAGTAAGAGATGGAAGAAAGGCTTGATGGAGTGGGCAACTGAAAAGGATGAGGTAAAAGAGAATAATGTTAGAAGTCTAGTTTGGGATTCAGATGAGAACTGGCCATCAACTACCACCAAAAAGACAAGAGGTAACAAACGTTAATGATGATGTGGTGAAAAGGGAACCTCGTGCACTGTTGGTAGGAATATAAATTGGGGCAGCCACTGTGTGTGGAAAACAGTATGAAGTTTCCTCAAAAAATCCAAAATAGAGCTACCCTATGATCTAGAAATTTCCTTCTGGGTATTTACCCAAAGAGAATGAAAAGAGTAACCCTAAAAAATATCTGCCCTCCCCACCCGCATTTATAGCAGCATTATTTATTAATAGCCAAGACATGGAAATAACCTGTGTATATCAGTGAATGAATGAAAACGTTGCAGCACATACATACGTCAGCCTTTACAAAGGGAAATCCTGCCATTTGCAAAACATGGATGGACCTTGAAGACGCTATACTAAGTGAAATAAGTCAGACAGAGAAAGATAATACTGTATGATCTTGCTTATATAAGGAATCTAGAAAAATGACAACAAACTCATAGAAAAAGAGAACAGAGGTGTGGTTGCCAGAGGCAGGGTTTTGAGGGGAAAGGATAATCGAGGGACAGCGATCAAAAAGTACAGACTTCCAGTTATAAGATAAATAAACTAGTCCTGGGGAAGGAACGGACAGCATGATGACCACAGCCAACACTGCTGGGTGACGTACAGGGAACTTGTTAAGAAAGTAGATCCCATGAGTCCTCATCACAAGGAGAAAATTTTTTTCTTTTCTTCTTCTCTGTATTGTATCTATATGAGATGATGGAGGCTAGCTAAACTTACCACGGTAATCATTCATGATATAGGTAAGTCAAGCCATCAGGCTATACCCTTTAAACTTAACACAGTGCTGCAAGTCAATGAAACTGGGGCGGCGGCGGGGAGGGTGATTACCAATCAAGACAATGGCCCAGGGACGCCTGGGTGGCTCAGTCGGTTAAGCGTCCCACTTGGGCATAGGTCATGATCTCACGGTTCGTGGGTGGGAGCCCCATGTCGGGCTCTGTGCTGACAGCTCAGAGCCTGGAGCCTGCTTTGGATTCTGGGTCTCCCTCTCTCTCTGCTCCTCCCCCACTCACACTCTGTCTCTCTCTCTTTCTCTCTCTCTCTCTCAAGAATCAATAAACATAAAAAATTTTTTAAAAAAAGACAATGGCCCAAAGATAAGGCACAAGAGGTCAGAACAACAGAGTAGAAGGAAAAGCACTTAATTTGAAATCATAAAATCTGCCCCGTATTTGACATTCAGAAAGTCATTCAAATTTTCCAGGCCTGATCTGTCAACTGTAAAATAAAGTTATTACCTAACCATTAGGGGGATCAAATCAAATAACATATATGAAAGCACAGAAGACTATAAAGCAGTATACAACTATTAAATTATTATTATTATTTCATTATTATTATACCATATATCATTATACCAGATGATACCTGCTGGTCATATAAGCTTTAAGCCAAAGAGGAAACTTCTAAAAGAGGGGCAAGAACTTTCATTGAATGTCAGGATCACCTTTAAGACCCAATGGGACATCCTTGTGTAAAACAAGACGTAGCGTCATCTCTTTGGGTGGTAACCTTGGAAATAAAAAAACTGAATTCCTTAACGATTCAGGAACCCCTCCTCAGTAGTCATTTCTATCACCAGACTCAGCAGCGAAAGTCTGAGAACTCAAATCACTATCTAGATACATAATGTCAACCACAATAGTGACAGCAACGTAAAAGTCACCTTACCTCAGGTGTTATTTCAGGTGAAATGCTTTGGGGGACAGTGTTATTCATACAATTGCTTTAACACCCCAATTTGCACATATAGGCAGGATGAAAGGAACCCAGGAAGAAGTGATGCAGTCGATAGCATGAATTATATTTGTCCCTTAAATTTCTCAGCTTTTCCTGGCTGGGGAGATTGTCCATTTTCTCAAACCAGTTGTACATATCCCAACTTTCTGCCCCAAATTCATGGACAGTGAATATAAACTAAAATTATCTTGTCAAACCGATCTTAACTGAATTCAGTGAATCCTGACTTCTCTTCTTCCCTAGCACCCACTTCAAAAAAAAAAAAATTACTTTGCTTAAAAAAAAAAGAACACATGATTTTTATACATTTTCATGGCTGACCAAACTATCCACTTTGTCTCCAATACCTTTCAGAAGAACACGTTTTTAGAAAGTTAAGCGAGAACATTGTTAAGATCCTTCCTGTCCTGGTGCAAGGCTCTTTGTTTTTTTTTTTTTTGTTTTTTTTTTGTTTTTAAATTTTTTTTTTTAACGTTTATTTATTTTTGAGACAGAGAGAGACAGAGCATGAACAGGGGAGGGGCAGAGAGAGAGGGAGACACAGAATCTGAAACAGGCTCCAGGCTCTGAGCTGTCAGCACAGAGCCCGACGCGGGGCTTGAACTCACGGACCGTGAGATCATGGCCTGGGCTGAGGTCGGACGCATAACCGACCAAGCCACCCAGGCGCCCCAAGGCTCTTTGAGATAACTTGAGAATTCACTTCTAGGCCTCTCCCTTCCCAGGAACCATGAAGCAAGAATCCAGCAGTAACCATCTCAGGAGCATTCAAATCTTTTCCATTGGTTGAGATGTCTAGATAATAGCGGGTATCCTAGTAATACCCGTCACGGGCTTACAGATTTGTGGGTTGCAAAAGTTTCCCCCAACATGCACATACTTTATGTTCTTGGACTGCCAAACTATCCCAGCGAAGTTACTGGACGCGATATCATTCTTCCCATTTCACAGGCAAGGAGACTGGTCAACGCAAGCTCATGTCATTGGATATTGGTTGAACTGTACCTACACCAAGAGCTTTGCTTCCTAAGAAGGAATTCTGCTATGTCATACATTTTTTATAGCTGCTGATGTATTTTGAATATAAGTTCTCCGTAAAGGTTGTAAGTGTCACTCTCAGGAGGCCGCGTGTCAATTCTAAATATTCGCTGGTAACGAATGTGATAATTTTCTTCATAAGATAAATGTGAGGGTGTGGGCAAAGTGCACCTGTGTCATTCAATGAGGTGATGCGACAAGGCCATTGCTGGTAGAGTCTGAGCAAATGAGGCCTTGGGATGGCAAGGACGCGAGTCGAAGATGATGACAGAGGAGGTCCGTGATTAAAGCCAATGATCTGGAAGACAGCTATGAATTAGCCTGCTTTGGAGGAAGAACTATGTTTCACGGTGTGAAATATGGTGATGGTTTTACTCACAGCAGCTACAATTCCCTTTATAGCCCTGAACGGATTCATTGTAATCCACAATGAACATCCCACAGTGAAGTGTTACTTTACCACTTTACTGCAAGGGAAACTGAGTAAGCAGCCTAAAATAGAATGGAAATGGTGGCGTTTTTGAATGTATTAATCATTTAAGTATCAAGTATTTATTAATTATTGGTTAGTAACAGTATTCGAGAGACTTAACCCTTGGCTTAGACCTTGGTTAAATACACAAAAGAATTTCGATCTCAAAATACAATTCAAGAAACTGCCTAATAAGGTTTCCCTTTTTCCCCATTTTACAGAAGGGACAGAGGGCTTAACTGAAAGAAGAAGAGAAGGAAATAGCAGATATGAGGAAGGAAGGAGGTGGGAAACCATTATGAGTGGTCACGGTTGTAGTTCATGCATCCCCAAGTGAGCAGGAATTCTCAGTTAAAGGCAGGAAGCTTAAAACCTACCATCGCCTATGAATGCACTTTGATATTTTGAATTTCTTCTCCTGCGTCTAATTTCCATTTTTTGCATCCTCTCTAGTGCTTTCTTGGAATGCTGGCCACACTAATGAAGCTCAGAGGCACTTACTGATTGCAAACCTCATGTCATTGTTTGGACCCAAACAGAAAACAGAGCACTGGAGCGGCAGGAGGTGCCAGGAAAATGTGCTATAAAAATGCAAGTGGAATTAACTGACGGCAGGCAGAAGGTGGAGGGGAAGAGGGAAGGACAGTGAAAGGAAAAACTGAACAGAGCTTGGGTCTAGATAGAAAGGAGGAAAAAATGTTAAGCATGATACTGCATGAAGAATTCTATTGATATTTGAAGATTACAGAATAAACATTAAGGGTACAAACTTGCAACCAGTAGGTAAGTAAGTTCTGAACAGCCAAGCAGAGCAATAGAATACTGTATCATAAAGTTCAGAGTTGCTAAAAGACTAGATCCTAAAAAAAAAAGAGAGAGATTTGATGCAATAGAGGTGCAAGCCTACACTGGTGGTGATCATATTACAATATATGAATGCATTAACTCAACACATTGGACACCTTAAACTTACAAATGCTAAACATCAATCCGATCTCAATAAAAACAAGAAGAAACATTATTATTTCCTCAAGAATCAGTGAGGATGTGGGGTACCCGGGTGGCCCGGTTGGTTAATCGTCTGACTCTTGACTTCAGCTCGGGTCACGATCTCACAGTTGGTGAGTTCGAGACCCATGTCGGCCTCTGTTCTTACAGTGTGGAGCCTGCTTGGGATTCCCTCTCTCACCCTCTCTGCTCTTCCCCACTCACTCTCTCTGTCTTTCAAAATACACACACACACACACACACACACAAAAGAATCAGTGAAGGTGTAAGAATGAGGGAGGACTTCCTTAATAACACAGAATCACCAATGAGAATTTACTCTGTGTCCAGCTCTGTGCTGAGACTTTCCCTTTCATGACCTCGACTAATCTTTATCACATTCCCATAGCATCACTGTTACAGTGATGAGGAAAAAAGGCCCAGAGAGATCAACTAGCTGTCCCAAAGGCACACAGCCACTCCAAGGAAAGCCTTCTCTGAAGGAAAAGAAGTAAAAAAACTAAGCATAGTATTCTAAGTATTCTGAGCATAGTATTCTTTTTTTTTTAATTTTTTAACATTTACTTATTTTTGAGAGACAGAGAGACACAGAGTATGAGTAGGGGAGGGGCAGAGAGAGAGAGAAAGACACAGAATCTGAAGCAGGCTCCAGGCTCTGAGCTGTGAGCACAGAGCCCGACGCGGGGCCCCAGCTCACAAACTGTGAGGTCATGACCTGAGCCGAAGTCAGATGCCCAACCTATGGAGCCACCCAGGTGCCTCCACTAAGCCTAGTATTCTATTTTCTCATTTAGGGTAACATACGAGGCACAGAGAGGTTGAGTTGTGCATGGCCTGCCAGCTAATACATGGCCAAACCAAGATTCAAACCCCGACTGAAGAACCCTGGTTCTTAAAATAGTTTTAACAATTACACCAACCTCATGAAGTGGCTGTTATCGAATGAGCTGACTTGTGTAAAATGCTTAGCACTGCACCCGGTACCCAATAAGCATTTAACAAATATTAATTAAATCTTTTAAAAATATAATTAAATATTACATTATTACTAAGATCAGACCCTGCTGCTTCTCAAAATGTGGAATACGAAGCTGATTGCTCAATGTTCTAGGAAAAATTCACGACCAGAGAAGGAACAGCTAATAAAATCATGGGCTCTTCAAGGACAGCTCTCAACTTGGATTTGAACACAATGGAGTTCTACGTGGCAATGAGAAAGAATGAAATATGGCCCTTTGTAGCAATGTGGATGGAACTGGACAGTGTGATGCTAAGTGAAATAAGTCCTACAGAGAAAGACAGATACCATATGTTTTCACACTTATGTGGATCCTGAGAAACTTAACAGAAACCCATGGGGGGGGGGGGAAGGAAAAAAAAAAGAGGTTAGAGTGGGAGAGAGCCAGAACACCAGATTTTTAACGCTCAGTATACTGGGCATGAAGTTAAGGAGAATGATTGGCCGAGAAGAAACTGAACCAAAAGTTGCCCAGGACAGTTGCCCAGGTAGTTGGCAGTGTAGCACAGGAGGAAGATCAACTTACACAAGCGCGTTGTTTTTTTTTGAGGAAAAGGAAGTAGAGTAACATATTTCTCGAGCTCCCTTTCCATCACTGACCAGGGTCCCTTCCTTGTCCTCTGAGCTCCCAGAAAAGAAACAACTTTCTTTACTTTATTACCAACAATAAGGAAAAATTTGTGCCTTAGGTGCAGAGAACCTAGGGATGGACAAGAGGCTCAGACCTGTGTGCACTCCAGTTGGTCTCCTGTTCAAGTTCTCGCTAATAAATTGTGGGCAATGATTTTTCCTTCCTTTTGAATAATCAGATTGTATTCCTGGTTTGGACTTTTGCAAGATGAAGGATGCTTGATCTCTCAGCCCGAGTCAAAGAGCAGACAGAGAATTCCTGTTTGATCTTTCGACGTTGCTTTGCTGTCTAAGATGAAATTGTGTGGACAGCAAGGCCAGCTTTGGGGCTAGCAACTTGTGCAATCAGCCCACACCCTGTGCTCAGAAGGACCCTGTGCTTGATTTAACGCTTTGCTGCCACTGTCTTGAAACTCTTAAGAATTTCATCTTTGGACGGATGTTTTGTACGTGAAATCCAATGAGACAATGACGAATATGTGTGAGCAGAGGAAATACACAGATTGTTCCTCCGTGCCTTCTCGCCCCTTTCATGAATAGCATTCGTGATGCCCCATGACCCTCGATGTGTGGAATTCATAGAGATTCAAGGAGAGCACAAGGGAAGCATGTTGCATCACTAGAAGGTGCACGTATGGAGAAGTGAAATAAAAACAGCTGAGTTACTTTTGTGCAGCATTTCCACTTTTGCTCAGAATAAACTACGTATGCTGGAATACGCATCGTGTGATTTCTGTGAACACGAGTTCAGTGCTCTTATATCTGCATCAAAAACGGCATTGCGCAACGTAAAGATGAATTGTGCGACGCGTGCTAACAGCTTACATTTTTAAGTTTTCTTTACCCGGAATGACATTAAATTGCCAAAAAGAGCATGGCTCGTTGAGAGAGAGAGAGTGTGTGTGTGTGGAAGAACAGAAAAAGAGCTTTGTATTTCAATGCCTTTAATGGCACTTTTTTCCTGTTCTGTGAGCAAGAGGCCCACATTTTTATTTTGCACTGAGTCTGCAAATGATGTAGCCAACCCTAGTTGATACGCCCCATGTGCCTGTGAGCAAGGGTGTTTCTGAGGCTCCCCTTTCTTGTTCGAATTCGTCCCATATGTCCTGAGTCACCACTTAGCCTAGGAAACTCCTGGTGTGTTTGGGGAGGTGAGACCAGTGACTGTCCCACTGCTTTGGAGTGGTTGGATCCCTCGTACCCATTACTCACTCCCTATACCTCTCACGCCTTGGCTGCACTAAACCACCTTCTTCTGTATTCCCAGAGTCCTCAGGGAACCCCGCTAGATCACTTCCTATTCTACGCCGGCTTGGCTTCTGTAGTTCTTCTTCCTCCTTTGACTGATAAGTAGTTCTTGGATGGTGAGGACGAGGACCCTGTGTCATCCATTCATCTTGTCAGGTCCAGACCTTGAACACAGGGCCTTGGCAGATGGCGGTCACTGAGAAACATGGTTAAACTAAGTTACATCTCCTCCCAGGGTTCACCTTCTCATCCCCCTTCACACACGTCCTCACACATACATAATAAAACCCTTTCTCCCCTGGTCCCTAATTGTAGAGGAGTAAACTGTTTTCTTGTCTTCTCAATATCCCAATGAACTAAATACAAGAGCAAATAGTCTGATTCTACCTCAGACATACTCCCTAGACGCCAAGAACAAACCCCTTTCTTCATCTTACGGCACCTCTCTGTCTGCCCTGCCTCCTATCTCAGAGAGAAATGGAAGACGCAAACAACAGGCTAGTGGTTTACAGACCAGAGTTTCGTACCCAGATTGGTCTCTAGCACATGCCCCTGGCCACACGAGTCAAGTTTTCTGAGTCTCAGTTTCCTCATTCTATTAAATAGTGTGATAATAGTATCCTCGGATAGTAGAGTTGTGATATACGCACGTTGTCCCTATCATGATTGCCAGGTATTTTGTGGACCCATAATACATAACTGATTTGTTTATTACTATTCCTGTCTTCAAGAAGTTTATATTATTAGGTGTCCCATCAGTGTTACATCCTCTGAATGTTTAGTTAAGAGCAGCCGAAGAGCAGAGACGCCTATAAAGCACCTGTTCCCTGAGCTAGTGAATAGGTTAAGCACTATGACTACGTACCGTGCTTCTCTTATGAAGAAGATTCGGCGGATGCACTGGAGCCTGAAATAAACATCTCTACTCTATGATGATAAGTAAAGAATAGGCACCCTAGGCTGGGGGAAAAATGTAAGCAAGGTATGTACGTGAGTTTGTTCTTATTCATGGTTATACCAGTCTGTGTACATAGAGTAGGCAGGGGGCAAAGGGGTGAGTAACCCAAGAACGTTTTGTTTGGAATGCTGGGCTAGAATGCTCTAGGCTCTGTAGTTGTATGAACCGGTCACTACCAAGCCTTGGCCAACGAATTTTGTTAAATGTACTTATGCGTCAGTAGACAATTAGGCTACACTCTATGGTCTGAATCTGAGCATGTGGGGACTATATTCCTTTATTTTAGGTCTCCCTTCTAGCAGGCCAAGAGCTGCTGGCTTAATTACCTTAAGAGTAGTAAGCATCAATGTCCAGGAATATCCTTGGTCCTCTGATGGCCAGAGGGTCCCCTGATTCGCTTTCTCTTAAAATTCCACTTCTCAGAGCGGAATTTTAAGAAGGCATTTTTAGGAGGAATCCTTTATTTCTCGATATTTAGTGAGCACCTACTTTGAGAACAGAAGATTAGTAAGTTACTGTCCCTCAGAAAACTTAACAGTCTTTCACAGAGTATCAGAAAAAGGTACCAATTTATTTCACTAATGACACAGTGGACTTCCTGAACTCAACATTCGGACTCATGTTGCAAACTGTAAAATTAATATTTAAAGCCACAGGCTGTGTGTGTGTCCGTGTGGGGGGGGGAGGGGGGAGGGGAGGCAGATGACAGCTGATGAGGGTAAAGTAAGCCGAGATTCAAAGGAGATAAGGTGACAGTGGCAGTTAATGAGTCAGCAGGTGCTGGTGGCAATGACTTCAAGAACTGGACACAGAAGCAAAAACTATTTTTAGATTCCACTTTCTGTTAATGCCAACTCTTTGCCAAAGAGCATAGGTTTTTCTTTACAGACGGAGGGCCTCCTTTTCCGGCTTTTCTCGTCCTTGCCTGTAAGTAATCTTTGGAACAATGAGTATTTCAGACCTGTCTCAAAATTTTTTCCAGGATCTAACTTTGCAGTGATTGGTCTGCTTCTTATGAACACAAGAAAATTCCTTATTTCGCTAGTCATTTATTCGATTTTCTTTCTTAGTCTTCTCTAGGATGGCCTTAATGAGGACAGAGTATTCCTGAAGGTCCTTTCTGGCCACATGGAGAGACTATTCTCTACAGACTCTGTTCTGTGTACGCTCTCCATTCCTATAATGGAATGCCAGCGATGTTACCTGGAGCAGCCTGACGGATGCAACAATATGTGTATTCATCGGAATATTGAATAGTGAAACGATTCTACAGCACAGGCTTTGTGATCTGTTGATCACAAGCCCTGAGATTCTAGCTTTATCCCCCTCCGCACATCACCCTCTACCCCCAGAACAAGCATTTTATTGCACGTTCCATGGCAAGATTTATGACAATTATCACCCAAATCCATAATTAGCAAGTGGTAACAGATAGGCAGATAGATCCACTTAGAGTGACACCTTTGACAGATTGACACCCCCTCCCTTTAAAAACACCTGCGAGGCTTCTCATTTTAAATGTGACTATACTCACACAGCGTTGGCAAGCCTCGTCTCGTGTTCACGGAGGAGGAGGGGGCTATAAAAGCAACATGTTCTCACAAGCATGGCAGAGCCCATGCATAAACCATTTGGCTTTGCAATTAAAAACAGGTTTGGCTTCCCTCTGCATCGGTTAGACAACGTCAAAGCAACATTCGTCCCGAAAACGTTCCCTTGTGAATTCCAATGAACTGTGAGTCTTGGGTTTCTCTTTGTTTGCATGTCTTGAGATTGAATTTTTGGAAGGGGTCTGTGTGTTTCTTTCCGGGGGTAAAGCGTTGATATGTATGTTTTGAATCACTGCTACCACCTTGGTCGCTGACACTTTCCATTCTGTGTTCCTTGCATACACGGTTAGCATTTTGGATTCGTTCCGTCAGGCTCATTACCACAGGTAAATTAACTCTCCCAGTCTGATCCTCTTGCCCTAGGAAACGAGCGTTCGTTCTAAAGACCTGCCTAAGCAATTGACTCGCACAGACTGGCCCTGAGCTTCAAAGATACTGAAAAACAGAAATGTGTTTATTCCTAGGCAGTACCGTAAACTTGACTACAATGATGTAATGATGGCTAATTACATCTTTATCACTGTCATTCCTGGATGGTGCACTTGACTGCTGGATCCCATAGTATTTGGAGAAATCACTACTTCACAGCTAAAACCCTTCCCCTTGCCATACAACGACGAGCTTAGAAGATACGACACAGGCCAATCCCAGTTGCAGTGAAATCATCTATTTTTTACGAGATAGTTGGCTTCCTCTGTTTTTTCTCTCATTCTTTTCCCCGTTTAATTAAACAGAAAGAAACAAAAGAGATTGCCGTTGAGTGTTTGCTGCAAAAGACAGTTTCGAAAGTTCTGCCACAGAAGAAATCGCAAAGTTGCAAAACCTTTGTGCGATTCACAAACCAGCAGAAGAGTTCCACTCTGCCTGCGAAGAGATCTCAGCACGAGAAGAGGCCACCAGCACCCAGGCCCATCCACTGATACACAAAGTTCCGTGACAAGACAATATGGCACAAACGTCAATTTGTCGATACTAATGGTGAGGATCAACATTAATTAAAAGACAGAGACAGACAAAAAAGAACAATTAATGTCAGTGCCACGTACTTGATGTAAAAGTTACCATGGAACGATGCTTCCCCTGTTTAATTTACAATTCTCACCAAACTCCACTTGAGAAATTTTAACTTCTTGAGTTATTTATTTAGTTTATTATATTCAGTCTCTTTGGGCGAAATTATCTTCTCTCACACTACCCCTCCAAAAGTTATTCAATGGAGTAATTGCTAAAATACAGAAGGACTTTTTACTGAATCATTTTGAAGTGCATAATTTGGCATAAAGGTAAAACATTTTTAGAAAGTATGAAGCAAAAACATTATCAGAACAAAGTAAATAAAAATATGCTAACACGTATAATAGCATGTGTGATTGCATTGAAAAACTTAAAAAAATGTTGAATCTATTTTGTCATATATTTTAGTCAGATGCATGCACATAATTTCATATTTCTCACAAAAAAATATGTGTTGCATGTTTTCGGTCTGTGGACTCACAGTGAATAGAAAAAGAAAATACGTGTTCTTAAGTATGAATTTTTATATTTGCCTTGAGGAAGGAAATCAATTCCCTCAATTAACAAGGTATTAACCATAAATAAATATTTTCCATTTTCATTAATTCCATGTACTGGAAGTTTTTTATTGACTTGGGGCTCCCTTTTGCTGGACTGTGTGTTTTATAACTGTATACATTAAAGGTAGAGCATAAGAAGTAATGTTAAATTCAGTCCAGCTAAGGCAGAGAGATAAACTCACCCTCCAATGTCACGAAAATCGCATTACTACTTTGTAAAAAAAAAAAATTATGCCTGTAAAAATAAAGTAGCAATACACGTGTATGCAAATAAAATAATTCCACAAATCTTTATGTAACTCGAGTCTTCTCCATTTGTCAAAATATTGCTTAATATTGACACGTTTCTTGATGAGCAAGGAACTATCAATTCATTTTTCAATTCTCGATGGGAGGGGAAAGAAAAGCTATGCTTTTATAAGCGTATACATTTCACTAGAGCAGTCACCTTACGTGAGTATATTCTTTATTAATTCAGTGCTAACAGCTTCGTCTCACGGTTGTGGATCCTCTGGTTGTGTTCCCAAATACCCAACAAATGACGCGATAAAGTGACTAGAGAAGGCTACTGAGTTAGAGAAGGGTTAAGTAATGAACTGTTCAGAACTCACTTTGGAATTGCGAGAATTAGTTTTTGCGAGAGCTCCAGGAGGCCAAATGTGAAGGAGTCGTTCCAGGAGAGGGTTGGAGACTCAGAAAGTTCCCCAAGAAAATTCCTAGATCTTAATCACGAGCCTACATTTCTGTAAATCAAACGACCTCCATGTAAAGAAAAGGTACACACATCATTATATCATGATAGGGATGCGTCAGAACCGCAAAGTCCCACGGCCGAAGGGATTCTCAGCACCTGGAATTTACATAGCAGTCTCTACAAAGTTCTGTCGGCCTCTTCGTTCTGTTTTGTTTTCAAGCAATACAGTCAACCTGAGGGGGCAGACTCCGGTTTCCTAAACTTACGGGAAGTCATATTTCCGAGGAAGCTTTCTTTCTGGAAACAAAACAAAATGAAAGCTTCTGTATTTTGGAACCACCTCCCTTCTACCGCTTATATAACGCAGAACATGAATAAGCAGGCACGTCCTCCCTTTGCCCCTGTGGTTTCGAGCCAGGGACGGAGCCTCAGAGTGAAATTCTGTGTCTCTTCCTTTTCATTGTGGGTCCCACACCTCCTCTAAAAACATGGCTGAAAGCACAGACTTACCACACAGGTGTGGGTTCGAAGTAGCTAGTAAAAATGATTTTAAAACACTCGGAAACTGCCAAGCTCTGAGAAAACGCTTATTAAAGACTAATAAAATTGTGAAAACGGAGGAGAAAACATCCAGTCAACTTTTTTTTTTTTTTGCGCACTTTAAGGAAGTCGGTTTGGTCTCCACGTACGTGGGCCTGGCCGTGGTGGATTCGGGCAAGAAAAACGAGCTGGGCCGTGATTTCACAATAGAGGGAGGGCCAGGGAGGGTGAAAACAGCAGCTCAGGATGCGCGAGGTCACCCATGAAGGCACAGTCACCTCCCCCCTCTGCCATTCTAATTGTGCACTCTCACAAGTGGAATAAAAACCCTGTGCACCTCCCTGGGCACCCCCAGGGAGGGTCCACGCTCTCCCCGCTCAACCAAGTATGAACATTGTCCCTGGAGACGGACGGTGGTCAGGGAGTCTCTTCCTGCCAGAAACCTGGACCGCGAGGCAAGCGACTGAGCGAACTGGGTGGTGTTTTGACAACCAGTCTGGGACTGTTTCGCCTACGGTGACCCTGATGGCCACCACCATGGTCTTAGGGCTCCCGACGCTGTCGCTGGATCGTCTTCTAAGAACATAATGGTTTCACAAAGACCAAAAGGAAAGGATCTTTTCCCCCAATTTGGTGGCATGTGTAGGCTGTTTAATTTTTTTATTTAAACATTATTTGAAGCTACAAAATGATTTTGTAAAGCTAACTCAATTAAACAGCTGAATTCTCTGTGGCTACTTCGTTCCTGAGAATGTAGTGACTCCAGTCTTTATTCGGTAGGCACACTTTTCAAACCTGCTTAAGTCTAAGAATCTCCCAGGATGTTTGTTGAAAATACACATTCCTGAGCACCGCCCTAGACCCAAGGAATCAAAATCCCTAAAAAGGAGTCCCGAACATATACAGTTTTGTAAGCATTGCAGGCGTTGCTTATGATCAAGCAAGTTTGGGAAATCCAAGTTAATTTGAATAGATTCAGTGCTGGAAATAACAAAATGCCCCAAATGAAGAAAGAGAGCGATCTCTATTATGTATCTCCAAGAAGCACAGCGATCTCTTTCCTTGGAGACTTTCTGAGGTCTGGTGTATAGATTTAGAGATAGCACAACCCACCAGGAGTTGCTGTGCAGTTCAAACATGCACAAACACATACGCAAATATTTTTAAAAGCAGTCTCACAAGCTTTAGGGAAGTATCCAGGACAGAAATTATAAGCAAAGAGCCTC
Source organism: Prionailurus bengalensis (assembly GCF_016509475.1). Classification (NCBI taxonomy): domain Eukaryota; kingdom Metazoa; phylum Chordata; class Mammalia; order Carnivora; family Felidae; genus Prionailurus; species Prionailurus bengalensis. The sequence goes on along the minus strand of NC_057358.1, from coordinate 7,682,573 downwards.
AAACATAGTGGTCAAAAAAAAAAAAAAAAAAAAAACCAAAACTGCTAAACAATGTTAAATGAAAGAGAAAATTATGCAGTCACATAATGATATCTAATTATCCAGCTACTTGGCATCTCATGAGAATCTAGCCCAATGTAGTGAATTTCGTGTATTGTGTAGATGGGAGCCTAAGCAGTGTGTGTTTGTATAGATATTCGGGTAGGAGTCCAAGAACGCAGCTTCTAAGGACAAAAGCTGGTAAGAGTTTGTTGCTTTGAGTGAGATAGAAAGGAGCAGTTACAAAAAAATATAGTGCTTTCTTTTCGGGATTATTACTTCTGAACTGAAAATAATATTCATTGCAAAGCCAAGAAACGCCAAGAAATATGTCATAGGAAAATGATTATCTTTTTGTCACTATTTGATTAAGAAAACGGTGTCCAACTACCCCACATCACAATAATTAATAAGTTCTGATGTTTGGTAGAGAAGACAAAGTTATCCAGGCTGCCTAACGCAGAAGTTTACATAACAAACAAGTAAAGAAGAGAAAACAGAACAAAACAGGATGAGTTCAGTTGGGCCAATTCCTACAAACTCACTGTACTACAATCTCCTCTAAGGTAATACCTCTTATAAGTCAAATAGCCCTTCCTACCCCCCATCTCCACCAAATCCACATGAAGTTGAAGCAGTGGGGCGCAGATGAACACTGTTTTATCTCACCGTGCAATTAAGATTCTAGGTATTTCTCCCAGAGACTTCTTCTGAGTAAATTGCTACTACCACTGACCATAGGAATACTCTCTTTTGGTGTATCACAAACATAGCAATATTGAATAAATCAATGGCTTCGTATCGCCTTATTACAAACACAGAAACTGAGGTACAGTTGGCTGATTTGCCTGGGCTCACAGGAGCTGGAAGGGATTTTTAGATCAGAGAGGCCAGTCAATATTCCAGAAATACCCGGCGACAAGCAGGGAGCGAACGGTAATTACTGTCATTATGAGTTTTATCTGTATATCCAATTCAATAATCGTCATGTACATAAAACTTCACAAAGGGAAAAACCACGATAAATAATGTAATGCCAAAGTAACAAAATGAAATTTCCACCTCTAGAAATTTTAGTGACTTTGACTACAGTGGCAATCTGTATCCCAGATCATTGCTTGGCCTTTCACTTAGCTTAAATGCCTCTAGGGGATCCTAATAGCTATATGATATGTTTGCTTTGGAATCAGATACCTGGAACTGTTAGCAGATGGCCTGAACACTCGCTGATAAATTCGACCTTGTCTGTTTGCTTATTTGTTACCTGCATGTTGTGATTGAACATTCCCACTCAAAGATTGGCTTTAAAATTAAAAGCGAGAGTCTGGAAAATTGTTCAGATGATATTCATAGGCTGAGGTCAACGGTAGTACCTTAAGTCTATTTCCAAATGGAGATAAAAAAGGAAACCTAACTGCCTCTCCATTCGTTTTTATTTACCCATAGACAGAGAACAGTTAAAGACTTCCAGAGAGCCCCAATCCGTTGTGAAAACAAGGTTTAACCCCCAAACTGTGTCTGCTTTTTCCTCATTTCTCTGGATTTGGCTGCAGGAAAGTGCGAAGCGAGATCAAACAGCAAGCCAAGGAACTTCTTTTTCATCTGTTCTCATCTCCCCATCCCCACCCCTGCCAGGCCACCAGCGTGAGCCAGGCGATGTTGTGAATCCAGGGAGAGTTTATAGGCAAGAGCATAATGTCTCCCAGACTCCCAGCAGAAGACACCCGGAGTTGCTTCAAATGCCAACAGTCCCGGGTTTCGGCACACCAAACCACTGAGACAGGGGAGAGTCCAGCCAGACAGAGGACCCAGCATCTCACACTTCTTTTGTGGCCAGCGGAAACGTCCAGTAAATGGCGACCGCACAGCCCCTGGACAAGAGAAACCCATGCGTACAAACCCACATGAAAAAGAGGGCCCAAGCGTAGCATCGGTCAGGCATCAGATACCCACTGAGAACCCACGAGTATATGTAGCATATGGCCACAAGGAGAAAAATCAGCCTAAGATACGGTCCAGCCCTCAAGGAGTTTATAATCTCCGTGAGCAGATGAGATTTAAACATTTGAGAGCATCTTTGCCAAAAAAGTGACACATGAAAGGTACACAAATATAACTGTAGCAATAAATACATCCTTCGGCATTTCTAAAAAAGTGAGATCACAGGCTCCCGACGTGGCCGGGAAAGGAATAAATTACACAGGTTGAGCAGTTACAGATCTAAGGGAAGTGGGGGGTAGGACAATAATTATTTCTGATGTTAAGGATTTACCCTCACATCTCATTGTCCCTGACCCACCTTACTTCATTGAAGATACTCTCTAGCCAGTGAAAAGCTGAGAGGTGAGATCGCCATCCCAGAGGAAGTAGCAACAGAAACAAACATTCAAAGGTGTTTTTCCTTTTGTTAGGTTTTCAATTTGCTTGATTTGACTGATTTCCTCCCTGTAGAAATGTTTGAAGCTGGATGTGCTGACTGCTCTCGGAAGGACGAGGCGGGGGTGTTGAGGAAATCTCTGAGCACGCTGAATAATTACGCTCTGCTTTTCTGCATATACACTTCTGATATCACAGTAATGGTAGTCGTAACAAGTCAGTGCAGATTCGCAAAAACAAAGTTAATGAAGAAGCGAAGACTGCATTCAACTCGTCATTTTTTTTTAAGTTCCTTTGTTATGTCTCGCCGTTCTCGCCCAAACTTCCTCCACAATTCTCTACTTGTTTCTAACATTGACTTAATGTATTCAGACGCTTTATCCGCCGTACATTTTTCACAATTCAGCTCTGACAGGAATGTCTCTTTAGCCCTGTGGCAGATAGAAACCCATACTTTCGCAGCTGCCCACAATGCATGTGGGTTACCAAGGTCATCTCCGTGGCTATTGCAAACATAGAAGAGCTAACTCCCCACCTCAAAAATAAAAATAACAAAAGGATGGAGAAAGAAAGGGAAGGAAGGGAAGGGAAGGGAAAAGAAAGGAAAGGAAAGGAAAGGAAAGGAAACAAAAGGAAGGGAAACAAAAGGAAAGGAAAGAAGAAAGAAAGAAAGAAAGAAAGAAAGAAAGAAAGAGAGAGAGAAAGAAAGAGACAAAGGGGGTAAGGGGGGAGAGACAGAAAGAGAAGAAAAGGAAGGAAGGAAGGAAGGAAGGAAGGAAGGAAGGGAAGGGAAGAAGGAAAGGAGAGAGAGAGAAAAAGAGAAAGAAAGAAACAAAGGGAGAGAGAGAGAAAGAACAGAACAGTAAGCGTGTATTGTTTCACAGCCCTGTCTTGGCTTGTCACAGATATTTCCCTTGACTGAAATAATAGTGCAATAAAGTTACAGCATCAGTTACTTCAACAGCAAGCCTCCCACCCACACAACCTGCCACTCAAATGTCTTGCTTGTTTTTCTTGTTACCTTATTATGATCAGTCTCTTCGTCAAGTCTCAGTTTGACTAACCTGTCGCCATAGGTAGTACTAGTCGATCAACTTTCATCCCATTTAACAAAAGAAGACCATGGCCTTGAACGCTCCTGCCTCCTCCACTACCCTCAAGGTTCAGCCAGATGATCTCGCTCATCAGTGGTGTCTGAGACTGAGGGGCCCTTTAGGACCACAGACTCTTTTTCTTTAGTCCTTCCTTTTATAATGAAGATGTTGCTTGAGAGAAGTTGTCAACTTAGCATTCGATCCATTGAGACATATATTAAGGACAATGTCTTTTTCCCTTCTTCACCTTTACATTTGGAGGAAGGACATTCCAGCAACTTGTAAGGGAATGAGGAACCCAAACTGTGGCCAGAAATAAAAATGATAATACTGACACTGACATGTTGCTCACTGTATGCCAAGCACAGTTCTGAGAAGCTGGCCCCAGGCCACTGGAGAACCGCTCATCACACTTCAGTGCTGTGGGTGCTCTAATTACCCCCACTTTATAGACCAGAACCTTAGGGTGCAGAGAACTGCTTGTTTTGCCCAAGGTCACATGCACAACAGGTAAGTGACACAGTCAGAATGGAAATCCAGGCAGCTCGATTCCAGATTTACACTCTGAACTCCTACCGTTCTGCTGAAAACAAGTCACGAGCAATTGCTTAGCAGTTTTGGTGCAGTTAGAACATTCATGAAATCTGGTCCAGGTAAAAATTCTAAGTACAAAAAGTCATGGGGGGAGAAAATGGCAAAAGGGCTTGAGGAGTGATTGCCCCCAATCCATCATTAAACCCTGAGACTCTGAATCCGTGTATCGAATTTTCTACACCTCAAGCCACATATGGATAACTATGTTTCAGATCCAAGAAGCACTGAGCTGGGTTTCCTCGTCCATGTCCACGTAATGGAAACAACAGTACCCTACCTTGTAGGGTTGCCGTGAGGATGAAGGTAATGCGTGCAGAGCAAAGCCCCTGGCATAGAGGCCGACACATGATACGTGATCAATACGTAGCAGCTACTACTTATAACTGTTATTGGATTGCTTCCCTGTCTTCCTCACTATCAGATTTACCTCGCGCTTCGGTATCTACTCTCACTTCAGAAAGCAAATAAATGTTCCCACTCACCCATCAAAACAAACCACAATGCTATGAAACGATATCCTCAACAGAACCCCTATTGGGAAACAGGGAATACGCAAGCCAGTATTTCCTGGACTTAATAATCAGCTCTCAAACGGAGCACTTATACACGATGGTGAAAGTTGTTTTAGAAAGATCTGTTAGAGCAGATACAAAGATGGAAACTCGGATAGGCGTGCTGACTGAAAGAAGAAAGTTACAGCCATGTAGTTCTAATTAGATAAGGCACATCCAAATACATTTACGACTTGGGAACGTAACTCCATGAGAGCAACTTTCTCCTGCGCAGGCTTCTCTTCGGCCTGATTTTCTCCGCCTCCCCCTTCCCTTCAGGGAAGGAGAACAGATGTCAAAGCACGTGAAGGACCACAGCTTCCAGACTTCACGGAAAAGGGCCAGGCGAGGCCAACTGCCTAGCTTTTTTTCCCATTGCTCCGGCCTTGGCTTTTCCCCATTCCGCTTCAAACACAGAGTTGGAGTCTTCCTTCCAGTGGTCACAGAGGCCGCTGGGTTCCAGGCACAACCCAAGAGGGTGTTTCTCCTACCTCGATACGGACAATGTAAAGTTCATTACAGCGCAAACGTCAAGGGCCGCACCTAATCTAATTCATACATCCGGATTTCTATTTCCCACACTGAGAGATCAAACGTCCATTCGAGTAGATGTGACCAACAGAGATAGGTTTAGACCCGCACGTGTCTTCGTCTGTATCTGTATATTTGTGTGCCTGGATTTGTATGTGTCCGTATACACATGTGTCCAAACATATGTGTGCCCATCTGTGTGTCATCTGAGGGTGTATCTGCCTATATGTGTCCGTGCATTTCTGTGTCTCTCTTTATCAGTTGTGTCTGTAGGTGTTTGTGTGTCTGTGTGATGTGACTCAGTGTCTGTATGTCAGTGGGCTTGTATGCTGTGCACATCTGTGTGTGTGTGTGTGTGTGTGTGTGTGTATACACATGCATGCCCGTGGGAGCAGCGATGCAAAAATAAACGCAAACGCGTTCTAGAGCACAATGTTGCTGTTTCAGAGACCAGCCCCGGATGCGCACTTGATCCAAGCTTGGTCTGAGCAAGGTTAGCAAAAGAGGGGGAAGGAGAGTGGATGGGCCAAACGTGCAAGAGCCAAGGACCCGGATGCGTTTGTGGCTGCACCTGATTCACGCCACTACCGCCCACACTGAGTGGACCGCCTTCTCACGCACTTTTGAAGGGATGTATGAGAGCATATCCCTGGGGCCACGGCGGTTCCCACTTGAGACATGAGTCCTGCACACATCCTACACTTGACCAAAGGAAATATATTTCCCTGGAAATGTTGGCGCAAAATGACAACACTATTACGCGAAAGGTGAAGAGTCAGGAATGACGCAGATGGAAACACGGACTTGACCGAAAGAAACCTGCAGAGCGGCTAACTTAACATGCCACTGTCATTGAGTGCAGCAACTGTCCTGTGCAAAAGACATCTTCTGAGCTATTAATAAAAGTTCCTGGAGAAACGTGAACAGTGGTTGACTGCCAGGTGCTCTTACGAATAAGATTTAACCTGATGTGATAAGGCTGAAGATACTTAGGACAGCTGCTGACAGTCTCAGAAGAGGGAGACACCCTCACAGAAATACAGCCTTTGCTTTGTAAAATCTCATAGAAGAAATAAGGTGACACCTCTCGAGACCTCTAATCGCGAAGCTTTGGGGAAGACCGGAATGGCTTAATTAGCCACTGATTAGCTTTTGATGAGAGATAGCCTCTTCGAAAATATTTGAATTCACCAGCTTGATAAAAACTTTTACACACCAAGTCTGGTCTCTCATCGGGAAGCTAATACCCAGGATGATTTCTCCAGGTATTTTTCTTCTCGAACATTCACTGATCATTATCCTTAGGATAATTCTGCAAGAGAGCAGAATTCTAAACAGCCCCAATCCCCATCCCAGCCCTATGCTTGCATGAAAAATTATTTTTTGGGTGGCTTGAAGAGGAGCTAAAGAAAAAGAACAAAGGTGATCTGAAAAGTAACTTTGGAAAAGTTTGAGAGCCAGAATGACTAGGTGTGTGTGCGTGTGTGTGTCTGTGTGTGTGCGTGCGTGTAACTACAATAATTGATATCAGGGCACATTTTTTTACAAGGTCCTGGGCTGGTAATCACAAGACCTGAATTCTACTCTTTACCCTTCACTGATTTCCTGATTGGCCTCTGGCAAGTTGCTTCAAGTCTCCTCAGGGTGGTTTCAAGGGCCCCTCTTGGCCAAGTCGTGTTGATTTGAATCCTTTCTCAACCACTTCATAGTTGTGTAACTTTAGGCAAACTACTTCACCTCTCGTGCCTCTGTATTCTTGTCAGAGTGTAGGGGCACCTGGGTGGCTCAATCGGTGAAGCGTCGGACTTTGGCTCAGGTCATGATCTCACAGTTCGTGAGTTCGAGCCTCGCGTCGGGCTCTGTACTGACAGAGAGTCTGGACCTTGCTTTGGATTCTGTCTCCCTCTCTCTGCCCCTCCCCTGCTTGCACTCTCTCTCTTTCTCTCAAAACTAAATAAAAAACATTTAAAAAAAATAAAAAGAGCTCACAGGGTGGCGGAGAAGGGCAAATGAGGTAACAAATATAAAACACTGTTTGGAGCGTCAAAAATCCTAATAAATATTAGCCATTGTCATTAGCTCTGACTCACATTCTCCTCAGGTAGAGCAGGAGAGGGTCAGAACAGATGATCTAATGAATTCTTTCAGTCTTCAGGAAAACCGTCATACAGAATACAGCTAATAAGCCAGACTCCCAGAGCCCCTACAGCCACAAGGAACCCACCTGTGATCTTACTCACCAAAGCTCATCCCTCCGTGTTGTGGGTTGGTCGCCCCGGCCCTCCTGATTCCTCATCTGCCTGCGGTTCTGACGACCATGTTTATCTGATTTCTCAGACTACAGTAAATTAGATGCCCGAATTAGGAAGGAGAAAGAATGTTGGAGGCAAGAGAGATTGCAAACAGTCTGATGTTAAGAGAGTTAACAATTGCAATCACAGAATGAAGTATGTGCCCCGCCGTGACTCCGTCATTAAAACATTCTTGAAATACGTTGAGTAAACCGTTCAAGGCAGCTATTAACTCTAGAGCTATTTCTATTAAAAATTACTCACATTTTGGGGCACCTGGCTGGCTCAGTTGGTTGAGCGTCCGACTTTGGCTCGGGTCATGATCTCACGGTTCATGGGTTTGAGCCCCGTGTCGGGCTCTGTGCTGAGAGCTCAGAGCCTGCAGCCTGCTTCAGATTCTGTGTCTCCCTCTCTCTCTGCTCCTCCCAGCTCGTTTTCTTTCTTTCTTTCTTTCTTTCTTTCTTTCTTTCTTTCTTTCTCTCTCTCTCTCCCTCCCTCCCTCCCTCTCTCAAAAATAAATAAACTCAAATTTTTTTTGGAAAAATTACTCACATTTTATAAGCTAGGGGATTATCGGTTTCTGATAATTTCCTTTTTTGGCAAGATGGTATTGGTTATTATTGAAGCCTCTCTTCAGATTTGCTGGCCCTCTTTCATTTCTCCTGGCTGGGCATCTCCAGACCCACAATGGATGAGGCAGGGCTGTGCAGAACTCGTTTTTTGTTCCCAATGGGGAGGTAGATACAAGGCGAGACTATCAGGCCAGGTAATCAGCACCGGCTCCACCAAACCCTCCCCCACGTAAGCCTGATGACTCTTCTAGCACCACGAGAATATCTGTTACGATATTTCCAGCACACGATGATAGAAAGCCCCATCACAAAATGCCTTCAATATCAAGGACATTTATTGTTTCACATGATTGCAAGTCCGGAGAGTGAAAGCTTCCAGGCACAGTATGATCAATGGCACAAGAACGTCAACAAAGACTATGTTTCTTTCTCTTGCCTGCCTACCGTCCTCAACACCCACTTCATCTTACGGGTGGTTGCCCTGTAGTCCTCCTATGGTGTCAGTGAAATTGGAGCTGTGAGCTCTCTTGTTTGTGTCTAGTAAGATGAAGAGAGAAGGCTCTACCTCAAACGCTGAGTGTAAGTCCTTCCCTCAGCCTGTCAGGGGGATTCCAGTCATAGACCTATCCCTGGACCAGTAAGAGAACCAGTAAGATTGTCTCCCATCAGGCGTGATCTGCTCCTAGAGTGGAGAACGAAGTCGTCTGTTCCTTTGTCATCTGGAAGAGGGGTAAACACATAAATGACTGGGACCCTTACAAAGGAATACAAGGGAATAGGTGTCGGGTGGGTAACTGAAAGTTTCTACGTCACAAAGTAATAATAAAATTCACTACTGGATTATTAAAATGGCATTTCCATTTTAATCTACCTGTACTCTCCTTCCTCAAAGCATTCGTGTCCGGTGGTTATTAGAATAAAAATCGTGAAGACGGTGGGCAAAGGCATTCTCCCATGAATTATTTCTATTTCTCCTAGGACTCCACTATTTTAATTTAAAATCAAGCACCAAGATCTTTCAACTTTTTATATGCCACCTAAGAAATGTGATGGCAACTCCCACAAAACCAAGCTTTATTAAGAGAAAGCAATCTGGAACGTGGATAGATTTCATTTCCCTAAGGGCAAAAGAATATGCAGTGTAGTAGATCCATTTGATAGGGAAGAAATATGTAGAATAAAAGCGAGAGCATGATACAGTGGGAAAAGTCTCAGACCAGAAATGGGAGGATTTTTGTTTTTGACCCACCTCAGCCACCGAAGAATTGTGTCCGTGTAAGTCCTTTAAGAATAGAACTGAATTGGAGGTTGCAAAATGGCACCCCATAAGCTCAATCTGGCTCTATTGTGAATTTCTTGGTGGAGCGGGGAGGGGGACGGAGGGTAACATCCACTGTCTAGCTGTATGTGACATAACCCTCCCGTTGAAGCATAGTGACAGAGCTCCTGAGAGTAAACACAATCAACCACCAAAATTCAGGAATTATATACAATGGTTCAGAGTCATATACAATGAAAATAGGCTTAGAAGTTATCCCCAGAGCCACCGAAGACCCATTATATCATCAACATATCAAAAAATAAATGTTTTCATTCAGAATTACTGAATGCCAGGGATAATTGCAAGATAGTTCATATAACTCAAGCCAAAATCTTTTTTATCATCCTGTATTATATGACCCTGGCTGTTAAAAGAAAAAAACGAGGGTAGTGTTTTAAAGGGACAATCTGGGGGTGCCTGGGTGGCGCAGTCGGTTAGGCGTCCGACTTCAGCCAGGTCACGATCTCGCGGTCCGTGAGTTCGAGCCCCGCGTCGGGCTCTGGGCTGATGGCTCAGAGCCTGGAGCCTGTTTCCGATTCTGTGTCTCCCTCTCTCTCTCTGCCCCTCCCCCGTTCATGCTCTGTCTCTCTCTGTCCCAAAGATAAATAAACGTTGAAAAAAAAATAAATAAAATAAAGGGACAATCTGTCAAAACGGCTACTCTGATTTTTCTTTTTTAGTTTATTCAGAGAGAGAGAGAGAAAGAGAGAGGGGGAGGGACACAGAGAGAGAGAGAGAGAGAGAGAGAGAGAGAGAGACAATCCCAAGCAGGCTCCACATGGACAGTGCAGAGCTCCATGCGGGGCTCGAACTCACAAACTGTGAGATAATGACCTGAGCTGAAACCAAGAGTCGGATGCTTAACGGACTGAGCCACCCAGATGCCCCAACTCTGATGTTTGAATTTCATGAAGTCCATCCATGTGCTCTAGCAGTACAAATTACCTCTTCCTGGAATCGGAAGGATTGGCCATGTATACACATAGATGCCACTTTAGCTCAGTTTACTTGCAAAAGAGCACCTGACTCGGTCTCATCACGCGATAGTGAGGCCTTTGTCTAGCTGGGAAGCTTTGCTCCTTCAAAGAAGCACCACCAGCCACAGCGCTCCTCTGGGCCCGTGGAATGTCTTTCCTGATGCATGTGTCAGAGCCTATGCAAAAGTGCAGCCAATGCATTTCCTTTTAACTGCTCAGAACTATTCATCAGCATTAAAGGTTTTTGGCACATGTTGAACATTACCTAATCATATTGTCGGTACAGAAGCTTTTAGCATCTCGTCACTGTTCATGGTGAGCCATCCTCAATGTTGTAATATCACTGATATCTCCAGAAGATAACCCAAAGTTGTCTACTGGCTATATAATTTGTAAGATGTTAATACAGACTGGAATGATCAGAAGACAAAATTATTTTTATCATCTTTTCCTGATAGTGGTGTTGATAAAATTTAAAAGTGGCCTCGGGGGCGGCTCCCTTGAGTACCGGTGTGTGTTTGTCTGCTTATGTGTTTTAAACAAGTGACTTAAACTGCCAGGTGGGCTAATCATTTTTCACTCTTTGCCAAAGACTTGCCTACTTCCTGACTCTAGGGTCAGCTTCTGACATTCGCTCTCTCTTGTTGGAAAAAGTTGCTATTTTCAACGTGTTAGTCCTTGATCCCAGTGAGTGTCAAAGAATGAACCTCAAAGAAATTTTCAGGAAAGTCCCAAGAAAAGTTTGAAGAGTGTGCCTCCATTAGCAGATAAAACAGTTTCCAAAGATCCTTAGTAAATTGCTTTCTGAAAACCCAAGCAATTCAATTAAAAAATAACACATAAATCCTGCATTAAACTTTTGTTGCTTAAATGCAGTTGCTCTCTGCCAGAGCCCGAGGGTTTTCCCAAGCAGTGATTAGGAAAATGAGCAAAGTGATCCTTTTGACCGCATTAATTGATCTGTACAGTGGAATTTCAGAAATCTTTTACTGAACTAATTATGTAATTTTAAAGCTAATCTGATGAAATAATTAAGGAAAAAAACCCCACAACTTTTCTGGGTCCTTTAGATTAACATTTCAAAGCTCTCCAACATCTGGCCCACTTGCCCTTTACAATATTTTCAACATGGCGTCATTGCATAAATGTGCATTCCAGCCATCTGGGTCTTGGCCCTCCCTCCTCTTTGCCGTCGTTCACCACGTGTCCTGGCTTGAGGTGTTTTCATTTGTCTTTATCCTCTTCTTGGCGAAACTCAAGTCCTGCTTCCTCCAGAAAGTTTTTGCAAATGGCTTCCTCTCTGAACCCCTACGGTACTGATCATCTATTCCACACATTGTACAATCTCTTGACTTATTGCTATCACTTTGTATCTCTATGGCCATTCTTTAACTGACCAGGTATTTCTACTTCCTATGCCTCACCTAGATTTCCTGTTCCCAGGGATGTTGTGTATTTGTCTTTATGTCTGTTTAGAGCCTTAGGAAATGCCCAGCCTAATGTGTGGCTGATATTGATTATACTGGCTGATTTGAATAGGTGAACTGATCTAGTTAAATCATTCACTTGGAATACAAAGCTAGAGCAATGGACTGTCAGGTGATAGTTGTAAGATGACTAACCGTATGTACAGTCCAGAAACCTGAAAGAGATTTCCAAGTCTGCCACTTAGGAGCTAGCTTGGACAAGTCATTTCATCTCCCAACTTCACTTACTCATCTGTCAAACTGGAAGGATAATAATGACTCTCTTAAATAAAAAGCTTCTCCACAGCAAGGGAAACAATCAATAAAACTAGAAGTAAGCCTACAGAATAAGAGAAGATATTGGCAAATGACACATCTGGTAAAGGATTAGTAGCCAAAATATATAAAGAATGTATACAATTCAACACCAAAAAAGAAAAAAAATTTAATCCAATTGAAAAATGGGCAGAAGACGTGAACAGGCATTTCTCCAAAGAAGAAGTACAGATGGCCAACAGGTACGTGAAAAGATGCTCCACGTCACTCATCATCGGGGAAATGCAAATCAAAACTACAATGAGATACCACCTCACACCGGTCAGAATGGCTAAAATTAACAACACAAGAGACAACAGGTATTGGTGAGGCTGTGGAAAAGAGGGGATCCTCTTGCACTGTTGGCAAGAATGCAAACTGGTGCAGCCACTGTGGGAAAGAGTATGCAGGTTCCTCAAAAAGTTAAACATAAAAGTACCCAGCAGTTGCACTACTGAGTATTTACCCAAAAAATACAAAAACACTAATTCTAAAGGATACATGCACCTCTGTGTTTATGGCAGCATTATTTACAATAGTCAGGATATGGAAGCAGCCCAAGTGTCTATCAATAGATGGGCAGATAAAGAAGATGTGCAGATATATGTGTGTAGGGGTGTGTGTGTGTGTGTGTGTGTGTGTATTATTTGGCCATAAAAAAAAAAAAAACAAATCTTGCTATTTGCAATGACATGGATGGAGCTAGAGATTATAATGCTAAGGAAAATAGGTCAGTCAGAGAAAGATAAATACCATACGATTTCATTTATACGTGAAATATAAGAAACAAAACAAGCAAAAAGGGGGAGGGGGGAGAGAGAGAGGCAAACCAAGAAACAGACTCTTAACTAGAGAACAAACTGATGGTCACCAGAGGGGAAGTGGATGGGGGTGGGTGAAACAGGCGAAAGGGATTAAGGAGTGAGCTTGTCGTGATGAGCACCATGTGACTAAAATAAAAGCTTCAAAACAAAATGACTTTCTTACCTATTTCACTAGATGACTGTGGGAGCCAAGTGAAGTAATGTCTTTGAAAGTGTTTGTGCAAAATTATTTACCTTACAAATATGAATGGTCATTGTTAGGTGAAAGAAACACTACCTTTAGAAATCCCATATCAAGTGTAGTAAAGAGTCCCTAAAAGTATCAACACTGCTGTTAGTTTTGAGGTATATTGTGACAGGGCGCCTGGGTGGCTCGGTGGGTCCAGCATCCGACTTCAGCTCAGGTCATGATCTCAGAGCCTGGAGCCTGCTTCAGATTCTGTCTCCCTCTCTCTCTGTCCCTCCCCCTGCTCATGCTCTGTCTGTGTCGCTGTCTCAAAAATAAATAAATATTTAAAAAATATTTCAAAATAAGGTATATTGTGATCAACTTTATACAGTGCTATAGATCGGGTTATTGTTCTTAGTTTACAGATGAAAGCTGGAGGATTTCTAGAACTAGCTAATGATTGGTGTAAAATGAATGACAGCACCAAAATGAGATGCCTTCCTTGTTCTAGTCGGTAGTTTTGAGCCAGTGGCCACCATGACTTCTTTCTAAATTTTTCTTTAAGCACCATTAAAGGTCTGATTCTTAGCGATAGATATAAAGCAACCCTCCCAAAATACCAATCTGTCCTCTTTAGAGTTCCTGGCACCCTACATCAGTATACATAACGTCTCTGAATTCATAATTGGGCTCCATATCTCTTCCGTCTTCCAGTGTTCTTCTGCAGTCCTCTGACCCACACGCCATTGTCTTAGGTCCAGATCTTTACCATTTCTTCGTTGCTAACTTCCTCTGAGACAATTCCATTTGGAGGTCCCACAAGACTCTCACAATGAAGAAAACCAAACCTGACTTGCCATCTCTTCCCTCTCACACTTCCCGTCCTGAAAATGGCAACTCTTTCTATGTTGTCCATCTCAAGACATGCACAGCCATCCACACGGTGGCCAAAACCAAAAACTGAGAAGCCATCCTCGGCCTCGGTTTTCTTCAAGACTTACTCATTCCTGCTAATTCTGTCTCCTTCCCTTCTCATCAGTTCGTAGGCTTCCATGAATCTGCATGTCCAAGACCTGGGGTTAGCTCTCCGTTGCTTTACATCACCATCACTCCCTTCTAAGTGTATTCCCCATGATCAGGTTTGCCTCCCTTCAACTCGTTGTCCATTCTGGACCAGAAGAATCCCTTTAAGACACAAACCAAGTCCTATCAATCCCTTTCACTCCAGTGCCAACCTCACTGGCTCCCCATTTCCATCCACCAGGGGGATGTAAAAAGAACCATGCATCCAACTCCTTCACGTGAAGTCAGGGCCTCCCCCACCCAGATCATACCCTTCCTCCCTTGAAGTCTCAACATAGATGTCAATGTCCCCTGAAGGATCTCTCTATTAACTCTCTTCTGAAAACTGACTGGCTAGCATGCTATAACTATCAAACTGAGCATTCTCTCAGTGTCCTCTAATTACTTTCTTCTTGTCTATACAACCCAGTAGTTTGAAACCTCCTTCAGAACAGGACCAATCTTTCACCAAGTTGTTTCAGTTACTCCTGTCCCCTGAGCCCATCCATGGTATCTGATACATAATATGCTCTCAATAAAGAAAATAAGTAAGTTATTCTCCCTTCCTCTCCACCTACTTTTCTTCATCCTGAGCTAGTCTACCCTTCTGCTCTGTTGGATGTTAGGAATCATGTTTCTTTCAAGACATCTTAAGTCTATCTGTTCTGGTCAGTCCTTACTCTGCACACCTTCTCAATGTGTCTACGAAATGAACGTGTATCGTTTCCACTTTTCAGAACGCCATAGTCAAAACTGACTGTTGAGGTGCTGTGTATGCAGCATCTCTCAACATCAACGTTGAACTCCTTGGGTCAGCTCCTCTGTTCTTAGACCTTCAATTCTCCCTGACTCCCTACGTTCACCAGCACTCAGATGCTGCCCACTAAAGGTGATTTAGGCTGTGCTGTCATTCCATCCAGTGTTCACAAACCCAAGCTTCTGTCAATCGTGCATCGCCGCACATCTCTCTGCATTCACTGTCTCATAACACGGGCTGTTCATTATACTTCCATCTGGCAAGGAACTGGAGTGTTCACTGACAGTGAGGTAGAGAGCAACATGCCCAACCGAGAGCCAGGCAGGACTTTTAAGCCAAAGATGTGCTTTCTCCCTAATCCGGGGCTCCCCCTTTCATGTCGGACAAGCGATTCTTAATACATTAGGTTATTCACCTATTAGGAGAAGGATTTGTAAGATTCCTACTGGCTCTATACAAGGGTATATTACAAAAGAAATAATCGCCGAAACAAATGACGTATCTGATGGCCAATCAATGACAGTCAAAATGGACTATACCGTAGTAGACAGAAATCTCTTTAAAATGCTTGAAACATGTTTTGAAATAGCTAGAGTAAAAAGCATAGAGCTAGATCATCCAGTATTTTAGATTTACAGTCATACATCCTGTGTGCTTAGCATGAATATTCTTAGGTAATGTCATTTCGCAGCTTTCTACTTAGAATACATTTGAATGGCATTCACCAAATTAGCAGTCTTCCAAGGACAAAGGACCTAGAATCAAATAACAAACAAATATTCAAGCAAGCGTCAAACCATTCAAAGTATACTACATAGATCCCATTTTCTTATTTATTTTTTATTAAAATGCATATTTAATTTGTTTAAACCATTCCAGGCAGAATGTCCAGTAACTAAGGTAAATGCGTTTATGAGAAAAGAGGTAGCAAGCAGATAAGGCAGCTGACCCAAAAAAATCTGTAAAATTAACTCCATTTTCTTTTGATTTTATATAGATAGTCACTGCCTTCACCACAATATCAGACGCTGTGGTTTGTGCTCCAAATGTTCTTTTGTTCCAACATAGCTATCTACATGAACATCAGAATGATCACTGCCACAATGAGATTTTTTTGGTCTTACTTTAGTAATAATATTCCAGTAAGCTTATTCCAGTAAGCTGGTAAAACTGTGTGTGTGCGTGTGTGTGTGTGTGTGTGTGTGTGTGTATATATATATATATATATATTTCAGATTCTGTGTCTTCCTCTCTCTCTCTGCCCTTCCCCTGCTCACACTCTGTCTCTCTCTCTCTCTCTCAAAAATAAACATTAAAATTATAAGATGAAGTATTTACACATTTAAAAAATTACTAAAACTTACTGATCTTAAACCATATTGATTTCCCTTATTTTTATAGGTTGGGATGTAACAGTGGTCATATTATTTCATGTTTAATCTACATAGTATTCATTTATGCTGTCATGTTGTAGTTAGCTTACATATTTCCTAATTTGGAGATGTTTTGATAGTTTAAAATATAAGGGCCTTATAGATAGTGCTGCTGTGAATATCTTCACCCAAATTTCTCTTTTGTACACATGCCTAACAATTAAATGACGGTCTCAAGGCCTAGAAAAATGTATAGCTCTTATGACATCATTCTGGGTTTGTGGCCAGCACGATTAAACCAATTTATAAATGCCACCAATGACAGCCACATGCGAATACACATCCCCCTATAGTCCAGTCCTCAATAGTTTTTTTAAATATGTCTTTGTGTTTTATTAGGGTAATTGGCAGAGGAAGATACCTAAAATCTGCATAACTTTCATTTACTTTACTATCGATGGCAATGCGTATCGTCACCATGATCCTTTACAACTTCATCCACACAGTAGACATCTAAGGACCAGGCTGTGTGCCAAGGGCTGTGTTAAGACAAGACCGTAAGGAGGAATGGGACACTACCTGTCCTCCCAGGGGGATACGTGTATAAAAGAGAAGCCACAACAAAACAATTGCTGCTACGTCCATACAATGGAATACTACGTAACAGTGAAAAGCAATAAACTGATACATGCAACAACCGGGAAGAGTTTCAAAAGCAAGATGCTAAGTGAAAGAAGGCAGGCTAATAAGCTGTATACTGTATCAGTCCATTTATATGATTTTCTGAAAAAGCCCAAAGCATATTAACAGGAAACAGATCGGTGGTTACCTGGCCGTAGGGTAGAGCGACAGGCCTGAGGGAAGGTGCTGGGTGACAGACACATTCTGTATCTGGGCTCTGATGGATTGCATGGCCACCCACACTGTCGAACGCACACAGCTGTACTCCGAAAAAGGATGAGCTTCACTAAATATACATAGTATTTCAACATGCCTGACTCAGAAGTGCTGCGTGCCTCCACTTAGAGTATGTGAGAAGAGTGAAGGCTGCTGGGATTTGTATTTCTTCCACATCCCTTCCTGACTATGTGACCCTACATACTTTTTTAACCTCAACCTCAGTGTGCCAATCCCTAAATTGGGTGTAATACTTCATGGGGTTGTTAGGAAAGATCATCAATGCAAAGCATCTCGGAGACTGTAAGAGCTCAATGGATTTTTTTTTCTTATTGGAGTGTTACAGTGGACTGATACACACTGTCCAGTGGAAAACGGGCAAGTGGCCAGAAAAGCCAACACAGGAAAGAAGGAGTACAAATATCCATGAATTATAGAAAAATAGCTTTGGCCTCACTACGAACCAGCAAGATAAATATTAAACACAAACCTCACTTTTGCTTACAACACATGAAGCTTGCTTTCTTTCTTTCTTTCTTTCTTTCTTTCTTTCTTTTCTTTTCTTTTTTTCTAAGAATGAGACCCCACAGGGGGTGCAGCTGTTGGAACACATACTGGTATGTCACTGGTAGATGTCACTAGACCTACATTTACAGAAAACAACTTGGTGGCAGGACCAAGGGTATGAAAGTATTAAAACTCTTCAGTCTAGTCATTTGGCTTTTAAAAATGTCTCCTGTAAGTGCTGATTCATAGGGGCACATGCACCCCAATGTTTATAACGGCACTTTCAACCATAACCAAATTACGGAAAGAGCCCAAACGTCCATCCACTGATGAATGGACCAAGAAGATGTGGTTTGTATACACAATGGAAAACTACTTAGCAACGAGAAAGCATGAAATCCCGCCATTTGCAACAACACAGATGGAGAGGGAACCGGAGGGTATTGTGCTGAGTGAAATAAGTCAGAGAAATACAGATACCGTATGTTTTCACTTGTATGTGGAACTTGCGAAACTTAACAGAGAGCATGGGGGAAGGAAAAGGGAAAAATAGTTTCAAACAGAGGGAGGTAAACCATAAGGGACTCTTAAATACGGAGAACAAACTGAGGGTGGATGGGGAGGAGGGGGAGAGGGGAAATGGGTGACGGGCATTGAGGAGGGCACTTGTGGGAATGAGCACTGGGTGTTGTAGGTAAGTGATGAACCACGGGAATCTACCCCCAAAACCAAGAGCACACTGGATACACTGTATGTTAGCCAACTTGCCAATAAATTCTATTTTTAAAAAACAGTGAAGAAAGATCAAGAGTATCAATGAAGCTCAGAGAGATTTATGCGCAAGGTCAACTATAGTGATTAATTTATCATTTTAAATTTAAATAATTTTAAATAAATTAAATTTAATTAATTAAATAATTAATTTATTAATTTTATAGTGATATAATTTATAAAGGAAAAAAATGGCAACTCCCTAAGTCTTAAAGAAATAAATTTCGATATCTGCACACTGCTATGTAACCACACAAAAATATGTTTTGCGAAATTACTAAATGGGCACAGGAAGAAATACAGCCAAAACATGGACTTTTTTGGTAGATCTGCAGATCCACCTCCTGAAGAAAAACTCGAAGGTTCTCTCGTGGCAAAAATTGAGAATTATACTCTGTGCCAAAAGGCCAAAAAGCCCAAGAACGATTCTGGTGGCCTGGGAGGGTCAAATATCCCAGAGTAATTAGAGTATGGCGTTCACAGGAAGAAGCGATAAGAGACAAAATAAAAAATTAGCCATCGTGAGTTTTTAAAAAGATCAGTCTGTGGTGCTAAAAAGCCCAGACTGTATTTTGCAAACACAAACCATTAGGGCTTTTTAAGACAAGCCTTAAAACAATTGTTTTATTTTAGAAAGATACCTCTGGTGAGTAGGGCCGTCCCATTTTCCTCCTTTGGACATCTACCACATGGAATTAGAGATTTTGAAGTAGCTGAAAAATTAATAGCAAGAGATATCTCCCAAGTTCAGCCCACCAGGTAGGTGATTACAACCCAGCTACATTCACGGTGATTTAGGACACATCATTATGGTTTCACAAATGCTTGTTGAATCCATTATTTTCATAGGAAGGCAAGCCCATCATTGCCATCACCTGTTTTTTTATTGTTTGGGTTGGAGGATTTTCTAACGAAGTCTTGTTTCCTCAACTTTGATCTTTTTTTTTTTTTTTTAACTTCTGGGCTGTTTTGCCCCACTTTTAGAACATGGTTTAGCTCCCGGGTATTTTTCAAATTCTTTTTTGTTTTTTTTTTTTTTTAATTCTCGATGGGTTAATAGGCTCCTGCTTGTGCCATATAGAACCCTAAATCAGCAGCCCAGTTAAGGTGAGTCGTTCCCCCTTTGCTTTTCAAACTCTGAATCATTTTGCAAAATGGCAGTCACTGCTTCTAAATAGCAGTCAAGGCCATTGGAGTGGTTACTCCCTGAACAAAATGCCGTCTCCTTGGCCAAACTTTTATCAGAAGGCGTTGCAGAAACTCATGAAGTCACTTGAGTCAAAGATCCAGGTGAGCCATTCTGAACCTCCACCCAGTTCACCTTTTCCCTCTGGTAACAATTAATTATATTTTTCCCTTTCCCTACTCCCACCTCCACTAACATTCAATGTTCCACATGGCCACACACACTCACTCCGAGTTTACAAGCTCATATAAGGTTCACCCGCTTGGCGCTCACAGGAGACAGATAAGAAATAAAATGTCTACGGCTTTTCTACCCAGTGCCTGGCAGCAGGAAAAACAAAAATTTTAACTTAGTCCTACAAGTCCTGTAACTTAATCTTAAACCTTCTCCATTTGACTTCACATTTGAACTTCTTAATGAAAAAAGATATAGAAGGCAAACACTCTACATGAAAGTATTCAAGGGGAAGTGCGCTGTCTTATTAGTTATTCAAGCAATTAGCACAGCATACATTGTTAGACCCAGTCTGGGTGTGTAATTGGTGAATCTCAGAAGTGCGTGAATCGTCACAGACAGTGCACGGGCTCTGTGGTTAATCGAACTGGGCTGGAATACCAGCCCTCTCATTTCCCAGCGTGTGACTTTAAACAAAGCGTTCCACCTCACAGGGCCATGACTTCACCTATTGAACTAATACCTATCTCAGATGGTTGCCTTAGGGATTCATTGTAATAGCATATTTAATGCTAAGCAGCATGGCTATTCCTCGGGAGGTAATAATGCAATGATAATAAACACCCTAATAACACCATTCTAAGCATACTATCTAAATTAATTCAGTCCTGCCAACAGCCTCATGAGGGAGATACAGTTGTCCCTTCAACAATGCAGGTTTAGGGGTGCTGACCCCTTTACGGTTGAAAATCCATGTATAACTTTTGACCCCCCCCCAAAACTTAATAGCTTATTACTGACCAGGAACCTTATCAATAACATAAACGCTTGAGTAACACATATTTTGCACGTCGCATGTATTATAGACTGTATTCTTATGATAAAGTAAGCTAGAGAAAACATATTATTGAGAAAATCATAAGATAAAATACACTACTGTGTTCTACTGTATTAATGGAAAACAAAACTCTACAAGTAGACCTGTGCAGTTCAAACCCGTGTTGTTCAAAAGCCAGCCTTACCACCACTATGTCGTTTTACAGAAGGGGAAACTACACAGAAATGTGAATGTCTTTATTTAAGATCATAAAGTTATGAATTGCATAAATCAGATTCCAATCCAGAATCTACACGCTAAACCACAATGCCTCTGAATGCATTCCCTTCTCTCCTTAAAGATCAAAGAAGAGGGTTAACTGCCTATGACCCAACAATTGCACTACTAGGTATTTGTCCAAAGATACAAAAATGCTGATTCGAAGGGGCACATGCACCCCAATGCTTATAGCAGTGCTATCAACAATAGCCAAATTTTGGAAAGAGTCCAAATGTCCATCGACTGACAAATGGATAGAGAAGATATGGTATGCGTATATATGTACATACAATGGAATATTACTCAATGATCAAAAAGAATGAAATCTTGCCATTTGCAATGACGTGGATGGAACTAGAGTGTATTACGCTAAGTGAAATAAGTCCGTCAGAGAAAAACAAATGTCATACGGCTTCACTCATATGTGGAACTGAAGAAACAAAACAGATGAACATAGGGGAAGGGAAGCAAAAATAGGATAAAAACAGAGAAGGAGGCAAACTATAAGAGACTCTTAAATACAGAGAACCAACTGAGGGTTGCTGGAGGGGTGTTGGGTGGGGGGATGGCCTAAAGGGGTGAGGGGGCATTAAGGAGGGCACGTGTCGAGATGAGCACTGGATGTTATATGTAAGTGATGCACCACTAAATTCTATTCCTGACCCTATGTTAACTAACTTGGATTAAAAACAAACAAACAAACAAAACTCACAGTCATCTTGAGGGTTAGTAATTGGGTTGGAAGCTAGGACCTGCAAACCTAGGTCTCCAACTCCATTCCTGTGTATTTCCCCAAGAAGAAAAATAAAAACAAAAGACATGATAAAGTATCGGGTAAACGTAGATGTTGAGCTCTAAGAAACTGGAATAGAATGTTGCACCATTGCTCTGTTACAATGAGGAGTCCGGTTACAGTGACTGCTTAGTCGGTACAGACCGGTTCTGAAATAGTCCTGTCAGGTCCCTGCCCTGCTTACGAGCTCCACAATGCTCTGGAAAGATCCTGTCTAAGGAGCTCCAAGGAGGAAACCACTGCTTCAGCGAGTACTCCGGTCCACGTTCTGTCTCGTGCCAGTAAATCTTCCACAGTTGCAACTGGTCCCCAGCAACACTCCAAAGTAGGCAGAGCTGGATTTTGGTGCTGCGTCCCTCCCTTTCTCCCTGGTGTCTCTCCCTCCGACTCACTGACCCCCTCATGCCCACCCTCTGTCGGTGAAGCAACAAGTCCCTCCAGTAAAATGACAGTCAATAGAGTTGACACGGTCTAGCTGGTGATGGAGGCCCTGGAAGTCACCTGGTAGAAACAGCTGCCCACCTTCTCACCCACCAGACAGACCATTACCGTTGGCATCATTGGTAGACCCATCAAAGCCTCCTAAGCCTCCCACGCTTTGGGGGTCACGAGCACACTTAACAAGTCTTGCGTCATGCCTCCATATCTAATCCACAGGTATTTTCCCACAGCCACCCAAACAGCTGCACTGGCCACGCAGTTCAAGGCCAACAGCAGGGAGGATAGAGCCAGCTGTAATTGAAGACAGGGGAGGTGTGGATTTGTTATCTGGGCCCCGCCTGCTTCTGACCCGAGGCAAGAGGAGCCTCAGAAACCATTCTGGCTCTCGTAAGGGAAGAGGCGATGTGGGTCAAGGAGAGGTAGTGACAAGAGACTCTCTTTCCTTAAGTGAACTCACAGGGGATGGGGCTGCAAGGTGTTAGGAGATGGGTCACCGCCTATCCCCGGGAAGACTTACTGGCCCGACGAGGATGGTCACAGTTAACACTTATCGGAGCACTTACCATGCCAAGCATTCTCCAAAACTCCTTCCTGGAATACCTCAGCATCCTTACTCCAGTTCTCTGATGTTGGTACTATTATCCCTATTGTACAGATGTGAACAAAGATGGGGAAAGCTTAAGCAATCCTTCCCCAGCTTACATGGCAAGTGAGGGAGACAGGATACAAACCCAGCAGTCTGCTGTCGGAGCCCTTGTTCCAAACGCCTTATCCACGAATAATCAAAGCAGGGGTTGGCAGGCTTTTCCTGGGATGACTCAGGCAGTAACTGTTTTTAGGCTTAGCAGGCCATATAGCTTCTGTCACAACTTACACACTCTGCCACAATCAACTGGAAGCGACTCTTGACTTACGTATGAAAATTTTTTTTAATGTTTATTTATTTTTGAAAGACAGAGACAGAGTGCGAGCAGGGGAGGGGCAGAGAGAAAAGGGAGACACGGAATCTGAAGCAGGCTCCAGGCTCGGAACTGTCAGCACAGAGCCCAATGTGGGGCTTGAACCCACGAGGTGTGAGATCATGACCTGAGCCAAAGTCGGATGCTTAACCGACTGAGCCACCCAGGGGTCCCTTGACTTATTTAAACCAATGGGCTTTGCCGTTTTCAATAAAACTATTTATGGGGCGCCTGAGTGGCTCAGTTGGTTGAGCATCCAACTTTGGCTCAGGTAACGAACTCGTGGTTCATGAGTTCGAGCCCTGCTTTGGGCTCTGTGCTGACAGCTCAGAGCCTGGAGCCTGCTTCCGATTCTGTGTGTGTCTCTCTCTCTGCCCTTCTGCTGCTCATGCTCTCTCTCTCCCTCCCTCAAAAAATAAATAAACATTAAAAAAATTTAAAAAAAAACCTTTATTTATGAACAAGGAAATTTGAATTTCATACCATTTCCTGTATCATGAAATAGTCTTCCTTTGATTTAATCTTTTCCCCAACGACTTAAATATGTATAAACCATTCTTAGCTCATAGACCATACAGAAACCAGCGACAGGCCAGTTTTGGGCCAGACCATGGTTTGCTGATCCCTGATCAAAAAGATGGAAAGAAAATTAAAACAAAGACATTTGGAGAGAAACATGAATCGCGTTATTTTTTTTTTCTGCCATGTTCATGTCGTATTTATTTCCATCTGAAAGTTATTTCTATCCTTCTTTTTCCTACCATTTGAACCCATGCAGTCCCCCTGCAGAATCTGGTTCAAATGTCCAGGTTTTGTAAGCCTTCTGGCCTTGGGCAGCTAACGTAACTGTAAGTCACAGCTTCCTCCTTTTCTTAACAGTAGTTATGTCACCACGTTGTTTGTCGCATGCTAAAAAGTCCTTTAGTATCCTGCCCATTCTCCTCCATCACACCCCAAACACAGCCCCCACAGGAAAACAACAACAACGATGACAACAACAAAACTTCTGCCTTGTTCCATATTCTCCACATTCCGGGAAAAACAAAATCTCATCTACACAGAATCCGTGCTGTTTGTCTTGAGCTCACTCCCCTGTAGCGTCTAGCTACCTTCTCGTGCGTGCCCGTTGCCAACTTTTCACTCGTCTGGCTTTGACTGTTTCACGCACGTTTGCAATGCTCACGGGTCACAAGGAGAACAGGAAGATGCAGAGCCTTCGTAAAGAAACTCTGTGAATTAGCACAGGCACTATTTTTCTCTTATTTAATTTCACCTTATTTTATCAGGCCATGGGTGTGTGGGACGCTACCCTAGGACGAGAGATAAGGCGACGAGCCCACTGAAGCGTGTTGCTGAGACCACCGATCGCTACCATGAGCCTCATTGTCTAATATTTATTGAACATTTACTGTGTCTCTGGCTCTGTG
Source organism: Prionailurus bengalensis (assembly GCF_016509475.1). Lineage (NCBI taxonomy): Eukaryota > Metazoa > Chordata > Mammalia > Carnivora > Felidae > Prionailurus > Prionailurus bengalensis. Next base: position 7,658,010 of record NC_057358.1, on the reverse strand, counting down.
AAGTTCCCTCATCATTTTCCATTATAGGGACAGACGAAATGCACAATCGGGATGCTAACGAAAACGCGGAAGTTACCAGGGAAATCCATGACTCGGCTGTAAGTCCCGTTGCCTCATTATCTCAGCCTCACTGTTTTCTTCTCAAAAGACTTGTGGGCAGGTAGCACCAGTAAAGTTCACCATTTATCGGCTGGCAAATCAGCTGAGCATGACTTGGTTATCTGATTCTCTATTTCAGAGGACTGATGGGGTATGTTCTCAGAAGCGCATGACGATTCATCAGGAAAGAGTGAGCTCTGGTTCCCAGAAAATGCCTTACTCGTCATTTTGAGGTTTCCCTATCACCAGAGCCAAATGTTCAGCCCCGGTGGTCTTGAAGAGCAAGGAAGATCCTGGCCCTCTTTGAGAAAGAAATAGGCTCTTTGTAACTTATAGAGCGTGCTGATGGGAAATCACGTAATCGTGGCCCAGATAATTTTAGCAATTAGGCATCTCAGTTGGAAGCGTTTGCCATGGCTTCAGTGTGCTTTAGCAGACAAGTGCCCAGCTTCCTTCGTAGGGCTGACCCCAGCGCCTCCAAAGCCTTCGGTACGTTTTGTTTCATGGTGAGTTAGATGAGAGCTCTTCCTGCTTCCCAGACCAGCTATGAGTATACGTGGGACAAGTCTGTTGATGAAATGTTTTATTTTAATTTTTGATTTCTTTCCGGAACCACAAAACTACTCAACGAATTGAAGACCTGACGGTGAAGCTATTGGCCCAAGTGGTGTCTTGATTTGGTTGTAAAATCAAACTCTAAGGAGTGAATAGAGAGATCATTGGACACTGAACCCCTCCCCCCACCCCCCACCCCCCCCAGGAAATCCATCTTGGACGAAAATGTGAAGTAGGCAGAGTTGACCTCCAGACGCGGCCATATCTGAGCCAACATCCTCACTGCTGCTTCCTTGGAGGTGATTTCATGCTGCCTGATCCCTCATAGTTAACACAAGTAAGGTAACACTGGAGTATATCCTCTCTCTTCCAGTACAATGCGATCTTTTATTTTGAGAAATTACAATGATGCTAATGCACAGCAATAAATACGTCATAGCAGCGTCTCATGCATTTATCACAACATGGTGGGGATGAAGTTTCCTAGTAGGATCCTTCCAGGGACCTCCCCTCTTAAACCAACAGACAGCCAACCCTCACTCCACCAACATGTGTACGGCCATTTTGCTATCTGTTCATAATCCATTACCCAATTTGGGGGGCATAATTAGAGACATAAATGCCTGCTGTAAACAAAGGTTTATAAAATCTTATAATCTATCTAATAGAAATGCAACTCCCCATTCCCTGCTGGGGGAAACAAGGGATCTGTGAGAAGGTCTGCTCTCTCTCCACGCCTCACCCCCTCCCACACACGCAGAGACTTTATGCAAGAGTAATGGGAACGGAGAGTCCTGGCGTATAAAGGCAGCAAACGTATCTTTGTTCAGAAACATCCTTGTCTCTTACTTCACTATCAAGAACATTGCTTAAAGAATGGCTGGCGTCTAGTAGTCAATCAATACTTTTTAAAACTTTTTCTTGTGTTTATGATTTATTTTGAGGGAGAGAGAGACAGAGCATGAGCCAGAGAGGGGCAGAGAGAGGGAGACACAGAATCCGAAGCAGGCTCCAGGCTCTGAGCCGTCAGCACAGACCCCGACGCGGGGCTCGAACTCATGGACCGCGAGATCGTGCCGTGAGCCGAAGTCAGATGCTTAACCGACTGAGCCACCCAGGCGCCCCAATCAATATTTCTTAAATGACAAAAAAAAATGTGATTAATTTGTCAAGTCTGGGGAAGCAACCAGAAGACACGCTTTTTTGTTGTTGTTCTGGGTGCTTTTTGAGTTACAGTCTAAAGAAATTCTTACTCAAAACGTTTAAATATCTGGAGCCAATAAATATTTCTCCTGTATGTTGCTTCAAGTGCTTATATCCATTCTTATTTTCCCATCTTAAAAAAAAAGGTTTTAAGTATAACCCTACCCAAGAGAAATGGAAACTTATATCCCTACAAAAATGCATTCCCAAATGTTTAGGGTGGCTTTATTTGTAGTCACCCAAAACTAGAAACCACCTAAATGTCCCTCGTGTGCAGAATGGTGCATATGCCAACTGGTGGTACATCTGCGCAGGGAACACTACTTGCTGATAAAAAGTTGCAGGCTACTAACACATGCAGCAACACGGATGAACTCAGAAGCATTACGCTAAGTGAACGAAGCCAGAGCTAGAAGGCTGCATATTACGATTCCATTTACAGAAACTTTTTGTCAAGACAAAACCATAGAAACAGGATTGCCTGTGGTTGGGGGCGGGAGAAAGGACTGACTGAAAAGTCGTAGGGGACATCGGTGGGCACGATGGACTTGCTTTACGTCTCGATTCTGATGTTGGTTACTCAACGGAACCCACTTACGGAACCTCATGCAGAACCTAGCACTTAAAAAGGTGGATTTGTAAATCACGCCTTAATTTATAAAAATGACAGGAAAAGTGTACCAATGCTCTGCAGCTCAGTCAGGTGGGCAGATTCTTGCAGGTGTTCACTTTTTGGACCTGCTAAAATGCACCTTTTTTCTTTTCTTCCCTTTTTTGAGCTTTAAAGTTAGAACCAACAAAGGCAGCATCTGTTTAGAGAGACGAATACTATGGAGATTTGGTTACATTTTTAGGGATTTGTGTTTGGAGGCATTACTGAGGGGACCAAAGTTATAACACTGTAAGAACCTGTGGGTCTCATAATATACCGATCCACCAGAACTGTATGTTTTTACCTGGCTAGAATGTAATAAGGATAAATTAGTTAATGTCTGCAAAGGACTGTGAGGATGAAAAGCACCAGGTGAGTTGTAGAGCACCATTGTTTACGCTGAGACTGGACTGGAGGCAAAAGCATTTTCAAAGGCAGGACGTGGCCAGGATTTTCTATCACTCTGCGTTGATTTTCCAACCAGCTCCCGCACAGAAGTTACAGAGCTCTGCATCCCTGTACTGAGGTGTAGACCACTCAAAAGAAGAAAGCCTCTATACAGATGCTACAGAAACAATAGCAAGGTGGAAGCTTGGCCAAGAGGACCTTTCAAAGACAAGAGCAAAGGCATGGAAGTAAACACCTTAGAAGGAAATAGAGCAAAGCATGTTATGGATTACAGAACACCCTACCTTCTGGAATAGGTGTGTGTTCCAAAGTACACTGCATACCAAGAATTATTCTACTAGAAGTTTATTATGGAGAAATAAAGAATCTCTTTGTAAGTAATACCACCTGAAAGAATATGATGGGCAAGTTCAGGATTTTATAGATTAAATTTCTGACAAAAGGTCACGGTCTTCACTGGAGAGCTCTGCGGCCGAAGACCGATGTGCCCAGATTCAGGGTTCATTATCTCTTCCTTCAAACACGGTGAACACAGCTAACTGCAGCCCACGGACGATCCAGACCCTCCCGCCACACTTTTCCTCCCAAATATTTGCATGTGTTGTTTTTCTTTTTCTCTCCCTTTATTTCCCCGGCTTCTTCTCTGGTTGAAGTACAAAGTAATAGCAAAGACCTGGCCAAAAGCCAAAGAGTCTGAGGGAGAACGAGGAGAAAAGAGAGGTCTGGCAAAGCATCCAGTGGGATATTCTGGCCTTGAGTCATTAGACTTTCCACTGTAAGAGCATGACAAATGAACCTGCAGGTGTACCTGCTAAAGCGAAAAAGCAAAACAAAGGCACAGCCCTCATTTCTCTAACCTAAATGTTGACTAAAGTCATTGGAAGGACAGGTGTCTACACAACTTTGATGGGCAGCACAGCATAGTGAAAAATTTTATTAGACCAAGTATTTAAAAAAATTTTTTTTCCTTGACGTTTATTTATTTTTAAGAGACAGAGAGAGAGAGAAAGCGGGGAGAGGGGGAGACACAGAAGCCAACACAGGCTTCAGGCTCCAAGCTGTCAGCACAGAGCCCAATGCGGGGCTCGAACCCACGCAGTGTGAGATCATGACCTGAGCCGGTCAGACGCTCAACCGACTGAGCCTCCCAGGCGCCCCTTATTGGACCAAGTATTATGAAATCTCAATTCTGCCATAAAATAGCTGGCCCACATTGTGCAGGGCATGTGGACTCCCTGGACCTCAGTTTCTGCACCTGTGAAATTAGAGTGTCTCATGAGATCATCTCTAGGATCCTTTTCTAATGTCCAGATTCTATTTGTTCCCCTTGAAGGTAAAATAGCTATATGTGAACCTGGAAATAACTCCGAGATTTGTCTCTTTCCATTCTCCAATTTTTGAAACATGTTAACAGGAAACAGTGCCGTTACCGATACTGCAATTGTTAGTTGCTTTATTTTTATGAAGAATGGGAACCTCCTATCGAGCCTTAACCACACCCACCATTCAAAGACAGGCCTGGATACACTTACAGAATGAATAGAATGTTAAAAACAAAAACAAAAAACCACTACTTGCAGGCAGGCCGAGGGGACTCCTGTTAGAAGATTATTCCACAGAGAAAAGGATCCTGCAAAGTAAACCCAATCAGGAAGTGTTACGCTTAGAAGAGCAAGCGATTCCGACAACCTGATGTCCAGCACTTGGCTCTGCCTACCCGCCCAGCCCCCACGGGACGCTTAGCCAACCTACACGACGCAATGCCTCCACAGAAGAGCAGCATCTCCAGCGTTATGTAGCATAAGCTCCTTGAGAACACCAAAAGATGGGTAGGGGAGGAGAAATGGCAGTATCTCCTGGCTGGACTGACTGCCTGGAAGCCACAACTATTTAGCCAACTGTCACAGTAGGGACCCAACCCAGAAGTGCACACCCTGAGTGGCAGGGACTCCCACAGGCAAGGGGTTCCAGTCTGGAAGGTGCTGAAGCTGGATGCACTTTGCAGGCTCCCCAGCTCCAAGGGGAGGCACACAGATGGGCTGTGCATGCGCACGCGTGCGCGCGCGCGCATGCGTGTGTGTGTGTGTGTGTGTGTAGATATGAAATGGTCCTGCCAACGTCCAGTTATGAGGGTGGCAGGAGGAATGGGAAGTAATTGGTCCAGAGGACCAGAACGGAAATAGGAATATGACCCAGCAAAATTCAGGTTGGAGTTGTGTCTTTAATTCCCAATATTGCCGTAATACTATGATTTTTTCGCAGAAGAAATCGTAGGAAAGGAGCTACAATTATTCATCCAATTCACTGTGTAAGTATTGAAGAGAAGGAGATATATACTTCATGTAAGTCAATACTGAAAGAAAGTCACACAATTCCTTCTCTGCTCTCAGCTGAATGCTAGGGATTTCCTGGTCTCTACTGGGAACCCAGAGGCCCTTCTCAGCCTCACCTTTCCCTTCCTTCACTCCATAGTTTGGCTTCTGTCCATCTGTGTCATCATATGTTACAGTACTACCTTGAAAACTTCTTCTAGTGTATACGGCGAAAAGGGCCATCCCATTCAGTTAGACATTTAGGGCATTGAGGATTTGGATCAACTCAGTCCCTAACTTCAAAAATATTTTAAGTTAGGGGCGCCTGGGTGGCTCAGTCGGTTAAGCATCCGACATCAGTTCAGGTCATGATCTCATGGTTATGATCTCAGGTCATGATCTCAGGGTTCAAGTCCTGCGTCAGGCTCTGTGCTGACAGCTCAGAGCCTGGAGCCTGCTTCAGATTCTGTGTCTCCCTCTCTCTGCCCCTCCCCTGCTCCTGCTCTGTCTCTTCTCTCAAAAATAAATAAACATTAAAACATTTTTTAAAATTTTAAGTCATATTTTATATTTTAGAGGAAACTATCAAGAAGAAATTTGATGCCTGCAAAATATAAATGCAGATTTACTTATTATAACAGAGTAAAGATCCATAGAACAGATGCTGAGCTTGTTTACAAGGAAAATTAAATCATGAAATTAGGATGCTCGTCCATATAGTTGGCATTAGGTTATTCTATTACTACAATTTCTCTCTCCCTCTCCCTCCCCCGCCCTTTTGTCTCTACTCCTCCCCTTTCTTATCTCTAGGAAAACCTTCCCATAATATCATCTGACATTTTGTAAGGGCTCCAGGTCTTATCCACCGTAGTGATGACTCCCGTAGATTCTGGGGCATCTGAGTGGTCCAGATACAAGTGGCATCCTTCCATTCAAGTCAGCAGGCTGCTGAAACTCAGGAACTGGGGTGAAAGTACAGGTCAGGTGTTCCTACTCATACGTGATCCCCCCGCCAGCCAAGTTACCCATTCCTTCTCTCATTCATTTCATTTTTATGTTTTCCATCCAATCTTTTATTCAACAAATACTTTGGAGTCCAACTGTTCTTTAGATGAAATGCAAGTCACCTTGTGATATACTTGTGACTTTTATCATGTTCTACTTTATTACTTAGCTGTCCTTCAATAAGGCATGATTACGTGCCAGGAACTGGACTGGACACTTCATATGCATTCGTTCATTTAATCTTGACAGCAAATCTGTGAAGCCTGGGGGCCTTCCATGGTTGGTGTGTAAAGAAATGGGCTCAGAAGATTCAGTAGCACCTTGGTAGGTAGGAGAGATGTGTCTTCCTGACTCCAATGTCTGTTCTTTTTCTAGAACATACTAGATAACATCAGAGCTCCTCTGATTGAAGCAGAGTTCAGGGATTCAGCTCAGCTCTCTCCTTCCTTGAGGAGCTCTGTAGATCTTCAGGGCTCCCCAATTTGAAAGCCATGGCCCTACTATACTCCTTTAACCCCTGCATGATTTACATCTCCTCAAAGATAAGAATAGTATCTTATTCATTGTACTAATTTCCATAGCATCTTGCCCTGGGCCATGAACTGTGAAGGGTGCTCAGGAAAGAGGGGCTGAATTTTTCAGCCCTCCGTTGTATGCAAATTTATGCCAGAGAACAGTTGTCATCTTTTATGAATTTGCAAGGCCACTGTGTTTGATGGCTGCTATCCTTGACGATGAGCGAATTCGCCATAAGGTAAGACTTTAGGACTTAGGTTCTAGGAACAGGACTTCACAGCATCAGAAATTTTCAGAAGACTAGTCTTTGTGTGTGTGTGTGTGTGTGTGTGTGTGTGTTTATGATATCTCTAAGCAGAGTTGAGAGAACTAGAGTATAAATATCTAATTTCTACTCCTAGTTTTGCAAAGTATCAGGTAGGCCAGTAGAGCATGTGACTAGCTATCCAGGAAGCACAAACCGGCCTAAGAAAACCAGCCATCAGGATAAAACGACATGAAAAATTTACCTTGGTGGCTCCTGGAGATTGGGAGAATGGTCTGAGGCAAGCTGTGGAGGGCAGACACATCTAGCTTCTCTTGTCACATGGAGTGCAGGTAGACGATTTCAGAGACTCACATCTCCCTGGAGAACCCACCTGGGAAATGTTGCCCAACTGCATCCCAAAGAACCCTGGTGTCCCAAGATGGTACGGGACAGATTCTATGGACAGTTTGGGGGAAATATTGCTACCGACCTCTGCTCTTAGATATTCTCAATGCATTTGAAAAACTAAAGTCTCCAGAAGACTTGCTCACATTTACCAAGCTTCCTTAGCCTTAGAAATGTTTTCCAAGGACTACCAACCTTGCAGAATACTAGCTTTCATTACACTCATTTTTAGTATTTACATGTAGCAAAATGCGACATTCTTTAGGTATTACTACCCTCAGTCATTGACCTTGGTCTAGGAACACAGAGGTAGCCGCAGGCCTGCTTGAATTTTAATGAGTGGACCAGAGTGGACCAGGACAGGGGTTGGTAAACTACTGCCAGAGGGCCTTTACCTCCCCCCATGTCATTATAAATAAAGTTTTATTGGCAGAGTTGAGTAGTTGTGACAGCAATCACGTGGCTTACAAAGCCTCAAACCTTACTATCTGGCCCTTTACAAAAAAAATGTTGGCCTACCCCCGGTCAAGAGCATCTCATTTCTGCTTAAACCATGTTTCACAAAAAATCGAATTTTATTTTATTTCATTTTGGTTTTAAAGTTTATTTATTTATTTTGAGGGAGAGAGCACACGTGCACACACGCGCACGCAGGAAAGGGCTGCCTGGGCACAGCCCCACTCAGGGTTCCATCTCACAAACCTTGAGATCATGACCTGAGCCGAAATCAAGAGTCAGATGCGTAACCCAGGCGCCCCCAAAACGTGAATTTTTAGAAACCGTTGCAGCACCGTTTCTACCTTCAATTTCTCTTAAGTCCAGACTCCCATGCATATTTATTTACTGAGGTGCCTTGCCGTATTTCCAGTGTGAGACCCAATGCCCAAGAACCATGGAAATAATCCATGGTTTGTACTCCCCATGGGTTTAGCCTGAACGAATGAACCGATTCTTACTGGGGTTTTTTCTCTTTTCCTACTTTTGCTTTTGTTCAGATTTTTATTCCCTTCAGTTACGCCTCCTACTCTCACCTTCCAAGGCTTTTCAGTTCAAAGAAATTGTCTGAAGGACCCTCGCAATTCCCACTGGTTCTGACACAAATCACACCCTTTGCGGTACCCTCTCCAAACGTGAAATGCAAGGTGCAGGGTCTCTGTCTCCACGTGGAGGGTGGGAGGGTGCCACGTTCATGTTAACACCCAACTCCAGCTCTGACTCCGGCTCCAACTCTGTTTAAATGTGCTAACTGTGACAACACTTTAACAACATAAATAAAAGTTGAATCCCAATGCAATTTGTCAACGAAATCCCTCGGGAGCATCTTTCTGCAGAAGAAAGTCCCAGGACTGTTCCTTTAAGGAAACACGTGGATTGTGTTCTTTGCTTCTCCCAACATTCAGAATTAAGCCCCTCCAAATGGCTTACACACTGAAGTTTATAACCTCAGCCTACACAAGTCCAGTGCAAAAAGATCTACAGCCTGCAGGCAGAGCGAGGAAGCTCTTTAAAGATGAATCATTTTCATAAATGAGTGCAGAGGGAGGTCAGGCCAGGGGACAAGGAAGGTTCCATGTGTGCCTGAGATAAGGCCCCATCCATCCTCCTCTTGCTGTCGGGTCTTGATGGGTGAACATTGCCTTGAGCTCCCATAAAACATGTTGTTTGCAGAAAACTTGCAGGTGGTTCATAAAAAAGTCCAAACTGTTACCATGAAATTTATCTCCCGCTGCGGGATCTGTTTATAATAGAAACGAAGGATCTCAAATAGAAATTAAGTATCTCAGACTGACTTATATTGGCTGGGAGAATTGAAAAATTCAACCTGCTTCCCAATCGTTGCACTAAAAACGTCAAAGTATTTGTATTGATGACATCTTGACAAGATACAAGTATGTTCAGAAGAAAAATAATGTGCATTGTGTGCACAGCCCTTCATCCCCGGGGTACGAATAAGCTAGGTGAGATTTTATTGGGAGAATTTAATCAGACGACTGAACTCTTCATCACATTTTATTTCTGAAGAGTGTCAAGGATCTGTTATTTACAATTTTCCCATCTGTATGGTCAAAGTGAAAAGGGCATCTCCATTTTTTTTTTAAGTTGTTAGGAGATGTTCATTATCTTGAAGCCAAACGGAGATTGGGGGCAACGGTAATGTTGGCCATAATTTGACTTATCTCCATACAGAAGTGGAAGGGAAATGCTGGCACGATTCACACAGACAATTCAGACCTTAAAACCTCCGGTACTGGAAATAAAGAGATAAGTGAGGGAGAGAGGTGCTAAATTTTGTTTGTGTTTGTAATTGACCCAACGTATCACATCCCATGCACCTATACCCGATCGGTGGTTTCAAGTCGCCGGAAATAGTTGCAGACATCAGTTTCAAATCGATGAACTTAGCACAGCTACCCGGCAGGCCGGTACGCTGAGAACGGTTCACAGAATCTGAGCGTGTCAGAGCTGGAGGGGATTCGGGGGAGTCTGCCGCCCAGGATTTCAACCCCTGAGCACAAACGTGGAAGGCGACTGTAGGCAAAACGAAGGCCTTGGCGCGCTCCCTCTACCGGGTGGGTCGCTGTGGTCTAGACCCACATGCCATCACACGCACCCTCCGACCCCTCCTCCTCCCTCCACCCAGGATCGGCCCTCGCAGTGGGCCGAGCGGCACCGTAGCCAATCCAACACCTTTATTGGACGTATGTGTGTCATGAGACCGGCTTTAAGCGACAGCAAGACACCAGTGACGCTCCTCCAACGCCTTCTCGGTGCTGTTGCGCCTCGCGTCTACCTGCCTCGGACCCCACGCTCTGGCCACCCTGGCCACACCCACCCACTGGGGCCCACTCTCCTGAAAGCTCCTGTGCTCCCCACCAAAATGGTGTCCCACTCCTAACTTCAGGCAAAATTCGCATTTTATCCACCTCGTTGCAGCCCTCGCTGCCTGGAGAAGATGTCTAAGGTCTTCACAGTCCTGGACCTTAGGGTTGCCCTTGTTTTGCTGGTAACACGTTGAAAGGGGCTATATAATTCTGGCCAGATGTGTTACCCCAAAAGAACGGATTTGTAACTATGGAGCGTCAGGCATTGTGGTAACCAGAAAGGGGTATATTTGAAATCAGGGGCCTTCTCCGCACTTAAGTGGCCACTTATATCTTTTTTATAAATATGGAGGTGTTGGGGCGCCTGGGCAGCTCCGTCGGATAAACGTCCAGCTCTTGATTTTGGCTCAGGTCATGATCTCGGGGTTCGTGAGTTTGAGCCTCGAGAGGGGCTCTGTGCTAGCAGTGGGGCCTGCTTGGGATTCTCTCCCTCTCTCTCTCTTTCTGCCCCTCCCCTACTCGCATTCTGTCTCTCTCTCTTTCTCTCTCTCTCAAAATAGATCGACAAACTTTATAATAAATCTTTTTTTTTTCAACGTTTATTTATTTTTTTGAGACAGAGAGAGACAGAGAGAGACAGAGCATGAACGGGGGAGGGGCAGAGAGAGAGGGAGACACAGAATCGGAAACAGGCTCCAGGCTCCGAGCCATCAGCCCAGAGCCCGACGCGGGGCTCGAACTCCCGGACCGCGAGATCGTGACCTGGCTGAAGTCGGACGCTTAACCGACTGCACCACCCAGGCGCCCCTATAATAAATCTTTATAATAAATCAATCAATCAATCAGTGTTCGGAATGTTACATTGCAGGAATCTACTAAGTGCCATGCCATCAGTGGTGTTTAACTGGTATTCTCTAAAGCATATAACGGGGGTCTGGGTAATACGCTAGAAGGCAGTCTTGTCTGCGTCGCTGAATGATCGGTATTTGTGATTTTAAAATCATCACATAGGTATGACGTCATCAGCCTGCTCGTCTTGTCCTCCACTTCAAGCAGGATTCTATCTCACAAATGAGGACACGAAGGAGTTACTTTCCTAATCCTAAAGGCCCCGATGAAAAGATTTCTTCTCGATCTCTCTCGTTTCAGTGTTCAATATCACACGCTATCGTGGAATGCTTTCCAGTCTAAGCCCCTCCCATGACAAGGCTTGAGACAAGCTCAAGACTCATTCATTCCTTGAACAAATATATACTGTGAGCTCATCCAACATGCAAAGAAAGTTTCATGTAGCCTAAAATCAAGCAAGAAAAAAATGACAAATTTAAATATTTTTGTCAGTTGTGCTATAATAACAAATAGTAATAATTATAATACTTAGAACTTATATAAGCTTACTAACACAACAAAAAATACTATGCTAAGGATTTCATTAAAAATAATTTATTCCTGGGATGCATGGATGGCGCAGTCAGTTAAGTGACCGACTCTTGATTTTGGCTCAGGTCATGATCTCCCGGTTCGTGAATTCAAGGCCCACACTGGGCTCTGTACTGAAAGCGTGCAGCCTGTTTGGGATTCTCTCTCTCTCCTTCTCTCTCTGCCCCTACCTCCTACACACATGCACAGACACACACTCTCTCTCTCTCTTTAAAAATCAATTAAAAAATAATTTACTCCTATAGCAACAGTATGGAGTGCTATCATTCCCATTTACAGGTGAGAAAATTGAAGCTTCTGTTAAGTCACTTGCTCAAGGTCATCTAGCTAGAACGTGGCAGAGCTGGGGGGCTATCAAATGAAATTTCAAGCTTTCTAAAATATTTTCAATATTTCCCACTTGCATGACCTCAAGGCACCCACTAATAATTTTTACCTAGAAGAAAAATAAACCTACTCTGTGTTCCAATGTGCCACCAACTGTCTCCATTTATTTTCAAGCTGTGTTGGTCTTAGCTCAACTTCTGAAATGGTAGTTCTCACAGCATAAGTTTATGAAGGACACTAAACTGGACTATAATACTGCTTTTACTAATCATCTTGATATTTTGCCAATGGAGGCTTAGTGTTGGATGGCTAATATAGTAATCTGCATTGGTCCAAAAGGAAACCTTCAAAAAAAAAAATCCCAAGACCCTATTCTCCCCTGCCCAACCCAAACGGGTGTAAGTTGTATTTCTCCCCACCAAATAGACAGCAGAATTTTTTGGTCATTTAGAATTGTTTTAATAAAATTGATTTAAGCGAGTCATTGTCCTAATTTACTCACCCATTCTCCAAGCTTTTATAGAATACCTACGATGAAGCACAAGACACATCAGAAAATGGAAAGATGAGCCCAATGCCAACCCTCTCCTCAAACAGTCTTGTGAGGGAGGTAAGATATGAGCATCAATAAAAATAACATAAGGTAAAAAGTGGGAGGGGCCATGAGAAAATAAGCCTCCAGTTTGGAGGTGATCAAATTAGGCTTTGTGGTAAAGAGGCCTTTGAGTCAGCACTTGAAGGCAGGAGAAATAAATGCCCATTCTATCAAAGTCTAGCCAAGCAAAGAGAATGTTTGATATGTAAGAACAAAAGGACTTTTTATTGAACAAAAAGTGTAGGCTGCATTAGATCTTGTGACCGTCACACAAAGGAGTCTGAATTTTATTCTTGTAGAAGGAGAAATTCATGAAGGGTTTTTGAACAAGGCGGAGGCAGACATTAAAGCTTTGCTTTAGTACTGTTGGTTCATCTCACACCAGACATCAACGCTTCCTGAAACAAAGAAAACACTGAATACACGTTTCAGGATTTGTTGGGGCAGCACAGGGAGTTGGGAGGAGAGACTATCGGAGCCGTCAAGGGATATTTTATTCGAGCCCAAACTAGAAGGTGGCAATGCAGAGGAAAGAACAGATGACAAGGATTTTCTAGAAAAACAGTTGACATAATCAGATACCAGATCTCAGGTGATGGAGAGAGACAAGAAAGAATCCAATAGGAGTCCTGAATTACAGGTAGGATAGAAGTAGCAATATCCAATAGCACAGGAGAATTAGAAATAGGATTTCTAGTTGCCCAAAGCTTGTCGCTTTTGTAAATATTGGTCTGAACCTTCATAGCCCACAATGTGCATGGATCCCATCAGCAATAAAAACATCGTGTGATACGATAAAACACAGTAGAGGCAAACATGGAAGCACGTGCATTGACGAGGACATTTGCAGATCAATATTAAAACTGTAGTGAGAAAGGACGTTTGGGGAATGAGAAAGTGAAAAACCTGCAAAACAATTGGCTCATTATTCAGAAGAATCACTTCACTCTGGCAGGTTGCAATCATTCTCTTGGAGAAAACAAACCAAAAAAAAAAAGCAAAAACAGATAAAAACAATGAAGAAGATTGAGGAATTAGGCTTAATTCTAGCCTGAGAGTCATATTTTGGAGAAGAACCATAGGAAATATAATTTCATGTATCTCCAGCCAAGATGAAATAATGGCAGCCAAATTTGCCTCCCACCTGAAACAACCAAAGACCCAGAATGGATCCAAATGTGTGACACAATGGTAAGATCACGTATATCAGACAATGAAGAGCAGTTATCCTTGAAAGATGAGGGGCACACAGGATGAGGTTTCTAAGAGCCCGGCTTTCTGCCCTGAGAGCTTCCAGGCCACTGTGCAAAGAGGGGCAATTCAGGTGGAGCTTGGCATAGTGTGTGAGTTGTGGAGGTGGAGGTGAGGCTCTGGGGAGAGCAAAGCAGTCCTGCTCTAAGGACAAAGTATCAGAGAAGAGACAGCTGCTGAGAAAGGGACATTTGCAGGGGCTCCCCTCTGATACTGGACTGAGTACTAATCATCTCATGCGCGTGATGAAGCAACCCAATGGCAGGAAAACCATCCAGAAGAATTTAGAAGAGGTAACAGAGCCTGGTACCCATGTAGGGTTAGGGGTAGTTCTCATGAGTCAGACTGGAAGGCCTGAAGACTCACAGGGCATTACACAGAGTAATAAACGGGTCCATCCTCAGTAGTGGGGTATAATTGTTCATGGACTGTGCACTGTTCCAATTCACCTAACAAATCTTAACAGCAAGAGCCAGAGGATCAAACTGTTTCCGAATAACTCAACTACATCTTACAACAAAGTTCAAGAATGTTTACAGAAATAAAAAAAAAATATCCATCACCCAATACTGTAAATTTCACAATGTTTGGCATCTAATCAAAAAGCACCAGGCAAATGAAAGAGAAAGAAAATATGATGCATCCCAAAGAGAATAATCCATCCATCAAAACATACCTAGAACAGACACAGAGATTAGAGTTTTCAGATAAGGACATTCAAGCCACTATAACAAATCTATTCCATTTATTCAAAAGTTAAGTAGAAAGATGGAAAATACTTAAAAACCCTGGTGCACGTTTTAGAGATGAAGACATCAATGTATGACATGGGAATCTCACTGGATGGGATTAATGACCGATGAGATGTTATAGGAGAAAAATTAATAAACTTGAAGACATAGCAATAAAAACTATCCCAAATGAAACACAGACAGAAACGCAGAGGGAAAAACAAAAAGAACAGCACATCACTGAGCTATGAGAAAATTTCAAGCAGCCGGATGCACGTGTAATTGGAGTCTCCCAAAGAAGAGGGGAGGGGGAGAAAATTATCTGAAAAAAAAATAATAATGGCTGAAATTATTGAAAATTTCATGAAAACTATAGACCCTTAGATCCAGGAAGTTCAATAAATCCCAAGCAGCAGACACATGAAGAAAATCACGCCGAGGCGGGTTATAAGCAAATTGTTCAAAACCGTTTGTTCAATTGTTCAAACCAATTGTTCAACCAATTGTTCAAATTGTTCAAAACTTTTAAGAAAATCTTAAAAGCAATCAGAGGAAATGTTACATTCCACACCCCAATATTTGAAGAATGACCAACGATGAAGGTGACAGCAGATTTCTGTTCAGAAACAATCCAGCGAGGAAACAGAAGACCAATTCTTTACATAAAAATAGACAAATCCATATGAAGACAACCACACATTCATAACATCTATTCAGCCAAAAAAAACCCCTAAATCCTTTAATTACAAAACATTATGTTGGATGGTGATCCATTCCATCCATTATGTTGGATGGAATCAAAACCCTTAGATTCCTCAGCTGCACAGCAAAGGGTTGAATACATAATCTCTACTTATTCTTCCAGTTCTTTTATGATTTTATTTATTTTTGTGAGTAGCCCACACACCCCTACTCAAATCATAACAACCTCTACAATTTGTCATGAACTAGGTGCTCAGGGTACAGAATAAAAAGTACCAGATTCCCAGATTTGGAGCTATCTAAAACTTGACTTGGAATCCCTTTTGGATCTAGGGACCTAGGAGTAAATAACAATGCAAGATACAAAGCCATGCAGAAAGTCCTCTAACCTAGGCGTGGTAAGAGACCTAAGGTGCCTGGGAAGAGAAAGCTACGCAGAACTGATGCTTCAGCAACGCTGAGGTCGAGGAGATCTCTCCACACTGGAAAGGAGGCCGGAAGGGATCAAGTACAGCATGTGTAAAGGCACAGGAGTGCCAGGGAATAGTCACATCACTAAAGAGAGTGCACACGTCAAGAGTTCACGTGCATGTGGCAGATTGGCATATAAGGAAGTTGAGGGGATCCTAACAGTGTCCCCTGTTGAGTCATGAAGGGATTTCCATGTCATGTAAAGAGGCTGGTTTCCAATCTTCAGGTAGTAAGGAATAACGGAAAGATGTACTTTTAATACAAAAAGAATTTGTATTTATATATTAGAAAAATATTAAGGCTAATGCAATAGCTCCCCTCCACGTATCTCCCCAAGCCTGCCCCTCTCACGGCGATTTTAGGTAAAAGAGTAACGAGTAAATGATCATATTAGCACTTTAAACATATCACGAAGGGGGATCCAAACCTGAGAGATACCTGGAACTGGAAAATTGAAAGAATCCCTGATTGCAACAGAATGATCATCACCTGGGGGATATAAGGCCCATCCGAGGTAACTTCCTTTTGGGGGGAATCAAAGAAGCCTTTTTTTTTTACATCAGCAGTGTCATTCAAATGGGCCTAAATGCTGAGATGAGGAAAGAGAAGAAAGGGCATTTCACTTGGAAGGACAAGCGTAAGAAATGGTACGGGGGCGCCTGGGTGGCTCAGTCGGTCGAGCGTCCGACTTTGGCTCAGGTCAAGATCTCACGGTTCGTGGGTTCGAGCCCCGTGTCAGGCTCTGTGCTGACGGCTCAGACCCTGGTGCCCGCCTCAGATTCTGTGTCTCCCTGTCTCTCTGCCCCTCCCCGCTCACACTCTGTCTCTCAAAAATGAATAAATGTAAAACAAAAAAAATTATTTTTTAAAGAAACGGTACAGAACAAGGAAGGCACTATATAATATCTCAAAATTGCAACCATTCCAGTGGGACTTAAGCAAAGGGTCCTGACTGGAGCATAAATGAGAAAGGGGCTGGCTTGGACATAAGGGGACATCCACAAAGGGCCTCTGGGCAGCCAGCTAAGCTTTAGGGAACTATTGGCAATGTCTGAACAGGAGCTAGGCAGAGTGGTGGAAGATAGGAAGGTTGGGGTGCATTCGAAGGGAGGGGGCCGGGGACCTGGTTATGAAAGTGCTCGAATAGTCCAGTTGATGCTTAACTGACGGCTGATTCGGCATGGCAGCACTGGAGGGACAAATGCCAGAGCCATCACGGAAGCCACGTGTGCTGGGGGTTGGGAGGGGAGTTGCAGGATTTCTGGAAAGCCAGAAAGCCTCAGGCTCAAAACTTACTCGGGCCCTTTTTGAGTTTCCTCTTGTTATCCATGAACTCCAGACTGGAGTTAGTAATCTGGACCTATTCGTGCCAGCATGTCCCATAAAGATATAAAAGGAGATACACAAGTTCACAAATAGACATACACATAGATAGAAAGATACACAGATAGGCTGATACCAAGGTACATCGACTCACAGATTGGAAGGATACCTGCTTGTTATTCCAGAACTCCAGTGTGCATTACACGAAGGGAAAAAAAACGTTCCCAACTTTAGCTCCAGACATTTCTAAAAAACTGGGTGATAGGTCAGAGCGTGAGTGGGATGAACAGGCGTTCTAACTTTTCCAAACCAGTTTTTCCATCTCTCCATTACCTGACATGACCAGAATAACAGGCTCGCCTGCTGTTTAAACATAAAGACGCTCCTACTTTTCCCCCAAATGCCCCGAGTCCATTTATGTGCACACAGAAATTCCGTTTTAAGCTCTCTTCCTAAATACACACGAACAGCACCGTGAGTGACATGATGTTGTGGAGTCAACCATGCTGGCTCTCGGAGCCTATGTGAAGTTCCAGGTGTTTCAAAACCTCAGGCTCAGGGCACCACACTCTTCCTAAAGCTTTTATGACAGCTCTAATCCCCAGCTGAATGCAAACAGCAACAATCCGATGGGTTACCGTAGTGGTGAAGGCAGTTCGCACATTTCATAAATGCTGATCACGCTTTTAAGTCACCACGTTGTTTCTTGTGCAACCTCGCTTGAATTGCTAGGTAGCTTAGTTGGCTTTATTAGTTAATGCTATATGATACATAGTAATAACAATTAATTCTATCACATTCAAAAGGAAGTAGCAAAAAGATCCTTCACTGTGGTTTAGAAAGCAGAGGTAATTATAGCTCTACCCTATAATTTCATGGTTTATCTCTTTCTAGAAGCATGCCACTGGATGGTAACAATGGAGATGCTATGCAATGTTCGTTGAGAAACCGGGAGCCATGTGAAATGGCCAAGGGACTTACCCATAAAAATGGGAACTGTTGCTGGAGACACAAGGCTAAGGAAGACCTGACCCACAGCGATTTTTACTAGACAACGGGAACTCCTATTTGAATAAAATTCCCAATCTATTTCAAATCGAGTGACCAGTATCTTCTCTAAGGTCTCCTAGATAGGAAGGTGCTCTGGTGCCACGCTAGTGTGTGGCTGTCTGTCAGAGTAACTGTCGCTCCCCTGTCCTGCTGTCCTGACACAGTAATACAAGAACTGGGCACTTACGGTTACAACCTGGGTTTGCATTTTGCCTCGTAGGCAGCTCTACGATTTTAGAGGAAAGACCTGCCCCACAGAGCTCAGGTGTCTCGTCTATAAATTGAGCCCAATACCTAACTTAGATTCTTATTGAGAAAGCAGGTAAAAGGGCTTTGCAAACTCTAAATCCTGAAAAAAAAATCATTCTCACGCGTGTTCGTTACCCGACACGCTATGATCACAGGAATACAACGTATTCCATGAGAAGCACTAAAATGCTTTTCGTTAAAAGTTTATGAAATGAAAACGGTTACGCATGGCTTTCTGAACCATCGTAATTTTACATTTCGCCTTCACCCTTGCTATAGGAGTGCCATTTCAGGTGGGTATTAACACGGGTGCTATTTAGCAAGGCCCTTATGGAGAAATAGGTACACAGCTAAGTACAGAAATATTATGCAGTCAGCCACGGTTACTGCTTAGATGATGAAGCAAAAGACGGCTGAACCGAAACGAACACATGTCTAGCACTGTGTTGTGCAAAACCCTTTCATGTCCAGGGAGAGGAGGTCGAATGGGATTCCCTTACTAGTCCTAGAATCTGTCTATCGGATCGGAGCATCTGTAGTAACGTTTGGAATACTAATGTCGTTTCCTGTTGTAAAGAAACAAAACTAGTGAAGTCTTGATGTCCGTCTGCGCCGTTACCCCCCCCCCCAACATCTGACCAAGAAAAAACCAAAATGTGTCAAGTTTACGAAGGGCGACATGAAAACAAAACCCGACGACACAGAAAATGCTAAGAGAGGTCTGGAGTTAAGACTCTAGAAATATTCGTAGGGCTTTGGAAATGGTACCGATGTCTGCTCAAACCTGACACCAGACTTAAGCCTCTCCCACTCCCAAGCCAATTTGGATGAAAACCAGCTGCGCTGGAGGTTCAGCTATGTAAGAACCTGTATTGTCATTCCCAGACCTGTTTAAGCCCTTTTAATAGATCAAGTCAGGATGGTATCCTCATAATTTAGTGTTGTGAATAGTACAAATAAAGCCTTCAATGACATCTAATCAGAGTATTTTCTTTTCTCTTCCCCTAGACCATTATTCCACAGAGGTCCAGATTTCCCCAGCCTGTCAGTCACTGGAACTACAAGCCGCCCAAGCGCATTTGAAAGCCATCGGGTAGCTAATTTGCCAAGATAGATTTAAAAGACATGAGACAGCTTCTGGTTGTGGTCTCTCTGGCTCCTACCACACAAAGCGGAGTCCTGAAGCACACGGGGGGATTTCTTTTGCTGATGGTGAGCTATTGTTTAAACATTGATTGCCTCTTTTTTCTATCATTCACTTACCACCCCCCCGCCTCCCCATACACCGCGCCACCAGTCACAGACTTCATTCACAGCCCATCACCTGAAAGCTACGTGCTCAACACGCTGACAAAAATGAGCCACTTACAGGTCAGCGCTACGGGGGAAAATAACACTCGTAGATATTAACTCAGCCTTGAGTGAATTTTTCTTATCTACTCAAAAGACTTACATGCTTTTTATGGCAATGAACTCAGATATATACAACAGAAAATGAAGTAATTCATGTTAAAGTAATTTCATAATGCAAAAAAAAAGGACTATACAAATGCAAGACATTTGAGAAATATAGGGCACATCTCGGGAGGAAATAAAAAGATCCTAGCCAATTTTTCCCAGCCGACTTCACACAGAGCAAGCACCTGGAGATTTGGGGGCCGGGGAAGGAACACAGATTTCAGAACCGGACCCAGTTGTGAGTCCTGAGTTGGTCTTGTTGGTGACCATGGACAACTTCTTTCCTTTCCCTACACCTCAATTCCTCATTTGAAACATGGAGATAATATCGTCTATCTCATAGGGTCATTGGGAGTAAAAATGAACTAATTTGCATAAAATGTTAAACAATCTCTGCCTTAGACTGAGCTGTCAATAAACAGTAGTCATTGTTATTATTTTATTATTACTAATTGCTTTGTATTCTGTGATCAGAAGCACAGTGGGTTTTTTTTTCACAAAGCATAACACAGAAAAAACCCACAAAGCACAGAAAGAGCAATAATAATCTTAAACACATGTATATAGTATCAACTGTGAGCCATGCATAATTGAATCAAGAAATTGAGGCATAAAGAAATAAAGCAATTTGCCAAAGGTCTTATGGCTAATAAGTAGTGAAGTGGGATTTGAACCTGAGAAGTCTGACTGCTGAGTCTAGGCTGCTGACCTCTATACCCTAAAATAAATATATTCCAAAGGCAGCTATCCGTAATAGTTGTGGTCCTTTGGGTTGTAAAAACCAGAAGCACACCTAAATGAACTTGAGTAAGAAGAGTTTATTGCAAGCCCAACAGAGGCTCTTGAGGCCATGAAGGTCAAGTTCCCAGTCACGAGTCACAGGAGCTAGAGCCAGAGAGTTAGTTTTGAGTTCAGGGCGGTGCTGGGGCCTCGGCATTCTGCGTGACTTCTGTTCCCATGTTCCGATGGAAGGGTCCATCACTCCACAAAATCTTGCAAGTCTGTTCTCCCACAGCTCAATTCCTCCACAGTCCAATTAGAGATTCCAAGGAAAGGACTCGCCATGATGCATTTTAAGGGTGGTGCCCGCCTCTGAGCCCGTCAGGTCGGCCCAAGAGTCTGTGTCCCTGCGCAAACGTGGCGGCCTCCATCCACCATGAGCAGAAACTTTAGAGGAAGGAATTCTTTACAAACACTTCCAAGTAGATCTTTGCACCGTGACCTTGCTTTCCTCTTCTCCTCCTCTTTGCGGGAGGCTGAGGAACACAGGAGTTGAAGTCAGTCTTTGGAATCAGCGAGTCCCCAAACCAGACTCCACCTCTGCCGTCCCTGGCCGCGCGAAATCAGACAAGTTACCAAATGTCTCTGGGACTGTCTCCCCGGGTGTAAAATGGCGGCGATAATAATAAGAACGGCCTTATAGGTTTACTTTGAGTATCGAAAATATATAAAACACCTTGGCATAAATCTTGGCACACAGGAAGGGTTCAGTAAATGTTACCTATAACTTTATCATTATTCCAAGCCCAAGACGCTTCATAAATTTACTTCAGCCTTTTGAGTGTTGAGCCCTCCAAGCTCCTTTGTCCCCTTCCCTTCCCAATTTTTGCTTTCTCAACATCCCTGTGGTCACGCCATCCAAGGGACCAGAAAGTGAGAACAGATGCAAAACTCGGCAGAGTAAGGCAGTGCGTAGACAAGTGTGTGTGTCACAGACCCTGCTGATTGCCACCTTTTTTGTCTTTTTTCCTTAGTAAGAGAATCTCAATCTTATTTATCTTAACGTGGCGCGCAGCTAACGTTGCATTTCCAGCTTCCTTTGCAACTAATGTGACCTCGGGACTGAAGTCTGACCAATGGGATGAAAGCAGAGTTTTGTGGTTTTCCATGATGCTGTTTAAAGCAACCTGACTCTAGTTGCACCCTTTGGCCCATCTGTCTTTCTGCTTCTCCAGTCTACAGCATAAACATGTTGGTTCATGTTCCAGGAGCCACATTAGGAAATGGAAGCCATCTGTTAAGGGCGATAAGAGAGGGATAGAGAGAAAGAGAGAGACAGACAGAGAGAGTCTGAGTCCCAGAAATCTGTAAGGCTCCATACCAGCTCTGGACTACCCGCTTCCAGATTTTTATTTTGCAAACACCCTCTATCTTGCTTAAGCCATTCGTTGTTAGTTCAGGTTATTTGTATCAAAATATAATAGAGTATTATCCTGATGCAATAAATCTGGAAGTCTTGAATTAGTATCTAATAATTGAAATGTTAGAGATACATTAATCAGAAAAGAAGGGATAAGGGGCACCTGGGTGGCTCAGTCAGTTGAGGGTCTGACTTCGGCTCAGGTCATGATCTCACGGTTCGTGGGTTCGAGCCCCGAGTCGGGCTCTGTGCTGACAGCTCAGAGCTTGGAACCTGCTTCAGATTCTGTGTCTCCCTCTCTTTCTGCCCCTCCCCTGCTCACACTCTGTCTCTGTCTCTGTCTCTCTCAAAAAGAAGCAAATGTAAAAAAAGAGAGAGAGAGAGAATGGATAAGTGAAAAGGAGAAGATAGAAGAAAATAGATAAGATCCTTGCAGTCAGAAATCATCTTCTTTGAAAGAAAAACCACATGCTATAGGAGAGTTTTTGTTTGTCTAGTGTGATTAGCCCAAAGGGAAATTATCATAAGCTGGTACTCCACGCTTAGATACACACGTAGATACCTAGATGCCCACCAGAGACACTAACTGGCTGAATGCAGCAAGTGAGTAAAGGACTTGAACTTTATCTTGATTCCTCTTTTTCAAATGGGCGTCCTAAACCCGACCTTACCAAAGTAATCTGAAAATTATTTCAGACATCACCCGAAATACCTCAGTAACATCCTCACACATTTTCTCGCATTCCTTGCCAACCAATTCTGCGGTGAAACGTCGGTTCAACCACCGACACGAATTCCCATGAAAACAACGAGCAGAAGAACTCAAGGCCTCGAGAATGTCTGCAAGGTCCAGCCTGCCGTATCTTGTGACCCATGCTTTATTTGACTGATAGAAGTATGTTGTGGCTGTATAATCCTTACTCAGTTTCAAAACTTACTCAGCCTCGTTGGGCCTCTCTTTCGTCATTGGGAAAATGTTGCTTCTTTTCCCCCAAAGTGTCTTCCAAAATTTAGAAGACATTCATTCGTGCACGCTTGCATTCATTCATTCATTCACCCACTCATTCATTCATTCTTTCATCCATTCAATGTTAATTAGGCACTTAAAACCTCCCAGTTTCTTCTCAAGTCTTTGGGGACCACAAGTGAACAAAACAAAATTCCCATCCGTACAGAACTTATCCTGTAGCTGGGGACACCGAGAAGAGAGTTGGAGGAAACTGTTTATTCAGTTACGGTCGCTCTGATGGTGGGGCTGTGGCCATGTGGTCTCCCTGATGGCTGGACCGGCTGCTCTGTCAGGGTCTGCCAACAGAGGGCGCCAGAGGGAGACTGCGATGGTTAGGAGGGAGAAGGCACCTGCTTCTTCCCATTTGCCTCTTGTCTTCTGCCAGCTGTACCCCAGCAACTGCTCATCACCTGTCAACGACAGTTGATTCCAGAAGCTGCAACCAATTCCAATTTTCCGTTTTCCACACTGCAAGAACCAGCCTCCTCACTGTACCCCCCACACAGAGACCCCCCATCCCAGACAGGCAGTGCCCCTTCCTCAGAGGATAGAATTTCAGCTCATAAAGCCCCTCCTACGGGCCTCTGAATTTTAATAATCCCATCCTCTTCCTTTGTTTCCCCAGCCTGCCTCACTCCATCAGCACTGCCTCAACGAGTGCCACAGACGCTGTGCCTTCAACAACGGAAGTTTATTTTCTCAGCTCTCAGGGCTGGAAGTCTGAGCTCAAGATGCAGACAGGCTTGTGTCTTCTAAGGCCAGTCTCCTTGGTTCACAGCTGGCCGCCTCCTCCCTGTGTCTTCACGCGCTGAGTCCCAATCTCTTTTGTATAAGGACACCAGTCATATTGGATTGGGGCCCCCCTCCAATGACCTCATTTTAATGTAACCGTCTCTTTAAAGGTCCTGTCTCCAAATACAGCCACACGTTGAAGTCCTGGGGTTCGGGACTTCAACCTGTGAATTTTGGGGAAGACACAGTTCAGCCCAAAACGTAGCCCTCGTGGCTTCCTACAGTTACCACCTCCGTGAAACCTCAGTCGCTTTTTACTTATTTATTTATTTATTTATTTATTTATTTTTGGCCTTTTCCATCCTCCGACACTTCATTAAGACTCTTCTATACTAAACGCTCTCTGTTAATTGGATGATGTGGTTTCTTGTCTCTCCAATGGCTCCTGGCTGATACAGTATGTCACATGGTGATGATTCTAGGGAGGGAGAAACAAAAAAACCAAGTCGAGAAAGGGGGTAGGGAGTGCTGAGGAGAGGGTGGCTTTTAAGCAACAGAGGATGGCTGGGAAAGAATTCACCAGAAGGTGACATTGGAACCACAAGCTGGAGGAGGTGAAGGAATAAACCATGAGGCTCTCTTGGGGCAAAAGCATCTCCTGGCAGAAGAGGGAGCATGGTGATAAAAGCACTAAAATTCTTATTGAACCTTGTGCAACGCTCTTTGAGACAAGTCACTGCAGGACCGGAGCTATTGAGTAACCCTCCCTCTGAGGGACTTTCTGTCACATGCATATCAGCCATTGCGGGTGGGGAGCTGGGCAGCACTGAGCAACTCTCACGTTAGAAAATAACAATCGAGAATTTTAGAGCTGGCCAGGATCTTGTGGCTCATTAACCCACAGTGCAGGTTTCGTAGATCTAGACCTAGAGAGATGAGTTCACTTGACCAGGTCCACGCGGGCGGTTGCGGACGCTGGGCTAGTTCCCCGCTACTAAGTTCGGAAGTCGGTGCAAGGCGCCCCTGTGTGCAACTTCCACATCAATAATCGCAACAAACGTCGAGCTGAGTGGAAGCAGATGGTTAGGGACCAATGTCCACCAGGAATGTCCAGTTCTCAGGTAAGAATATAAAGCGTCATTTGCTCCAACAAAACTTCGGGGGTGTGCTCATACATCTTGTACATATATACGTAAAGGCACGGGCACTGCTTTGCAGCTTAATAAAGAAGCAACGATGATGCCATTATCACACTTCAGTGCAGTGTTTAGCATTTCTTGGCCCATATTGCAGGTACACGCCTAATCTTGGATTCTCTTCCCGCTCTGGACCTAATCTCAGCTGCTTCTCTCCCCTCTCCGAAGCTGTCAAGAGTGGTCCCTGCAGAGGTGGCCTTCCACCCCTTGGAATAGGATGATCTTCCCCGTTCCTTCATCCGTAAGGCCACCAGGACACCCAAGGCAGCAACACCTGCTTGTAGAAACAAAGCCTGGCAGCTGACAGGACTCTGATGACAAGGCTAATAGCATGAGGAAAGGCATGGCACAAGCCATTCTGCGAGCAGTGTTCCGAAGCTCCCCTGGCCAAGCTCTCGGTATAGGATGTGTATGCTTTTGCGCCATGAAGATAAAGGCTTTTGTTTTCTTTCTAGACGAGATGGCAAGAGCTTTCCTGTGCTTGTTGGCTCTGCTTTGGGACCTAAAGTACATTGTCACCATTGCACACTGACTCCTGACAGTGGACCCAGAGAAGTTAAGATGATTGCCTTGAGAAACTCAAGCAGTGCATCAAAATATCTGATACGTGCTGCCTTCCTAACACATGGATTCCCACAGTGTGTTTGGCTTAAATGGGAACCTCGTACCTACTATGTGTTTCTGTATCTACTAAGGATTCCTTTCATTATCATTAACAGGTACAGTAAAACCTTGGATTGTGAGCATAATTTGTTCTGGAAACATGCTTGTAATCCAAAGCACTTGTGTATCAAAGGGAATTTCAAGAACCCTTGGTTCGGTTGTGACCATGTGACGCTCGCCGTCCTGTACAACTCCTATTGAAAGACCTTGCTCATTTATCAAGTTAAAATGTATTAGAAATGTTTGCTCATCTTGAGGAACACTCACAGAACAGTTTACTCGCAATCCAAGGAGGTACTGTATTTATTTATGTTGACTTATATACAAGGCAGAGGGGCAGGTAATGACAATTACAATACATAAAATTCTTAGCCTCTAAAATGGTTATCAGATAACTGAGAACAGCGGAAGCTGAAAAGACTTTGTGATTTTCTTTCTGGTTTATTTTAAAATTGGAGACTGAGGCCAAGGTGGTTGAGTTAACCAACTCAACACAAGTGGGGAGTAGTACGGATTAAGAGAAATACAAAGATTTTAGAGGAAGAAAAACCATGAGATTGTTGTTGCTGGGGAAGCTTGAAGTAGGAGAACATTGTTATTTTAGTGAAATACATGTAATGCTGCATTTAAAGATAATTTCTGTAGAGACACGTTTTCACATATGTGCTACATACAGCATGGTTTTCAACTTGGCTTCCATCATAAATATAGTTGAATATAAATTCAATGCCTTTGGGAAGGAGGAGGGCGGAGGGCGTGGGGAAAAAGCGTCTTTTACTTTATACACGTGACTACTAAATGGTAACTTTTTATATCAGGAGTCCTTAATATTATAAGAAAAATTTTTAAATAGATGAACTCAAAGTGATCATCAATAAAGCTCAGCACACAGAGGGTCAATCAACCCAGGCTTCACCAGTGAAAGAGAAGGGCTGAAAACACTGTTCTTGAATGAATAGAATATCCAACAACTCCCAGTGTCTAGAACTCACTGTGTATTCAGGAAAGTGGCCCAGAAAAAAAGTCTTACCAAAATAAAGAGCCCAAAGCTAAACATGATAGTCTAATAGAGAACCAAAAAAGAAAGACTCCACAACAAGACAGAGCTCTATCAGGACACTAGCCCTCCATCTCCAGGGAAATTGAATCACTTTTGATTAAATGATGATAAGAGCTGAAAAAATAATCCTAGAATTTATGTACCTAAGCATTGGCTTATGTGTGCTTGGAACATTTAAACCTTGAGTGTTAGTTGCTAACTTATCCAAATGGACTTCTCTGAGATAAATTACCAATACTTAGGTTTTATTGTTGGCATTCGGAGTTTCTTTCTTTCTTTCTTTCTTTCTTTCTTTCTTTCTTTGCTTGTTTTACCTAATATGTTTTGCTCTTTTGGTTTTTTTTTCGGTTTTGTTGTGTGCTTGATTTCGACAGCATTCTGATCACCAAGTGGATGATTTGGACAATAATATGGGAAAGACAAGCTGTGGCCGGCTGGGGCACCTGGAGAGTCTTCCGGGAAGAAAGTAAGACTCTCGAGCTGAGCTTCAGTATTTCAATAGCCTTTCTTTCATTGTCAATTGAAAGTGGAGCTAATGAAAATTTGGCACCCTGCCCCTCTCCCCCACTCCCTGTAAAGCCATTTTTTTTTCCTTTTTTTATGCATCTGTCATAGTAGCTTTGGGCAAATGGTTAGCTACATTTATCTATAAAATGTAAACCACTGCTTATGTTGTTGTTGTTTTTATTTATTCGAGTCCCCTAAATATTGAATATTGTATAATAAATATAGTTGCACACACGGGATCTTATGAGACACAGATAATTCCCACTTTTTACATAGGTATTGTGTTCCACAGCCATGGGAAAACACCCAGTGCCAGCCACCAATGCCTCAGATGGTTCGGTCCATCTCATCAACTTTGTCTCTGATCTGACACCCCTGTTGAACCCACAGATGTCCCCCAGCCCACAAAAAGAGCCAACATAGCAATAATTCATGCTTTATATCCCGTTTTTTAGTGGGGGGGGGGTTGTTTTTAATTTTAATTTTATTTTTAAGTAAGCTCTACACCCAATGTGGAGCTTGAACTCACAACCCTGAGATCAAGAGTCCCATGCTCCACCAACTGAGCCAGCCAGGCACCCCATGCTTGCTATCACAGTAAGCTGAAACAGACATCATGACTGGGAGCAGAGATACAAGTTAAATAGATGGAGAAGAGGTTTACTCTCCACAGCTTGTAAAATTCCGAGACCGTCCCTGATCTTCCGGCTCATCCCGTAGCTGTCCTCAGTCTGCCTCCTCCCTTACCGTCCAGTCCAGTTGCTGTGGTGGTAAGAATACCCCCCTACTCTCACAGCTCCCGCTTGAGGCGAGGGGGGACTGCTACAGTCTGTGTCTTGCCTCCCAGTGGGCGCTATCCCTGTGCTTTGGCCCCCCGCTCTGCCATCACTCCCCTCACTTCCGTCTTAAACGTGATGCCAAGTCCCAATTCTCACTTGCACCTGTAAGGATGAAGCTGCAGGTGTTTACCTGTCTAGAAGTCTCCAGAAGTCAGTGCAAATCAGGCCAGTTGCCCCTAGCAACAACAATTAATAGGTAGGAGGGTTCCAGGCTCAGGCAGTGTCTCTTTCCAATTATATGTACTCATTTTCATGAGGTGTTATTTAATTCCCAAGGTCTCATGATAAATGGTACCAATGTCATTCAGCTCTCAAACGCAATTTGTGATGGCGCTACGTAAAAAGACCCTATATTAAATAAAAATTAGTCTTAATATTAGGTCCCTCTGTTCTCTGCGCAAGAAAACTCATTGCAGAGCAATTCTCATTTGGAGTAATACATCTCTGCTTTGAGAACCATGATAGCAGAAAACTGCGTAAAAGAGAAGGAAACGGAGCTCCAAAATGTCAAACAACATCTGTTTCCCATTTCTGAGAATTACAGAGCTTTCTGCAGCCCTGTAACCCCTTAGCCCACATTGTATCTGTCCCTTCATAGTTTATGAGCTTTATCTTCAGAAGCCTTTCAGTAAATGAAACCTGATATAGAAAGTGAATCTCTGCTTTAGGCTCTCTCCAAGGATTAGGGACGAGATTTATTAGAACAACACCGTTCATGCTGTGATGCTTTAAGGTTGTGTCAACATTTCAATTATAAACCCATGCTTCCACGGGTGTGTACGCCCTGGAAAAGAAAATAATTCTTCAGCTTCAAATTTGGAAAGTGGGATAGTCATTTGAGGTCCATGTTTGGTTCCTTCGAATTTTAAAAAGCTGCAGGTGACTGACCTTTCTAAGTGCGGAAAATTATATCCCACATACTTGTGTCACTGGGTACTTCAAGACCATCCCGCAGTCAAAGCAAAAAATGCAATGCTGAGATGATAAGTTAAATAATTAGAGCAAAGAGTCTAAATAGGATCATTCTGGAAAACTGCAAAGTGAGTCAGTATTTTCACATGGATTCTAAGAACGAGGCAGAGGCTATTTTGTCACGTGGAGTAATCGGTCTGTCACATTATTCTTCCAGCTATAACTTTAGGTCAACCAGGCAGCGGGGGTTTCTGCTGAGTGACCTGCAAGCCACACCCCTGCTGTCTGGAAGAGCAGTGGCTCAGAGGTCTGAGGCGGGGGGGGGGGGGGAGGTGGTCAAAGTCAACCTAAAACAAAGAGGTGGGCATGTGAGTTCATTTTTGGTGCCCTGCTCCCTTAGAGTTCACCACTCTCCGTCTGCCCCCCCACCCCCCACCCCACACTGTCCCCTTAGCCCGTCCTCCATCCTGAATCATGGCTCTGGTTCTAAGACTATCTCCTGGCACCTTCCTTGTCACTGGACACCATGCTTCGGTCGAAGCTTACCTGCCGTCCGCTTGACCTGCCGTGGGGAGATAAGAAAGCGTCTCGGAGGTTTTTACTGATCACTAGCAGCTGCTGTGTGGTCACATGGCTGCCCGTCTCAAAGCTCTTTGCATCTTCAAGGAACAAAACCAGTGAAACAGGGGCACCGCCACAGGTTCAGTGGGAAGGTTATGTTAAAGCAAGGGGTTTAAAAGCACTCTTCAATGAGGTATATTTTTTGCAATGGAGTACTACTCGGCCCTAAAAAAGAATGAAATCTTGCCGTTTGCAACGACATGAATGGAGCTAGACGGTGCAATGCTGGGTAAAAGAAGTCAGAGAAAGACAAATACCATATGATTTCACTCAAATGTGGAATTTAAGAAACAAAAGAAAAGAAAAAGAGAGAGAGATCAACTAACAAACAGACTCTTAACTACAGAGAACAAACTGATGGTTACCAAAGGGCAGGTGGATGGGGGGATGGGAGAAATAGGTGACAGGGATTAAGGAGTGCACTTGGGGGTGCCTGGGTGGCTCAGTGGGTTAAGCATCCGACTTCGGCTTAGGTTAAGCTCTCAAGTTTCAGGAGTTCAAGCCCCCCCCACCGGGGTCTGCACTGCCTGCCTGAGATTCTCTCTCTCATCCTTCCTCTGTTTCTCCCCCTCTTGCTCTCTTCCTCAAAATAAATAAATAAACTTTATAAAGAAAAGAAGTGCACTCGTGACAAGCACTGAGTGATGTGTGGAAGTGTTGAATCACTGTATCGTATACCTGAAACTAACATGATACTATGCTAACTATCTAGAATTGAAAAACAACTTTTTAAAAAGCACTCTTCAAAAAAAATTTTTAAAAAAAGCACTCTTCAAGTAACATCACATGGGGCAACAGTACAATTCTTCTGTAATTAAGAAGAATCGCAATTGTAATTGTAATCTCTTAATTGTAATTAAGAGATTTAATGAATTTTTCTACTTTTCTATACTATGTAGAGAGTTGCTCATAAATTAGAAGTTCCATGAAAGCAGGGATCTGCTGTTTTATTCCCTGCAAAACACCAAATATCTAGCACCTAGAACATTGTAGTTATTCAATAAGTGTTTGGAAAATGAAGGAGGACTTAATGAGCATATTAAATATCTCTTTATCAGTTCTGAAAGCTTTACAAATAAGCAACCTGCAAACACATGTCCTCCATGAAGAAAAAAATATCTATTAACATAAAGAAATGAGTATCTGTATGTTGGCATCTGGAGTGGAGTGACACAGAAAAGATCACATAAGAAATAAGGGAGTAGCTAAGAGAAATACCAAAGAGCAATGCTTGTTCTTTTTTCTGACCTTAAAGACCACCCAACCCTTTACTATGTAGAATTTGAAACTGAAACAAAGGTTAAGTTTTGTGTCTCATCAACTGCATCTCCTATTTCTCAAATATGAAAAGTGTCTCAAAAGCAATTTGGATTTTAAAAAATAGACAGTGCTTTGCTAATCCAATCAACCAGATTGTGAGTGCCTTGAAGGTAGGCGAGTACAATTTCTTACCCAGTTGTCATGTCCACAAAGATCGTACAATTTCTTACCCAGTTGTTATGTCCACAAAGATCCTGAGTGGTGGCTTGCACACAGAACGTGTTTGTAAAATGTTGGATTTCTTCCTGAGAATCAAGACTTTTCCATCTGTCCTCTGCGGCAAACATCTTATCCAAACTGTTGATGAACGTCGGGGTCCCCCCTTCCTGTTGATCTGCTCTCTCTTCCTCACAGAGGCTCAGGCAGAGCAAGAAGAAGGGGCAAAGGAGAAGACAAAAGATCTCGTAGGTATCTGGATGATAGGAGGTCCGTGTCTGGGGGATTTCCACGTATTGCTAATCTCTAGTGAATAATTTTTCTGCAGCAGACCTTTGCGAAGTATTATCTTTATGAAGAAAACGGTGTGTTCACTTGTTAATGAAGTCTCGTGCCACTGTCAGCAGAGGAACTGAACTTGGCTCCTTGACCCCTCTTGGCCCATCCTTTCTCTTCTACCTTTAAACAGCCAGATGGTCTCGACAGTTTCCGGAGCTGATAATCTGCACTACTCCAACCATCTTCTGTTACAGCTCTGTGGCCCTTCTGGAGCACTAAGATTGCACTCAAGTTCCCTGTAAATCTAATTCTACTGCAGTTAGCCCACAGAGTTCTAGACCTTTCTATGGAAAGCAAGGGTGCCCGTATCCTCGGAGCTGTGCCCTTCCAGGTTGCTGAAAAGAGGGAGACCCTCTATGTAAATAAATAAATAATAAACAAACAAATACATAAAAGTGCGCCTAAGTGTTTACCTCCTTACTTTTAATAGCAGTTTCTTCATGAGAATAAGGGGGGGGGGGGCGGGAATCTCCACGTACCGGCATAATCAGAGTCTGATTTCATTCCAGCAACTAACAACAAAACAATAACAAAAAAAGCAGGGGCGCTTCTTTCTTTTTTTTTTTTTTTTTTTTTGTAGTCGTTTAATTAAATTCTTTCAAGCCGTGTGCAGCAACACTGCTGGGTAGATCTTGTAAGAAGAGATAATTAAAACACAAACAAACTAGTTCTTTCATTTGGAATAGCCACCAGTGCACATGCTCAGGGCGGCTGGCCCTCACGGAATCCCAAAGGGTCCTTAGTATGCAAACCCAGTAGGCTTGAGAAAGAGGGTCGGCAGTTTGTTTGAAAGCTACAAACCCCTTCACGCTGGGAATCAGGCAAGATATCTCTGGAAAGTCAGACTTTTTCTGAGACGCTGCCAAAGGAGCCGGGCCAATGAAATGGTGCCTTTGGCAACAGGCTCTCAACAGACTTGCTGGGCTCAGAAAAAGAGGTTTCTCGGTCTCGGGCTCAGGTGAGGCAATCAGGGACTGCTAGGCCTTTCAAAAAACGAAATAAAGTAGGAAAAGGACAGAAAAATATGTTCACATTTGCACACGTGTTTTTCCCAAAATGCTAGTAGATTCTGTTTTCTGATGCCACGTGTGGTGTGATTGGATTCAGAGTGATGGATCAATCCCCCCACGCTATTGATGATGTTCCCAGGGGATATTCGAGATAACTGGCAACCTTACTAAATGCAGTAAGGCATACTGACCCGTGTGGGGTCTCTGCAATACCTTTAAGACAGCGCAGCATTTGCAGTGAGATAACACCTAAATTTGAACCAGTCTTCCTCTGTGGTCTTGACAAAGTCACGATTCTTTCTGAGCATCAATCTCCACGTCTCGAAATTGTTCATGAGGATACCTGGACTTCAGCACAGCTGTGATGGACAGCTCCAGGCACGTTAAGAGGGGTCCCACCTTGGGCATAAGCCCTGGTACCTATAGCTTTTCTGCCCTCGAGCTTTCTCTGAGGACCTTGGAAACCACTCTGCCCAGGCACTAGCCCAGTCTAAGAGACAGGGAGAGTATTATCTCCACCCCGGCTCCTCCCCAGCAGCCCTGAAGCAATGGGGTGGGGGACAGGAGTCCCTGGATAAATGCCCAGTGCCCCCCCACCCGCACCTCGTCTGGAAGGCCAGTTCAGAAGTGGGTTCATGTGGTGGCCTTTCTCTGCACCTGCTCAACGTGCACTCCCTGACCTCAGATTCCTGGCATCGACTCCCAGATAAACTACTGGCCTCCTAATTCTTGTTTCCGCTTCTGCTTTACAGATACTAAACTAAGCCATTTCTTCTTCTTTGTCCCATATTTGTTGCACGGCTTACATAAGGTAGTATGTGGAAAGATTTCCTTGTGAACTCTAAGCGCGTGGGTAAACGTGGGTGGCAAATACTAAGATGTCGCTAGCTATTATTTCGATCCAAGCTGATACTGGAAACATTGAAATTGCATTATTACGCTATGTGTTTTCCCTATTCCAAGCATGCTATCGCTGTTATTGATAATAAACATGTTCCGGGCACCAAAAATACATGTAGCACTAGGGGAAAGTAACAATTGAGCAACTTCGGTGGACAGAATAACCCATATCCTATCAAGTCTCTGTAATTTACTCTTGTAAATTAAGTTCTTCCCCCTCTCATCCTCCCATGCACTTCGTGCTGAGCCTTCCATGCTCAGCTTATCCATCCGTTCATTCATTCACCAGTGTCTGCTGAATATTGCTCTATGCCATATTCAAGTACACTCCAAGTATCTTCCACCTCAAAAATGCAAAAACCCCGAACTCCTTCTCCAGGTATCATCTTCATTCTCTTCTTCCCTTTATGGCCACACTTCCCCAAACGGTCATCCACACAAACTTTCTTAACTGCTCATCTTCCATGCCTGGTGCTTGACTTCAAACTCTTACTAAGGTCGTGAATTGCCTCCATATTAATAAATCCCAAAGGACAACCGTCTTCATTTTAACTGATTTCTGAGCAGCATTTCATGCTCTTGGCCACTCACTCCTTTTTTGGCTTTCTGTGATTCCTGCTTTCCTGGTTGCTTCTTATAGTTCTGGCCGGTGCTAGAAATTTCTTCTTCTATGCTTATTTCATTCCAGGGCACTTCCAGTTGCTTCTCCTCCAGATCAGTTGAGGTCCTTCACTTAAAGCAAGGGCATCCAAAGATGGTTAACAAATAATTCAAATTAAGGGCTTGGGGTAGCTAGGAGAAACACCCCAAATCATCCCAAGTATGACTGGTCCTTGCAGACAGGAAACCGTCGGCAGCAAGCCAAGCCCTGGACACGGAAGCTGGTCCAGGAACATCCCAGGAATTCAAGTTAGCTGCAGTTTCACTACTGCTAACCCTGGGGCACCATTGCCTGGAGGATGTAGATTTGCCTCAACCACTACAATGGCCAAGAGCAACATTCTGCATCTCCTGAATCTAGACCCAGTGCCCGTGCAACTGGCTGGGGAATCTGCACCGCATACCCAAAACCAAGTTTATGACACCTGTCAAGTGAGGTGTTCTGCCCCCCACCAAGTCTCATGAAAGGTGGAATCCCACAGCCATAGGAAGATGGCTTAGATGCTGGGCAGCCAAAAATAATGGCAGTTAGCCACGACCTTGCCCAGTCAAATGTAGTCTGAAGCTTTTCCTGAAACGACCGCTTCTCTTGGGAAATCTTACCAGCTCCCACGGCTTTGAAACTCTCTTATATATCAATGACTCTCAAATCTGGACTTCCAGCTCACGCCTCTTTTCTGAGGTTTGGAGTCACACATTCAAACGCATACCTGACGGCTCCATTTGGATGTCTCATAGATATTTCAAACTTAAGAGGTCCACATTTGATCTCTTGCTCTTCATGGCCATTCTCAAGCCAGAGATGTCCTTCCTGACCCCCAACTATGAAGGTCCTCGAGATCAGAAGCTGTATCAGTTTTGCTCACGACCGTAATCCCTGTGCCTGACGTTCATTTCTTCCCTCAGTCATCCATCCATTTTTTATTTAGCCAGTCAGTCAACCGATGTGACTGGAGCACCTACCGTGGTGCCTGAAGTGAAGACATGTCCCTGCCTTCATTGGAGCTTGCCCCTCGTAGAGAAGGTGCTCTCAAATGCACAGCGAGAATTACCCCTGACCTCAGCCAAGAGCTTCTCCCTCTCCCGTGACTCCTACAACTACAGTCATACGGGTCACTCTATGCCGTGCTGATCTACCTGCCTCTCTCCTCCACTGGAATATAAGTTTGAAAGCAGAGGTATTTTTTGTTTGTTTGTTTTTTTATCTTCAGTATTGGGGCCTGAGTGCTAGACACATGGTAAGCACGCAGCGAGGCATAACTTGCATAAAATCTAAAGTCACACTTGCACAATACCTGATCGATCAAAACGCTGAATTTAAGAACAGGATCTTGTCATCTTTTTTTTCCTTCTTATTGAACTTCCCACCCCCACCCCCACCCCCCACCGCTCACATTTCCACCACAAGTGTCTAGACCCAAAGTCATTGTGAGCAAAGAAAAAAGTACACTAATAGTAAGTTCTATCACCACCATTTGCAAACGGCTTCCAGCTGCATGTGTCTCCACCAGCAAATGCACCCGGACAGTCCCTGAGTGAGAAGCTAGCACTGGGACATACCTAACTCCCCGAGAAAGAATGTTTCCTTTTAACACATCTGTGGATTTCTTTTTTTTTTTTTTAATTTTTTATGTTTATTTATTCTTGAGAGGTGGGAGGAGCGGGGAAGGGGCAGAGAGAGACAGGGACACAGAATCTGAAGCAGGCTCCAGGCCCCGAGCTGTCAGCACAGAACCGGATGCGGGGTTCGAACTCAGGGACCATGAGATCATGACCTGAGCTGAAGTCGGATGCTTAACCGACTGGGCCACCCAGGTGCCCCATCACATCTGTGGATTTCAAATAAATATTTGTGGGACTTCTTGGGAAAAAATGGCATCAGGCCTTAAAAACACACACTGTTTGTTGCTTCAATCTGCTATGAAGAAAAATTTGCAAATTATTAAGGTAACATGATTGTGATGTCTGTAGTCCCTCAATCCCAAATTGAAAACCACACTCTGCCTATGAAGTTTTGTTTCTTGGGTGTACTTTCATTATAAGGCTTTAGTTTGATTACGATTTTTTAAAAATCGAACTTCGTGGACTTTGAGACTCTTCAGGAGAAAAAATGAGATTGAACATTTAAAGTCAAGTCTGACCTAGAAAATAATGGCTCTGTAGTCACTATAACTGGAAAACCATGTGAACTGTGAACGTTTATAACTTTTGAGCCATCATAAGTTTTGCAAATACTGAATTTTATTTTAATATTTTTTCAATGTTTATTTATTTTTGACAGAGAGAGACAGAGCATGAGCAGGGGAAGGGCAGAGAGAGAGGGAGACACAGAACCCGAAGCAGGTTCCAGGCTCTGGGCTGTCAGCACAGAGCCTGACACGGGGCTCAAACTCATGAACCGTGAGATCATGACCTGAGCTGAAGTTGGCCGTTTAACTGACTGAGCCACCCAGGTGCCCCTGCACTTTAATTTAAGGTCTGCCTGGAAAAAACGTTTGGAGTGGTTTTAGGGACAGCAGGCTGCCTTACTGCCAAAACTTACCTCCCAGTTCAGTTGTTAATACCTAACATTATGCCATTAAAATTGCATTCCTTTGGCTTAAGGTTTGGTTCTCCATGTAAAATGCAATTATCCCCAGGAAAGGCCATACTTAAAATAGTGACCACCATTTGCCCGTAACTCTTGTCTCAGTGTTTAAACATGGGTTCAAGTAGAGAAAAAGTAGGATATGATTCTTAGGTCCACCAAAAGGAAATGAGTCCAGAAAAGAAAATCTGGAAGTTCTAGGTCAATGAAATGACATCTTTGCCTGAAACTCTGTCCTGAAAAATTAATTTTTAAAAAATTTCTTTAATGTTTACTTTTGAGAGAGAGAGACAGACAGAGCACGAGCCAAGAGGGGCAGAGAGAGAGGCAGACACAGAATCCGAAGCAGACTCCAGGCTCCGAGCTGTCAACACAGAGCCTGACGCAGGGCTCAAACTCATAAACTGTGAGATTATGACCTAAACCAAAGTCGGACGCTTAACCTAATGAGCCCCCCAGGCGCCCTGTGCCCTGAAAAAACAATCTGAAACACTGGAGATTGGGTTGTGCAAAGCAATCTGACTATATCTGCATGTAGAGAAGAAAAAGAAAATCCATAAGAAAATCTTCCTTGAGACATCTCTTGGAGTTTCTCTCATGAGTTACCAGATTAAAATAAACAACCGATAATCTCAAAGCAAACTGCTTCTGATGTCTGTCACTTAATACTAAGCTGCTATATTTAGCATTCCTAGATAAATAAACTCATTCCTGGCCAACACCAGAATTAAAGAACCCAAAGGGGCTTTATGAAAATTCCCCTAGGTAATCGATACTTTTAACTGAGTTAGTCCTGGATCAAATACCTGAAATGAAATGTGATAATGAGCTGTCACACCTAGAAGCCAACCACCTATGGCCAAAAAAGAATCATCCAGACGTCGTCTTGCCTCAGAAAATCAACGTATCAAATTTCCTGTCCAACTGCGTCTTGAGCCATGAAGAAGAAAGCTGAGTACAAACTCACTGAGATATTTGGAAAGGACTTCCCCATGATGTCACTGGAGAACTTCACCTTGGTTCCACATCTTTCTCTGGCTATAGAGAGACAGCATCCTTTTCTGCTCTTTCCATGACTCGGTGTTTTCCTTCCCCTGCAGAACAGAGAGGGCCGTGGTGAGCATTCCAGTCACCTCCGACTGAGGCCAGGTCTCTCCACTGGGACTCCCCCCCCCCCCCCCCCCCCCCCCCCCGCACAACAGTCCCATCTGACGCTGCTGAACAAGGCTGATGGTCAGACTAAAGTAGACATTCCCAAAGGATCAGAAATGTGGGGCGTGAGCAAGGACTAGTCACTTCAACATCACTGGCCCCGGTCGATTATTAAATGCTTACGGTGGTGATGCCCCACAGTGAACTGAAAAAGTTAAGTTTTCTGTTCTGGAGACAAACGGATTATTTGTGTAAAAGACCCAGACTTTGAGGCGGCCATATTCGTGAAAACCTTCTCTGCTTAAAATTTGAGGAATCGGGCTCAAAAATGATATTTCGGTATCACAGAAGCTTTGATCAGCGCTTCCTTGGTGGTGGTGGTGGTGTTACTTACGCAAACAGCATGGCCCTGAGAATAGAAAAGTTAAAATACACATCCGACCGAGCTGTCACAGCTGGGGATGAAGTACAGAAGACCAAGGTGGCCCAATTTGCCAAGTTTCTCTTTGGCACCATATGTTTATATGGTCCCAATCTCCATATGTTGAAATCCTAACCCCCAGTGAGATGGTTGGAGGCGAGCAGGTCACGAGGGTGGAGCGACATGAATGGGATTAGTGTCCTTATAGAAGAGACCCCACAGAGCCCCCTCCCGACCTCCCACCGTGTGAGGGCACGGTCAGAAGGCGGCTGTCTGTGAACCAGGAAGCTGGTCTGAGCCAGACACGGACTCTGCCGGCACCGTGAGCCTGGACGTGGCAGCGTCCAGACCCGTGAGAAGTAAATGCCTGTCGTTTAAGCCCCCAGCCTGTGATTTTTTGTGCCATAGCAGCCCAAACAGATTATGACAGAATTCTAGCGCATGTTTTATGCTTCTAGCTAAGCTACCAGGCACTGGGGACATTTGTCAAAAGCAGTCACAAATTAGATCACTTAAGTTTTCAGGCAAGCTTGATCTGACGATAGTTGGATGGGAACGATCTTCATTTCTTATGTGCTGAAATCATCAGCTCTAATAAATTTCACAATTTCCTCTTTCTCTACACTTCACTGAGCAGACTGGGGCAAGAACCCAGTCAGAAATGACCTCACAGGATTTTAAGTGATAAGGTCACTCGGTTCCAAAAGAAAACTATAAAAGTAGCTCTTCTCCAGGTCCCAAGATCCTTTCCTTGTGCCTTTTAATCCAGATGTGTCCTACTTTCTAATACCATCCCCTTCCCACCTTCCCACCACGGCCCACTTCACCCTCTGATGCTTTCCTATTACTCCAGCCTTTTCCACTCAGAAGTAAAATGGAACCATCCGGGATTATTTGAGACCTAGACCAAGGTATTGTGCCTTCATACGTATCATTTCCTCCGGCATGCTTACAGCTTAAGACATTCTGGAACCCACTGACCACCCATTGGTGGGGAGTGGGGAGGAGACCCAGATAGCCCACAGACACAGCTAGAGGTGTTTGTGCAGAGACCTTTTCCTCAAATCCTCACAAAAACCTTTATCTGTAAGCCTAAGTGTCCCTTCAAAGAAAGTTAAATGAATTCCCTGAGGTCACATAGCTAATAAGGGCCAGTGTGGGGATCCCAACTGATATCTGTCTCTTAATCTACTGCTGATGGGCTTTTCACTCTGCCCAACCGAACCCAAGTGAATCCTTGGTGGGGGATCTTGACACTGGTCCATGAAGGTAAGTGAGACTGTGGGTCCGCAAAGTCCCTCAGGTTGTGGTAAGTAACCACACAACATCTCATGGGATCTCATGGGATTTTCTTTCCCTACCTGCGTTTTGTCTTTGTCCTATTCTAGCTTCAATGCCTTTCCATTCCAAACTAGCCTTGAGGTTTGTTTGTTTTAATGTTTATTTATTTATTTTGAGAGAGAGAGAGAGAGAGCGAGCAGGGGAAGGGCAGAAAGAGAGGAGAGAGAGAATCTCAAGCAGGCTCCGTGCCGTCAGCACAGAGCCTGATGTGGGGCTCAATCCCACAAACCGGGAGATCATGACCTAAGCCAAAATCAAGAGTCGGACGCTGAACCGACTGAGCCATCCAGGCGCCCCGGTTTTATTTTTTAAATCAATTATTATTCATTCAGTCTTTAGACTAGAAACCCTCTAAAGACCTTGAGGCACCATACAGAAAATTATTGCATAATGAACAGTAAACATTTGGATTAGCAAGAAGATATAACTGGGAACACGGCATTCCCACTTTCTTCTAATACGGGGGGAAAGGGGGAGGTTCCACCAGATTAAAATGGTCCCTTTCCCCCTACAGCTCCAGTCAGGCTTCCTGTCACCCTGGCTGGATACGAAGCCATGACCTGACAGAACTTCTAACTTGACCTTCACCCCCATCCTCCCAAAAATGTGCATGTACTGCCTTACCAACACCCTGCCCATACCCCCTAAATCATCAGACCCCACTGCTTCTCCAAAATGATTTAAACCGTCAAGAAAACAACACCTAAGACCTCCAGGGGAAGTTCATGTGTCCAGTGGAGGGTAAGCGTGTCATGGGTCCTATCCGATTGTGACTGCTGTCTTGATGACGTCTCCACTGGAGCCCAAGCAAGAAGGGAGATTGAACCCATTGGGAGCTGCAGAGTGTAGGCATTGGCATGGAAATAAGTGAAGACATCAACGGGGACTCTTCTTCTAAGTCTTCTCCAGTGTCATGGTTGAATTGTGTTCCTCCTTCTCCAGAAAAAAAGAGGGGGGTGGGATATCCTGAAGCCCTGACCCATAATGCCTCAGAAAGGGAGCTTATTTGGAGATCGGGTCTTCACAGAGGTAATCAAGATAAAGTGAGGTCATTCAGGTGAGTGTAAGTGCAATATGACAGCTGTCCTTGTATAAAGGGACAATTAGGACACAGAGGCAGACATGCACAGAACAGGGAGACACTGTGGAGGGACACGGGGAGAAGAAGGCCATCTCCAAGCCAAGGAGACAGCACTGGAACAGACTCTTCTCTCACAACCCTCAGAAGGAGCCAGCCTGCTGACACCTTGATCTTGGACTTCCAGCCTCCAGAACCGTGACAGACTACACTTCTGCTACTTAAGCCGCCCAGCTTGTGGCATTGCGTTGAAGTAGCAAGCAAACTAAAAAAACCAGAGGACTCGTCACCGTACTCGGACAGTTGATGGTTGTCCTGAAAAAACCCAGAATTGCATTATCTTCCCAAGGCCAAAAGGGGAATGCCTGGAGAATAAATCCTTCAGCCCATTAGGCGGTGTTCCTATCCCAGGAAAATGAGGTGAAGGAACGTAGTTGATCCCGAGGTCACAAGTTAGATGCTAGCTCTCACATCAGGGTGGCCTAACTGTGGAGGAGTGTTCCGGAGCTAAAATCCATTTAGAAGTAAAGCTTATGTAATGTGGGAGGCACATATTTCTGTATCAACACGAAGAATCTGAGAAGATTCTTCACAAATGCCGTAGTGTGAGTCCATTAGGGTGCAGGGGAGGGAAGGGCAGGGAAGAGTAGCTCTCCCCTGGGATCCAGGAGACAGCTACCAGCTTGGTCCGGAATAGGTCTCCGAAGACAACCTGAGCCTTCTCATCTTCCAAATGGAATCTAACTTCAGTTGGGATGTAATGTGGGCCGGAGGGAGGCACGGCAGAACACAAAGATAACAAATTCAGGCATCTCAGATAAATGCCTTTACTGTGACTTTGCCCATGA
Source organism: Prionailurus bengalensis (assembly GCF_016509475.1). NCBI lineage: Eukaryota > Metazoa > Chordata > Mammalia > Carnivora > Felidae > Prionailurus > Prionailurus bengalensis. The sequence continues at coordinate 7,616,698 of NC_057358.1, read as the reverse complement.
TTTAGTCCCTTGTGTGGGCATTTCCCTGGGGATCTCCGGCCTGCAGGAGAGGCCGATGTCAGCCTTGCTCCATATGTAAAGTCCCCCGGGAACTCTATGGAAATGGGCACTGAGTGTTCCCTTTGGACTGAATTTCAGAATCTGCAATGTGTTCTCTTGAATCGTGACTCTCGTTAGACTCATCACCTAGACCCAAAGTTGCTTAATCGGCTTGTGCCCGAGGCTTACCATCTCCCAAACAGGGATGGTATTATTGGGTTATGTATTAAGACCATGAGCTGAAAAAGTGCGCTAGCGGAAAATAATTGGTACGCAAATACCGGACGAGGGCATTCGGTGCATTTTTCCAGTCTTACTTCTACACAGACAGGAGGGCTCACCTCGTGCAGTGAGATAACTTAGTTTCCACTCTATTCTTGGATACTGGGTCCTGCATCAATGTCCTGTCGCTGCTATCGCGAATTATCACAAACTTGGTGGCTCCAAACAACAGAGACGTACTCTCTCACGGCTGTGGAGAGGAGAAGTGGGAAGCCAAGCTTTTTGCAGGACCACACCCCTTCCAGAGGCTCTGGGAGCGATGCCATTGCTTGCCTCTTCCAGCTTCTGTTGGCTGCAGGCATTCGTTGACTTGTGTCCCCATCACCCTGATCTCTGCCTCCATCTTCACACCGTCTCCTCCTCTGAGTGGGTCTCCTTCACCCCTCCCTCTCTCAGAAGCAAGCACATGGTTGCATTTAGGGCCCACATAGAAAATCAATATGATCTCTTCTTCCTCTCAACATCCTTAAACCGATCGCATCTTTAAAAAAAAAAAAAAAAAAAAAACCTAGGTTCATTTTTGCATGTACAGCACAGCTCAATTTTTTTTAATTTTTTTAATTATTTTATTTATTTTTGAGAGAGAGAGAGCCAGAGCACCAGCAGGGGAGGGGAAGAGAGAGAGGGAGCCACGGAATCCGAAGCAGGCTCCAGGCTCTGAGCGGTCAGCACGGAGCCCGACGCGGGGCTCGAACTCACGGACTGTGAGATCATGACCCGAGCCGGAGTCGGATGCTTAACCGACTGAGCCACCCGGGCGCTCCAACCAATCACGCCGTTTGCAGTAGAATGTAATATCCATGATTGTGCCATCTGCACGGTTTCCGGGGATTCAGAAGTGAATATATCGTTTAGGGGGAGGAGCGGAGGAAGGTTCATTTTTTTTCCTGCGCACCATAAGCCCGAACCACAAAGCCTAATTTAGGGCTACATTTGGAAGCCTGTCTGTCTCCTAAAGATGACCACTGCCCCTAACGAGGGATTTTCCTTTCAGCCCTTAATCCCAGACCCCACATTACGTGGCGTCTGAGATGTGTGTGAGATTAAGATTTCAATGTTGACCTGAGTCATACCCCTTCCTTTCTCTCCTCTATTTGTAACATCTAGCCAGTGAGTTACTGAAAAGTGACAAAACTCATCCTAATTCTGATAAGAGTAATAAGAGAAGCCAAGATTTCAATCCCCGTGTGTGCTTTTTCTTCTAGATTCCCGAGGGTTCTACCTGGTCTACGAAAGAGCGTATAAAAACTGCATCTATGAAACACCTTGTCTTGTCCCTCGACAATCTACCACTGAGAAATTGTGTGCAAAGCCCTGTGTTTTTCTTCTCAACCGCAGGGAAGAGAATGAAACTTTCCATACAAAAGTACAGTTTTT